>NW_027223762.1:3862737-4462737 GCF_028538775.1 Myotis yumanensis
AACACCAGCCAGGCTTTTGTTGTTGTTGTTTAATGCAATGTCATCTTAAGAAATTTGATCATCCTGTCATGAAATGTACCTAGCTTTGGAGAACTGGGCTTATTTAAAATGACAATAGATTCCCTAGTCAATGTCTTATTCAACTCAGACTCATTTTCCTCTATAAAACACTTTTTTTATTTTCAGCCGATGTATCTATCTCCTTAATGAAGAAAATGGAAACAATATTTGAATTGAATAATTTTCCTTTATATCATCTTTCATTGGATTTCCCTAGTCTATTAGGCCTCTGGGAAAACAATGCTCCGTGAATAATATTCAGGACAGTCATTAGCTTTTCAACTTCTGACTGACATTCACAGATAGCCATGCACTGAGGTCGCCACCCAGTACTCGCATATGTATGTATCTATTTATGTGAAAGAAAACCTTCCCACTGCTTTTCTATTTTTTGCTCTATTATATTTTATTTTCCTTAATTCTGGTAATAGTACATTAAATTAATCGTGGTTTTAAAAATATTATTTTAGATGGAGAAATAAGAATCTATTCTTTTCTTAAAGAATTTAGTAGCGTTTTCTTGAAAGTTCTCAAAATAACTGCTTAATTAACACAATGATTCACTATTTTGATCGTTTTTTAAAAAATGTTTCTTTTCACATTTTTGGAGAAAGAGAGAGAGAAAGGGAGAGGGGGGAAAGAGAAAGATCGACCTGTGTTCCACTTATTCATGCACTCATTGGTTGATTCTTGTATGTACCCTGACCAGGCATTGAACCCACAACCTCAGTGTATCGGTACAACACTCTAACCAACTGAACTACCCACCAGGAGAAATTTTTAAATCTTCATTAAATCAAAGCAACTTCTCAATATATTATTTCGCTCACGTTTCTTCTTCCTTTAATGTTGACATTCATCTCTGGGTATTGAGGATTCCATTGGCTCTTTGGTCTAATTTATTCCCAGGTATGGCATAGCAAGCCAGAAGTTGTATAAAGACTAATGGAAACTCCTAGAATGTTTATATAACCTCACACAACCTTATCTGGTTTCCATAAAGCACTGTGGCTCAGAGTTATCAAGTGATTTTGAGAATGTGACAGTCAGCATTGGTCCTAAAATCCAGGACTTCTCATTTCTAGCCTAGGACACAGTCTACTACACCAAGTTGCAATGGATGAATTTATGATAGTGCACACAATTATCAGACAAAAGCCATTTCATAGGAAAAGGTTATTAGCAACGTAGATGTTTCCATTACTATTCCCTGCCCAAGGTCTGTTTGCAACACTAACTAAATTGAAATCAACTAATAAGAAAACTGTGTCCCTCAACAAAGTGCAGTTATTTGAAAAGGGAGAAGAAAGAAAAATGAAATAATATATTATTAATCTCAGGACATTTTTCTCACATTTCTCCATACTTTGTTCTATTTGCCTGCTAACTGCATCATTTTCAAACTTATCCCTGCCTTTTTCCACACCATTCTCACAGTGTTTGCTTGGTTAGGAGCTGCCCACACCTTCAACTAAATCTGACTGAAGTCTAGTAAGGCCTTAATGTTTATAAGGCACCTACTATCCATTAGGTTTTCCCAGAAAGATACACTGAAGCTCTTATCCCTAGTTCCTCAGATTGTGGTCTTATTTGGAAAGAGACTCTTTACAGAGGCATCAAGTTAAAATTAGGTCAGTAGAATAAGTTCTAATCCAATATGGCTGGTGTCCTTATAAACAGGAAAAAAAAATGGAAACAGACAAACACACAGGGAAAACGCCACATGAAGATGAAGTCAGAGATCAAAGCGATGCTTCTACAAGCCAACAATGGCCAGCAAAACTCCAGAAACCAGGCTAGAGCCACAGATGGAGTCTTCCTCACAGCCCTATAAGGAAGCCAACCCTGCCAACACCTAAATCTCAGACTTCCAGCCTCCAGGCTGACACAAAACACTTCTGTTGTTGAAGTTACCCAGTTTGTGTGACTTTGTTACAACAGACCAAGCAAACTCATACAGTGAGAACTGTGATATTCCTGAATATGTTCATTCTTCCCCACATGGCTCTTGACCTTCAAGGTTTCCTGGAAGAGCTGTGCATAACAATAAAGGGTAGTCAGTGCAGCATTGGGGACCTCAGTCCCCCCAACCTTCTTTTCAGCCCCTGAATGACACCCTGCCTCACACACCGAGTTCCATTCCCTCATCCCCACCTACTCACCAAACTTTTCTACCAGAAGGTCCTACCATCTCATGTAAACCATTAAATTTCATTGTTCTTTTATAAGCCAAATACATGTGAGTGTTTTTTGCTCTCACCCGCAAGACTGGTTTCAAAATTGTTAGATATTCAAAAGAAGTCTACATTGAAAATTCCAATCCTAAAATGAGATGCAGCCCGACCGGCTTGGCTCAGTGGTTGGGCATAGACCTATGAACCAGGAGGTCACAGTTCGATTCCTGGTCAGGGCACATGCCTGAGTTGCAGGCTCGATCCCCAGTGTGGGGCGTGCAGGATGCAGCCGACCAATGATTCTCTCGCACCACTGATGTTTCTATCTCTCTCTCCTCTCCCTTCCTCTCTGAAGTCAATAAAAAATATATATACTAAAAGAAAAAAATCATGCATATCTTTCTGAAAGATCACCTTGATGTAGAGGGTCAATTGCCATGCACATTCTAACACACAGCACTGTCTCGATAGTTATTCGGTTATTTGTTTATAAGTCTGTTTCTGTTCATTAGATCAACTGCTCAGTCATATTTGTCTCATAGCCTCATGCCTAGTCCTTTACAGTGTTCAGGAATGTTTCCTGATTTAATTAATTAATGTCCTCATGCTGGGTCATTCTGATTCAGAGTAACATTCACCCACTGAGCCTAGTCTGCGCTCTAAACCACCTGGATGGGGTCTAACCTGGTTTCAACATGAGCGACTTTAAGATATAAAATAACAACTTTATCTCCCAGAGTGCGTCTTTTCATCTTTAAGGAAACACCCTAAGCTCAGGTATTCAAATGTTCTTATAAAAAAAATCCCTTACAACATCAATGTTCAGATTCCTCCTCATCAGTACCATTTTTACACGGAATAGCCAAGACCACTCTCCCTTTCCTACACCCTGCACGTCTATAAATGCGATTTCATATGTTGGGTTCTCCCACTCAGTTTTATTTTATGCACTCTTTCTAAAAGCGGATCATGTACATTTATATAGCTTGTACATGCAAACATTACAAAGAAGATCGTCCTATAGGTTTCTGTAGGATTGTAACTGTACATTTTATGCCTTCACTGGATTAGTGGTTGACCAGATTTGAATCCAGTGTCTCTTTCCAGTCAGTAAATATACACAGAAGAACCTAGTCAAATTCCTCTTCATTTCTAGCACTAAGATTCACTGTGTTTATGGCATCCCTCTATTTTATGATGGGGGGAGAGGGAGAGAGGAAGAGGGGGGGAAGAGAGAGAACTGTGGAGAGGAACATAAACTTTTTCCCTCTTGGAAAGACTATTCTGTCAAATGCTTCCTGACTCTCTCTCCACTTTTCAAGCACTTAATCCCTTGAAGTCAAATGGGTTCTTTCTTCAGAGCTACATGTTGTTTCCCACAATGCAATTAATAATCTGTCACTGAGAAAGAATATTGATCCTAGGAAGGACACCGATTTAATTGTCTGTAGCCAATTGCATAGAAATGTGATGAAATTCTATTCACTAAACTTTAATCTCTTCATGTTAGATAAGTCTGCTTTTCTTTCCTTAAAAAAATAAAAGAGATTCTATCTGCCTGTTATATGGAGAAGGGACATGTGAAATCACCTGTAGGGTTACACCTCTCCATTAGAACCTGATGTCCTCCTGTCACTGAGACAGATAAAACCCATTAAGGCTTTCTGAGAACCGTTATATAGTATGAAAGTAGAAAAGAGTTCATAAAGTTGCTAGCTATCTCTAATCGAATTCTACCAGTATGGAGATGTTATAGCAGTTATAAGGTTTGTCAAAGATCATTATACCTAAATGGATCCATCCACTCATTCATTCCTGCAATTATAAAAAGATTCAGCACTGTGCTCATAATGCGAGACATATAAAGATTAGCCAGACACTGATTATATCCTCAAAAAAGCCACAGTCAATTACAGAAGACAAGAGCATATACATTTAAATAAAATAATGCAAAAAAGATCCTCTATGTGCTTGCAGACATGGTCAGGTGCAAGTGTCAAAGTTGCTCTGAAAGTAGAATAGTTTTTGAATAATTGATAATGTAGGAGACCATTCCAGGATGGAAGGAATAAATTCTCCCAGGCAAGAAATCAAGAAACGCACGATAGAAATATGGAGTTTTTTCCCATCAGTATAAGAAGCCCACGGTGTTGAGTAGTGGGATACGACACTGTCATGCATGAATCACATCTGCACGCCAACATGAAGAGGGAGGAGATGGGGTGCTAATGAGGGCATTTGAGTCATGAAGCAGATAACAGAATCCTGAGAAATTACCTGCGTCTACTCTCATGAGTAACACCAGGCAAAATAGCAAGGTCTTTAAAACGCTATTTAAAGACTGCATTAGTGAAAAGCAAATTGGAATTTTTCATGGGTGCCCATGATATCTCCAAATATTTTTTAAAACTGTGATGCTCTTAAAACAAAATCTCTAATGAAAAATGTATAAGTCTTGGGGTGAAGACCCGGTTTTATATGGGAACTCTGCCATTCATGAGCTGTGGGGACTTGACAAGTTACTTGGCCTCACCCACAACATGGAATCATGGCCCCAGTCTCAGAACTTGACCACACCCCGGGGATTTTATACAAAACGTGCTCTCTAGCTGAACTTCTATTTTTCCTTAATAGCCCTTGCATATTCATCTCAAATGTCACTTCTGTCAAGTTCTCTCAGGGTCCCTAGAGACAATGTCTTCAATCCCTAATTCACTTCCTGAGCATTTTGTTCATTCTCTATTCTAGCACTTTCCACATGGTCTTCTAATTACCTATTGTATGTCCTTGCCCCCCACCTACACACCAGGAGGAGGGAAGCACACTTTAATTATTTCTTTATTTTGAGGGCCTCACACCATGCCTAGGGTAGTCAGTAAGTAGCTGGTGGTATGGCTGGCCAGGACCCCTCCAAATACCTCCACTCCACTTCACTCTGTCGTAACATCACTGAGGTCAGAGGCAGAAGGAACATTACTCACTGATTTTGCTCTCCACCCACAGCCAAATTTTCATTTTCTCTCAGAAATCAACATGATCAGCCTCCCTGCTTTTATCGTCTATCTACTGCAGTCACGAAAACCTATTTCAGAATAATTTTGCAATATTACCTCCTCTTCCACAAGCTAAGGGCATATGCAAATTTGAGTTTAAATTAGATACTTTGGATGAAAGTTTTCTACAGCATAAAGGCCAATTGAATTGGCTTGGCATATTTCTGATCTAAAAGAAGCTGGGCAGTTTCATTGGACTTTCAGGGACTGCCTCCATCCATGTATCTGAACAAGTCACTTCACCCTCTATGTGGGCATGGACAAACACTCTGGACACATCGGGAAAGAAGGGGATGCTAATGCTGACCTCTATCTCCCCAATTAGCTGATTTATTATTCCATTCATTTAGCGAACATTTCTTAACCATCCTATGAGTGATAGGCACTGTGCTATAGCTGGGGATATAAAAACTAAGTAGATATAGCCCCAGTCTAGTCAATGGGTCTAAAATTTAGAGTAGGAAGAAAGACTTGTGCATATATGGTTACAGCTCAATTTAAGAAATGCCTTCACATGCATATAAGCATAACTAATGGACATAAGACACTGGGGGGTAAGGGAGGGTAGTGGTTTGTCAAGGGCGGGGGGGGGGGGGGGGGAAAAAGGATACTTATGTAATACCCTTTGTAATACTTTAAGAGGAAAATTAAAAAAAAAAAAAAATAAAATAAAATAAAATGTTAAAAAAAAAAAAAAAAAAAAAAAAAAAAAAAAAAAAAAAAAGAAATGCCTTCAGCCGAAACCGGTTTGGCTCAGTGGATAGAGCGTCGGCTTGCGGACTGAAGGGTCCCAGGTTCGATTCCAGTCGAGGGCATGTGCCTGGGTTGCGGGCACATCTCCCGGTGGGAGGTGTGTGGGAGGCAGCTGGTCGATGTTCCTCTCTCATTGATGTGTCTGACTCTCTATCTCTCTCCCTTCCTCTCTGTAGAAAATCAATAAAATATATTTAAAAAAAAAAAAAAAGAAATGCCTTCATAGTAAGTGCTTGGAGTGGAGTAAGCTGAGATAAAGAGGAAATTCCTATTGGATTTTGAAGAATGCATACCATTAGAAATATAGTTAAGATAGATGCCATCAGGGACTTGGACTTAATCCTGAAAGCATTGAAGGGTTTTTAAAAGAAGGGGCATTATCTTTAGAAAGATCCCTCAGGTGGAAATGTAGAATTTAGGGATGTCAGGGTGACCAAGTGGAGAGCAGTTAGAAGGAATTTCCATAATCTACATGATAAATAATGAAGATCTGGAATTAGAAAGTCGGAAAGTTACTGATTAAAAAGGAAAAACTTCAAAACTATTTAGGAATAAGAATCTAGTGGTTGAATGTCAACAGTGAGAAGAACGAGTCATTACGGTGCTTCTGATATTTCTAGTCGGCACTGAAATATAAGGTAAAGGAAAACTTAAGCTAATGATAATTCAGGTGAGCTGAAGGCAGTAGAGCCAGAGATAAACCGAATGATTGGCAAGAAAAAAGCTTAGTCCTTCAAGGGGCCAGGAGAGAAATGAAATTAAAAGTAGAAATAAAATCATGAAGCAAAAAGCTTATGCAACCAGAACAACAGGAGATGGGAAAAAGAAACAGATCAGGAAAGCCAGTTCTTCACCAAGGCTGTGAATAATGAGAAGATGTGAAGAGTCTGTTTTTATGTGATATTGACTGTGTGAAAGCGAAGATCTCAGTTCTCATGAGCAGGCCCACCTTCCCCATCTGTCTCCCAGATCAAGACCGAGGGAGGCCTCCTGTTGAGTGCAGAGATTCAGGTCTGGTTCTAATTGGTGGATTAATCTCATCAGAGAAGAACCTGGAGTGAATAATTCATAAGAGTTGGGGGGTTAAGTCAGCTTGATTCTAAAATATAGTTTTTAATGATTTCAGAGAGGAAGGGAGAGGGAGAGAGATAGAAATATAAGTGATAAGAGAGAATCATTGATTGGCTGCCTCCTACACACCCCACACTGGGGATCAAGCCTGCAACCTAGGCATATGCCCTGACTGGGATTTGAACCGTGACCTCCTAGTTCATAGGTTGACGCTCAACCACTGAGCCATGCCAGCTGGGCAGTAAGCTTGATTTTAGATGATTATCCATAGATAGTAAATCCCAGAGACTAAGGCAAACCATTTCCAGAAACCAGCTTCATTTCCAGTAAGTACACACAGTAGCTGGGTACATGCCTAGTGAGTCCAGGGTTCATGACTGGAGCTGAGGATTCCAAATCTGAAAGGACAGCTGTTTTAATGTTATGGCCACGTTGATTAAGACGATGGACAAAGAGCTGTAGCATCGGATGCTATCTAACTAGCCATTTCATAACTCACCTGTGTAACATTTAAGATGGCCACTCATTTTCACTGACTCAGTTTGCTCATCTGTTAATGGGAATAAGAAGGCACATACTTTGAACTGTAGCCAAAATAAAATGAGGTCTAAAGGACCTACTACAATGCCTCATATATAGTGAGTATTCAGTGCTGATGACTGGTACAGTTAGCCTTCTGTATGAGCAGGGTTAAATCCACAGATTCAACCAATCACGGATCAAAACATTTGGGGAAAAAAGGTCACATGGTTGCTGACATATACTATGGAGTTAGGCCTATGATGGTTGTATTTGTACCAAAAACAATGTAGACATTTTTTTCTTATAATTATTCCCTAAACAATACAGTATAACAACTATTTACATAGCATTTCCATTGACTTTGGTATTATAAGTAATTTATGAATAATGAGAAGACTTGAAGAGTCTGTTTTTATGTGATTTAACATGTATGGGGGGATATACGTAAGGGTAATATGCACATACCATACCATTTTATATGAGACTTGAACATTCATGGATTTTGGAATCTTTCAGGGGTGTGGAACCAATCCCCCATAGATATGCAAGGACCACTGTATTCTTCTTGACCAACTGTTCCTTCTGTTTTACTACACTTTCTATGTGAATTGGTCTAGGCTTGGGTGCTGGGATTAGCCTCCCACAGGAACGGTTAATGGAGGGGGATATGAAAAGATGGGACGAGAAAGAAAAGTCAAGGAAATTGATCATGAGCTGACGGAATCAGAATTTTCAAATAAATGTTTTCACTAAATGAATATGGATTTGCTCTAAAAAGAGCAATGACAAGGCCAGAAAGTCACTCACCAATGCTGGCGGGTGTTCTAATGACACAGAATCCCCTGAACTTGTGTCTGTGCCAACAGAGGAGACTGAGAATGGCCACAGCTGGCCGGTGGGCACCATCCGCTTACCAAACAGCCAGCGATAGAGCAGTTACTCACATTTTTATGGACAGCTAATTGCTAAAGTAGCAGCTTGCTCAAAAGACAGAAACATTCTTTAGATGCAAGCTGTGTAATGAGGGAGTTGCTTGACTAAGCAAATTTTGAGTTAATGGAAAACAGACCCTTCTGTCACCACGAGCAGCGTCTGCCTGTGTTGAGATTAAATTGTGTATATTGCTGACTGCCCTACATTTTTGCATCAAAAAGGGAGCAGAGATGACATTTGCAGTAATTTGGCTAAGGGCTATAGAAAGCTAATTAGAAGTGTTCAGTGCTACCAGTTCACAAAATTGTATTGAGGCAATTGCTCTTAAAAAATTCAATTCTGAAAATGCAATAAGCAAACCCCGAAACTGGCAGATAACACGTGTTCTGAGGATAAGTATTAGAAGAAAAAACACAAAAAGATCAGGGCCCCCAAGGCAGTGATGATGGAGCCCCTGTGTTCTTAGATGCAGAATACCTGTCAGGGCCTCCTGGTTCCTGACTTCTTTTTTATTTTTTTATTTTATTGTTTTTTTACAGAGAGGAAGGGAGAGGGATAGAGAGTTAGAAACATCGATGAGAGAGAAACATCGATCAGCTGCCTCCTGCACACTCCCTACTGGGGATGTACCTGCAACCAAGGTACGTGCCCTTGACTGGAATCGAACCTGGGACTCTTCAGTCCGCAGGCGGACACTCTATCCAATGAGCCAAACCAGTTAGGGCGATTCCTGGCTTCTTGAGTCCCATCTACACCGGGGTTTTAATCCGCTTCCTACTCCATGCCTCTCTCCTTGCCCACCCCCCTCTTTCCTGGATAGTGGTTCCTGAACTTCAGTTAGAGCACATGACAATGACCTAAAGGCTTGTAAAATGCTCAGCCTCTAAATATGTTTCTTTTCCTTCTTTCATTATTCAACATATGACTGCAAATGTCACTCTGTGCCAGGCACTACCTTCTAATATTCTGAGTTCCTTTTAAGAAAGACCATTACAACTTTGTCATGCCAGCCCTGGATGCTGTCTGGTATGGAATGGATACGCAGTCACTGTGAACTGATGTTTTCTCTATGCCAATGGTTCTCAAAGCGTGCAGCAAAGCAAACATAGGAAACGTTTAAAACTTAGCAGTGCTTGAGACCTGTACCAGATCAACCACATTAGAATCTCTAGGGTGAGGATCCAGGGATAGATGGTTTGAAAGCTTTCCAGAGCCCTAGCCGGTTTGGCTCAGTGGATAGAGCGTAGGCCTGTGGACCCAAGGGTCCTGGGTTCAATTCTAGTCAAGGGCATGTACCTCATTTGCAGGCTCCTCCCTGGCCCGGGCCCCGGTAGAGGCACATGCAGAAGGCAACCAATTGATGTGTTTCTCTCACGTCGATATTCTCTCTGTCTTTCCCTCTGTCTTTCCCTCTATCTAAAAATCAATGGAAAACTATCCTCTGGTGAGGATTAAAATAATAATAATAATAAATAAATAAATAAATAAATAAATAAATAAATAAATAAATAAAAGCTTCCCAGACGCTTTGATATATAGCAAGGTTTGAGATACACTATGCTGTATCACTGGCTCTGCTCAAGAATGAAATACTGTAATTACCGGGATCCACCCCACATATACATTTAAGCAAGAAGGTAGGATGGCTAAATAAATAAATAAAATGCACCGCCTCTATTTTGCTGCCTATTGTTTAAAGACAACCTGCCTATGGGGCAGGGTATTACTGCATATGAGCAGCAGGATCACTAGCGAGCTAATCCAACCCTGACCAGCTGACCTAATGTAGGTAAATGTTTCATATAATCTTGGACCAAGTGAGGACAAATGATCAATTTAAAGTGCTTAAGAAGGTTGCATTTTTCAATCCTTTCATAATTAAAAAAGAAGGAATTCTTGCCATTTGCAACAGCATGGATGGAACTGGAGAGCATTATGCTAAGTGAAATAAGCCAGTCAGAGAAGGATAAATACCACATGATCTCATTCATTTGGGGAATATAATGAACAACATAGACTGATGAACAGGGACAGATCCAGAGACAGAGAAGCAGCAATCACACTGTCAATCCCCAGAGGGAAAGTAGGGGAAGGTTGGGGTAAAGGGAACAGATCAACCAAAGGACTTGTATGCATACATATAAGCCAAACCAATGGGCACAGACAACAGGGGGATGAGAGCATGAGTGGCGGGGGCTTGGGGGTTAATGGGGGGATGAGGACACATTTGTAATACCTTAACCAATAAAGAAATTAAAGATAAAAAAGGCACCAGTTTATAGCAATTATCTACCAGGTTCCACCTTGGCATTGCCAAGGAGAAATTTTCAAGGCCCCACCTGAATGCTGATTAGGAAAGCCTTGTGTGGCTGGTAGGAATCTGTGTTTTTAAATCATCTCAGGTTGTCTAATGTGTAGCTGGTTTGAGAGCAAGCAGCAAGTCTACCCACCCATGAACTATTCTTTTTTTCTTTCTTTTCTTTTTTTTTTTTTTTTTTGTCCAGTAAGTAAAAGGTGACCTTTACACACAGGATTGCTGCTTATAAACTCTTCCCACTAAAAATAATACTCTCAATGGATCAAGAAAAGGCCCCAAAAGGATTTTTGAGATCCTTCAAAGGATGCTATTTCTATAGAACATTAGGACGCCTCTTCATTCTAACCTAAGAAAATATCACACCCCCTTTTGCTCATGTCAGTGGTTTGCTTCCACAGTGGCTTCTGGTCCTTTTCCATTGATTGAAAAGTTCTTAGAACCAGGAACTTCCTTCATCATTCAACCAATTACTTAATACAGCCACTGCTTGACTATTGGCTAAAGTCGTTTGTGTGATCCGTCATGACAGATGAGGGTGGAGTGGACAGGTCTGTAGTAGATGCTGTGGGATGAGGTCAGAGGAAAGAGGATGGAGCAATGCCAGGGGCCGGGTCCATTCTGCCTCTGACATAGAAATGCCCATTTCCACTCAGTTGGCTATTGACCACTTACTTCATGTAATTAAATTGTCTCTGGGGGAAATACCAGTTGGAGGTAGAGAGTTTACATCCTGGCGTTCTCTCACCTGCCCTGGGGCCTGAGAGAGTCACCTGGCTGCCTTATTAAAAGGAGAGAACAAGAGTGACCTCTGGTCTCCCCACACTTTGGTATTCATGTTTCAGCCAGGTGACATATGCGATAGGACAAACTCTGAAAGGATGCATTCAATGTATGTTTCCTCACTATGATAGAGCATGATAGTGTTTATTTTTTCCACATGCTTCTTGGTGATTCTTGCTTTGTACAACATAGCTTAATACAAATTCAGTGCCCGGGTTCATATAATTCAATAAATATTCTTAAATATCTCCTGTAGCCTTTTAAATTACTGTTATGAATTAGACTTTCAAACGTACAGAAAATGAAGTTGTCACCTTCATGTAATTGCATGATTTAGTGGATAAATTGCATAATTTGTCAGTCAAAAGCCCTTGATTGCAGCCATTTGCAGCCACAGGTTGACTTTATTATGCAGGGCACCTTTCTTATATGAGCCTCAGTTTCCTTATCAATGAAACAGAACATTCAGTACATCCTACCTCACTTAACTGTTGGGAGATATAGTGATGATAATATCTCTCACATATCAATTTAGCCACCTGATAAATATTAGCTACTACAGTGACTAATACTCTTAGTAACATTACAGCGATGGCAAATAATAGTTTGGTTTTACAGGTGAATTTGCTAAGAATAATGATATTGCAAGGAAAGGTCCAAGTAAGAGATAAACAATTCTCACCTCTCATAAAGGCAGTTATTTTAAGATTAAAGGAGAGGAAAAAACGCTGTGCACACCATGTCTCAGTAGGGTTAGCACAATTAACTCCTACCAGGTAAAACAGCTTCCAATTCCCGACACTTTCACACCTGTCTTTCACAATGGCAAAATGATTAGGCAAGTCCAACCTTTTGCCTGGGGATACAGCTACTCGGTGGAAAAGCCAAAAATACAACTAGAACCATTATAACCTCTGAATTACATGTGCCAAGTGCTTTGTGTTTGGAAACTGTGCCCTTGGGGTGTGAAGGGGAGTGGATTACTGGCCCAAACACCAGGAGGATCTGAGTTCTCCAAGCCAGTCCACTTTTCACTGTACCCAAGGGCACACCATGTCTTTCCTGAGCCACATTTCAGGTTCCTCCATCTCCCACACTCCTCCCACATGCAGGGAGCTGAGGGACAGCATCGGGAAAGGGCTGAGTTGATTCCTGGACAGAGTACAGGTCCTCACCTCCCAGTGTCCCCACCCAGGGAGACCAGAGGCAAGTCCAAGGCTATCTTCCTGGTGTCTGTGAAGCCCAGACCAGGCCTGAGCCAGCAGCCCTGTGTGTGCCGCACTGAGTCCTGCCCCCGCCTCCTGAATCTTCCTTTGTCCAAGGGGCCCCCCAACTTAGAGGCCTGTTCTTCCCCCAGTGTCCACTTCCAGGATGACTCAAACCCTTTCAAGATCAAGTGTATGTCTCCAAGGCTCTCACTGGACTTAAAGTAAGAAACCCCATGAGCAGTGCTCAATAAGTATGTGTGGGTGGATGAGCCAAAACTAAAAAGCAAGATTACATGAGGAAGCTACTTTGCTAGGTAATAAGTATGTGAAATTGAGTCACTAAAGTCCTGTGTTCCTTCGTTTACTCTTCTTTAAAATGTGTTATCCTCCCCAAATGATTCTGTGTTGCTTTCCAATAGCTGCTGCAGCAAATCACCGCACATTTAGCGGTTTAAAGCCACACAAATATATATCCCCACAGTTCTAGAAGCCAGAAGGCCAAAATCAGTGTATCAGTGGGAGTCCCCCACCTCATCAGAATTCTGTGAGGATTATACAGATATAAGGGGTGATGGTAACGGATTACCTTTCATTTCATGCCTATGACCCTATGACCGGGATGGATACAAGACCAAGTATTATTTTTTCACCTGAGTCTAAAATCACCTCTCTTTCTGATCACTGGGTTCTATAAGCACCTCCCTCTCCCTGTGACATGTGGGCATGGGACAGGGAGAACAGAGAAATTGTTTTTGCCCCAGAGTGCAGAATAGCCTCCTGTCCTCACACTATTTCCTTATTTAGAGCATTAACCTGTTTGACATTCCCGCTTGTCTTGTTCCATTAGTCATCTAATGGACCCCGAGTGTCTGCAACAGGAGGACGCGGGGCCCATTTAGAAGCAGGAGCTGCTCCAGGAAACTTATATGCATATAAGCAAAGCCCATGGACACCGACAATAGTGTGGTGAAGGCTTGGCCGGTTGGGGGGGGGGGGGGGGGAGGTGTACAAGATAGAAGGGGGTCAATGGGAAATAAAAAACAACAAAGGAGACATCTGTAATACTTTCAACTATAAAGATAAATTAAAAAAATAAAATAAAAACAGGCCCAGCTGGTGTGGCTCAGTGGTTGAGCATTAGCCTATGAACCAGGAGGTCATGGTTAGATTCTCAGTCAGGGCACATGCCTGGATTGTGGGCTCAATCCCCAGTAGGAGGCATACAGGAGGCAGCCGATCAATGATTTTCTCTCATCATTGATGCTTCTCTCTCTCTCCCTCTCCCTTCCTCTCTGAAATCAATAAAAATATATTATGTATCCATAAATACATACATAAATAAATAAAAGCAGGAGCTGAGTTCAATGGTTTCCAGATGACTTCCAGGGCCTCAGATCCCACTTCTCTTCCCAAACTCTCTTCATTGCAAGTGCCTCTCATGATGATGTCAGGTGGGAACTTACCTTTCAGCTCCTCGACTCAGTGACTGAAATGTTTGTATCTGCTGGAGTTTAAGTGGGAACAAACATTTCTCCTGAATGAAGATAGAACGTATTCTCCTCTTTGTTCACAATTGTGCAGACACCTCTCACGGCTACTTGCGCAATCTGAAGACTCTATCCTGTGATTTCCATGAACTCCCCAGAGATCGGTTTGATTTTCATAAGTCCAGAAATCAATATAATAGGAAAAGGCTTAAACTTTAGCTAACAAAATTCAAATCACCTGAGTGGCTAAATAATTATGAAATCACTGACTATAGACCTATAGTTGTTTGTTAAAGGTGATGCTTGTTATGGGTTGAATCGTATCTCCATAAAATGTGACGAAAGCACCCTCAGTGCCTCAGAATGTGACCCCAGTTAGAAACGGGGTTGCTCCAGATGTAAGTAGTTAAGATGAAGCCATTTGGGTGGTTCCTAATCCAAAGTGACTACTGTCCTCACAGGGACACAGAAATAGACATGCACAGAGGGAAGACAACGTGAAGATCCAGAGCAAAAGGAAGGCCATTTGACAACAGAAGCAAGGATTGGAGTGATACATCTACAAGGAATACCTGCCAACACCAGAAGCTAGAGATGCAAGGACAGGGTCCCCCCTACAGCCAGTGCAGAGAGCAGCCAACATCCGGATCTCTGCCTTCTAACCACCAGAACTGTGAGACACTGCATTCCTATTGGTTTAGAACACCTAGCTTTTGGAACCTTGTATGACAGCCCTAGGAAACGAACATACTGGTTAATGCTCTGATAATTTTCAGAACAAAACTGAACAAACGTTCCTTCTGTCTATAGAAAATAATGATAATAACAGATGATGAGATAGCAGTAGCAGTAGTAGCTATGGTAATAGCAGTAAGAGTAGCAATAACCAGCATTTATAAAATTCTTGTTTGTGCCAAGTGCTACCTAGATACTTCATTACATTTTTCACACACACACACATACACACACACACACACCACTGAATCTCATGTTAAGCGGTGCTTGCAAAATTCCAACGTTGTTTAGTGCCAGGGCAGGATTTGAGCCCAAAGCCTTATCTCCCAACTAGCCCACTCAATTTATCTCCCTCCAAAAATAAATATTTGTTAACTGACTTATTTCCAAGTCATTTAAAGACATATACGTTTCCATTTCATTACAGCTTTTATCTGTGAACAAAGTAAAAACTATGATCTTTTAATTTGGTGAGCAAGCAAAGGGGAAAAGTTAACTTTTTTTGAGCACTTAACTCCTTGAAAGCCCATCGGATCTGAATATAATGTATCATTCCATCCTCACAAGTAAGACCTGATGCGGCATTTCAATATTCACTGCCATGAGAAGACTCAGGCACACGGGGAACGAGATTGCTGTTTTCCCGATGATCAAGTGAACAGAACTGGTTTCCTGTACGCTGGTAAGTGGTGCTGTTTTAGCTGCAAGAACACTAAACCGTGAAGATTCATGGTGCCGAATTCTGGCCCTTGAGTTGGCTGCACATAAACCTATCGAGTCTCTATTTCCTAAACCATAAAATGGTGACAATGCCAATTTCTCTCCACACCTCTCAGAACTGTTATGAGACTTGGATGCAATAATGTTTGGGGACCTGCTATACACTCTATAACATATATCAACTTAGAGTAATTTTATTTAGAATGAAAAAGAATGGAAAAAGAAGGGAGGGGGTTTCCCTGAGTTCCAGGGGCATCACAGACATTCTCCCATTTAATCTTCACAGCAAGCCACCAGCTTTTTCTCTAGGAAAGCAGAACTCAGATGAGGCCAGTGCCAGGACCAACAGCACATACCAAATAAGTAGGAAAAGGAGAAATTTGAGGGAGAGAGTGGTGAGAAAAGACAGCCACAATCCCTTGTCCTTACAGAACTGACAGTCCAATTAGATACAGAAACATTAATCCTCAAATCGAATATAAAATTACAATGGCACCATAAGATGTGGAGTGATGTTCTTCCCCATTGGCCTCTCTGGGGAGCCGTGAGAGCACCTACTGGGGAGGGGAATGGAAACCATAATTTGGTCTTTCTAGACTCCGAGGAAACACAGCCTCTCTGAAATGAGGGGGTGGTTCTGCAATCCCAGATCACACACCACACAGGCTGAATAGCTGCAGAGGCAGCTGGGTATGGGTGAGGGTGGAGAGAAGAGCCTTCTCTGCCCTTCACTGGGATTGTAGCTCCTTTTCCTTCCTTCTTTTGCTTAGTAATCATCTCATGCTGCAGGGTCTGTGCTAGACATGGAGTGACTTCCCATCTGGTGTGTAAGAGCTCTCTTTCTGTCAATTGTCCTTTCCTTCTTCCCTTCCTAGGATGCCTGCTATATATCTAACATGGACGTGGCATGGCTCATGAGGGTATCTATGCCCAGTTAAAGCTCTGCTCCACTTTACGTATCCCATTGGCTGACTTAATGGATTGTTTATGAGTTATTATTTGGTACCTTTGTTTTTGACCACTTCTGGCAAAGTATTAGAAAGAAGGTAGAGCAAGCCATGCCTGTTCTGTTTCAAAAGTCTCTTAGCAATCCCGAGTGATGACTGTGCCCATAAGACCTATCGACCAGGAGTCTAATAATCTGATGAACTCACACAATGTTCAGTGAGGTTGCAGAGGAGAGCTAAACTCTTTTCCCTTACGACATCCAGACGCCTGTGGCATACGAGGATTGTTGACTCCTAAGGTTGCTCCAGATTCACTTATTACTGATCATTCAGCTAACAAATATGGGAAGAAGCATACCAACATATTTAAGCTTCTGTTTTTACTGTTTTAGGACCAGACTCTTCCCCTATACCATAATTTTTGTATCTCTCTGTTGATAATAGTTTTAT
Organism: Myotis yumanensis; assembly: GCF_028538775.1. Classification (NCBI taxonomy): domain Eukaryota; kingdom Metazoa; phylum Chordata; class Mammalia; order Chiroptera; family Vespertilionidae; genus Myotis; species Myotis yumanensis. Next base: position 3,879,948 of record NW_027223762.1, read on the forward strand.
TAACGAGAGGGGCAAGCTAATTAAGAAATAGCTAAAAAACAACAAAACACAGCATCAAATATTTTATTATTTTTATGACTAAAGTCAAAATTTTAAGGCAGATCAGTGAGTAGAAATAACACTGGTCTGATGCAGAAAGTCTCAATTCTCTCCGTGACTTTGCTAATTGTTATCTTTGCAACATAAAACAAGATATTTATAACTGTCTTGTCTTCCTCTTTAGCTGACCATGCTTATGAAATTAAGTGTTATGTAATAAAGGGCTCTTTAAACTTTAAAATATTATGCAAACATAAGAGTGATTATTAATAAAGAGCTTATCATACTGTAGAACTGGTCTGCTCCCCTGTCCAATACATCAGGACCTCCAATTTCACATCTATAAAACGATGCTTATAAAATATCTTCTAATTCTAACATTACATCATTCTAAGTGGGTTGGACATTTCGTCCAAGATATTTTACAAGGAATAAAGCACTTTCCCAACCAAATAACTTTTGGAAAGAGAACACTTCGAACCTTCCTTATGAGTCATTTCACAGTTGGGGGACACCTGCTAATTTTATTTTCAACCAGCACCAATCAATCACTGGAGGAAGGAAGTTACCTGAGTTGGAACTTCTAAAGAGCCTTAAATTAACAATGCAGCCTAGCAGAAAAATGCCTCCAGTTTAAGGAAAGTGCTCATTTCCATAAAATTTGGACGTTCAAACTGTTCACTAAGTTGATAGCATTTAAGAGGCAAATTCAGTTGAATAATTTGCCAGGGAAGCATATAAATGGCAGATTAGGACTACTTTCTTCAAGAGAAGCATAATCAGCCTTGATTACAGCAGAGCTGGCTTTTCACCCTGGTCCTAAGACAACTCTAAAGAAGCCATAGAGTCCCAAGAACACATTTAACTATGTTTTCTCCCCCAATTTTAAAGATAAGGAATGAGAACTAGAAAGGTGAAATGATTTAATCAAGGGCATATAGCCATTTGGCAAAAGAAATCAAATTAGATACAGGTTATAACTCCCAGTATTATTTTCTTATATGACATTTTTATTGGAAGCTGCATTTCTGGAAGATTCATAGTCTCTATACATCAGGTAGGGGAAGCCCAATATCTTGTATATACTGAGCAGTGGTGATTTTTGAATAGTGTGATTTCTATGAAAAACTTTGATGATCCTCTTTTTTAATGAAATTGGGAATAGTTATAAATTATTAGTTGATTGACAGATCATTGTGTCTACAGCAGAATTAAAGAAAGTTGTTCATTAGATTCCACATATAAGTGAAATAATATGGTACTTGTCTTTCTCTGACTAATTTAATCTAATGAACAAAATAAACTAACAAACAAAATAGAAAAAGACTCATAGATACAGAGAACAGACTGACAGCTGTCAGAGCAGAGAGGGTTTGGGGGGCTGGGAGAAAAGGGTGAAGAGATTAAGCAAAAATAAACAAATAAAAAAACCTCATAGACAGAGGCAACAGTATGACGATTACCAGAGGGAAAAGGGGAGGTAGAAGGCGTAAAAAGGTGATAAATGGTGATGGAAGGAGACATGACTTTGAGTGGTGAACACACAATACAATATACAGATGATGTACTATAGAATTGTACACTTGGAGACTACATTGTTGGGGAGCACAGGAGACTTGGTTGGAAAATTTGCAAGGAGGATATTCCGAGATAAGGGAAGAGTGCTGAAGGTGGCCTGCCCTATTTATAGGAATTCCAACTTAGAGGAGTGCCGAAGGTGTCGCCCCTAATTATTCCTTCACCTTTCCAAACAAGTCTGAGCACATGCAGAACCCCGGTGTTTACTGGAATCCTATGCTTAATCTTTAGGTGTCCTTGCTTAAAGAACACTGCAGACAAATGTGTCCTCCCAAGATTACTTACCCTATTGATTGTATCTAAAAGATAAACGTTATCTCAAATTGCTGCTACAATAAAAGCCTAAGGAGGCAGGCGATCAAGGCTGTCTGGTTCCTTTAGCCAGGCAGTCCCTTAGCTCTCTCTTTCACAGCAAACGGTGTGTCAGAGTAATCATTCATCTGTCGCTCTGGGTCTGCTGGTCAGCCCCTGCACTATATAATTTTATTATTCCAGCCCTCCCATAGGATTTTTCCAGAATGTCAAGCTGAGAAATGAGGGGATTGCACTCCACCAAGAGACATCAACCTTGTTATAACCAAAGGAGGTTTCATTGATTTTGTGCGGGGTTTTTTGGACACCATTTTTAGAAAGCAAATGTCTACCAAATAAATGACATATATTCTATAATGGTTAACTCTTTTTTATTTCCATTTGTTACTGGGCACAGAAATATGTGACTGTCTATAGGAGTTTCCTATCAACATCAACTTTCCAGGTGTAATCATTTCTGCCAACTTGATATTCCAGTAAATCAATGTGAACTTGTTGAGAGGTAATGCCTAATGCCTATTATAACATTAGACATGCCAATAAGTTCTGTAGGGCATTGGATATTATCATTAACAAGCTTGGAGAACTCCTGCTTAAAATCATCCCTATGGCCTTCTAGAATTGGGAATATTAACTGTCCTCTGATATTTGATACTTGATGCAAAGTCCAAAGTAGATAAATGGACTCTATTCAGAATAGAAGGAAAAATATCAGGAACAAACTGAGATATTTAGGTTTTATTCATTTTTAATTAGACTACACACCTCCAGGTGAAACACATTTGCTTGGTTACATTTTCTGAGGGTGTTAACGCATTCTTAACTCATGATGAGTCAAGAGTACATTTCAGAAAAATGTTGAAATTCTCCCCAGAAAAACTTGGAAACTTAAGAGAACCCTGTGGTTTGAACAGTCTTCTTTTAGAACTCCTGCCTCTTACCATATGGGTTTCTGAGCAATAGATATTTTTAGGAAAATAACACTTACCATGTACCATTGTAGTTCTGGGGGGAAAAAAGTAGCGCTTCACAGTCACACATCAACAGTAATGAAAATACCTGTGCTCTAGCTCTGTGACCCCAGGGAGCCCTGAACCTTTTCAGGGTTCAGTTTCTGCATCTATCCATTGAAGAGCTTGAACTTGATGCATCGAAACACCTTAGGGAATTTCTGGGGCCCTTTCTAGATGTAAAGTTCTAAGACTTACAGATCTCTATACCATGCCATCTAGGTTTGGTTTTTCTGACATCACAATCCTTGCTTTCTGAAACAGAGAGCTCTCTGACAGACATTACCAGTTCTAAACTATTTGCCCCATTATATATATATATTTATAGATGGGGAGAGAGGTAAACATTGATATGAAAGCAAATATTGATTGGCTGCCTCCTGCATGTCCCCTACTGGGGATCCAGCTCACAAACCAATTATGTGCCCTGACCTGGAGTCAAATCTGCAACCTTTAGGTACAAGGGACAATGCCCAACCAACTGAGCCACACAGCCAGGGCTTACCCCATTTGATTTTATGTCATATACTTATTTATTCACTCGATCATTCAATAGAGGTTTAATAAACAGCTACTTTGTGGCAGGCACAGAGGCAGAAACTGCAGATAGAGGAATTATAAAGACAGAGGTGAAGGGATTACAAAAGTCCGAACTGGTAGTTATGGAACAGTCATGGGGCTGTAAAGCACAACAGAGGGAATGTGGTCAGTAATATTGTAATAAGTATGTATGGTGACAGGAGGGTAGTGGAAATGTCGGGGGAAATACTTTGTAAAATATATGTATGATTGACTACTGTGTGGTATAACTAAAAGTACTACAAAATAATAGAGAATGTAAAACAAAAGACAGGATCTGTCTATCAAAGCACAAATGAATCGTGGTTAAAAACTCAAGAATTGCATATTGTGATCAAATGTGGTTTAAGCGCTGAGTGAGGCACTGGTGCTAAGACACTCATGGGCGAGACACTATCAGCAAGAAGGAATTCCAGGGGAACTGGCTCTCAGGGTACATACAGGGCAGCTGCATGGAAGAGGAATGTGGTGTCATGGGCACAGCCACACAGACACTGAAGAACATGGTAAGGTGTTTACCAGACCTGAAGGGTGAGGTGAGAGGTGGGCAGGGCAGAATGGCCCGGTGAACACAGTGAAAGACAGGTGCGGCATTATCACAGTTGGGAGGGTTTATGTATTTGGTAATGAATTTGGTTTCGGCTTAAGTGTAACGAGAAGTCACTGGAGAACGTAAGTAGTAGGGCGGTATGGGAGGATTCGCATTTTAGAAAGATCATGCGGGCTGCAGAAGACAGATGAATGACCGAGGGCAGAGGGAGAGGGCAAAGAGAGCCTGTTGGCCGAGAAACCACTTAGGATACATTGGCTGAAACTCAAGAAGATGCCTGAACTCAAAAAACTATAAGGAAAACAAGGCCTTGAAGAAAGTTCAGAGATATGAAAGAAAAAAAGATGACATAAGGACACGAAGGGGTGAGACTCTTTAGATCCGAAATTCAGTCTCAGATCACCTCATAAATTACAGCAGATATAATTGACCGCATGGTGAGCCTGTAGCTAGCCACAGCTGCACTTCGCATCTTTCCCTGTAGGCCTTCCACTGAGGTTTTAATGATTGGGGGGAAAACAGCAGGACCAAAATCCTTTACCAAACAAAACTATCCCCAAACCCCATTAGATGGTGTGTAATGAAATGTTACAAATGGAAGATTACAAGGGGAAAAATATAAATGACCATAAACCCAGAGGGAACCAACTCTTCTTTCCAGATTATATTCAACTTTATTAAAGAAACTTAATAAGCTCATGCATTTCTGCCAGCCTTAGATGTCGCCACCGCTGATCAATAGCATTTATTTCTAGAGAGAAAGAAGGCCCGGGCGGGATGTCAGAGCGGCATGTGATGCTAATCCTTGTGAGTAATGCCACAGTGTGGTGGGTAATGAAGATGTGAGAGAGGAAACAGCCCAGCGAGCCTGTCTTTGCCTCTGAATTTCAAACTGGGTGCCTCTCCCCCAGATCCTGCTAACACCTCTTATTCTACAACTGGGTTTGCAGCTTTATGCCGTCTCCAAGGGAAACACAATAGAAAATGCTACTTATTTCCCCCTGTGTTGATGAATCTAAATAAAACTCGAAGATCTGAACTTGTAAATGAAACTTCTGCCAGAGGCCAGCTTCACCTAACGGGAGGATGAAGCTACAGAGAACCGGAGCTTCCCCCAGGCTGTCTTGGAAGGAAGGGCGGGGGGATTTTCTTGTCTATAAAAAAGCCCAAGAGGAAAGCAGGTGAGTATCACGTAAGCACATTGGTAAGATGCCCGACCTCTTTCCTGCAAGATGCCCTAACTCTTATCTGCTTTTGGGCTAAATGTAGCTAAATTATTTCTGACCATCGTGAATCCAAAAATCTCTCTTCTCCTTTTTTTCCTTTGTGTCTCCATCTTCCTTTTTCCTCCTTCTCACTCGTTCTCTAGTTTAAATATGTAAACTGTGTTCTTGGATATTTTTAGAAAAATACTTCAAAATAGCTTACGGAAATGTTGACATAAAACACAATATTGTTAAAAATAAGGAAATGGAGGCAAAGTAAAAGTAGAAAACTATGATGATACCAACAGAGGAATTAATATCCAAAATGTGAACTATAAAATGGTGTGTGATGCACGGAGGTGAATCATACATTTTTATTGGTGCTTCCTAGTGGCCAAAGTAATCTGTCCCTAAGACTAATAAATTAAAGGTAGAAGTATAAATATAGCAGCCAAATTTAGTCTTATGGTGAAAAGAAGAAGCTAGTTGCTCAGGAGAAATGACATGTTTTCTGGTCTGACCTCTGAAATTCCTCATTAAAAATAGGACTTTGTCATATGATGGATCACATCCTCAAAATAGTCTTACAATTAGTCCTTTGCAATAATTTTTGTATGCTACAAGATTCTAAATTAAGTTCAACCTGTCACGATATAATTAACCCCTAAAAAACAGATCACCATCAAGTTATTTTTGTGGCTCATTTAGAACCAGCAGATATCTGGCACATAATATTTTTTATACAAGTTGTCTCTTGGATAAATGAATAAATGAAGAAACTAATAAATGAATACACAAACACATATTCATAGCAAATCTCATTTTCCTGCTACAGTGAGGAATATTTTCCTCTTTCGCCTTTAGAAGCAAGTATTTTCTTTGAGTTTTTTTAATGTTATTGATTTTTAGAGAGAGGGGAAGGGAGAGGGATAGAGAAATAGAAACATCGATGAGAGAGAAAAATCATTGCTCAGCTGCCTCCTGAACCCCCTGCACCCCTGCACTAGGGATAGAGCCTGAAACCCGGGCATGTGCTCTGACAGGTACTCAAACTGTGACCAAGCTGTTCATGGGTTGATGCTCAACTGCTGACCTACACTGGCTGGGCTTTCCTTTGAGTTTTAATCAAAAGTTCCTGTTGCTTTTTATTGTATTTTATTATTTTATATTGTAATGCTAGAGCCATAACCTGAATTATCAGTAATTTGAAATGATTGATATATATAGTATATATATGATTGATTTATATAATATAAAACATCCTATCTAATAATAGACAAACATGGTAATTGACCATACCTTTGCTACACTTCCCATTGGCTAATCGGTGCGATATGCAAATTAACCCAACCAAGATGGCGGCCGGCAGCCACGCAGCTGAAGCAAGCAGGAGGCTTGCTTGCTCCAGTGATGGAGGAAGCCAAGGTTCCCCACCTGCCGTGGCCCAGCTCTGAGCTCCGAAAGCAACAGTTTCAATTATAGAAGGTAAACAAACCCCAGATACCTGCTTTCAGCAGGCCGTGGCCTCAGAGCTGGAGCGAGCAGGAGCCTACTCTCAGCTCCAGTGACGGCAACAAAGTTTCAATTATAGAAGGTAAATACATCCCAGAATAAAAAGAAAAAAAGGAAAGGCTGGGAGCTTCAGTCGCTGGCCAGCCTGAAAACAGCCCTCAGCCCCTCAACCAGACTGGCCAGGCACCCCAGTGGGGACCCCCACCCTAAAGGGGGTGTGGCCAGCCTGAAAACAGCCATCAGCCCCTCATCCAGGCTGGCCAGGCACCCCAGTGGGGACCCCCACCCTGAAGGGGGTGTGACCAGCTGCAAACAGCCATCAGCCCCTCACCCAGGCTGGCCAGGCACCCAAGCGGGACCCCCACCCTGATCCAGGACACCCTTCAGGGAAAACCAGCCGGCCCCTACCTGTGCACCAGGCCTCTACTCTATATAGTAAAAGGGTAATATGCAAACTGACCCTAACAACAGAAAGACTGGGAATGACTGGTCACTATGACACACACTGACCACTAGGGGGCAGACGCTCAATGCAGGAGCTGCCCTCTGGTGGTCAGTGTGCTCCCACATGGGGGAGCTCTGCTCAGCCACAAGCCAGGCTGATGGCTGCCAGTACAGCGGTGGTGGTGGGAGCCGCCAGTACAGCGGTGGTGGTGGGAGCCTCTCCTGCCTCCTCAGCAGCGCTAAGGATGTCCGACTGCAGCTTAGGTCTGCTCCCCGCTGGCAAGTGGACATCCCCCGAGGGGTCCCGGGCTGCGAGAGGGCACAGGCCGGGCTGAGGGACCTTCCCCCACCCCCCCCCCCCGGCACAAATTTTTGTGCACCGGGCCTCTAGTATTATAATAATATAATATAATAAATATTTTATAGCCAAAACCGGTTTGGCTCAGTGGATAGAGCGTCGGCCTGGGGACTGAAGGGTCCCAGGTTCGATTCCGGTCAAGGGCATGTGCCTGGGTTGCGGGCACATCTCCGGTGGGAGATGTGCAGGAGGCAGCTGGTCGATGTTTCTCTCTCATCGATGTTTCTGGCTCTCTATCTCTCTCCCTTCCTCTCTGTAAAAAATCAATAAAATATATATTTTAAAAAATAAATAAATAAATAAATAAATAAATAAATAAATATTTTATATATATGCAACCACTGTCTAATATTTCTTCACAACTGGCACAAATTAGCTGAACTATAATAGCCCTATTGCAAAAATGTTTTAGAAGAGAAATAACAGAAGGGTAAAGAGAGCACCATTCTGAATAAAATATTGAGTGAAAAATGTCTGAATTCAAGTCAGTCTTACCGTTTACTACTTCTGTATTTTTATGTAAGAAAATCAACTTCAGTCCCAGTCTTCTCATCCCTGTGAAGGAAATGCCACCACTACTTCTCAGTTTCGTTGTGAGGCTTACAGGCAGCAAGGCAAGCCCAAAAGCTTCTAACTCATTCTGTCTCATCCAAAGGTGACGTCATCAGCGTTCTCATAATTAGGCTAACAATTGGATTCCAAAGGGCACTATGTCTTTGAAACATAGACAGATGTTTTGCTAATGCAGATGTGTTCCATCATTATCTCAGGGAGGCAGTTAAAGGTAAGATAGAGGGAAAAAACATACACACGGATGTTGTTGCCTTTTCTCCGCCTTTCTGAGGATTTCAAAAAATATTTTCTAGTAACAAATAATTTCTGGAAAAACAATGGGAATTCTGGCTTCAGCTACTAATAAAGTATTTATAGCAACAAAGGTTTGAGAAGAAATGTCTAATAAAAACAGTAAATTACGTAGGGCAACAGGAAGTAGAAGTTTTATTGTTAATTGTCAGGAAACCGTGATTGCACAAGTGGAGAAAAACTCAAAACAGAACAAAATAAACAGAAAATTCCATCAGCCAGGAATTATTTTTCTTCACTCTATACCTGTGCAATCAGTTAATAATAAAAGATAGGATGCCGCACTGTGGTGCCATACCACCCTCATTCTAGGTTCCCATTCTTCTACAGACCTGAGGCAATTGCCTTTCTTTCCTGAAATCTTTCCTCTTGCCAAAACTTCTGTTTTCTGCTGTGCTTTAGACATGGGGCATTTTTCTATTCCTCTCCAATCATTTCTATTAAGTCCTGCCTTTTTTTTTGGTATTTGTGAATTTCATTTATCTGATCATTGACTCAACTATGTTTTATTACAGACCTTCCTTCTGTTATATTCTAGGCACCATGATTAGATACACAAAGGCACAGATCCCAGAAGATTAAGGCATAAAGGCATTTGGTCAATCAATATTATGGGTGCACTGATAAATAAATAGGTTATGGTGGAGGAATAAGAGCAATTCTACCTGAAGTGGAAAGAGATCGAAAAACGTGTCTTGAAAGATAAGTGTCAGCTAAGAGGCCGGGTATAAGGGTAGAGCCTTTCTGGAAGAAAACATCAGCTCAGGTGTTCGATGAGAAACATGCATTCATATGTGCAAGCAGAAAGCACACAAGCAATCGGATGGGACTGGGGAAAGAGAGGAGGCCGGGAATAAGGTCTGGAGTATATATGATGTGGTCCTTTGCATGTCGTGCTCAAGAATTTAGGTTAAGTGTGCAAACAATGAGACCTCTGAATAGAATTAACCAGGAAAGTAATTTTTTAAAAATATTTTTATTGATTTCAGAGAGAAAGGGAGAGAGAGAGTGAGATAGAAACATCAATGATGTCAGAGAGTCATAGATCAGCTGCTTCCTGAACACCCCAAACTGGGGATCAAGCCCCCAACTCAGGCATATGCCCTGACATCTTGGTTCATAGGTCAATATGCAACCACTGAGCCACACCAGCTGGGCTACCAGGAGAGTAATTTGATTTGTGTTATGAACAGATCCACTCGTGCCAGGTGAATAAAAAGAACAAGACTAATGTGTGTGTGTGTATGTCAGAGAGAGAGAGAGGCCAGTTAGAAGGCTCTTACAATAGAAATGATTATATCTGTACACAGAATTGTTAAATAGAATCTCCAGAGTGAGGTGACTGCTTAGATTGATTACAGAGGAGTGTGCGCGAGAGGAAGAATGAGGGGACAACTCCTGAATCTCTGATGAGGTGTCTGATTGGTTCCTGGGACAGTCACTAGAGACAGGGATCCAGAAGGAAGAGTAGACATTGCACCTGGCTGAGCAGATGTGAGGTGCTATGAAGCACTTACTTGGCATTTCTCCGAGGCAGATGAGTACATAAGTCTGGAGATCAAGGGGCCTGGGCTGAGAAAACAGATTTGAGAATCATCTGCATTTCCCTGAATTTCAAGCTATAATAGAAGGCCCAGTCATGAAGCAGAGGCAGGGGAAATAAATGCCAAGACAATGCCATATATTCTATCAAAATAAAAAAAGAGAAGTTCCTGCAAAGCAGCCTACAAGTAATGTCAGAGAGGAATCGATCAACAGAGACAGGGAAACCATAGAATGAATGGGTCAAGAAGGGTAGCCAGTGGTGTCAAGGCCACTGGGGAAGAGAAGGGCCCACAGCTGAAAAGAGCCCTGTGGATTTGGCAATCACAAAGCCACTGATGGCATTTTCATAATGTCATGAAGGTGTTTTATGGAGGCAAAGCCAAGCTGCCAATGAGGACAAACTGAATGGAGGTTTGGGAAATAGAGACAATGGTTTGGTGGAGGAACTTGTATGTAAAGAGAAGGAATAGCATGGAATGGCGTCTCAGAGAAAATGGAATATTAATTAAGGGACCCTTTAAGAGATGCATGCTTGTTCATAGTCCACAAACAAGTAGTCAGCCAATAAGGAGAGTTTAATATGAAGGAGAGAAATGTAAAAAACCGGGCCAATGAATATTCCCAAGGAATCTAACCTAAAAATGTAAGTTGTGGCCTTGGATAGTGCCATTGCTTTCTTTTCACAGACTCTAAGATTTTCTGGAAGCAAAATTATTAAACTCTACAACTTCAGTTACCAGGCGCATTGCTTAGCCCATAGTATGTATTCAGAAAATATTTCATGAGAATTTAACATTTAGTGAGAGTCATACGAAAAAATAAGACCCTGGGATAGTGTAATAATACAGAGAATTTTTATGGTCCTGTTTATTTTTTTAATATATTTTATTGATTTTTTACAGAGAGGAAGGGAGAGAGATAGAGAGTTAGAAACATCAATGAGAGAGAAACATCAATCAGCTTCCTCCTGCACACCTCCTACTGGGGATGTGCCCACAACCAAGGTACATGCCCTTGACTGGAACCAAACCCAGGACCCTTCAGTCTGCAAGCCAACACTCTATCCACGGAGCCAAACCAGGTAGGGCCTGTTTATTTCTTGAATAGGAGATAAAAGTATATCTACAGTTTTTAGAAGTTCCTTGTTCTCAGCTCAGTTTCTTTAGTGACAGCTCCATTGTAATTAGGGTAGACAAACACAGCCACTCTGTGATTGTAAGTTTTATCTAGAGATGAAATTATATCATTGACCAAATATGTGGACCATCTTGGAGATAAATCCCACATGTCTGAAAGGTATCTGTTTGGGTAGAAGGCCATAGAGCTGGCATATCCCCAGCTAAACCTTCACAGTCTTCTGTATTTGGGAACAGAACTGTCCTTTTACTTAATTTGAGCAGTTGCAAAGGAACAATATTTGTCCTTATGTTGGCAGTGGGGATGCTTGAATAAAAAATAATTAAGAAGCTGACATATCATTAGGAGAACTTGTACTAGCGCTTCCCAATCTTCTGTTTTCCCACACTTCATAAATCCCTGGGTCAGCTCCTCAGGTGCACACAATGGTTCATTGACTCTCCTCAGAAGCACCATTACCAAGGGCAGGAGTCTGAATGGAAATGTGGCACCTGAGATTGTAGAGGTGAAGTGGGTGTTGGGCAAATTCAGAAATCCCGGAAGCAAGTTACCTGACTAAACATAGCAGATAATTACAAAGTCAAGGACAACACCTGGACTTGGAGAAGAGTCAGCACTTAGCAGGAATCTCAAGGGCAAATACATTTTTTTCTACACCAGGGTTGTTAGATAGTAGGATCTCAGGAGGAGTCAGAACACTGCTATTTAGTATTTGTTTGGCATTAACCATCCATGTGACTGACCGTGGCCAAAGTCTCATCCCTTTTATGGGTCTATATAGTGAAATAATTGGTGTACAATAAAAACATAAAAAGATTATATACCCATGTTTTTACTATCGGCCTAAATTGATAGCACGTTACTTAATGTAGATCAGTACAAACCATTTCAGATTCCAAAATACACAATCAATATATTCCCTCTGGATGTACATATAGCTATGGACTGAACTGTGTTCCCCTCAAATCCATATGCTGAAGCCCTAACTGAGGCTACATAAGGTCATAAGGGTGAGCTCAAATTCAATAGGGTGGGGGTCCTTACAAGATAGAGACACCAGATCTCTCTCTCTCTCCATCTCCATCTCTTCACAGATGCCCAGAGAAAGGTCATGTGAGGACACGTCAGGTAGGTGGCCATCTGTAAACCAAGAGGAGAGGCCTCACCAGAAACTCAATGTTTCAACACCTTGACCTTGGACTTGCTTCAAGAACTGTGAGAAAAATAAATTTTTGTTGTTAAGCCACCCAGGCTTTAGTACTCTATTATGCAGCCTGAGCAGATTAAGACAAATGCCATTACAAGATGTCATCTGATCAATTTAGACATTGGTTCACGATTTATAAATCAATCATCTTAGCATATTTTGTTCCATTTATTTTATTTTTTAATTTATCTTTATTGTTGAAATTATTACAAATGTTCCCCTTTACCCCCCATTGATCCCCTCTACCCCCACCTGTCCCCCCACCCACAAGCCTACCATCAGTTTGTTCCACGCTTCCGTGTCTTTGGATCTATTTTGTTTGTCCGTTTATTTTGATCATTTATGAACCCGACCTATTCTGTCTCATTTCCTAGGCTCCTTTCTCCCCTTTAATAATCCTCTTTATAATTTTGACTCAAAGTACCAAATTGCTTGCTTACATACTAAATTGTGTGTGTTTCTGTGCCTTTGCATAAGTAGTTTCTTAGACTTGGACCTTATACCGAGAAAAATATATAACTTAAAAAGGAATGCATATTTATGTTTTCAGCAGAATAAAATTAAGCATTCCAAAGATAGGAAGCACAGTAGGTCACAGTATTTGGGGAGTGAGCAGCAAAGGTGCAGGAGTCCCCTCTGTAGGCATAGCGTCATGCCGCATGCGCTGTAGGGGGCGCATGGACAATGGGCGTCTGCCCTCAGGGAGATGCCGATCCATCACAGTTGGCTGAATATTCTCCATGTGATGAATGCCATTTATGACAGCATGTTGTCAGTCCCAAAAGAGGCATTTATGTTGGAAGAACTCAGATTAGGAAGAAATCGATGTAGCCTGGTCCAAAGCCTTAGAGGGAAAGAGCTGTTTTTCTCTATGGTTTCCTCTTTGCTTTGTAAACTATGTTTTGTTTTCAGCTTTACAGTATATGTCAGCTTAAAACTGGACTTCACTTAGAAAGCTAATTGAAACATTCTCAAAAAACGTTATTTATAAACATTTATCTTTTGAGATAAAAATACGAGGAAGTCCTACCTTAAAACATTTTCACTGATCTGTGTATAGAAGTACAGAAGGTATTTTTTGAGGTCATATTAAGTACCTATATAATATTTTACATTGGAATCTTTGATACTTGTGTCTAAAATCAAATTTGTGAGTCATCATTTATGGTTAGAAATAAAATATTTTCAGAAACGCCAGTACAATTACTTTTGTGTAATAAAGAATCCCTTCTTATATGTAGATGCAATCATGCATTTAGGCAGCAGGTACTTTGTGGATGGTTTCCATGCCCCCAAAACTAGATAATTGAGAGCGAGTTGCTGTCCTCAAGGAGGTCATAATCCAGTGAGAAAACAGATATGAATAAGATAATTATATTAAACTTTTGGACATAAAAACATGAAAGGATGCATCGACAAGAGTGGGATGGAAAACCAGGAGTGGGTCTATGGGTTCTGCAAATATTGGGGGAAGCACTCACCGATGGGTCACAAGTTGCCTCTCAAACTTTGCTTGGCTTCAACATAAATACAATTTTTTTCTATAAATGAAATAAACTAATAATTGAATTATATTTTTCTTATTTACATGCATTTTCTTAAAGCAGGAAAAACTGTTAGTTAAAAATAAAAAATAAATCCACCATCCCCACCTCCGAGGACTATGTTTTGAAAACTTCTAATACGAATAAATAAGTTAAGATCTTTATGTTTTACAACCTATTGATCATTTCCATATATTTTATCTCATTTAATCATCAGAATAACTCCATCAGTTAGATGTCACCACCACCTTACTAAAGAAAACTGAACTCTAGCCAGACGGCTTTTAGGAAATCAGAGGCAGCTTTTGGAAGCAGCTCTGCATTATTCAGTGACATAGGCCGTCTGTCCAACCCTATGCAATGCTTCTCAGTCAGCTCTCACAGGGCACCTTCGGGACTGCTGATGAGAGTTATGTAAGCTAACAAACGTTTTGAAATAGAAGGAAAAATGCAATCATCCTTAGTTTTGGAGGAAAGAAGGTGAAGTAGTAAATTTCACTGCATTTACAGTGAATGAGCATGGAGAAGCTCATTCATTTACCTACATAATCTTGTTATAAAAATCAGTGATACTAATTACAGTAATAGTAAAGTGTTATCAATAATAGACTAACATTAAATACTTCATCATGCTTTGAAGATTGCAAGTTGCCCTGCCACACATTATCTTATTTGATCTTCATTTTGAGAAGTTACCGTCATGAGTGTCTATATTTTCCATTTGACCGATGAGTAAACAAACTCAGAAAGTACTTTACAGACATGGATCTAGCTAACATGGCAGAGCTCAGACACAGCTATGATGCTTCCTACGCCTGTGAAAGACCTTCTGCATGATCATCTTGGATGCAAAACACAGAACTTCTTTAAGACGTGGGGAAGGTCAAAGGCCCACAGAAGCAGGGACTGCCCTTGACCTGCATATTCCTAGCACATCATGCATTGCCTGGCAGGTGCCTAATATTTATTGATGACTAATAAATGATTGAGCAGTGAACAATGAATACATGTATTATCTGCTCTCTCCTTCAGCCAGATACACAATGGTTCTGACATTCAGCAGGACTATAAGCTGAAAGTCAGCAACAGAAAGTGTATTCATAATTAGTAGCTTGTAGCTGGTAGCAAGTTCAGTATCTTAAACATACACATGTGCACAGGTGCCCACACAGACACACATGTACATAATCAGGTGACCTTAGCCCGAATTCCACTGCATTCACATTCTCCAGGACGGAAGGGTTCACTGTACATTTCGAATCATTTGCCTTCGAACTCAGCATGTCCCTTTGAAAGCAGCAGTGGCCCTGGAACAGAGAGCTGGGAAGTAACAAAGTGCTCAGATTTCATAGTTGTGTGACTTTGAGAACAACCGTTAAGCTTTCAGAATCTTTGTTTTCGCACCAACAAAGGGTGTTTCGTATCTATTTTGAAGGACTGTGGTAAAGAAGCAACACAATGTTTTAAAAGCACCCAGCACAGTGTCTACATACAATAGGAGCGCAGGAAATGCTGCTCTTATTATGTTCCAGTTCCTAGAATAGGCTTTTTCAGGGGGAAAAAATAGCCAGCCTTTCCTCCCAGAAGCTTTTGGAAAAGAATCGCCCATGCTCCATACTGCAGAGAGCAGCACCTGCTCCAGAGCCAGAGCCGGGATGGCTGGGAGGCATGTGTGCAGGCCCAGCCACGATGCCCGCGTTCTGTTGTGGCATCGTACACCCCAAAGTGAAGCCACACAGAGCTGCTGCCTGCGACCATTTGCAGCCGCCCTCAGCAGCAACATGAGCACATTTCTTAGGCAGGATCCGAACAGACGGTGATATTTCTCAATTGCATTCCCAGGGCCATGCAACTTGGCATATTCCGGCATCGTTTTCACCCTGAAGAAAAGTGACTTTTACGGAAGTGAAATACCAGCTGTACGAATCCCAATCAAGAGATGAAAGAGAGAACGGGGAGAGAGCGTGCGACTCGAGAATCCTTTGTAGTTACCTCCTCAAAGCACAGCCAGTGCATAGTCAAGGCAACACAGCTGGGCGTTGCAGGGTAGCAAAGCAGGTGACACAGGGCAAAGTCAAAGTGCTGGGAGAGGACAGGAAAGCTTTAGTGCTCAACACCCATCGATCTTTTCCAGGGAGGAGCCTAAGGTATAAATCCATTTCAGATGAGTGATTGGAATCAATCTGCCTTCCAGGCTAGGATCAACACAAAATTGTGATTAAAAAACAAACAATTTTTATAAATAACATTCAGAAAGATAGGAAGGAAAAATAAATGAGGAAAAAATTACGTTCCTAAAAAGTGACAAAAATTAAGCCAAGTGCTCCAAAAATACCAGTAGTTGCCCACTTACTCTTCATCAGGTGTCTTATCATCAATACCTGCTTTTAACTTTGACAGAGGCTCAGAAAGGTGTAAAACCACAGCCAAGGTCACACTGCTGCACCTCAGATTTCTAATATTTCTACTGCTCTGCTTCTCAAAACTGAATGTGCACCAAAATCACATGGAGGGCCTGTTAAACCCATTGCCGAGCACCATCCTCAAGGATTTCTGATTCAGGTCTGGAGTGGGGCTCAAGAGTTCACATGTCTCTCCTACTCCTTGGCGATACTGATGCTGTGGTTTGGAGGCAACATTTAAAGAACCGCTGCCTGGTGCTGTAAAAGACCAAGATTCATTATTTAGTTGCACGCTCTTGTTCTGCCTCAGACCCAACTAGTCAAAAGAGGAACACTTTGGAATCAGGACTGGAATGATTCATCTCAGAAAAAAAACCAAAACACACTGCTAGAGGGTGTTGGCAAAAAATCTAATGCATAAATTGCAAGATGTCCTAAACAGCTCGCACTAAAACATATGCACCACCCTTTATGGCTCAGTAAAGACTCCGAGAAGCAAAAAATGAGGTATTAAATGATATAATGGAATAGGGCTGGGGACAGAGGAATTAGAAACAAGGGGGCAGGAGCAGGGGCAGAGGCAGCTGAGTGCCTGGGCCTGTAGGTGTCCAGGTGGGTCAGCGGGAGCCAAAGATGCAGGTGTTACCATCTCCTCAGAGAGCCAGTCAAACCCAGGGAGGTTCCAGGGTAAAGTAGGACAGCAAGGATTTGGAATCAAAATCAACAGCTGAGAAAATAATTAGGTAGCTCTTCTGCCGGGTCAAGTAGCTGTATTTCAATTCTGAAGCCAAACTGACATCACAGAGAATTTGACATTTACCTGACATCTTGTCCCTTCTGTCCTGCTACCAGAATCCTGACTCTATTAAGGATTCTATTACGCCTCCAGGCATAAATCATAATTTGCCTAAACAGTGATTGTTCTAGGGGCAAATGTGTACCTCAGTTCAAGCCCAAGTTTCCTAAAAAGTCTACAAGGTGACATGCAGAATTCATTTTCCTTCAGTAAAGACATGGTTACATGAAGAAGAGATCCTGTCCCTGCTTTAGACTGTGCTGTGTGAAGACTTGATGCTCAGATTTGCAGCAGCCATCTGGTCGACCTGAGGGGACAGGCCAGGGATACGATGGAAATGGCAGTTCCAAAGGGAAAAGGCAGTGGGGTGCTTCAACTGCCTACCTTCAGATTTTATGTTAAATGGGTTCATTAAATGCTGTATTGTGCTTATTTTAATGTTTAAGAAACTAATTGATACAACTGGGAAATGAGATGTGATCTTTAAAAGGACTTTAACAAAACTAAGGCCAAGTCTCTCAATAACAGCAGTGTTTAGGTAGTAATGTCTGACACATTTTCTCACAGAACATTTGAGAACACAGTAAGATTTCTAAATTATTAATCTCACTGTACCGGTCCCCTAGTTAAATGCTGTGATAAAGCTCCTTTCTATCTAGGATTGAGTTTAGGTTCCTATAGGGCAGTGGTTCTCAACCTGTGGGTCGCGACCCCTTTGGGGGTTGAACGGCCCTTTCACAGGGGTCGCCTAAGACCATCGGAAAACACATATATAAGTACATATTGTTTTTGTGATTAATCACTATGCTTTAATTATGTTCAATTTGTAACAGTGAAATTGGGGGTCACCACAACATGAACAACTGTATTAAAGGGTCGCGGCATTAGGAAGGTTGAGAACCACTGGTATGGGGTCTTTCACATTCTATTTTAAGTCTCCAGTCTATTTTCCTACAATGCACACAAAATACTAATGCTTACTTCCTTTTTCCAACAACTTCCATTTGTACTAAAGGTAGAAAGGCACTTGGTGGGGTTCAGAGCCATAAAGGAAGTACAGTATGTTGGCAATGTCTTGCCTATCTAATTTTGTAGACTGAAGAATTCACCAGCAATTAAAACTTATCTAAAACAGATTATATTTTAATGTAAATTCAGGGTAAAGAACAAGAATATGAATGCATCAAGAAATGGTTCAAAGAAATAAGAGAAAGAGGTAATACCCCAGCTAACTCAGAGCTGCCACTAGGAAAAAAAGGAGCCCCGCCACATTTTTCTTCCTAATTAATCCCTCCCCTAGGTCCCGCTACCTACTGCATCTTCAACAGGACACACTCCCTATATCTACCTTCAAAGGCTAAAAGTAGAGCAGTTGGTAATGAAGTCATCACATACATTAAAAACATCAGGCACTGCTGTAGCCTCCTATTCCAGATGTGCTTAGAAGTACCATTTGCTCTAGTGTTCATCTGGTATGGATGGTGTACAAGGGACAGAGGCACGTGGCTCCCCCGGGCCTCTGTAATCACTCTCACTCTTAGAGGGGCTCCTGCCGGAAGAAAGGACATATAGGGTCTGCACCACAGCAGTAACGTCTGAATCATCACTGAGACTGGTCTTCCTATATCTTTATAAATATGAGCCAATAACAGTGACACGATATTCCAGAAACAGATGAAGAGAAACAGCAACTCCAAAGACAAAAAGAGAAACCTAAGCTAAGATAGAAAATATTGAAATGTCAGACAAGAGCAAGTGAAGACATTTAAGCAGGTATTGAATTGATTAAAATAATACTGACAAGTCTAAAAAGGGGTGGGAAATGATGAATAGGATTATTGAAATTAACAGAGTTTCATGGATATAGAGAACAGACTGATGGTTGCAAAGAGAAGAGGTGGGGAGACTGGGTGAAATAGGTGAAGGAATTAAGAAGAAGTACAAATCGGTAGGTGCAAGATAATCACGGGAATGTAAAGCAGAACACAGAGAATATGGTCCATAATAATGTGAAAACTATGGTGGCAGCTGGGAACTGGAAATAACAAGGGGAACACTCTGTAAAGTATATGCTGTACACCTGCAACTAATAAAAATAATGTGAAATGTAAACTGTAATTGAAAAAGAACATAATAGTTTGATTGCAAAAGCAACAAATCAACTCCTAAGAGTACCAGTACATATTGGAATGGACACTGCAAAAACAAACTTTGTCATTTAGAAGATCAAGTCACATTTTCAGAATATAATAAAGAGAAAATGAATGAGAGAAAAGATCAGGCATTGCTGATAGATTTAGGGAAGCCATTACCTGCAAACAGGGCACTGTAAGGAGAGAAGGGGATGATGTAGTGAAAGCAATTATTAAAGAAATAAAAGAAGACAAATGACCAGACCTGAAGAAAATGTGTCTTCACCCCGGAGGAGACCCTCACCTACACATATAATAGGGAATTTTCCTGAACTCTAAGAATAAAGGAGGAAATGCTAGAAACATCTAGACAGAAAAATAGGGAACTAAAAAATAGATATAATTTTAAATAAGCAAAAGTAAAAAAGAAAGAAAACTAGATGAATAAACCAATAATGATAAGAGCAAAAGTAAAGATATTAAAAGGCAAAACTTGTAGAATTAGAGAATTAGTGATGGTTAAACCTCTCTAGAAGCTCTTTAAATAGGTCATTAAAAGAGAGAGACCGCTAATCTTTAGCAACAGCATGGGTGGACCTGGAGAGTACTATGCTCTGTGAAATAAACCAGTCAGAGAAAGACAAACACCATATGATCTCACTCATATGTGGAACCAAATGAACAAAATAAACTAATAAACAAAATAGAAACAGACTCATAGATACAGAGGACAGCCCGGCTGTCAGAGGGAAGGGGGGTTGGGAGGCTGGGTGGAAAAGGTGAAGGGATAAGAAAAACAAAACAAAACAATTCAGACACAGACAACAATATGGTGATTACCAGAGGGGTGGGGAGAGAGAGAAGGGGGTAAAGGAGCATAAATGGTGATGGAAGGAGACTTGACTTTGGTTGGTGGCCACACAATACAATATATAGACGATGTGTTATAGAATTGTACACTTGAAACCTAAATAATTTTATTAACCAATGTCATTTCAATAAACTCAATAATTTTTTAAAAAGAGAGACTGTCTATGAGCTTAAACAAGTACAAGTGCTAATTACAATATTAAGAATGGGAACAAGATACAAACCTAGACATAAAAACCATTAATGAAGGGAATATTAAGTACCGTTTTTACGGCACTAAAATAAACATCTAAATGAATTAGATAACTTGCTAGGAACAGATAACAAGACTAAATTCAAAAGATGTTTTAAAAAACAATCGTAAAAAAACTGAAAGGCATAGAAAAAAACTGAAAGCCAGGAAAAAGAAGTTTAAGGAAGTAAATACCCCGACATTTAAGTGCTGTTCCCTTACAGTGATACGAGGAAGGAAAGGTTGACACTCCTTACTTTGTACATTTATGTATTCCCGAAAAGAAATGTTCTCTTTTAAGGTGGGCACACAACGTAATATACAGACCATGTATCACAGAAATGTACACTTGAAACCTACATATAATTTTCTCTTTATATGGTTTATTTTACATTTAAGAAGTAAAAAAGAGGGAAGACAGTACATACTTACTATTGTTCCTTAAAAGCTAAGAACTGGGTTTATTTGCCAATTAATAGTATTTATTTATTTAGCATATGAATTAATATTTAGTATGTGAATGTAAGTTAATATAAGACCTATTAATATTATACATCTGTTTATATACATAATTATATAATGGGTGGTTTTAAAAATAAATGTTTATTTAGAGTTCATACCCTATTAACTTCAATGCACCTGACCCTGGATTTTCTACTCTGGACCAGCTACATAATTTGTCATATCCCATGCAAATAAAAATACGGGGGCCCTTGTTAAAAATCATCAGGAAGAGTGAATTTTAGAGACAAGAATCAAATTAAAAGCAAAATTTAGAGCATGTCTGTATAGCACTATATGGCCTACATCTCTTTCACACCCATTTTTCTTTTTAATCTGCACAACATTACATACTGTTGAGAAAACTGTGATTTGGATGATTCAATAATATTCCTGAAGTCACAAAATGTAAAGGCAGCAGAAGTCAGACTTCCAATCAGGTCTCCTGGCTGCAAGCCCACACTTCCATCAACTCTCTGATTCCATTTCACTCCCAGAATAGCATCTGA
The DNA here is from genome assembly GCF_028538775.1 of Myotis yumanensis. Taxonomy (NCBI): domain Eukaryota; kingdom Metazoa; phylum Chordata; class Mammalia; order Chiroptera; family Vespertilionidae; genus Myotis; species Myotis yumanensis. Next base: position 3,901,274 of record NW_027223762.1, read on the forward strand.
TTCCACTAGCATCAGCTCTTCACCACCTCCTATGGGAAGAACACAGTGGCCCACTAGTACTGAAGGACAAGATCAATATTTGAGGAGACAGATGTTGGGCAGGCTAGAGTCTGAGGATGAAAAGCTGGCCAGAGCTGCCCTAATAGTCGGCTGAGGAGAGAGACCTGTAGTGAGAGCCCTACACTTCCTCTCACAGCTGGGCTGGCATTGGTGAGTTCCTAGAAAGCCAGGAAAAATCATATCCACGTGGACTTCCTGGCAGGAGTGAATCAGCTCCAGCAGCTAGAAGCTGGAGATGTTAGGTGAAGAGGCTGAGGAAGGAAAGGAGGCCGCAGGCCATCACCTACAGACCCTATCACATGTGCTTTGGGGTTTATTATTGGAAAAGCTACAGCGAGATCTCCAAGGAGCCCACAGCAATGCCCGAGAAAGAAACATCCAGCAGTTGGCATTTGTGTACCTGTAATACCCAGGGGCCATCAATGTCTAACTAACGCTGCCCGGTCAGGTGAGATATTTGGTGACCTTTAGCATTCTACTGTCCCCTATTTCAACTCTGGAGATGATAGATATGAGTTCGAGAAATGAAGGAATAAAATGAGAAAATGTAAAAGCCGACCACAGCCCTCCTCCCCACCAAAAGTAGGCACGCCTATGTGAAATGTGAGTTGTCCCTGGGGATGAGGTAGGAGTAAGAGGGGAGTTTTAAGTTGTATAAAAAAGTTGACGTTTTAATCTCGACAAGAAGTTGAAGTTTTGCTTTGGAAAAAGAGCTGGCCCGGCTTGGAGAAGGTAAGGGAGATGTGACAGAGATCCATGTAAAGGCGGGAAGAAAACCAAGCCGATCCCTTCTCTCCTTTCACCAAGTCCAGATCTTTCAATAATCTGTAAAACGTACATTTTTATTACCTACATATTAAAAATTTAAATCAAAATAACACGATATGGCTGTTTTAAGGATTTGAGATTATTACGAAAATTATTTCTTATAGAACCTGGCAAACATGGTACACAATAAATCAGAACTGTTATTAGCATTACAACCCGGTAGGTATTACTATAGCATAAGTTCTATGAAGGAGACAATGTGTTGCCTAGTCAGAAGTTCACACAAACTGGCTTGGCTTCGTGGTCCATGCTGATTTCAGAACCTGTGTTTTTTCTGCTAAAGGTCTAGTTGGGGGAGATGGCCATTTTGGATCCTAGGATGAGAGGAAAGGGACCTACTTTTAAATCCGACACTTCCATGGTAGAAGATTATACATGGTCTGGAAAGGCTACAGGGTAGTCTATGTTGGGAGCAAAATGAGGTGTACATTAGTGTTTTCTGTCCCAAGTTATAATCAAGGGGAGGGAACCTAAGGGGGAGCAGTGTGCAGAACAGCTTCTGAACTCCACTAGCAAAGAGGGTGCCCTAAAAGACTAGGGCAGAAAAGCCCACTCCAATTGGGACTGACAAGCAAGGCTCCATATTAAAAGAGATGAAAGGTTCATGCTCAAGACATCTGCATGAGGTTTAACAAGGTTATCTCTTTGGCAGGAAACATGGCCCTATTAATAGTAAAGTTCTTTGCAAATAGAGAGCACCACTTCTCAAGAATTGGAGATGAATCATTATCATAGCTGTTGTATTATAAAAAGCCACTGTCGGGGATGATAAAGTTTCCAGTCAGCCAGTGCATCAGATAAGTTGTGGCATTCTTTGACCAAGTAATTGCACTACTGTGTAAAAATCTGAAAATATAAAAAGCTTCAAGTTCAAAGGTGTTCATCATCTCCTTTTTATTATCATGAACTATTTGCTAGCGACCCAAGCCCAGCAATATGCAAACGGTTAATGAAACGATGGCGAAGCTACTGTAGGAAGCTACTACGCAGCTCACACTTCGGAACTTAGACATCTACCCAAGGCATCATAGGTCAGGTACCCAGGAAACAGCAAGGACACCGGAAGGTGCAAGCCCAAGAGGGCCAGAGCTTCCTTGGTGAAGATATTTGGGGATTCCTTATGGGACTTGGAGAATGATCAGTGAAAAAGTTCTGAGGAATGAAAATCTAACCAATAACAAAATGCACAATGATCTTCTAGGATAGAAGATAGGAGGTGTACTTTCTTGTACAATTTCCTTCTTGGAAGGCATTAATTTAAAAAAAGGTGTAAAATAGAAAAGGAATTTCCATCTAAAAATGAAACCAGGATGTAATTGTAGTCACTTCTTATTGCACCTTCTAGATGTAAAAATAGACTAAATAAAATATAGGTAAACATTTATTCAATAAATTTTGCTAGGATCTGAGATGCAGTGACAAACAGGGAAGATGTGACCTCTAATTTCATTGGGTTTATTTTAAAGTGCTAAGGTCATAAACTAATTAACTGTGACTGATATCATAATAGTAGCAAATGTCATGGGAAATAACTGGAGGGAGAGGACACTATTCTAAATAAGCAAGGCCAGGAAATACTATTGGAAGAAGTGACATTTGGGCAGGAACTGAAGCATGAGGATGTAAAAGATGTTTGTGTAATTTATTTCTGGTTATTTGTGTGATTTAAATCTCAGGATTTTAGAGAGAAAAGATGAGAACTGCAAATAAAAACCAAAAAGTAATTATGTGCGGTGATGGATCTGCTCATCTGATTGTGATGATAATTTTATAAAGTGTACATACGTCAAGTCATCACTGTGCATACCACTATGAATACATACACCTTTCTCTGTCCATTATACCTCAAGAAAGCTAAAAACAAATTAAAATTTTAATTAAAAAATGATATGACACATCAACCAGAAAATGTTGAAATAACATAAATTTTCAGTACAGCATATTTATAACTAAAATACTGTGCAAACTAAAATAAACCAGATTTTTGTCTTCATAATGTTTAATCAAATAATTGTGCAATGAAATATGCAAAATGGTAGCATTATGGCAAATTAAGAACAAATAAGCACACCGACAAAGGGGCATGGAAGGACACACCCAAATCAGGATAGAAGTTTACTTTACGGAGGGAGACCATCTTGAAATTGAGTAACAAATAAAAATTTTATTCCACAATGTAATGTATGATGGGAGCTTAAATAATAAAATATTTTATTAGTTCTGGACTCTGGGTAAAACACATACACAGAACACTCAGTGATCACTAAAGTGAAGAATGGGAGAAAGATGGCACTTAAAATAATAGTAATAAGGAACCAAGAAATGGGACAATTAATGAAGTAAGCTTATGTGAGATACAGAGTCAAGGGATTTTTTTTCAGGTGGAAAAGACTAAGGAATGCTCCGAACACACTGGGAAAGACTCACCAGAGATGCTAAGATGAATGGTTCAGTAGGAAGTGTGACTAGACAGAGGCTGTTGAAATGCAAGAGGAAAGAAGTCTAATATAATTGTGGAGTTGTGGGAAGGCAGAGGGATGCTTTCTCAATTGAAAATAAAAAGGAGGAAGATCCTGGTTGGGGTTTGATCCCCAGTGGGGGGTGCCTGCAGGAGACAACCAATGGATATTTCTCTCTTCTCTCCCTTTCTCTTTAAAATCAATACAAATAGAAATAAAAATAAAATAAATTTAAACGGACAAAATGGCACCAAAGTATAACATAGGTTTGATGGTGTGAAGAATGTTAAAGTCTTCCCCAGTCTGGTGGCTGTTTTTCCTAGTAGATTTTTCCTGGAGTCAGCTAGAGTCCTGTCTTCTAATCATCAGTGGAGGCCAGAAGCTGCCCAGTCCTGCTGTCATTGTTACTGAAGACCAGTCTCAGTAGAGAAATGTGTCTGCAGAGAAGCTGGACTGATGTAAAATGTACTGCAGCAGCTGGAGAAGAAAGCTCACAAAAGGCTAGCGCTGACCTTCAACTACATCTCACCCCAAAGGCCATATTCCTGCACGCAGGGGCCTTTTTCTCATTGTGTTCTAACAATTCCCTCTCCAAATCTGTTCCTCTGGCAAAGATTTCTCTAGAGGGAGGGGAAAACACCTGCACCAATCCCTGATGCCATGAAAAAGAAACTTTATTTCCCCTTTGTCGGACACTTATCTCCAAAAGCAAGTTGAATGGGAAACGAAAGAAGCTTGGAAGTTGTAAAGGGAGACATGTTCTTAGTCTTGAATGTCTGATCTTAGACATTTACACCTGAGAGATGAGTATTTATTTAGAGGACCCCCATGCCAAAACAGATAAGCAATTCACATCTGACGACTTCAACATTTGGTTGGACATATAAAGGGAGGTCATCAGCTGAGAATCATGAAGGGATGGTTTGAGGAGAGAATGAACTTTGGGATAATCATCTTAGACCAGCGGTTCTCAACCTGTGGGTTGCGACCCCTTTGGGGGTCGAACGACCCTTTCACAGGGGTCGCCTAAGACCATCGGAAAACACATATATAATTACATATTGTTTTTGCGATTAATCACTATGCTTTAATTATGTTCAATTTGTAATAATGAAAATATATTCTGCATATCAGATATTTACTTTACGATTCATAACAGTAGCAAAATTACAGTTATGAAGTAGCAACGAAAATAATTTTATGGTTGGGGGTCACCACAACATGAGGAACTGTATTAAAGGGCCGCGGCATTAGGAAGGTTGAGAACCACTGTCTTAGACCATGATCAAAACAAATTGTTAGAGACACATGGACGGATTCCCAGGCAGTCAATTCTCATTTTAACATCGTGCTTAGGTATGGAAAACTAAAGTTATTAGCTCACTTGTGTGATTTCCTCAGCTAGAGTCAGCTGCCCAGGTGCAGACTCCAAGAATATGGATTATAATTTCCATCTGAGATGAGTAAAAGAGAGGAAGACAAAGACAGTATTTTTAAGAAAGTAACAATAATGATGAATCAAGTGTTTCATGACTAAACAGTTGAAATTAAGGGATGTATTAACAATGAGAAAATGATGGGATCATTGGTTTGAAATCCTTGGTATGTTTCCTGTTTTGTTTTTTATTTTTAAGAAGTGAAGGGAGAAATGGAAGTTTTAAACAAAGCAAGACAAATAGGTAACTGTGGATGAAAATTAGGATGTTTCCTGTTGTGTAACTTCAGAGGTTATCTAGTGTTAGGTGGTCATAAATTCTAGAGTGTAGCCTCTGACTGAGTTGCAAATAAGATTTCTGGAGTTGAAAAGATAAAGAACCAAAGAATCCAGAGACTGTTGGGTGCTTTATTCATGTAGATGTTGAAATCCTTGACAACCAGGAATTGAGATAGAGAGAAATACTACGGTCCTAGAGGCAAAAAGAAATGAAGAAAAGACAAGACTATTCATAAAAGAGTCTGACTAGGAGGGAAGATGAGGTCCTTGTTAAATGATAGGAGCTTTAAAGAGCAGGAGGTCTGTCCACCCTGTCCACACTCCCAAGCAGAAGGAAGAGAGTGAATGATCTGAAAGTGGCAACTAAGGACACCTGAACACATAACCAAACTCCCCCCGGCCCTAGGACAAGAGGGGAAAAACAAACTGAAAACCATAATCAGCTTAATTTTAAAAGAACAGAAAGAAAAGTAGTATCCTCATAGAATACCCTTAATTTACTTCAGTCCGAGTAGTAAAAGGAAGATTCAGAAAGAGATTCAGAGTATAAGAACATTGACAGATAAGAGTCCAGAAGTTTCAGAGTGGCCAGTGGAAGATTTGGAGAGGGAAGAGAGGAGTAGGAAATTGTGTCAGATGAGGGGATGTGTTCAATAGGGGGAGGACAGCAAGAGAGGTCATTGCCCACCTAGGAGACAAGGACTTCAACATAATCCCAATCAAAATTCCAGGAAGTTATTTTGTGGATCCTGACGAACTGATTCGGATGTTTATAGGGAAAGGCAAAAAGCACAGAATAACAAACACAATACTGAAGGGGAAGGACAAAGTCAGAGGACTGGCACTATCCAACTTCAAGCCTTGTTATAAAGCTACAGGAATCAAGAGAATGTGGTGAAATAATGGATAAATAAATCAACAAAACAGAATAGAGAGCGAGAAATAGGTATACATAAATACAATCAACTGACCTTTGAGAAAGGCACAAAGGCAATCTAACAGAACAAAGGTCATGTTTTGAATAAATGGAGCTGGAACAAACTGATATAAAAAAAATCTAGATGTAGACTTTACACTCTTCATTCATAAAAATTAATTCAAAAAGTATCACAGACCTAAACATAAAATGAAAATCTATAAAAATTTTAGAAGGTAACATAGGCTAAAACCAAGATGACCTTGGATATGGAGACAACTTTTTAGATACAACACAAAAGGCATAATCCATTTTAAAAATTGATAAATTATTTTTATTTGAATTCAAATCATGCGCTATGGAAAAAGACACTGTCAAAAGAATGAGAAGACAAGCAACAAAGACTGGGAGGAAATATTTGTAAATGACACATCTGATAAAGAACTGTTATCTAAAATATACAAAGAATTCTTAAAATTCAACAATAAGAAAATAAATAGTCCAATTAAAACATGAGCCAATGATCTTAAAAGACACCTCACCAAAGAGAATCTACACTAATAATAGACAAATATGTAAATGTACCGTACCTTCGTGACACCCCAAACCAATCAGGAGTGAGAATGCAAATTACCCCGACAAAGATGGCGGGCCTGTGGGCAGTGCACCAAGTGGCCAGGGGGCAGGGAAGGGCAGGGTGGGACACTTGTGTCATCACCATGGTGACGATGCAGGCATTCCACACCACCCCAGCCACTCCAAGCCTCTGGGCAGTATGGGAAGGTGGAAAGGCAGCTCTGGGACGGAGTGAAGGCGATGCTGGCAGCCAGGGGAAGGAAGGCCCATTCTTGCACAAATCTTCATACATTGGGCCTCTAATATACATATAAGCATATGATAAGATGTTCATCATGTCATCAGGGAAATGCAAATTAAAACAAAATACCACTACACACCTATTAGAATGGCCAAAATCTAGAACACCAAATGCTGTGCCTTCCAGCTAATTTGCTATGAACTTAAAACTGCTCTAAAAAATAGGCCATTTAAAAAAAAAAACCTTCCTCATCAGATAACTCAGTCATGTTATCTGAGAGTTAATCACACAACAGTATGGTTAAAAAAAATAAAAATCTTGTTTACCTTTGATTCAAACTAGTCATCTGATCAGACTAGTATGTGCCAAACCCCTAAATCCAAAGCATCTTTATTGGGAAAAATCTTCTTTTACTTCATGTCCATTCTCAACTAGTTCTCTTGCCTTTTTTTTTTTTTTTTTTTTTTTTTTTTGAGGACTGGCAAGCAAGCTCTACTACTTTAAAGATATACTTTATAGGCTTGGAGCAGTACAGTCCTTGCCAACCAACCGTGCATTTACTCCAAAATTGGTAGAAAAGCCGTTTTTTGCTGAATCTGAACATTTTTCTCTATTCACAAGTTCAAATATTTAATAAAACAACTCACAATAGCATTAGTCAGATGAAAATTTAAAAAGTAGAGTGAGTATTCCCTGTCAGATGACATTAAAAAGTCTTACGTAATTTTAAAAGTATAAATAAAGTACCACAATTACAAAGAGAATGAAAGGAAAATCAGCCTTAATGACAGTGAACGGGATTTTTATTGGTAATTAGTTTGTATAATAAACACCTCATTCCTTAGCAAGTTGTGCTCGGGACACCCAATTGAAGGTCATGTCAATGTCACTGGAAATGAGTTTGCTCTTGTTTTCCTCTTCCCTCTTCCTAATGGAAGTCACTCACAAGCTCACTCTTCAAAATGAACACCTGTCTCCCCACATCCCCCCACTGATGCTTTGTAAGGGCCCCTGCAAATGCAGCCTCTCTGACCCCTGCATGACGTGTTTGTCCACACACAAGGCAATGTGCGAGTTTGAAAGTCTGGAGGGAATGTAAGAAGTACGCTGGAAATAAGACAGGCCTTTGAAAACAAACATAAAAGAAGGATTCAAATGAAGCTATGATTCTTTTATTCTTTTCTTACTAATCACTGGAAACTCAATTCTTTATTAACAGGTAGTCCAATAATCTCCTCTAAATATTAATCTCTTTAATTGTCCAAGAGTCATGCTTGACCCAGAGAGCTAAACCTTCTCCTAAGGCCCAGCATGGGGCAGACTGGACTCCAGCTAGTCTGCTGCTGTCATGGATCCCATAGTGCCCCTTGAGGAAGGTCACCCTGCACTGCCTTATGGGCGATGCTACCCACTGTGACAGTGATGTCTCTGCTTGTTGAGTCCCAGGCTCGTCACGGAGGGATGATCCACTTTCCCGGATGTGGGCCCAAGCTGACAGCTCTTAGTAATCTTAGCATACGGGTCCCAGAATGAAAGCAGCCAAAGGCTTGAAATCAAGGATCTGGACTCACCACGCCTCCTGCCTCCCCACTGATTATCAACCTAACCCCCCAAACCGCGAGGTCGCCTTCTTTGTGAATTTTATAAAAAACCAGGAGCCTTATTAAACCTCTGCTTGGACATTTAAAAGACATTCTCCACCCCGCTCACACTTCATAATGCCAAGGTGATTTGTCATTCTAAGACATATCCTTAAGAATTTTGGGGCAATTTTCTGCTCTGACTCATACTAAGAAGTAGAGTACTTCTGTTGCTAAAAAGGGAAAACTAACTGTTGCTCACCTTCAAGGCAACCCTTTGAGAAAGCACCTGGTTACACTAAGAATAGAACCTTTTGTTGTTTCCTGCCTTCTGGAAAGATAGTAATTTATCAAAATGTTACTCTCTACTACCGGTTTTATGCTATATTCTCACTACTTCTTAGATCAATCTCTATATCCCTACGCAACAGAGGGAAAAACTGATAGTAACTGATGCATTATTTAGTGCTAGATTTGACCTACATGATCTCATTTTATCTTCCTAGACAACATTGAGGGATCCTTTTTGGGAGAAAAGGTAACTCATCAAGTTTGAGTGACCTGCTCTAAAACTATGGCTCAGTGGTTGAGTGTCCACCTATGAAGCAAGAGGTCATGGTTCGATTACCAGTCAGGGCACATGCCTGGGTAGTAGGCTTGATCCCCAGTAGGTGACATGCAGGAGGCAGGCAGTCAATGACTCTCATCATTGATATTTCTCTCTCTCTCTCTCCCTCTCTGAAATCAATAAAAATATATTTTAAAAAATAAAACTATGGTTGTAGGCAGGGTTTGAACCCAGGTCTACTTATCTCTGAGGCCCATGTCCTCCCTATCACCCCACATTGGATAAATAGCCCCATTTCAGAGGTAATGAAAATGTACCTCAAAGATATTAAATAACATGCTATACAAGGTCTCCCAATGGGAAAAAAATCAGAGTTCAAAGTCAGACTCTCCAAAAGCTGGGCCTCCTTCTCACAGCAGTTCTCTCCTTTCAAAAAATAAAAACAAAAATCACACCACGGCAGTGGCTGTGCCTGGCTCTGGGATGGTTCCTTTTGTCTGCCCGTCAGCACCAGAAGGGACAGGGGCAGGGGCAGGCCCAGGGAGGGCAGTCAGTCATTCGGAAGAAACCCTGATGGAGCCCATTAGCCATAAACACAGGATGTCTGGGGGCACCTTTTAGAAATTCTTTCAGGGACCTTTTCAACACAATAATGACCTTGTCTCTGTTGTCAAAGGGCTGTCAGCAAGCACTTAAGGAGCTCACCTGCCCGCTAAGTGCCCCCACGGGCCAACGGAAATCCCTCAGCCAGGAGCAGAAGTGCAGGTTCTCCCCGGTGGCCACAAGGTCCGGACAGCCTTGCACAGGCCAGCCAGGGGCCACCTGCCGCTCCACTGACCTTTGCAAGAATGGGCCTGAGCAGCAGGGGACAGAGGATTGGAAAAGGCAACCCCTGAGGTCCCTCCCTCCATGGCCCCTGAGAATACTTAACATTTTCACTCTCAGGAGCAAAAGCAAAACAGAAAATAAGCAAACAGAAGCCTCCACTGGGGGGACAGTCTCCCAAGCGGGCGGCAGAGCTCCTGGCCATCAATCCCAAGCAGAAGCAGCTCCCAGAGAAGCGCCCTTTGCGTGCAGCAGGCTCTAAGCCCCATGAAATGTTCTTTACAAGCTTAACAGACTCTGAGTAGGTCCCTGGGGCAGGCTTAGCCAGTTCTTTCTTTTAAGAAAATAAAACAAAACATGTGCATTTATAATACAGCTTGGCATCTAGCCCTGATCTCAAGAACAGTTTTGAAATGTCCCTGAGACAATGACCGAGAGAACAATGTTTCAAAATAAAACCCTTGTCATTTCCTTGTGTTCTTAATTGTATTCTTCCCTATCATGTCCCCATAGAAATTGGCACTCAGACCTTCTAATCATATTCTTCAGATCAGAGAGGGCAGAGATCCTCTGCAAATCTAACAGAAAGTTGTCTGAAGGCCTCTTGGGTATGTGATTTTTTTTTCCAAAAGAAGGCTACGCTGAGTTTTTTAGAATAGTATTACTATTCTTCTAGGTTGGTCAATTAATAGCAACTACACTGGGCTCACTGAACTAAAGGGGGAAACTGTTTCCAAACTAAATACCCAAAACCATGGTTTCCCTTACTTGGTCAAAGCCCTTTTTATGTCAGATCAAGGGATCTCTCTCAAAAACAGCATGGGGTGATGTTCTTGGTACCTGTCCCAATAATTCAGAAAATGTTCGGAAAATTAATCTCTTGGGAGGGAAGGAAAGAGGGAGGGGGAGAGAGAGAGAGAGAGAGAAGGTCATCGCTACTAATCTGTACCATATATAAATGTACATGTTTATCAAAAACATATATTCATAACTATACTAGTATATATTTTTGTTTCATATCCATTCCACAAAAGGCTTGAAGCCAAGACAATGATGAAGTTCTTTCAGTGCTTTGAAATCTACCTTCAGTCCTGTGATCCTCAAAAGTGTATCCACCCTCATTCTCCTGAGGAAACCAGTACTCAGGACGTAACTGACATCACATGACACACAGGTAGCTCTGAGTCAGGAAAAATATTTCAGTGTTTTATTAGTACATCCCGTGGTCCATCCACATCAGAATACTCTCCAGCGCTTATGAAAGTCCAGATCCTGGACCGCCTTACTCATTACCTGAACCAGAACCCTCTTTCCTAGTCCATCATTTCATCTGTAAAGAAAGCACCAGTGGTCATAGAGACAGAAAGACTAAATGAGATCATTTCTACAGGCTCCTTCTATAGTACTGGGCACTGAGAAGAACCCCATCAAGTGTTTGTTGAATCTGCTGCATATCTCATTTGCAGCCACATTCTAACATGTAGGTACGGACCACTCCCTTCAGCAAGGTGCTTGCTCATGCATGGCCTGTCTCCCGCAGGCTACTGAGAACTGATTCTCATGTCCCCCCTCCCCCACCTACTTTTTTCTCCTGCTGGACTTCTTTAAGAAGACCGCATCCCTGACACAGAGCAGCCACAGCACATAGGGGTTCAGGAGACACTTTGGGGCTCAGGGAAATGTTTTCTTTTTAAAAATCATAAAATAAGTTCATGTAATGCAGCCTGGGTTATATTCATCTTTATACCATCACAATCGTGAGTGTGTGTGTGTGTGTGTGTGTGTGTATACACATGGAAAAACGTACATACATTTCTAACCCATTATTAATTCCAATGGTTTAAATCTGCAAAGAAAGAAACATCAACTGAGCTATCAGTGTGCATACATTTTTGGGACACTGTGAGTGTCCGATCGATTGATTGACTGACTGCTTCAAGTAGAATGTCTAGGGCCCACAAAGGTTACAATGAAGCCCAGCCACTGCTCCCCCCCACTCCTTTCCTGGTCATCTGCTGCCCATCACTTACGATTCGGTTAAGGAGTCAACTTCTACAATAAGTAAGATTTCTTTTAAATAAGAGAGAGAAAGCAAGAGAACCTTAAAAACTAGTAACCCGAGCTAGAAGAGGGAGACTGGGTTCAAGTCAGTACCACAGGGAGAGAATGAGAAGCTCTGTCCTGGGAAGAATATGAGGAGAAAACAAATAGAAAATGAGCAAAATTGCAGATCCCGGCAGGAGTCAAACCCAAATTACTTTACAAACATAATGAGGGATGAGAGAAATCTATAGAATCTCATTTCTTCCCCCTGGTTTGAGAGCACACTTATTTGCCAATCAATTCTAATAATTGATTAGCTAATCAGAGGCTGCCTTTACAGCTGCAGGCAACAGTAGGTCCCATATCACTAGGCAACCACTGCCTCCCAGGGGAAGGAGCCAGCAAGGAGAATGCGGTGGCGGGAGCATCCTTTCATCAGGAGAGTCACCAGGAGAAAAAAACACTCCTTATTTTGTTATGAAAATGCTTTTGACTTTTCAACATTTTCCAGAACACTGTCCTGGAAGTGCAAAGATAGCACTAGTCTTCATTACAAGTTCAAAACAAATTAGTTGCTTCTGCAAATTTCATCCTCTCATTGAAAAAGAACAAAACACACACACACACACACACACACACACACACACACACAAACACACGGCCCGGTGCATGAAATTCGTGCATGGGAAGGGTCCCTAGGCCTGGCTGGTGGTCAGGGACTTCTGCTGCTGGCCGGGGCCTTCCTTTGTTCTGCGCAGCCCCCTGGTGGTCAACGCACACCATAATGAGTGATAGAACTCCCAGTTTCCTGGTCAAACTCCCACAGGGACACTTTGCATATTAGCCTTTTATATATGTAGATATATATATACACACACACATATATATCTATATATATATAAAAGCCTAAGTGACTTAACGTCCGGTTGACCAGTCGCTATGATGCGCACTGACCACCATGTGGCAGACGCTCAATGCAGGAGCTGCCCCCTGGTGGTCAGTGCGCTCCCACAACCAACCTCCTGCGGCCCCTCCCCTCCCCCCAGGCAGGCCAACTTCCCATGGCCCCAATCAAGGGACCCTACCTGTGCACAAATTTGTATATAAGATTAAGTAAAATAACATAATATACAAATAATAATGTCTAATATAAAAATAACGTATAATATATTTAAATTAAAATCAGGTATCTATATACTGATAGTATTCCTGGAATTCTTATTGAATAAATAAGGTTCAATTTTAATTATCACTTTTTAGAACCAGCTCCTACTAACTCTTCAAACATTCTTCTATGTATTATACTATTAATTTGATAAAGAAATTATTTAGAAATTATTAAAGAAATGTGTATACTGAGGAATATAAGTATAATGCATGTGGGTTTTGAGTAAGTAAAGGATAGATATAGATGTTTTCACAGTAATAGTGATTGCTTTTAACATGTTAAGCGCCCAGTCACCGGTGACTGACACTATACTTTCCATCTGGAAGACAAAACAGGCTGAGCGCTTAATGTGTTACGATAAGTTCAAAGATTTCAAATGCTGATTTGTTCACACTCATAGTCTCAGCAAATGGCAATGTCTGCTGAACTTCAGGAGAACCAGAGGTTAGGAAATCCAAATAATGTGACCACAGTAAGTAATTAAAGTATTTTAAGCAGCAAAGTTTCATTATGTTGCTCTAATTTTCTATAGCTATAAATTAGCAATTTATCTGACTTTTCCTCACCTCTCATGTTAAAAGGAGGCTAAAACCTACTTATTTACATGGTCATCACTAGTTGTCAAGAGGCAACAATTACTCATTAATTATCTCAGCAAATATTCCCTGAATTTCTGCTATTACATATCCTGTTTGATATATCAAACATCAATCAGGACCTGGAACATACTAGAAAATGCTATTATTCTAATTTTTTATGGGTTAAAGGAAGTGACCATCAAGTTTTCTACATTAACTCAAAAAAATTATATTCTCCCACCTAAATCAATAAGTTGCATAAAATTCTCATTATGCTTTTTTTTTTTCAATCTGCCATCTGCAGTGGAGTCCCCGCCAAGATGCAGATTTTCATGAAAACCCTCACGGGGAAGACCATCACTCTCGAGGTTGAACCCTTGGATACGATAGAAAATGTAAAGGCCAAGATCCAGGATAAGGAAGGAATTCCTCCTCATCAGCAAACACTGATCTTTGCTGGCAAGCAATTGGAAGACGGACATACTTTGTCTGACTACAACATTCAAAAGGAGTCCACTCTTCCTCTTGTGTTGAGACTTCATGGTGGTGCTAAGAAAAGGAAGAAGCAGTCTTACACCGCTCCCAGGAAGAACAAGCATAAGAGAGAGAAGGTTAAGCTGTCCTGAAATACTACAAAGTGGATGAGAATGGCAAAATCAGTCGCCTTCTTCGGGAGTGCCCTCAGATGAGTGTGGTGGAGTGTTTATGGCCAGCCACTTTGACAGACATTATTGTGGCAAATGTTGCCTGACCTATTGCTTCAACAAACCAGAAGATGAGTAATTGCATTTAGGTTAATAAAAGACATAGACTAAATAAAATTAAATAAATAAAAATTCTTCTCATTATAATGATATTATAGGGTTGGTTTTTGCAGCAAGTACAGAACATCATTAAGAGAGAGAGAGAAACTTCAGGTTAATTATTATATTTGCATTAATGTAGAGAAGGTTGATAAAATCAACTAACCAGAGTAGTTAATATGAAGTTGAGGAGAACTCTATTTTCTTTTATTTGTGTTTCTTTTTTCCCACCTTTATTATGATATAATTGACATATTGTGTAAGTTTAAGGTGTACATGTGTTAACTTGATACATGTATATATTGTGAAATTGTTATCACAATATGGTTAATTAACACATCCATCCCTCACATAATTACCTTTTGTGGTGAGAACATTTGGGATCTACTCTCCTCGCCATATTGAAGTACATAACACAGTCTGTTCCTATAGTCACCATGCTGTACATTAGAATCCTAAGACTTACTCATCTGATAACTAGAAGTTTGTACCCTTTGACCAACATCTCCCCCATTTCTCCCACCTCCCAGTCCTGGCAACCATCATTCTATGATCTGTTCCTATGAGCTTGACTCTTGTAGATCTACATATGAGTAAGATATTACAGGAGAACTCTATTTCAAAGTTGGAGCCTTTGCAGTTAGAAAAAAGTTCTCACAGTTCAAATTGGCCTCACAAGCAGAGTCCAAGGTGAGTTGAAAGAGAAAGAGAGAGAGAGAGAGAGAGAGAGAGAGAGAGAGAGAGAGAAAGAGAGAGAGACCCATCAACCACAAAGTCCAAATAGCCACAGAGGATCATTGAAACCAGGACAAAGGAAGACTCACCAAAGATACTCAGCTAAAGGCTTCACCAAGACCCTAACGTGGAGGTTTTAATGATGTGTAGCAGATACTCTTGTGTTGCAAGAATATCATGTGCTTTTGGTGCTTAGTAGACAGAATAGAGCATGTGTTCCTTCTACACCAATATTTAAGTGACCTTCAAGCCTTTAGTCCAAAGAACCACCCACATACTGTGAAAGACATGCAGGTAGTTTCCAGTCCTCTGTTGCCCAAAATAAGTTCCCCAGTAATATAACACCTCTCAACAGACTTGGAAAAGAGCAAGGTCACACCTTCCTCTGCTTGGAACATCCCTGAAAATAACTGCCATGACCTCTCTCTCAGCCACTTGGTTTGCCATTGTGTCGCAGATCCAAGCAACAGCAGCCCCCTGATCACCGCAGCCTCCTGATCACCACAGCCTCCTGATCACCACACCCTCTGTCTGTGGAACAGCAGCTGTACGTGAAGCCTCCCCCCACCAGCCAGAAGAGCCAACACAGCTGTGAACAACACCCACCAGAGGAGCTGCTGCCAACTGGAAAGCAGCTGCTACCGCAACCGTCTGAGCAGCAACCACAACCCAAGGAGCCCCTGCCACCCAGGGAGCAGCCACTGAACATCTCAACATCTACATATGTCAGCGAGATCAAACATGGGTAGGCAAAGAAACCCCCAAAGGAAAGAAAAGGAGGACTCGCCAGAAAAGCAGCTAAGTGAGACAGAGATATGCAACATGACGGAAAAAGAATTCAGAATAAGGTTCCTAGAGTACATGCACCAGATGTTCAAGAAGCAAGAAGAAACAGATGAAAAACTCAACTACTTATGCAAGAAGCTAGAAGAAACAGATGAAAAAATCAACAACTTAAGTAAGTCCCAAGAAGAAATGAAGAGTGACATAGCTTCAATAAAAAACTCCATTGAAAGTATCAACAGTAGACTGGGAGAAGCGGAGGACCGAATTAGTGAATTAGAAGACAAGGAAGCAAAACACACTCAAACTGTACGGCAAATGGAGAAAAAAATTAAAAGACAGGAGGAGAGCCTAAGGGAGCTTTGGGACAACATGAAACGAAACAACATACGAATAATAGGGGTGCCAGAACAACAGAAAGATGAACATGGATTAGAAAACCTATTCGAAGAAATAATATCAGAAAACTTCCCTGAGGTGGGGAAGAAAAAAGTCACACAAGCCCAGAGAGTCCCAAACAAGGTGAACCCGAAAAGACCCACACCAAGACACATCATAATTACCATGGCAAATGTTCAGGATAAAGAGAGAATCTTACAGGCTGCAAGAGAGAGACGGAAAGTAACATACAAGGGATCTCCCATTAGATTATCAAATGATTTCTCAACAGAAACACATCAGGCCAGAAAAGAATGGACGGAAATCTACAAAGTGATGCAAAGCAAAGGACTGAATCCAAGAATACTCTATCCAGCAAGGCTATCATTCAAAATTGAAGGGGAAATAAGAAGCTTCACAGACAAAAAAGGGCTAAGGGAGTTTATCACCACCAAGCCAGCCATGCAAGAAATGCTAAAGGGACTGGTGTAAAAAGAAGAAATATCAAGCTCAGAAAGAAAACAGCCACACACACACACACAAAAAAGAAATGGCTACAAACAAGTACCTTTCAATAATAACTTTAAATGTAAATGGACTAAATGCTCCAACCAAAAGACATCGAGTGGCTGAATGGATAAAAAAACATGACCCATACATCTGCTGTCTACAAGAGACCCACCTCATTAGAAGGGACTCACACAGACTGAAAGTGAAGGGATGGAAAAATATCTTTCACGCAAATGGAAAGGAAAAGAAAGCTGGGGTAGCAATACTTATATCTGACAAAATACATCTCAAAGTGAAGGCCATAACCAGAGATAAGGAAGGCCACTTCATAATACTAAAGGGATCAATACAACAAGAAGATATAACCCTGGTAAACATATATGCACCCAATGCAGGAGCACCCACATACATAAGAAAACTTCTGGAAGATATCAGGGGAGAGATCGACAACAATACAATCATAGTAGGGGACTTTAATACACCACTGACATCACTGGATAAATCCGCTAGACAAAAACTCAGCAAAGAAACAGCAATCCTAAATGACTCACTAGATCAGATGGACTTAATTGACATCTTCAGAACACTTCACCCCAAAGCTGCGGAATATACATTCCTCTCAGGTGCTCATGGGACATATTCAAAAATAGACCACATATTGGGTCACAAGCAAAGTCTCCACAAATTCAAGAAGATTGAAATCATAAAAAGCTTCTTCGCAGACCACGATGGCATAATGTTAGAAATAAACTACAATAAAAACAACCCAAAATACTCAAACACTTGGAAGCTGAATAGCATGTTATTAAATATTGATTGGGTTACCGATGACATCAAAGAAGAAATTAAAAACATCCTGGACACTAATGACAATGAAAACACAACAATCCAAAACCTCTGGGACACAATGAAAGCAGTCCTGAGAGGAAAGTTTATAGCTCTACAGGCCTATCTCAAAAAACAAGAAAAAATGGTAGTCAATCATCTAACTCTACAACTCAAAGAATTAGAAAGAGAGCAACAAGAAAACCCCAGAGTGAGCAGAAGGAAGGAGATAATAAAGATTAGAGCAGAAATCAATGAAATAGAGACCAAAAAAACAATACAGAAAATCAATGAAACCAAGAGCTGGTTCTTTGAAAGGATAAACAAGATTGACAAACCCCTAGCCAGGCTCACCAAGAAGCAAAGAGAGAGGTCCCAAATAAACCAAATCAGAAATGATAGAGGCGAAATAACAACAGACCCCACAGAAATACAAATGATTGTTAAACAATACTACGGGCAACTCTACTCCAACAAACTAGACAACCTGGAGGAAATGGACAAATTCCTAGAAAAATACAACATTCCAAAACTCAATCAGGAAGAATCTAAAAACCTCAATAGGCCAATAACTATGGAAGAAATTGAAGCAGTCATCAGAAAGCTTCCAGCAAACAAAAGCCCAGGGCCAGACGGCTTCACAGGGGAGTTCTACCAAACATTCAAGGAAGAACTAAAACCTACCCTCCTCAGACTATTCCAAAAAATTCAAGAGGAAGGAACGCTTCCAAGCTCATTCTATGAAGCCAGCATCACCCTAATACCAAAACCAGGTAAAGACATCACAATGAAAGAGAATTACAGGCCAATATCCCTCATGAACATAGATGCCAAAATCCTCAACAAAATCTTAGCAAATCGGATCCAGCAGTACATCAGAAGGATCATACACCATGACCAAGTAGGATTTATCCCAGAGATGCAAGGATGGTACAACATCCGTAAATCAATAAATGTGATACATCACATAAACAAATTGAAAGAAAAAAACCACATGGTCATATCAATTGATGCAGAAAAAGCATTTGACAAAATCCAACACCCATTTTTGATAAAAACTCTCAGAAAGGTGGGAATAGAAGGATCATACCTCAACATAATAAAAGCCATATATGACAGACCCACAGCCAACATCATACTCAATGGACAAAAACTAACACCATTTCCCCTAAGAACAGGAACAAGACAGGGATGCCCACTCTCACCACTCCTGTTCAACATAGTACTGGAAGTATTAGCCATTGCAATTAGGCAAGAAGAAGAAATAAAAGGCATCCAAATTGGAAAAGAGGAAGTAAAACTGTCCTTATTTGCAGATGACATGATATTATACATACAAAACCCTAGAGACTCCATCAAAAAGCTACTAGACTTAATACATGAATTTGGCAATGTAGCAGGATACAAAATTAACCCCAAGAAATCTGAGGCATTTCTATACACCAATAGTGAACTTTCAGAAAGGGAGATCAGAAAAACAATCCCATTTACCATCGCACCAAAAAAATTAAGATACCTGGGAATAAACTTAACTAAAGAGGTTAAAGACCTCTACTCAGAAAACTACAGGACGTTGAAAAAAGAGATAGAGGAAGACATAAACAGATGGAAGAACATACCATGTTCTTGGATTGGTAGAATCAACATCATTAAAATGTCCATACTACCCAAAGCAATCTATACATTCAACGCACTTCCCATTAAAATACCAATGGCCTTCTTCAAAGATCTAGAACGAACTCTCCAAAAATTCATCTGGAATAAAAAAAGACCCCGAATAGCTGCAACGATCCTGAGAAAGAACAAAGTAGGTGGGATCTCAATGCCAGATATCAAGCTGTATTACAAAGCCACTGTTCTCAAAACTGCCTGGTACTGGCACAAGAACAGACATATAGATCAGTGGAATAGAATAGAGAGTCCAGAAATTAGCCCGAACCAATATGCTCAATTAATTTTTGACAAAGGAGGCATGAACATACAATGGAGCCAAGATAGTCTCTTCAATAAATGGTGTTGGGAAAATTGGACAGACATATGCAAGAAAATGAAACTAGAGCACCAACTTACACCATACACAAGAATAAACTCAAAATGGATAAAGGACTTAAATGTACGACAGGAAACCATAAAAATTCTAGAAGAATACAAAGGCAACAAAATCTCAGACATATGCCAAAACAATTTCTTCACTGATACAGCTCCTAGGGCAGTTGAAACTAAAGAGAAAATGAACAAATGGGACTACATCAAAATAAAAAGCTTCTGCACAGCAAAAGAAACCATCAACAAAACAACAAGAAAACCCACCTCGTGGGAAAACATATTTGCCAACGTCATATCTGATAAGGGCTTAATCTCCAAAATTTATAGGGAACTCATACAACTTAACAAAAAGAAGATAAACAATCCAATCAAAAAATGGGCAAAGGATCTAAATAGACACCTTTCAAAAGAGGACATTCAGAAAGCCAAGAGATATATGAAAACATGCTCAAAGTCACTAATCATCCGAGAGATGCAAATCAAAACAACAATGAGGTACCATCTCACACCTGTCAGAATGGCCATCATCAACAAATCAACAAACGACAAGTGCTGGAGAGGATGTGGAGAAAAAGGAACACTTGTGCACTGCTGGTGGGAATGCAGACTGGTGCAGCCACTATGGAAGGCAGTATGGAGGTTCCTCAAAAAATTGGAAATGGAACTCCCATTTGACCCTGTGATCCCACTTCTAGGAATATATCCCAAGAAACCAGAAACACCAATCAGAAAGGATATATGCACCCAGATGTTCATAGCAGCACAATTCACCATAGCTAAGATCTGGAAACAGCCTAAGTGCCCATCAGTAGATGAATGGATTAGAAAACTGTGGTACATCTACACGATGGAATACTATGCTGCTGTTAAAAAGAAGGAACTCCTACCATTTGCAACATCATGGATGGAACTGGAGAGCATTATGCTAAGTGAAACAAGCCAGTCAATGAAGGAAAAATACCACATGATCTCACTCATTCATGGATAATAAAGACCATTACAAACTTTTGAACAATAATAGATACAGAGGCAGAGCTGCCTCAAACTGATTGTCAAACTGCAGTGGGAAGGCCAGAGAGAGTTGGGGGGCAGGAGGGAGGGGAGTAAGAGATCAACCGAAGGACTTGTATGCATGCATATAAGCATAACTAATGGACATAAGACACTGGGGGGTAAGGGAGGGTAGGGGTTTGTCAAGGGTGGGGGGGAAAAAAGGACACTTATGTAATACCCTTTGTAATACTTTAAGCGAAAAATTAAAAAAAAAAAAAAAGAA
The DNA here is from genome assembly GCF_028538775.1 of Myotis yumanensis. Taxonomy (NCBI): domain Eukaryota; kingdom Metazoa; phylum Chordata; class Mammalia; order Chiroptera; family Vespertilionidae; genus Myotis; species Myotis yumanensis. The sequence continues at coordinate 3,922,186 of NW_027223762.1, forward strand.
ACTGAAATAAAAAAAATAAATAAATAAATAACTGCCATGAGATTGAACACCGCGCACTGAAGAAGAACACTTTCAGGCATGAAGTTCTCTTGGTGCTCTTGGCTTTATCTACATGTGACTCATTGAGAAATGCCTTATTTTCTAATTGGTCTGCTTTTTTCTTCTTCTTTTTTAAAATAACTCATTATGTTTCAGAGGTGACTTGTCACACCCAGAATCCCTCTGTGCTTACAGCAGCCCACACACTTACTTGGTAATTGCTCAACTTCTTATAATTTATTTGTATAAAATCCAGTTCTAAAGCCTTTTGCCTCCCCACCAGCAAATCGGTACAGTTCATTAAAGGAAACATTTTGACAGCCACGGTTTAATTTCTGCTGGAATTAACTGGCATGAGATTATCGTTTCGTTAATTCCATTAAAGATGACTACCCATTTAAACATTGTTTTTACATCATCAGTGTGTTTTTGTTTTTGTTTTTAAATCCTCACTCGAGTATATTTTTCCCATTGATTTTTAGAAAGAGGGAGAGAGAAGGAAGAGGGAGAGACAGAGAGAAACACCGATGTGAAGACACATCGATTGGTTGCCTCCCACATGTTCTGACCAGGACTGGAGCCTGCAACTGAGGTACCTGCCCTTGACTAGAATCGAACCTGGGACCCTTCAGTCCACAGGCCAACACACTATCCATTTAGCCAAACCAGCTAGGGCAGCAGTGTGTTTTTATAAAAATCAAGGCTTTGTGTAATGTCACAAAACAGAGTACATTTACTCTGTGTACCCAGTTCAGTTTGATGTTCACTGCCATTTCTAAAAGGAGTGCCGTTCGATAGAGCTCTCAAATCAATGCAACTCACTTCAGGGAACGATTTGTATTCGTGCTGTCTTTTCCTTCCAGTTACTAAGTACAGCCTTGTCTTCCTACAGTCATCATAACTGAACAATTACATCGATAGTTCTGTCGATAGAATAAGGTAGTCTCAATTTCAAAACGAAAATTTCCATTTTTCACAAAGAACTAATATTGACTAAAAGAATGATAATTTTAAAAAATAACAAACTCCGTGGTTTAACTAAAAGAGCATCTTTTTAGTAACTACTCTCCCTGGGTCTGCCAAACAAGGAAAGTCCACGCTTGGAGCCAGCAAAGCGAAAGGAGGCGCTGTGAGTCCATGAGGAGCCCCCCTTTCACCCGGCCTTGCTCGGGGACAGGGCTCTCTGAGCCTCACGCGCTTAATGACGGGCCTCCTTGGGGTGAGGCCCCATGTTCTATCTGCTTGTGGCATTTGAGGAAACTAATGGCATCTTACAATGTTTATCTTTAAATTAAAATTATGTGCATTTGGCAGATTTCAATCTCCTGGGGAGAAAATAGCTTAGTCATTTCATGAATATTACCTTTGGTCCAAGTATTTTTCATTTGAAAAATCATGACCTTGATGCTAAGCTATCATAGCAAGTCTTAGGGGCACCCTGCCTACTCCATCAAGATATCTCTCTCTCTCTCTCTCTCTCTCTCTCTCTCTCTCTCCCATTACTCTTGCTGCTGCTTCTGAATGCTGCCTGCCTCCCGAGTCTCTGGCCTGCTCTGCTCCTGGGTGACTTTCCTGACAGGACAGCCCTTGTCCTGACTAGACCCATTTACCCACTGCCAGGCCTGCGCTCCCAAATCCCCCCTTACTGCCCTTTACAATTTGTAAACAGTCACCCTCCCTTTATCTTCTTCGCCCAAAGCTGCATGTAACAGATTAAGTTTCTGTAATCGCCTTTCCTGTGTCATTCCTCTAATCCTTTGTACTGGTCTCCGTGGCCTTGGCGGTATTTATTGCTGCCATTATCAGCTCCTTGGCTTTGTAAAGGAGACGGCTGCAGCGGCAGTGCCCAGGTGAGGAGGAGCTGTCTCACACACAGGTGCACAGAGACACCCTGGGAGGAAGGTGGGAAACCGGGGTAAGGTCACACTGCCCACAGGCTTTCTGTGTCACCTTGATCAAGGCCGACAGGTGCTACCAGCCACGGTTCACTCGAAGCCTGCCGGTGTCTCTGAAGAAGCAGGGAATGGAATTCGCATCCACTAGGGAGTTCTAGATGACAAGTGGTAGACTGCAGAGGCGTGAAAATCAATCTCGGGAACTTGTTCCAGCCATAATTACTTACCTTCAATATCTAATTTTCTTTTTAGAAATGACCTCCTCATAGACTTCTCCATATCACAGTGTGGCTGTTTGTGTTCTGTAGCCTGATAATTAATGTACATTTTGAGATCAGCAGGCTGCATCCTCGGGGAATCAGATCAAAGGCACCCCACCATCTCCCTCAAGTCCTTCAAATGGAAGGAGGGAAACAAGGAGCTTAGAAACCATCTTGAGAAGGTCAGTCAGCTTCAGTCTTCTCAAAAAAATTAAATAAGAGAGAGAGAGAAATGAGAGCCGAAACCCAGGCTGCCTTACTGGTCATTCAAGGTCCTTAACCAAAGCTTCAGACCAGTTTCATATCACTGCCTCCCCGCAAGCCCTCTGGGGCGCAGGCATTAGAGGGCACATTAGACCAGGCCTTTGATGTACTTGGTCTCTGGTGGGGGCCATATAAGTCCTCGGCGTTGTCACCTTTGGTTTAGCTCACTGACAGTGACTTACAGGCGGCGTGTCAGGGCTCCTGAGAACAGCTCCATCCGCCTCACAAGAGGTTGAGACCAGGAGCACTGGGTAGTCACCCTCGACAGCAGGGCCCCTCCACAGCCCGAGTAAACGTAACTACAGGACGACAGCAGCTGTGGCCTCTGCCAAGGGGTGGCAGGCAGCAGGCGAGTCACTGCCAGGCTAAGTAGGGAGGCTAAGTCAGAAAGCTGCCTCTCAGGTGACCAGGCATCCTCCCTCGCCTGCCCAGGTTTATAAAGCGATCCTCCAGCTTGGTCAGGGGGAGAGGGGCCTGTGTCCACTAGGAGTCCCATAGCCAGCTCCACTGGAAAGTTCGGCTGCGATTTTTTGGTGCATTTGTTTGTGTGTTTGTTTTCTTTCAGGGAGTCAAGAAGGGATGCAGACCATCCCCCTAAGGAGGCTGATAAAATCAGTAACAATTAACAACAAAGCAGGCATATTAATTCCCTGTCTTGTTTAGTGTCATCATTTTCACCTGGCCATGTGGATCATAAAGTTCCGTCTCCCTTACAACCCACTTCCTGCTACAATTTCCTATCAGTTGTGCCTCCTGCACATTTTCCAGCTCACCCCTTCCTCTGATTCTACTGCTGTTGCCTTCTGGGACCCAAAAGCCTACTTCTAGGGCTCTTCAGAAAACATCTGTGCCGTGGGATTTCTTCTAGTGGAGCGAGTTTTAGCCGGTGTGCCACAAGAATTTTTAAAACATACAATGCCTATTTAGTCAGGAGCACTGACCTCTTTCCCCTTAGATTGTCAAATAAAGAAATGAAAACAGCCAACACAACAATAGCTGTCTGGTGTAAACGAATCAAAACTATACCTATTTTTTGCCAGACCAGCAAAATACATATGGTGTGTGTGTGTGTGTGTGTGTGTGTGTGCGCGCGCACTGCAGAATTTTAGCAATTCATTTGTGTGAGGCATGAGACCAAAAAAAGTTGGAAATTGCTGTTCTAGTATATCCCTCTTATCAATCCCTTGTGCACGTAGGAACCAGAGAAATTCTAAAAGGTGAAGTTGAAACAGACTGAGTGGGCTGGGGGTCAGTAACAAGTGAGGGCCAGCTAGGAAGAGGGGGTGAAGGCCAGAGCCCTGCTGTCATAGGCCTGGGGAGGGAGGGGCTGTCTCAGGTGTCACTAACCAGACACCTGCTGAACTTGTTTCCATCGTGAGACACAGGAGCACTCAGCATCTCATCCCAGAATACATTTTCATCCTCACCTTTAATTTCTCCCCCAGAATCTCCCAAAACTGAAAACCAATGTAAAGCTGACCGCCTTCAAGCCTTTCTTGCCCATATCATCATCACTCCCAGGAATACTCATTCCCTCACCCAACTGGCAAGTTCTATCTGGTCTTTACAGTTTAATTTCAGGACAGCTTCCTCTTTTGAGGTGTTCTTTATCCACGGGCACCTGCCTCTATACATCCACTGACGCTTTTTCATCAAAATGGTGTGTTGTTAACTGACTTTAATTATTTCTTTATGTTTGTTTTCTCCACTAGGCTGAGTTTTTCCTGGAGGAAAATCTTAGGTTTGTCAATTATTTCATTCCTAGCATCCATCACCATGACTGGAATACAGTTGCATAGCACAGACTTTTACTTAAAGTTAATTAAACTGCATGCAAGGATGGAGTACAAAGAGGAAGCAAGTGAGAAAGAGAAGGCAGGCAAGCATGAGCATTTTAAGAACTAAAGATTATTTTCCCTGCTATTCCACACTGTGAGCTTAGCAGCACGGTGAGGAGGAGATGGGACATGTGATGTGATGGGATGGGATGTTGGGATAGAAAGATATGCCACACATGTTCAGTATGACAGATCAATGTGCCCAATCCCCACACCCTCCTTGTGGCTTTCATTGTGTGCCAGAAAAAGAGTTTATTTGAGCATAAATTGATGCCAATCAGGCAGTGCCAAACCAAAAGTGGTTAGGAGCTCTTCGTCAACAAGAACTAGGGGCAAGGTTTCTATAGAGAAGATATGAAAGCAAAGCAAATAAATAGATTGGTTACAGTTTCAGCAGCTGTCTTATTCAGGAAAGCCTCGTTGGCTATTTCTGAGGCTCATTCTTAAGTTTCTTTATCAGAGTTGAGTGCTCTGGCTCTGCCTTGGGTTTTGGCTGACTTACATAAGCTGCCAAGGCATCTGAGCCACCCAGTCTGTGGCCCCCGTGTTTAGAGACTAACCGTGCTTCTGTCCTCTATCCAATCTAGAGTAATCTTTTCTTTTCCCTCATTTAATGGATTCACTGCAATAGAACTATTTTAAGTGTCTAAAGTATTTCATAATTTGTCAGAATTTGAAAGATCATGGAAATTAAAATTTGCCACATTCAATATTTTTATTTATTTATTTATTTTTGTTTATTTTTTTATTTTTTTAAAATAATTTTTATTTCTTAAATTATTACAAAGAGTATTACATATGTCTCCTTTCTTCCCCCCCTTGACATTCCCCCGGCCCCTACCCACCCCACCCCCCACCCCCCGCCCCGTGTCTTGTGTCCACTGGTTAATCTTATATGCATGCATGTAAGTCCTTCGGTTGATCTCTTAATCCCCCCCAAACCCTCCCAAGGCTTCCCACTGTAGTTTGACAGTCTGTTCAATGTTGCTCTGCCTCTGTATCTACTCCTGTTCATCAGTCTATACTGGTCCCCTTTGTCTGTCCCAACCTCACTGGAGTAGTCTCAACCTCACCAGGGCCGTTACAGCCTCACCAGGGTTGTCCTGACCTCACCGGGGCCTTTTCAACCTCACCGGAGCCGTCCAGACCTCACAGGGGCCGTTTCAACCTCACCGGGGTCGTCCCAACCTCACAGGGGCCGTTTCAACCTCACCGGGGCCATCCCTACCTCACGGGGGCCATTTCAACCTCACCGGGGCTGTCCCTACCTCACGGGGGCCGTTTCAACCTCACCGGGGCCGTCCCGACCTCACTGGGGCCGTTTCAACCTCACAGGGGTCATCCCGACCTCACCGGGCCGTTATTGAAGCTGGATGGCTTTAGTTGAGTTTACCATCCAGTTGGATTTTTTTTTATCTTAATCTCCACCAGTTATAGTATCTGTAGCATACTGAAGATATTTTAGTAGATATGTTATATGAAATACTTAATACAAAATTTTTAAATCATGGTAATCCTGCTCTTTCTATAAGAAAACCACAGTTCAGGAAGATGAAATCACTTGCCCAGCTTTGCACAACCAGTCAGTAGCAAACAAGGAATCAAACTGAGAGTGCGCCCAGCCCAAACCATGCATCTCCCCCACCCCCTTTCCTTATGCTCCTTCCTATAACCAATGTCAACGCCAGTCCTCAGGCCTTCACTCTTCCAAAATCACTATCATGATTCACTTCAACTTCACTGTTTTTTGTTTTTTTTTTAATGCATGTTTTGTTCTTGTTTTTTGTTTTTTTTCCCATGGAAAAACTTCTCTCCTGCCCACTCAGGGATTTATAATTCAGCTTGCAGAACCAAAGCACATTTCCTTCTTAGGCAAATTAACTACAAGTTTCGATTGAGAGCACCTAAACATTTTTCTTCTCAAATGTGTTTAGCAGGAGTGTGCTCCATGGTTGGAATATCAGATAAAAAAAATAGGTTGGGAGTTTTGAATCACTTATCCACTAGCCAAAATCACTAAAAAGATGGAGAAATTAGCTCCTTAGCACTTTTCTAGGTACGCTGCCTGTTTGAGTGTATTTCTTCACTTAACATGGATTTTGAGCTATGTGAACATGTTTTAATTGACAATGTCAGTGTGTAGCTGAACTGGATCTCTGCAAAGTGGAGAAGCGCTGGGCTACATGATCCTGCACTAGGTTCTCTCAGACCCCACTCTCCCTGGGGACCATACAAAGTCCTGCTCACATGGTTCTTTTAACAATATATAATTTTTTATTGATTTCAGAGAGAAAGGGAGAGAGAGATAGAAACATCAATGAGAGAGAATCATTGATTGGTTGCCTCCTGCATGCCCCCTACTGGGGATTGAGCCAGCAACATGGGCGTGGGCATGTGCCCTGACCTGGAATTGAACCTTGACCTCTTGGTTCATGGGTCGATGCTCAACCACTGAGCTATACCAGCTGAGCTCACGTACCTCTGTAAAGAAGATCTGACCTTGACCTTACATGGTAAGGGAAGGACATAGAGGAAAGGAAATGCCCCTGGGTACACTCAATATTTGTAAATTTCTGGATTTCCTCCATATAATATATTGTTATAGAATATAGAATTCAGTCTGATTTAAGAGCCTAAACTTTATTGGTAGGATGGAACAAATTTATTCTGTATAGCCTAGGAAGCAGAATGAAGGCTAGAGGATAAAATGTAGGCTGTAAGAAAGACTTTTAAATTTGAGGCAACTAAGTGTAATAAAAACCACTGGAGCTGTTATGCATTGTGCACCTACTATGTGTCAAGCATTTAATTAAATAATGCATAGAAATCAATGCCATGGATGGATCAGAGAAAGGCATGGATGCCTATTATTTAAGTAGACTTCAGACCTATGAGGTATGTTAGATTGAGGTATGTTGCCTTTTTTAATTACTAGATTTGTATGAGCAGAGGAATTTGGAAAGAATGTTAACTATATCATATTTATGGTGCAGAAATCGCATGGGCATATCTTCAGTCTCAAAAGAAGGGCCTTATGGTATTGAAGGACAGGATGACATTCAAGGCCTCTGAGGAGCAGAAATGACCCGTCCCCCTTAGCCTAGCTCAGCACCCAGGCCTGAGAGCTGAAGGGAAGGAATGCTTCCAGCTCTAGAACGTGTTTCCTCCTGGCAGCAGCAGCTCGTCTAGAGAAGGACATGGTCACTGGGAGACTAAAAATAACTACAATCCTTACATCCAAAGCAAAAGTTTGCATGGGACCCAAACAAAGGGGCAGAACAAAGGAAATATTCTATCTAGAGGAGCAGAATTATAGCATCCAGGGCTAGAGTACATGGATTCCGACAAGTGAGAGTGGGAGAAAGCAGCTCACAGACAGAGTTCAGAACTCAAGTTGGGTGATGAGGACCCAGAGCTGGGAGCTGTGGCCAGTGCAGAGCAAGGTGGCCCTTAACGCAACATGGCCAGTGTCCTCATAAGAAGAGGGGAGAAGATACAACGACAGACAGGAAAAGCGCCGATAGGACCGGAGCAGGGACTGGAGGGACAGCTGCAAGTCCAGGAGAGCCCAGGACTGCCGGCCCCATCAGAAGGTAGGAATCAGACAGGAAGGACTCTACCCAGAGTCTCAGAGGAGTCACGGCCCTGCTGATGCCTACATGCTGGACTGCTGGTTTCCAGAACTGTGAGCCAGTGGATTTCTATTGTTTGAAGCCACCCAGTTTGTGGTCATTTCTTACAGCAGCCCCCGAAAACCAACAGGACAGCTAATGCTGGGGAATGAAGTGCCTCTTTCCCAGTCTTCGGAGTCTAAGCTATTCTTATCTCTTGACTGAGAGAGCCTGGTTTTGAAGTCTCTGGGGACACGTGCTAGTAAATCAAAGCAGCGTGTTCCCAGAACACTGATGAAATCTCTTGACTCTTCCAGCCTGCCCTCTCCCCCAGGGCCCCCCACGAATCTCCTCTGGAGATCACCTGTCTCTCCTGCTGCCTTTACTGTGAAGGGGGCTCCAAGACACAGACACCCCTGCTGTAATGTCCCTGTGAGGGGGCAGCAGACTACATACCAAATTGCATCCAAACCAGCCATTTCTGGCACAGGAAAGCTTTCCCTCTTCTGGGAGGAAAGAGAGAGCTATGCCATTTTCAGAGCAGGGCCTCTGAGTATTTGCTGCTAGTGGAAAGGGCCACTCAAGGGAAGCAGCCTTTTGAGGGTGACATGTTTGTGCAGCCTGACAGGACCTGAACATTTGTAAATCGGGGACTGAAGCGAATACAAATGACAGGAAGAAAGGCAAGGCCAAACTCCCACTTCCGTCAGCTCAGAATAAATGTCAGTCCTTCTGAAGGCACATTTAAAGCCCGAATCCCAGGATGAATCAGACCAAGTGTTCCTATTTAGATAATAGCAAAATCAGGCTTCAGAGAATTGTTAGTCAGCAAACTGCATTTTGGGGAAGGCCATGCTCCCAGAAAGGAAATGAAGAGTTGTGATTCCATATTTAGACCTGCAAGAGACCAGAACAGCAAGGTACAGAGAAGAAAGATCCGAGCTGCACTCTTTTTGCTTGAATAGAAGGGAAGCTGGAGTAAGCAGCATGAAAAGCAAGGTTCGCTCACTTTTCAAAGTCCTGTCAGCTCCTTCCAACGACAAGATCAACACCAAAGCACTGTCTTACAGTGGCTTCAGGTGGCTCACCCCACCGAATGACCTTCCTGTTTCTCTTGGCTGAAGCCCCTCCTTCAGCCTCTCCTTCTACCCTGGCTCACCCCCAAGACAGTCAACTTCACTCTCCACATCTCAGAGGCTGCAGCCCATGCAGTCTTGACTACTGTCCGGGTCCCTGGAAGCAGAGGTAGCTCTCCACTGAGCCTGGGGAAGGCGGGGGCTGTAATTTCCCTTCCTGAAGCTTCTCCCATCCGAGGATGGATGAAAACGGACTTTGGAGGAAGAGACACTGCTGTACATCCTGTCCTTGTCTGTCAACAGGTGCGGGATGACTGTAAGTGATGGCAAGACATGTTCCATTGTATTTCTCTGACAGTCCACAGTTCTCCCAGCCCTCTTAGAATAACTCCAGTAATGAATGATAGATGTAGCTAGCAGACAGGAGCACTGATGTGCAATTTTAAAATGACTTCATTTTTTGTTTCTGGCCCTGAAACAGATTTATTTGAATCTGCCCTCATTTCATTTGGTGGTTTATAGGCACACCTCAGAGATATCGCAGGTTCGGCTCCAGACCACCACAACAAAGTGAATAATAATAAAATGAGTCACACAAATTGTGTGGTTTCCCAGTTCATATAAAAGTTATGTTTGCATTATACTGTAGTCTACTAAGTATGCAATAGCATTATATCTAAAAAATGTGTATATCTTAATTAGAAAATGTTGTATTGCTAAAAAAAATAATAATGCTAACCATCATCTGAGCCCTCACCAAGGTGTAACATGTGTTTGGTGGACAGCCTTGGCCTCCAGGTTGATGGCTGCTGATTGGTCAGGTTGGCCGTCGCTGAAGGTCAGGGTTCTGTGATGATTTCTTGAAATGAGACTACAATAAAGTTTGTCACATTGATTGAGTCTTTCTTTCCCAAACAATTTCTCGGTGGCATGAGATGCTGTTTGATACCAATAGTAAAACTTATTTTAAAACTGGAGTCGGTTCTCTCACAACCTGTTGCTGCTGCATCAACTGATTTCACACAATACTCTAAATCCTTTGCTCTCATTTCAACAACACTCTAATGTCTTCACCGGGAATGAATTCCATCTCAAGAAACCACTTTCTTTGCTCATCCATTAGAAGCAACTCCTCACACTTTAAAGTTCTATTATAAGATGGCAGCAATGCAGTCATATCTCTCAGCTCCACTTCTCATTCCAGTTCTCTTTGATACTTCCACCACATCTGCAGTTACTTCCTCCACTGAAGTCTTGAAAACCTCCAAGTCATTCATGAGAGTTGGAATCAACTTCCTCCAAACTCCTATTAATGTTGATTGATATTTTGACCTCTTCCCATGAATCACAAAAGCTGTTAGTGGCATCTTTAATGAATCCTCTCTGGGGACTTTCAATTTACTTTGCCCAGATCCATCAGAAATATCACTGTCTATGGCAGCCTTTTGAAATGTGTATCTCAAATAATAAGAATTAAAAGTCAAAATTATTCCTTGACCAATGGGCTGTAGAATGAATATTGTGTTGGCAGGCATGATAATAATGTTCATCTTGTTGTACATCTCCATTGAGGCTCTTGGGTGACCAGGTGCGTTGTCAATAAGCAGTAATATTTTTTAAAGGAATCTGTTTTTTTCTGAGCAGTAGGTCTCAACAATGGCTCAAAATATTTAGTAAAGGATGTTGTAAACAGATGTGCTGTCATGCAGGCTTTGTTGTTCCATTTATAGATCACAGGCAGAGTATAATTCTTACGGGCCCTAAGATTCTCAGAAGAGTAAATGAGCACTGACTTCAACGTCAAGTCCCCAGCTGCATTAGCCCCTAACCAGAGAGTCAGCCTTACTAGGAAGCTTTGGAGCTTTTGGCTTCTCCTCTCTAAAGGTGAAAATTTTAGATGGCATCTTCTTCCCAGATAAGGCTGTTGTGTCTACATTGAAAAACTGTTGTTTCATGTAGCCACCTTCATTAATTACCTGAGCTAGATCATCTAGATAACTCGCTGCAGCTTCTACATCTGCACTTGCTGCTCACCTTGCACTTTTGTGTTATGGAGATGGCTTCTTTCCTTAAACCTCACCAACCTCTGTTAGCTTCAGACTCCTTTCTGGCAGTTTCTTCACTTCTCTCAACTTTCACTGAATTGAAAAGAGATAGGGCCTTGGTCTGAATTAGACTTTGGTGGGGAACATCTGGTCTGTGGGCCATATGAGGCCCACAGAATCATTTGGTCTGGCCCTGAGAAGGCATTAGGGGTGAGCTAATTAAAAGTTTGACCAAGTAGAGCAGGCTAATTTTTAAGTTGATAATTTTGTATGGCCCTCAAATGATGTTATAAATATCCAAATGGCCTTTGGCAGAAAAAAAGGCTCCCCGCTACTGGTTTAAAGGAATATTGTAGCTGGTTTGGTTTTCTATCCAGACCTCTACAACTTTCTCCATGTCAGCAATAAGGATGTTTTCCTTTCTTATCATGTGTGTGTTCACTGGAGTAGCACTTTTCATTTACCTCGGGAACTTTTGCTTTCCATGCACACCTTGGCTAACTCTCAGGCACCAGAGGCCTTGCTTTCAGCCTGTTTCAGCTTCAGCATGCCTTTCCCACAAGCTTCATCATGTCTAGCTTTTGAGTTAAAGTGGGAGACATGTGACTCCTCCTTTCACTTGAACACTTAGAAGGCACTATAGCAGTGGTTCTCAACCTGTGGGTCGCAACCCCTTTGGGGGTCAAACGACCCTTTCACAGGGGTTGCCTAAATACATCCTGCATATCAGATATTTATATTACGATTCATAACAGTAGCAAAATTACAGTTATGAAGTAGCAATGAAAATAATTTTATGGTTGGGGGTCACCACAACATGAGGAACTGTATTAAAGGGTCGCGGCATTAGGAAGGTTGAGAACCACTGCACTATAGGGTTAGTAATCAGCCGATTATCAATATTATTGTATCTCCGGGAATAGGGAGGCCCGAGCAGAAGGGGAACAGCTGGTCGGTGGAGCAGTCATCGCACACATTTATTAAGTTTGCTATCTTCTATGGTGTGGGTCATGGCACCCCAAAACAATTCCAAAGGTAACCCAGAGATCACTCTTCACCAGATCACCATGGCAAACATAATAATAATTTAACCATTTGAATTATTGTGAGAATTGCCAAAATGTGACACGAAGACACAAAGCAACCAAATGCTGTTGGAGAAGGTACGAAGGACTTGCTCAACTCAGGGTCACCACAATCTTCAAATTGTTTTTCCAAAAAAATGCAATGTCTGTGAAGTGCAATACAGCAAAGCACAATAAAACCAGGGCTGCCTATACTTCACTTTCAAATTATGACGAATCTTACTAAGCAAACAAGAGTGGCTCAAAATGTTTAAGAATCACCCAAATTAAGTGTAAGCACTGCAGCATACATCGCATTCCCATTTTTCCAAGTCATTATGGTTGTGTATATCCTACTTTATTGAAGATATCTGATAAAAAGACTTACAACTATTAAAAAAAACTAAACCTATCTTCATTCTGTTATTCTCCAAGCAGAGTATCTGGCAGGCACTGTGCCAGGCTACAGGCATGAAGAAAACCCTGCATTTGCCCTTAATGTGCAAGTATCGGTGGAAGCAAAATGCACAGTGAGAGAGGCTATTATAGGGAGGACAGCATAGAAGTGAGGAGAGAGAGCAGGGGCGGGAGAGTAGACAACTCTGCTCAAAGGTTTGCAGAGGTGTTGACACAGAAGAGGAGGAAAAGAGGTGGGGGTGGGAGGGGGAATAGGGAATGGTAACAGAGAGCTTAGGTCCTGAGTCAAAGTGGGAGCAAACCATTGGCATTTGGGGAAAATAATAAAAAGTTCAATGTAGATGAGGGAAGATTTAAATAAGAAAAATAAAAGGGCACCCTGACCGGTTTGGCTCAGCGGATAGAGCGTCGGCCTGTGGACTCAAGGGTCCCAGGTTCGATCCGGGTCAAGGGCATGTACCTTGGTTGCGGGCACATCCCCAGTGGGGAGTGTGCAGGGGGCAGCTGATCAAGGTTTCTCTCTCATCGATGTTTCTAATTCTCTATCCCTCTCCCTCTCTCTCTGTAAAAAAATCAATAAAATATATATTTTTTAAATAAGGGTTATGCAAGCGCTTGAATATGAAGATTATTTTGAAACAGAAAGTTTAAATGTTCTCTTGCAATGCAAAGCCATTGACGGGTTTTAAACACAGGAGTGAAGGATCACATAAGCTTCAGAAAGGCCTCTGGCAGAGGCATGGGGGAGGGTGATTTAGAGAGAACAAACCTGGCGGCGGGGTGGACAGACCTGTTTAAATACCATTGCAATGATTTAATGAGCAGACGATAAATGCCTATGATGAGAACAGTGGCTTAAGGAGGCAGTGACATTACCCCTGCTTCTCTGCAAAGTCTGTACACTGGGAATCAATCTGGATCAACTTGCTAGTCTTGTAAAACAAGAAGAGCTTACCTGGCCGGTGTGGCTCAGTTGGCTGAGCGGCATCCCATGCACCTGTAGGCTGTAGGTTCCATTCCTGGTCAGGACACATGCCCAGGTTTCAGGCTCTACCCCAGGTAGCGGGGTGAGCAGGAGGCAGCCGATTGATATTTTCTTTTCATCTCTCTCTCTCTCTCTCTCTCTCTATCTCTCTCTCTCTCTCTCTCTCTGTCCTTCCTCTCGCTCTAAAAATCAATTTTAAAAAAAGAGCCAAAGATAAAGATTTCCAGAGGAAGGTAAATGCTTTTCTCAATCCTTTCTCCTGTCTAAGCAAGTGACAACACCAGCATGAATGGGAGGCTAGAATTAAAAACAAATCTGAGATCGCATCTATGCCAATCTTCCCATGTAGAAGAAAAATAGTTAAAATACTAACTGATGCATTTTTTCCTGCACGATAACTTTCTTCACTTGCCAATAGTCCAACATTAAAGTGTGAAGCTGAGACTTATGTTTGTAAAAAACAAAAAGGGGGAGAGATCACAAACAATTCCAGTGAGAACCACCGATTAAATCCTTAACTTGACTTTCTGACTCGATCTTGAAAATCTGTGATGCAGACATGGTAACCAACCCACTGTAAGCCCGTCTGTAGGGGGCACTTTTAAAAATTTTTCCTGATAAATGCCCTGCTCTTTAATGACAACCCAAGAAAATTCATGACTTGATGGCCACTCTCAGTTTTGAGATCAAGTCCTGCTTTAGGAAATCAGACTCTCCTTCTGGGACCACAAATGTTTCCCTGAGAACAAACCGAAAGACCCTACTCTCACCCAGTGACAGCTCTGTACTCTGCCCATCCCTAACTCAGTGGGGACCTGAAGTACTTCCCTTTCCCCATAAAGCAGTGGTTCTCAACCCTCCTAATGCCGCGACCCTTTAATACAGTTCCTCATGTTGTGGTGACCCCCAATTTCGTTGTTACAAATTGAACATAATTAAAGCATTGTGATTAATCACAAAACCAATATGTAATTATATATGTGTTTTCCGATGGTCTTAGGCAACCCCTGTGAAAGGGTCGTTCAACCCCCAAAGGAGTCGCAACCTACAGTTTGAGAACCGCTGCCATAAAGGCTCTTACAGAAAGGCAGGCAGGAATATGGGAAAGGGGCAAACAGTCCCCTTTGTCACTTCTTAGGCCCTGCTCTCAGGATCCTCTTGTGGCTACAGCTGACTGGACAATGCTGTCCCTCTGCGTGGCAGGTGTCACATGCGTGTTCTTCCACGGGGCCCATGTATGGGTTTTCCAGGACCCCATGTGAGAAGCTCACCACTGCACAGATTCCCAACACTGACAAACTGGGCCTTTAGTCCCTCCCTCCCTCTTCGATTTCTGTTTCTGGGAAGGCATCCCACGGTCTCTGCTGGCTTCCCTTTGTCCCCAAAAGACACCCTGTTGGATTTCTACAAGATGGCGCAAGTCCAGCTACTTGCCACAGCATCCACTGGGCCATGCTCAGACACCCTGCTGCACCAACCGCGGGAGGGAGGGCAGTCTGCCCTTGGCCGCCCTTCTCCTGGCCCTGCGACCCAGGGGCTTTAACCCCCTGCTGCTTCTGGGCTCACAGCAGGCACCCATTTCTATGGTTACCAGGCCTCCTGTGTTCTTGCTTCGTTTTTTTTATTTTTTGTGTCTCTTTTTTAAATTTAATTTTTCAATTACAGTTTATATTCCATATTGTTTTGCACTTGTTTCAGGGGTACAGCATAGTGGTTATACAATCATATACTTTACAAAGTGTTCCCCCCAGTATT
Source organism: Myotis yumanensis (assembly GCF_028538775.1). NCBI lineage: Eukaryota > Metazoa > Chordata > Mammalia > Chiroptera > Vespertilionidae > Myotis > Myotis yumanensis. Next base: position 3,937,435 of record NW_027223762.1, read on the forward strand.
TCTGGTTCCCATCTGGCCCAATACATCGATTTTACAATGTTATTGACTATATAGAATCCCTATGCTGTAAATTTACATCGTCAGGTTAGGCCACCTGCATTAAGTGCTGGGAAGAACCACCTCGTAGAATAACCTATACTTTGAGGGGCTGCACTGCAGGGACGTGTGAACTGTGCAGCTCAGCCCCTACCTTGCTGACTGCCTAGAAGTCTCTATCTAGCTGATTCTCTTGGAGAACCCCTCCCCTCTCCCTGGGCAAGCGAAAGGGAAAAGCTTCAAGTATGACTGACACTGAAATGCTTCTTGTCCTCTAATTCCCTAAGCATTTCCAGTCTCCTGTTTGCAGAGGCCGTCTGGGAAGGGAGGATGGGGGATCACCAGGCAGCTCTGGCACTGTCTTTCGAAGCTCGGAAGAGCTGACTGGCAGCAACTTAGGTCTCTGTTTAGAATGTCACAGTACGTACTGTTCCACGTGTGGGGCTTCAACCAAAATTCCAAGACAATAGGCAAAGCCACATGCACTATCCCAATCTAAGAACTTGGAAAATTTAAGAGGACTGTTGTCCTTGCCGCCATTGTTGTTGATGTTAGCTGTTCCAGAACTTACTATGTAATCACAATACAGTCTTTCTATCAAATAGGGAGAAATAGGGCAGAAAATGCAACCTAGGAGCTATGTACCATGAAAAGATAAGAACGAGTTCTGCAGTGGACACGGGTGATGGGGACAGCGTAGGGATAAGTTGTCAGCGTGTCTCTATGTGTGAGGATTAGGTATGGGGAGTACCTCATGCTCCACTTTGGGGCCAAAATCTTGGGGTTTGTGAATTCCTGTGCTTTGCAAGGAGCCAGAGGGTGAGGCAGCAACAGCTACAAAGAGACCCAGAGAAAGCACCTGGGGTCTCCCGCAGCACCGAGAAGACTCAGTGTGGTACAACCGGAGGCCATGGGGAGCTGGCGAGCACGTGATACAGACCAGCCTAGACAGGGTTGTGACCAAGACCCGGCCAGATGAGACACAGCTCAGTGGTGGCCCACAATGCACTGGGACTCAATGCCCCACCTCCCTCCACACCTCGCTCCCACTCAAGCCAGCCTAGAGCTGAGTAGACTCTACACCAGTGATGGTGAACCTATGACACGTGTGTCAGAGGTGACACGCGAACTCATTTTTTTGGTTGATTTTTCTTTGTTAAATGGCATTTAAATATATAAAATAAATATCAAAAATATAAGTCTTTGTTTTACTATGGTTGCAAATATCAAAAAATTTCTGTATGTGACACGGCACCAGAGTTAAGTTAGGGTTTTTCAAAATGCTGACACGCCGAGCTCAGAAGGTTCGCCATCACTGGCCTACACCCTGCTGCTGCCCCAGAGGACGAGAAGGGGAGGGAGGGACTCCGCGGTGGACTTGATGTGGTGGTTGCCTCAATGAGACTGGGTTTTAAACTAAAAGACTGACTGCCTTTACTCTGCACATTTTTGTTTTCTGCATCAGAAGAAAATAGGTGGGTGTTGAGCGAGACTGAATTCGATATTAAGAAACACAAAGGTGTCCTGTGCCACTGCAGACGGTATGACTAGGCGGTCCCACTTCACACTCGGTTTTAAAGAAAGGTGCATTGAAAACTGGGTTGGAGTTTACCTTAGAGCCTAAACCAGGGGTGGGCAAACTTTTTGACTCCAGGGCCACAATGGGTTCTTAAACTGGACCGGAGGGCCGGAACAAAAGCATGGATGGAGTGTTTGTGTGAACTAATATAAATCCAAAGTAAACATCATTACATAAAAGGGTACGGTCTTTTTTTTTTTTTTTTTAGTTTTATTCATTTCAAACGGGCCGGATCCGGCCCTCGGGCCGTAGTTTGCCCACGGCTGGCCTAAACCATCCATCCACATCGAAGCCAGGTTGCTATCCTGATTCTAGTCATTGCCTTACATCAAAAGAAGTATTACCATAAATTGACTTGGAGCATTTATAAAAGGAAGCATTTTGCCAACACAATAATTTGATGGGATGAATCCTGCCCTGCCATAGCCAAGCCTGCAAACAAAGCCAAAACCCAGATCTCTAAATAATGGTTTCCTTTCCTTAATCCCCACCTATTTGGACACACATCCGAGGGCATTCAAATTGCCATCAGGATTCTTGGAAGGGTTATAAGCCTCGTTTACAACGATCGAGATCCACTTCTCAGGTGAGGAGGCAGCAGCACTGATGTTCAGTGAGCAAGGAGGGTCTAGAGCAGCGGTTCTCAACCTGTGGGTCGCGACCCCTTTGGCGGTCGAATGACCCTTTCACAGGGGTCACCTAAGACCTTCCTGCATATCAGATATTTACGTTACGATTCATAACAGTAACAACATGACAGTTTTGAAGTAGCAACGAAAATAATTTTATGGTTGGGTCACAATATGAGGAACTGTATTTAAAGGGCCAGAAGGTTGAGAACCACTGGTCTAGAGTCAGCCTACCGGGGCCAATTGGAATCTAGAATCCCCAGATAGGTCACCTTGAGCAAATGCTGAGAAGTTGTGTGCCTCGGTGTCTTGATTACAGTATTTCTCTCACAGTTGTCAGAAGTCTTAAGCCAACCTATCAGCATCCAGGATAATGTGCAAAGGAGTGAGTTCTCCATCAGTTTGGACATTCAACTGTAGGTGGGCCACACGTGGCGGGATGTTGCCTTGGACTGCGTCACTGCCGAGATCTTTTCGAACTCTGAGTTCTTTTGAAAAGGAAGGCTCGGTGCCAAAGAACAGAGTCTCCTTTGAGATAAACACCACCGGTGGCTCTCATTTGGAAAAGGAGGCCAAAGACATGCACTCTGTTTAAAGCTGAGATAGAAAGAGGCCACGTCACCCCTGTTGCTGACTCAGCCGCTGGGGAGTCATGGCGAGTGCACTGGATTTCAGGCAGGAGGCCTGGACGGGAGTCCCAGCACTGTTCTCAGCTGTGCGGCTCTGGGTAGGCAAGTAATGGATACGCTCTGAAGTTTCTTCACTTGGAAATTGGTTGTACTTTTTTTCTTCTTCTTCTCAAAAGGTACTCATGAGGATTCAATGAGCCAACATGAAATTGCTTTGAAAATGGTAAATCACAGGATGAATATAGGTCTGATCATTCTCAGAGCTCAGATTATACCATACATCATTAGCTCTGAAAATAACATATGTAACCTCAGACCCTGGCTGAGACGAAACTATTATTTTAAACATCATGATGGGTATAGAAGTTGGGAGAATGGTTATTTCAAAATCTCTTGCTTATTTTCTCTATTACTCTAGAGTAGAGATTCCAATTTACCTTGAAGGCAGGTAGTGATTTTGTTCTGAAAATTAAAAATAATAATCAAAACAGAAACAATGGTACCGGGCCATCTATGTTTATGCAAATATGCCAGCTCTCATTGTTTTAGGTAAAGGGAGGTCATCCTCAACTTGAAGGCTAATGTCTTACACTCAGTACTTGACCGTTTCTTCCCTAAATAAATATACCTTTTATCACAGATTTTCTATACAAATTTTCACTCAAATATTTATGGACAGTAACACTATTATGTTAAGTGTTGAGCGAAGAGTGTTGATAAGTCAGATACACTCCTTCAGGTGTTAGAGGAAAGATAAAATAGACAAGAATTACACAAATGACTTATAAGCATCGGTGAGAAAGTAAAAAGTGCTCTGAGGATCTAGCAGCGGGTCCTCATGTGGAGTTGGGAGGTTTTCCAGAGAAAGGAATGTGGAAGTCGAGCCTTGAAAGATGAACAGGAATTATCTAGGTGGGAGATGCCAGGTGAGGGCAGAATGTTCCAGCAAATGTTTCTTTAGAGTCTCTTTGAAGATAAATGTTTGCTCCTCTGGGTGAATTCTGACTGCTGTGTCTATAAATAATTGTTTATTCTTAGCAAGTTTTGTGTGCTCTTCTCTGAATAAACGTTATCAGGAGAAGCAAGCTGAGATGAGAAGGGCTCTGGAAGGACAAGGATGTGCCACCGTATTTTATGTCTCATCCTAGGGGAGTTGCTATGAAAAGAATAAGACTGTCCCAACCGATGTGGCTCAGTGGTTGAACCAGGAGGTCACGGTTCGGTTCCCGTTCCTGGCACATCCCCGGTTGTGGGCTCAATCCTCAGTAGGGGGAGTGCAGGAGGCAGCTGATCCATGATTCTCTCTCATCATTGATGTTTCTCTCTCTCTCCCTCTCCCTTGGGCTCACTATTGACTGGACAGGAGATCCTTCATGCGGGGCCTCATGGAATGTAGTCTTGTGGGTTTGATGATCTTTATGGCTTCACTCAGAGCCTAAGGGCAGGATCCTTGTCTGATTGAGGCTGGACTGTTACCCTATTTAAGTGGATAACCCCCGTGTCATCCTGGGGCAGGACATGGAGACTCACTTTCTGCATATTTCATTGAGGGTCGCCAGGGCTTGATTTTGAACCTAAAAGTAACCCATGAGCAGACCTGGCTGTTAGGAGGTCTTCTCTGCCATGCGCCTCCCTTCTTTTCCTCCCTCCCCTCGCTTTCATTTTTACTGAAATTCAAAGCCTGGGCTCAGCTACGCTCTGCTGAATCAATGGCGCCTTCTCCTTCAGGCTTGGCAAGGTGTGGCTGAGGGGAGAGTCCCCTACGGGGGCCTAAAGCAGGGGCGGTGGGAGCATCATCTACATGAGTCCGTGTGCCAAGCAACACAATGATCACACGGTAGTCAAAACTGTGGTGACAACATTGGCGCGTCCCTAGCTGTGCTTCTGTACCACAGCCTGCCACCCATTCTTGTGTCTGGGAAACAGCCTCCTGCGAAGAAACATGCTTCCCCAAATGACTTAAGTAAGAGTCACAGATGCTCTTTTGTTGACGTACCTCAGGGCCAGACACAGAACCTCCCGATTCCCATTCTTTGTCTCAGAAATTACTAGCTGTCATGTCCCACAATCAACCAAACAAAATGCTTGCTAACCCATCTTTGGTTAAGTTTCTTTCCTCCCCGCAAGCCCCTGAATTCTGTGAGCCAGGATACAGCCTCTTCTTAATACCCACCCCTTCCCCCAAGAAAAGGCTGACCTCAGAGTCAGAAAGTCATCCCTTCCACACACCTGGTTACTTCTAGCCTGTGTGTTTCCAAGATAAGAAGAAAACTGGTTTTGCCTAAACCTTGATCATCAACCTTGCAGATCAAATGGTCAGAGAGTTCTATTTGTTGTAATAGTTGAACTCACTGATCACATGATGAGAGAAATAAGCCTTGAAATAATATTTTCAAGTGAAGTCTCTCTTGACTAAGTTTGGATTTGTTTTCCATTTGACAGTGATGAGAGACAATAAGTCCTGAGCAGAAGAACATGAGGGACCCCTGTCTGAACACACATGAATTATCTTCCTGGAAAACCCCCAGGACGGATTTTTAAAAATGGGATAAAGAAGGGCAATTAGGTCACAAGTTCTCATGCTATCGTTTTGGTCTTAAATATGAAATGTACACTTATTTTGCAGACAGCTTTAGGGAACAGGCCACTTGGTTTATACATAGAAGAATATTTGATGGGAAAAACACCACGGGTTATAGAATCCAGCCAGCTGAGAGCAAGCTATTCTTTCTCAGATATTGGAAATTGCTCTCACATTAAAATCTAGCCTATTATGAAGAATAAGCAGTTCAGAAAGAAAAATCCTTATCTCCACAGGCAAAGATTCTGCCTTTGGCAGAACACAGCCAGGAATAACTCCTCTTTCCCCACCTGCCAGGAAATGCAGTCCCTCCTTTTCTCAAAGGTGACCCCCATACCTCTGCAAAACTTTAAAACTCAGTACATTCTATCACCACCGCATCCTATGTTTTGACCTTCTCTGGACATTGAGGTTCTGTCAATCTTCAAGAAAAGCAGAATTATTAATGCTTCAACTTTTTATTGACCTATGAATCAGGAGCTCACAGTGCAATTCATGATCAGGACACATGCCCGGGTTCAATCCCCAGTGTGGGGTGTGCAGGAGGCAGCCAAAAAGTAATTCTTTCATCATTGATGTTTCTATCTCTCTCCCCCTCTCCCTGCCTTTCTGAAATCAATAAAAAAAAATTTTTTTTTTAAAAAGTGCTTGGTACTTTTCATCCAGGGCTTCCATTTTCTCTTTATCAAGTCCAACACAATAATTGGTATCCATCACTCAAAGTTGATTATTTAACCAACCTTACAATTATTGTGCTTAGAGTATATTGAAATAGCCTCCTAATTTTCCCTCTTCCCGCCTTTTTTTCATATTCACTGTGGTAGTTACGTTGATATCTCTGAAACTAAATGGGTTTGTGTTACTCTTCTTCTTAACATCCTCCAACAGCTCCCATTGGTTCCAGGCCGACGTCCAAGCTCTTCAGCTGTGAGAGACCCTCCAGGGTCTGGCTCTTCCCAGCCATATGCCCATGTGGAAACTACCGCCTCATCAGAGCTTGATATGAAGTAGGTGAGTACTCTTTCGTTGTGTTTTTTTTTTGAATGAAAGACTAAGGAACAGACAAGTAAATGTATGAGGCCATTGGTGCAAGGCCAGTTGAATATTCTACATGGGTTCTGAGTCACTTTCATTTTGTGGGAAAGTGTTTGGAGAACAAGGAACCCCTCTGACTAGATGTGCACTCACTACAGTCAGCATCCACACAGCTGGGAACAAAAGACTATTCTGCTGGTAGATATTTTCCCCCAGATGTTGGCTCCGGAGAAGCTTTAATAATAGAAAAACCTCAAGGCTAAGTCTGTTGCTTAAGTTTCCCTTTGTTCATATCAACATCTGAACCAAGATAAATATGCCTTTTCCCCATGTAAGCGAAACTCCCAGGGAGCAAATGTCCACCTCCATTGATTTCAAACCGTGGCTATGGAGAAATTATACAGTAGTTCATTAAACATAGTCTCCATCCTTCCCTCACTCCCAATATATCTCACAGACAGTAAGATTTAGCTTCTATAACACCAATCTCCTTCCCTCCTCCCTCATCCTGCCTTAATAATCTCCTTCCCAGTTAGTATGTTAGCATTTTAATAGGAGCAAGCTAGTAATTAACCAGAGGCTTACATTTGTAGCATACATTAGGAATGAACAATGGCGAAATGTTAGGAACCATGGTAAACAACTATAAAACATCATTAGACAGAGAATGGTCAGAAAGGGGAATGGTGCCACCTCTTACTTTGATATTCCTTCATTATTCTTAGAACATTTAGCTATTTATGTGCAGCGAGTGTCCTCTGGAAAGGGTAGGAGCAGCCTGTTTTGCTTCACAGCACGGATGGTGTTAACTGTGGCAGCCCGCACAACTGATTCTTCCCCTCTCAGTGTGGCCCTGGCAATGAAAACCCTATGTTCTTGGCTACTCAGATTCCCTCTGAATGTTGGCCTCTGTTTCGAAACCCATCTTTCTGAAAGTACCCAGAGCTGCTATGTTTATGTATAACAGGGAGTGAGAGATGTAATAAAGCCAAGATCGATTGCCCGGTAATAGCCATGATTCCATAGACATTAAAGGGTATTTGTAATTTAGGTCTCATAATGTGGCCTAACTCCCTATCTTGTGTAGTTATTGATTTTTCAATTCTAGGACAGCCCCAGCAAGCCTTTCAGGGCTCTGTCCTCCCTGCTCCATGCAGCCAAGAACAAAAACCTGTCTCTCATAGGAGGCCAGCCTAGAGAAGGGTCTTCTACTCTGAAAGTTACAAGGACTCTCTGGTTTTTGAACTTGCTAATGTGGTTCCTGCTTACTCTTCACACCACCCACCAGCCACCCCCCAACCCCCACCCCCCGTCCCCCAATGTTTTCAGTTAAAGAAACAGTATTAGGAAGAGGTGTTTTACTACCTGGCGATTGCCAGTGAAGAAGTGCTGAAAAGCAACAGCCGCCACCACTGAGTGACAGTGATGCTCTAACAGTGATGTCCTGAAATGACCCATCCCTGTAACGACATTCCCAAGACCCTGCTGCACTGACCCGGCAGCTACCAGGCCTCGGAAAGCATGAAGACAGACTGGCTTTATTATAGGCGAAATATCGGCCCAGGGCATCCTTCAGGCAAACATGTACTACCACCTTCCTCTTCCTCCTCCCCCTCCTCCTCCCTCTCCCCTCCCCCTTCCCTTCCTCCTGCTCTTCCTCCTTCTCCTTTCCCTCCCTTCTTTCTCCTCTTCCTCCTGTCCTTGCTATTCCCAATGAGTCCTTCAAGAGTCTTTGCTATCATCGCTGGGTTCCAGGTCAGACCCTTGCTCTGGAAGGATTTTACCTTTCTGTGAAAGGCCAGATCAGTTCTATTCTCCCATAGCTCTACAGTCGCATAACTGAAGCTTTGGGGCTTCCACCGTAGTAGACCTATTAGATCAATACTATATTAAGAGCTCAAGGTCAAAGACTAAGTAGTACTTGCCACTCTATCCATGCTGGCCTGGTTTTGTGTTTCTCTAAATGGGCCCTTGTTCTATATTTGTATAATTAAGCTTTTTGTTGTTGCTGTTGTTAACCCTCACCTGAGGATATTTTTCCATTGATCTTTTAGAGAGAGTAGGAGAGAGAGGGAAAGACAGAGAGAAACATCAATGTGAGAGAAACTCATCCATTGGTTGCCTTCTACTCGTGCCCCAACCAGGGCTCGGGTCAGGGAGGAGCCTGCAACCTATGTATGTGCCCTTGACCAGAATCAAACCAGGGACTCTTTGGTCCATGGGCTGATGCTCTATTCACTGAACCAAACTGACTAGGGCTGTATGATTAAGCTTTTACTCTTTCCTAAATCATACAAGAAAAACCCCACAGGGAAATGACATAAATTCATATTCTGACTCTACTTCTGGCCATATCCCATGACCTTGGGTATGTCCTTTTAACCTTGAGGAACATAGATTCCTCATTTGTGGTAAACTCTTCTCTGCCTAACCCAAAGGCTAAAGCAGCAGTTCTCAAATATTTGTTTTCAGAAATCCTTTAAAATCTTAGCAACTAGTGATGACCTCAAAGTGATATTTTTTCCTTCAAATGTGGATTTTTTTCTATTATTATTTAATTAAAAGTTAATAGTGAGAATTTTAAAAATACATTTATTCTTTTAAAAGTAAGAATTTTATTAGATTAACAAATATTTCATTAAAATATGTATTAATCTTTCTAAAAACAAGAATTTCATTACATGTTAACAAATATTTTTTATTAAAAACACTTTTTCAAAATATTAATGAGAAAAGTTAGCTTATATTACATATGGAAAAATCTTTTTAGTGCCTGATTTAATAGAAGACAATGAATTCTCACATCTGCTTCTGTATTCAATCTGTTACAATCTGTCCCTTCGGTTGAAGTACATGATAAAAACTTGGCCTCCCCAAACATACAGTTGGAAAAGGGTGGAGTATTATTATAGACACTCTGCCATGATACTGCACTAAAACTAGAGAAGCAGTAGCCCATTAAAGCTTAGTTAAAAGTGAAATCTGAAACCACATCAATGAACTTTTATAATCTAGTGAATTAAAATCTATTTGCACTTTGAATAGGTCTTTTTACTCACACATATTTTAGTTACGCTGGTCATTTGAAAAATGTTGGTTTCGAAGATTTTCAACATGTTGACGTATTTTAATATACTATATTTAAAAATCACAGTTGTAAATATCACTCACTACAGATCTCAGAGGAGAAGTCTGAATAAAAGCTGTCAAACTTACTGTGACAGATATCAGTTTTACAAATCCCAATATTTATCCAAAAACTTGGTTTTGATCATTGGTCAAGAAGGCTGTCAACTGCTGTCCTTGATGTAGAAAACTCACTACACTCAATCTGGAGAATCGATCTGACCGGTTCTCAAGCCTGTAGGGCCATTGTCTGTCAGTTGTTCTTCTAAGCAAAAACGGTATTCTGTGAAAACAGAGCTGGTTCAACTTGTAGCTCAAGCAACTGTACCGTGCTTTCTTGTACACTTCACTTTGGTATGCAGCAGAAATATTTTAGCCCACATTTCCCAAACTGGGTGCCAGAGCACCCCTGCAGCACCAAGAACTCACGGGAGCTCCACAGATACTCTACATTTTCAAGGCAGACACAGTGACATCTACTGGACATCAGGCAAAAATCAACATGCGACAGGAAAGGACACTGGCGTCCAATCTGATCCCAAGATTTGAAAAATTGGTGCAGCGACCAACAGGCACATCCCATCAGTAGTTGATTCTATTCATGACATATATTGTTACTTCTTTCAATTTTTATGTGTATATTTTTTCAAATGGCCACTAAATCATTTCAACCTAACTACTTAATAAAAGGAACTGGTAGTTTAGTTTGTTATCTTACTCATTTGCTCCCATAAAGCACATGAGTGAGACATGGAGAAAGCTGAGGAGCTTGATCACACAGACTATCAGGCAGTTACATACTCAAAGTTAGATATGTAATAAAAGTAACATTTTCACCACTTTATCAAAGACAGCCTTAACCAAAATTGCCTCTCCTTTTTTTCCTGAAAGTGCATGGCGGTGAAAACTAAAATAATTAGAATAGTTTGGTGCCACTGCCTTGATTGATGCTAAAGTGCCAACAGTTATACCAGCCATTGCTTTTGCTGCACCAGTAAATGTCAACACAGTGAAAAAGGCAACTGATTTCTCACTGTTGCTATGAAAATAGCTTTGACCTTACAAACCCATTTGACCTTACAGGGGCCATACTCTGAAAACCACTGGATTAAAGAAATGATCAAATATAATCAATGTGAGAATGTTCCATGTCACATAAAACGATGGACACATTCTGCTCAGGAATGTCTTGCTCTCTCCTGTCTTATTGCGTTAAGTCCTTGCCTTGGAAACCAGTGGCCCCATGCTGGGTGTATGGAGCTGTTCTTTGTCCTTAGTTTTGAGAAGGAATCATCTAACCTGAAACTCTAGATCTGGGCTTCTTGCAAGTTACTGACAAAGGCCCTGGTTTCCTGCATGTTTGTCACTCTCAGACTTGTGCCAACAAGATCCACTGACTGAGGCAGAAATCTTGACATCAAATAACAGAATATAATGGTGAATTTAAGCAAAAAAAAAAAAAAAGGAAAAAAGGAATTAATTGAAAAGGAAGTAGGGAGCTCACAAAGCTGACTGAAAGGCTGGCAGGAACCAAGGGAGGAGCAGCAGGGACAAGATCCCGCCCCAGATAAGGGCGCCTGGGGTGTCACAGCTGCCTCGGGACCCCCACCATCTCATCACTGAATTCCTGACTGCAGTGCAGCCGCTGCAGATAACCTCTGACAGGCTGTCCACCTCGGCGTCACTCTCGCAGGATTTAACCTCCTGGCGGAGCAAGTGATTGACTGTAGCTCCGTCATGGACCCGTGCTCTGTCAGGAGGCAGTGAGAGCATGAGTCTTTCCTCTCAATTGCTGACTCCCATCTGTTTAGAGCTTCAGCTAAGATAGAAAAGGTGTTCGATGCTGAGCAGTTAAATTGACAAACGCCAATACTGTTCACTCCAAATATACATTCTTTCCATCCTACAATTTTAAAAAATATCCTGCATAAAGTGGCTCCTAAGGAGAGAGATTTTAAAAATATATTCTGTGCTTCCGTCTCGCTACAATCTCAATGTATCCTGGTGATACCTCTTTCTCCTACAGGTAGTTATGATTTTCCCATAATACTCTGTATCTGTCACTCTTAAACTCTTCATCAAATAATTGGGGGAGTTGAAGGGAATCTGAGACATTTGTTAAAGGATGGAGCTATATAATTAACCCATCAAGGAAGGACAGATATCCCCATTGCAGATAGATGCTATAGTACTTAAATGTGCAACTGCTCAGTATGTATTGTAATTGATACTTAGGGCTTCTCTCTTCTCTCAGCCAGCATTTTGGTTCTTTAGAAATGAGTTACTTTAGCTCGTGACTCAAATGTTTATGCCTACATGATCTGAACACTTAGGACTGAAGTTGTTTACCATTAACTGTTAATACTAGTAGTGCCAGGAAGTGCTCGGTGTTCCAGGGAATCTCTGTCTGCCACTAATACTCTTTCTTATCCCCACTGGTTAGCAACAACCCTATTTTCCCTGAAGAGCTGGACTCAATCACACTAGGCAATGCTGTCATCTCTGTTGTAGCTTGTTTCCTTTGTGTTAGAGGAGCCTGAAACGGTCTGGCAGAAGCAATGAACTGTTTTTCGATCCCCAGGTAAGTGCATTCTCCCTTTGGTACTAAAATCTGTAAACCAGTAGAGGCAAGAGTAGCAAGTATGGAAAGCAAAACGTACACAAATGGTTCATTAGAAGCAATTAGCACAGAAGCCTTTCCCAACGCTGCCTGTCATGGTCCTGCCCCGTCATTTAGAGCCAGGGGAGGGTCAGCGCCCATGCTGATGCCCTGTTCAGAATGTGCTCCATTGAGAAGACAATGAGGTGTTTTCCCAGCCAGCACCACACCGATCTCTAATATCCTATTTCACTATCACACAACGCCAGCTCCTTCAGTATGATGGGTTATGCCATGCATTCACTCAATAACTTTTTTTAACTATAAAGTGTATTTGTTGAAAAAAAATAAGTAATGCATAATTCACCACGTATGGGAGATCGTGATGGGATAAAAGGCATCCGGTAGGTGTTGAAGTCGAGTATTACAAGCAGGAAATAAAGGGACACAAGTCAAATGACAGTGCGATGTTTATTCCAGTCGGATTTCCCTCTTCCATGATCAGGGTCCGATATAATCAGTCTACGTTCCGCAAGAACATAACACACTAGCTGGAGCTCAGAACTGATTGTTGCTCATGAGAGCTGGAGCACTCAGCAGCGGAAGGGGGCAGTTTTTCTTAGGGAAAGTGTGGACTCATATACACTTCCATCGCTCCCATGATAACCCCCGAGTGGAACCTACTGGGAAACCACTTGGGTGAGTGAAAATGGGGTTGACCCACGTCCATTCCGTTCGAACAGTCAATTCTCCATCCAGGATGTTTTTCTGTTGGTCCATTTGTTTTATCTTGTCTTTGGTCATTCATACGGGACATGAATATGACTGCTTTATAAGCCTATGCTAAGGAACGTATACATATATCTTCTGTTCAGGTGATTAGCCAATGCCAGGGAATGTCTGTGGGTTATTTTAGGTCATAGCTTCTTTGAAAAGTGAATATCGAGAAGCATTTTCAATGTTCTACTCACTGGGGAGAATTTCCCTCCCCACTCTTCTCCAGTGTCTTCTCAGAGAGAGACCGTGATGCTCAGTCCTCTTCTAATTATACAAATCTTTGAGGCAGAGCCATGGATAAACCAGACGTGATATATTTTCCTCCTGGATTAGTGATTTATGGTTAACTTTCCAGGTGGCCACAGATGTGAGCTTGAGTGAGAAGCGCTGCACGTAAGTAGGACACTGGGAAGTGTGAAAAAGCTCATGCAATTTACTCACAAAATCCGAACCTACGTGACCCCAATTCTGCAAACGCACTGGCAACTGACAGCAGTGTGCTGCTGGAAACTCTCGATTTAATGCCAAGGTGAATGAAACGACACCCAGGGCAGGATAGGAAGCCGAGGTAGCATAGCTTCCTGGTGACCCATAACCAAGCATCTAGTAAGGGATTGGCAGGCTTCTGTTGTAGGGGCCACCTATTTTAGTTTTGGGGGGTCATACAGTCTGTATCCTCAACTCAGCTGTGCTGTGGTAGTATGAAACCAGCCAAGGGATGAAGAAAAAAAAAAAACACTTCATAGATAGACAACAGCACGTCATTATCAGAGGGAAAAGGGGGGTGGGGGAGGCAGGAGATGGTAAAGAGGGGATACATGGTGATGCAAGGAGATATGACTCAGGGTTGTGAACACACAATACAATAATCAGATGATGTATTGTAGAACTGTACACCTTAAACTTATATAACTTTATTAATTAATGTCACCTTGACAAATTCAATAGAAACAGACAAGGAAATTAGTTACTATGTCCTAATAAAAACGTATTGACAACTGTCCAATCTCAGAGGGAAGGCAAAGGTGGGTGAGTGGATGGGAAGAGATCAACCAAACAACTTATATGCATACATGCAAAACCCATGAACACAGATCATAGTGTGGTGAAGGCTGGGGCAGAGGGGGCAAGGGCAGGCTAGAAGGGGTCATGGAGAAAGAAAGGGGACATATGTAATACTTTCAACAATAAATATTTAAACTTGAAAATATGTTTACTGACAGAGATTTGAATTTCATGTAATTTCAATATGCCAACATCATTGCCAACAACAAAAACAATTAGCTACTACTTCATGGGCATTTTCCATGGGACAGAATTGTACTTAGTGCCTAAAGAGTATGGTCACAAATTCTTACCACTATGTCTCACTGATCAGGAAACTGTACTGAATTTCTGAAATTCATATAACTTTAGATTGAGGGGTCTGTAATTTGAATTTAGGTCTCCTTGATTCTCAAAGACTCAGTCCTTGGAGCTTTTCTTTCACTCTCTCTCTCTCTCTCTCTCATCTACTCTCATTACCTTGGTGATCTTAACCATTTTCTCACATTTTAGTACCTGTTATAAGCCAAAGACTTCCAAATTCATGTATCTGGCACAGACCTCTCTCCTGAACTTCCTACTCATTTATCCAATTGCTTGTTCTAACTATGTATCCAATTCCTAACTGACTTCATATATTTTCTTCATTGAAAGAACAAGAGAATTTAACTCTTACCTCCATTCCAACTCTCTCTTGCATCACTGAGCACTTTAATATTTTTCCTTGTCATATAGGTTAAATGAACACAAGTAAAATGCATGCTGGACTCTATCACACTTATTTATTTGTGGGTTGCTTTGAACTCCAGGCTGGGTCCATAGTGCAATGAAAACCATAAGGGAAGGTAAAAGTGATGTTTTCCTTAATTGATTCATCTTCTTGCTCAAGCTGAAAATTGAAAAGGAGAGTCTTGAGTAAAAACGTAAAGATATTGAGGAAGTTGGCTATGCATGTCCATGAAAGAAGCTCTCTAGGCGGAGGGGCTTGAAACAGAAGCTGCTTCGTGTGCTCAAAACACAGAAGAGACCAGTGGGATGGCAAAGAGATCCGTGAAATGGTGAGAATAATAGGAGATGAGGTAAGAAAGGGATTTGGGAGACTCAAAACACAAGAGGTCTTGTAAATGATTGTAAGGAGGCTGGTTTTTACTCTGATAGATCTAGAAAGCCCCTGGACGGCTTTGAATAGAGGAATGCCATGTTTAAAAACATAATTTTTCAAGACTCTCCGGTGGCTGGGTTGAGAACACAGTATAGAGATGAAAGGACGAATAAAGGGATACTCCTATGGTTTTACTAGGTTTCCAAGTAAGAAAAGATGGTGGTGGCTTAGATGACAACTATGGAGGTGATGAGAGGGTTCTTGGATTCTGAATATATTTTCAGGGCAGAATTTACTGATGGGTTTTATTTTGCATAATAAGGTAAGTGAAGTAAAACCTGACTCAGGTTTTTATCCTGAGCAAATAGAAGGATGGAGTTGGCATCAACCTAAATGGAGAAGAGTGTGAGTAGATTTAAAGTGAGCAAGATTAGTCCAGCCAGTGTGACTCAGTGGTTGAGCATCAACCTATGAACCAGGAGGTCACAGTTCAATTCTTGGTCAGGGCACATGTGGACTTGATCTTCAGTAGGAGGCATGCAGGAGGCAGCCCATCAATAATTATATCAGTGATGATTATATCTCTCTCCATCTCCCTTCCTTTCTGAAATCAATATATATAATTATTTTACATATACAATACACTAGTGCCATGGTGCATGGTTTTGTGCACATTGAAAGGTAACTAATTAGAAGGTGGCCGGCGGGGCAGGACTGGGCAAGATGAGCCGGACACACCCTGGAGCCAACCTCCCTCCCCGGCCAGCCGCACCTGGGGTGGCGCCTCAGCTCAAAGGCATCTGCGGAGTGAGTGGGGTCCCTCCAGCAGGTAGGGTCCCTCAGCCTGGCCTGCAGGGATCAGGTCAAAACCAGCTCTCCAACATCCCCTGAGGGGTCCCGGATTACTAGAGGGCAGTTCACCACAGCTTGGCAGCTCCTGCATTGAGCGTCTGCCCCCTGGTGGTCAGTGCATGTCATAGCTACCAGTCAGAGGGTCAGTTGGACAGTCACTTAGCCTTTTATATGTAGAGATATAGATTGAGCAAGATCAGAAGTTTCACTTTAGCTATGTTGTCTTCTTTTTTAAAAAATTTAAATTCTTTATTAAAGTATTACATAAGTCTCCTTTTTCCCCCATTGACCTCTCCCTGACTTCTCCCCATCCCCAGCACATGCCCTCATGCTCCTCCACCCCCATCTGTGTCCATTGGTTATGCTCATATGCATGCATACAAGTCCTTTGGTTGATCTCTTACCCTCTCATTCCTCGCCTTCCCTCATAGTTTGGACAGTCTGTTTGATGCTTCTCTGACTCTGGTTCTGTTTTTGTTCAACAGTTTATGTTGTGCATTATATTCCACAAATGAGTGACATCATGTAATATTTATTTTTCTCTGACTGGCTTATTTTGCTTAGCATAATGCTCTCCAGTTCCAGCCATACTGCTACAAATGGTAAGAATTCCTTCTTTTTCACAGCAGCGTAGTATTCCATTGTGTAGATGTACCACAGTTTTCTAATCCAAGTCATCCACCTGGAGATGTCAAGTGAGCAATTGGATAAATGTGTCAGCAAAGTGTTACTCAGTGCCCCTCAAGGACACATCGCAGGGCTCTCATATTTGTGCCAGCCTCCTCTGTGTGTCCTGCTGTCTTAACTATCCTGAATTTGACTGCTTAACTGAAAAAAAAAAAATGCACTGAAAGAACTGAAAGGGGAGGATCCTATAACCACCTTCCCTACAGCACCATTTGATGCTCCAGCCACTTCTTCCATAGAGAATGAATTCACACCAATAAGTTTACTAAAAAACTTTATAAAAGAGAGAGAGAATAAATGCTTATAAGCAAACACTCTTCCAGAAACGATAGCCACAAACCCTGGCTCATTCTTTTATAAACAGACTCCTAACAAACAAAATGTGCACCAGATTAGAATGTAGATATGTCTTAACTGAATAGGTTAGGTAGAGCAATTCAGATGAGGCCCAGATTCCCCCTTGTGGCTTCCCACTAGCTCTCTGCTATCCTGAAACTAGCACACATTGATGGCCATTCATTTTACTTAAAAATATGTAAATTAAAAATAATCTATTAAGTGAGCAAACTTATGGTATTGCCCAATCAAAAGTAATGTATTTTAGAGTTTTATGAGGATTCTCAATTCAGAATTTTACCAGGAAATCTGGTCCCCAAGCCCAGCAAAGTGGGACAATCAGTGCAGTACAAGTGTTCTCTCCAGTAATGGAAGTTCCTCCATGTTACACGGAAGGATACTTGGTCAGATATAAAGCGTCAAGCCTGCTGTGAGTTAGTTGTAGTTTTCAGTTACTACTATTCTTACTTTTTAATCTAAAAAAGTGCTGTTAATTGTCCTCTGTTATTATCAATGTTTTTTGTGGGTTCTTTAACTCTGTAAGGTACGGTGGTTCACATTTAAATTAACAATCATTTAAACTTCAATTTGCTAATGACACAATTTAAAACACAGTTTTCACTGTGAGTCACTCCATAACAAAATACTTCCCCGGGCATCTGTTCTGGGCCAGGCGCTGTTCTGAGTGTGGGGGTACAGCACTGAGCCAAGCAGGCCAAGGGTGCAGCCCACATGGAGTTTAAGTGAGCCATCCATGCCCCACTGTGAGGTTTTTAGTGGTTTTGTTTTGTTTTATTGATTTCAGAGAGGAGAGGAGAGGGCGGGAGAGAAAAAAGTCAATGATGAGAGAGAATCATTGATCAGCTGCCTCCTGCAAGCCCCACACTGGGAATTGAGCCCGCAACCATGGCATGTGCCTTGACGGGATATCAAACCATCACCTCCTGGTAGTCGCTCAACCACTGAGTCACACATGCTGGGCTCCACACCCTACTGTTAAAGTAAATGTATAACAATCTCTGCTAAGGTTTGCTTTTATTTTGACATCATTTCAATAACTGAGTTCTTTTGCAAGTGGAACAAAGGATGGCATAGGTGACGTCAAGGGAATTTCCTCATGAAAGTGAAATACAGTCAAAACTGGTTGATAATTCAACACTAAATGACATTTACATTGCTCTGGTTCTCTTCTTCAGGGATGCTGCTCGGGGAACTCTTGTGGACAAGAGACTAAAACAGCATTTTTCAAGTAGATTCCAGCTAAAACCCACAAAATTCTGCTTTACTGCCTGCCTAAATGTACTCATTTAAACCCAAAGTTCCCCTAATAAATTGAACACGGCACACCCATCACGTAGCCCAACAGCAACAACTGAGCCACGCAGACTCCCCTCTGAGCCTGTGCCACCTCCCTCTCCCCCAAACCAATCTGGGCTGTTGTTTCCCGCTGGTACTTTAGCTAAAGCGTCGCTGCATGTTTTCTGGGCAGCAAATATAATTCCAATACAGGCAAGTCGCTTGGTGGAAATTACTCATGGTTCAGCAAATGTGAGTTGCACAACAGAGGAATGGGCTTCGTAATCATTCCATTCACTGGTCTGAGCTGAACTTCTGATGGGAAATGGCATGAGGCTGAGTCACTGCTGCTCCCCAAATCACCCAGACACTCCAACGATGGGGAGAGAGAGGTGTTTCCAAAACGAATCCATTGTTATAAATATATGTCCTATTATATGTATTTCAATTCCTAGAATTCATTGTTCATTGTCATCCTCACAACACAGGTTTTGAGGATGGTAATTCTGCTTTCTATTAAGGTCTCACCTCCTCTTGTCTGTTTGATATGCGGCATCCTAATCCTCTCTGCTTTGTCATCTGTAAAGTGGGGAAATTTATATCCATATTGCAGATTTTAAAACTAGAGATAAACTAATAAAATGTATAGCACTTAATTGAGACTTAATAGGTGCTCATAAGACATATTATTTGTTTAGTAAATGGTAGTTTTCTGCCCTTTCATTTCAGAATTTGAATTAGCTTCATGTCTGGCCCATTCACAATGGAGTATTTAAATTTAATGTGTGTATGCGTATATCAAAAACTCAAGACAGTGAGAAAGAAAAGGAGCCTCACAGATTAACTAATCTCATGGCTTATTTGTTTAATATACAGGATGTTTTCTTTAACTGAAAGTTCCTTTGACATTCTGATATGAATAAATAAGAAGATGGGTGATGCTGGTCAGAACAGGAGATAAGGCCTAGAATTACATTTTCCCCCAGAATTGAGCCAGAACTACTTCACTCAACTTCTTTGGCTCCCTGCAGCCTAGTTTGAAGGCTACTGACCACATCTTCTATTGTGCAAATGAAGCAGTTTAGAACCAGACTAGACAAAAGACTTTCCCAAGATCAATAGATACCAGCTGGGATTAGAACCTAGGTTTGCAACTCAGAGGCCAAAGTGTTATACTCAGCTTATCTATTTCATTGATTCAATAGATATTTAAGGACAGACTATTGTGCCAGGCACTGTGCCATGTTTTGCAAGAATTAAATGTGCTAAAGTCTTAGCCTTGCTCTTGAGCAGATGAACTAAAGAGGACGCTGTTGACCACACCCCCGAGTAAGTTCCAGATGGAATGTGGGAACTCCTCCTAGAGGACACACACAGTACCATGGACAAGCGACAAGAGGAGCGATTTGTGTGGTGCTGGAACTTACATTCTGGATGCCAAGAGCATCTGCTTTAAAGAGAGTCTTTAAAGAATAGAATCATCGCCGGGCAGAAATACAGAGAGAACATGCCAAGAGTAAGACACAGGCTGCACAAAGGCATGGAGTCAGGGAAGCATCTTCTAGGAATAATGAACACTTGGCGTTCGGTGTGCCAGAATCACCTAAGGGGGATGGTGAGAAATGAGAATTCAATTTTAATTTTGTTCAAAGTTATGTAGGGTCTTGAGTGCCTGGCTAAAAGGCTTGGACTGGATCCTGCAGGCAGTGAAGAGCCATCGAGAGATTATGAGGGCTTGAAGGAAAGATTTGGAGCTGTGTCTCAGGAAGGCTGTCCTGGTGCTAATTTGGAGCAAAATCTGCATTTAACAACCTGAAAATGTTATCAATGGACAACACCCTACCTGTTCCGGGGGCGGGAGGGGGCTTCTCCGATGTCTTGAGGAAAGGAATTTCCTGAGCCTTGCACAGGAGGATGAGATATTGTAGAAAGTTATTTCTGTGGCATTAAACCCCTGAGTTCCCAAGGTCCCACTGCCCTCTGTCCTGGCATGGAACAAGTGGAGCTGTGACTCCAGAAGAGCTGGGATTAAAGCCATTGTCCAGAGTGTCCCTTCCATGTTGCCATAGTCCATGCAGCATCAGGCTAGCTTAACTCAGTGTGTGTTCCCTGCTCAGCCCATCCGTCCATTGAGTGGGGGGTCTGCATGGTCATGGGCCATATGGCTTCTAGGAACACAAGAGCCACAAGGGCCAAAAGTGCCAAGAGCCACAAGAGAGCAAACTCCTTTGTCTGGGGAATTATGTTCCCAAGTTTCATGGGCTTGTAGTGGCCTCACCCACTCTGGTCAATTCAGGGTTCCCCAGGCTAGATTGACAGGCACCTCCCCCATGTCACCCCTACTTCACTACACATGTGCCCATCTCCTCTTCGTTGAGTCCCTGCCCCCATTCCTTTGCCTGGAATGGACCTGTGTTTCCCTGGGGAGTGTGAAGTTGCAGCTTCCTGGTGAAGCTGCCCAGATATATGCTTATAATGTCTGGCTTCCCTTTTGTTCCTTTCCTACTTATTAATAACCAGCTAATTATAATGTTAATAAAAATAATTTAGATGAGTCCATTATCTGTTTTAATGCATATATCCTAATCAGTTAAGTTTTCAGTAGTCCATTTCTTGTTTTCTATACCAACTGATCACTAAATGTGCTGCTTTTTTTCCCTCTTAAGTCTAGGAAGAAGAGAAAGATGCCACTATTTATTCAGCACTTACTATCTAATAAATGTTAATATTTATTCTATTCTCTCTCAATGTGGGAATTATACCTGTGGTTTTCAGATAAGCCAGTGATACAATACGTTGTCCAAGTCACACCGTTAGTACAGGATAAAGGCGAGGGCCTGTGTAACTCTCCAGTGTTTGCCTCTGCTCTGTGGGTTTGTAGGACACGCTAGCATCAGAGTCACCGTGGTCTACAGCAGGGTCTGGAAGCTGAGAATTCCCTGGAGGCAGGAGGATAGATATTCTCTCAGTAAGGAAAACATTTCTTTAGCAAAGGGTAACAGGAATGCTCAACAGTTAGTCACCGAAGGTTCACACCCTTCAAACCCTGTGGTGAGGTTGCAGTAAGTCCTGGAAACTTACGCAAGGCCATGAGAATAGCAAGCCAGATAGGCTGGGCCACAGGCAAGGGAGGCCTGAGAACAAAACAGAAATGCCCTCTGGGAAATGCATGCAGGGAGACTGGCACCCTGACTAGTGAATGCTGTTTGTAAAAAGTTTGATGTTATGCCCTGACCAGTTTGGCTCAGTGGCTAGAGCGTCGGCCTGTGGACTGAAGAGTCCCAGGTTCGATTCCGGTCAAGGGCATGCACCTTGGTTGCAGGCACATCCCCAGTAGGGGGCGTGTAGGAGGCAGCTGATCGATGTTTCTCTCTCATCGATGTTTCTAACTCTCTATCCCTTTCCCTTCCTCTCTGTAAAAAATCAATAAAATATATTTTTTTAAAAATTTGATGTTATTTGAGTCTGAACCACAGGCTCTGCTCACATGATCTGAGTTAGTCTGTTCAGGGAAGGATAATGCATGGGGTTGGGGGGGAGGAAGGGGGGAGGTTACTTGGACTTAAACCCATGAAAAGAGAAACTGTCAAGCTCATAATCCAGGACCACTTCTTTCTCATTTCACTCATGTCTTCTGCAAACAAAATTTCTAGACAACCTGAAACACTGAAATGTAAAATCTTCCACCTCATATAATACACTCACACTGCACCAGCATGGGGTATTCATGAAACCAGGAAATACCTGTTTTGATTGTCTTTGATCAAAACCAGCTCTCATACTTGCTAGTTAGATGACTTAGCGCTTGTTAATTAACTTCTTTTTTCCTCAATTTACTCATCTGTAAAATAGGATGCGAAAACCTTTTACCTCATAGAGGAGAATTAAATAAATTAATATAAGAAAAAGCTCTTAAAGCAATTCTTGGCATGTAGTATGCACTATATATAATACATATTTTCTATTATTTCATTATTATTGTTATTATTTCCACTAACAATGTGATGATGATGATGATGACGACGACGACATAGTCTCAATGCTCAGAACACAACTGCACGAAGTAGATATAAATGATATTTGTTTAGTAAATAGGTGGATTAATGGAACTTCTACCAAAGTAATTTCTACCAAATTAGTGTCTACCAGAAATCTAATTAATTTCCATCCAAGTAATATCAAAGATTTTAATACAAAGATTTCAGGATTGACTGCTCACTGAGGCAAAGCATTCAATAAATTCAGATTCATGGTACACAAGGTTCAAGGTGATTAGCATTCATATCCTTCTGGCCCTTTATAGAGCAGTTAAATCAAAAGTGATATTTGGGAGAAGCATCACAACTAATGTTGCACTCTATAGAACATCTGAAGACTTCCAGTGACGACCAAAAAAAAAGGATAGTATTGATTTAGCACTGTTAATTAGCTACAAAATCCTTAGAAAGCTTTCTTCCTTTGATCCAATCATTTCATTTATAAAATAAATATACCCACAAAAGAAAAAAAAGCTTATGCACAAGGATATTCTCCATAATATCATCTATAATAGGAAAAACTCAATTAACTAAACATCTTACTACAGCAAGATGAATAAATAAATGGCAAACATACCACAAAAGGAATATCAGCCAGACATAGGCTAAGAAGGTTGGTCATGTTACACAAAGTTCTCTTAGAAGATATTTCTATCAGTATGTAGGAATGATTGCCAAATTCCTGAGCGGGGGGCGGGGGGGACTACAAAACATTTTCCCAGGACATGTTTTATTTAACTATGGTTTATGAAAAGATCTAGACGTTCTTTGAAACTTCTGAATTTTATGCTGTTGACATAAGAAAACATTCACACCTGTAAAGAATTTGTGTGAGTTTATTTGAGCCAAATTGTCAACACCTACCAGGAAGCAGGATCTCAATGTATTGGGATAATGCGCCCACGAATGGCAGTTTTTCACCTTGTTTTATACATTCCAATCAAAGAAGTAGACATAAGTGGGTTACATGAAAGCCAATGGTGCTAGATTAGGGAGGTGGAGGAAAGCAAAGTGGGGAAACCTCTGGGATTGGATAAAAAGTACAATAATAGACACATTCTTCTTCTACATAGGTGGGTAGAGGATAGTTAACCGTCAGCAGTTACCAAGGTAACAATAATGGGGGAATCTGGGGTCTCTGTCCTGGCACCCTGAGTCATTGGTTGTGCCCTGAGGGGTCCGGTAAAAGGGAAGTTACAAGTTACCCTGGCATTCCACAGATATGATATCTTAGATGCAAAAACACAATGGGTTCAGTAAAGATTGAAGTTGATCTTTGTCAGGGAAGAGACTGGCCTAGGACATGACTACCCACTATAAACTGCTTTTTAATTAAAAGGTTTTAATTTCAGACCCTCCTTTGTGATTGCTTTAGGTCTCTTGAGTTTTCAAGCTGCTATGCAGGCCTCCCCTGAATTAGTCAGGTTAGCATGTGGCCCATTTTTATCCACAATGCAATATTCTATGTGGAAAAGGGAAGTGTCCATGGTTTACATTAAATTTTATGTCTACATATATGTTCCTTTAACAAGATAAGCATAATGCTTGGGAATACCTTTAAGTCCAGACTGATGGACCACCAGTAGATCAGCTACAGATCCATGTATTAAGAGAAAATGAAATATATCTGATATCAATTCTATAGGCACGGCACTCAAAGGCTTATTCAGGGATAGGCAAAGTAAGGCCCACGAAGCAAACCCAGTCCATACCTGTTTTTGTGTGGCCCATAAGCAAGAATGGTTTTTACATTTTTATTAAATAGTTATGGCAGGCGGGAGGTGAGTAAGGAAGAAAAGGATATGAGATCATGTGTGGCCTATGAAACCTAAGTATTTATTCTGACTCTTTACAGAAAATAATGTGCCAGCCTCTGTGATTTGAACAATGCCAACATACAGAAGAATTTCAACAGAGAAACCCCATATCTGCCCTTTAGTTTTGTACAGAAAGTGAAATTTAAAATAACGTTTCTCAAAGTGGGTTGCACTTGTTCATTCGGCAATTTGTAAACCAGAATTTCAGTTATGACATTAAAGGCCACTGAATTGAACTGTCTGAAGTTAAATTTTCCCAACATACAGTTCAATGAATCTTAGAATGTAAAACAAAAAGGAGGAAAAAAAATAATGCTCATTCTTCATTTTTGTACAAATATAAATTTTGTACAACCAAACTGAGCCTCTGGTATAGAGCTAGTAGAACCTTCATTAAGTAATACTGTAAGAATGCTAAAGGCTAGTGACTTTGTACAGTTGAAAAAATTAAGAACTTTATTTATATTTAAATATTGAATATTGAATAATTCAGACTAATTTATTACTTACCAAGAACTCTGAGTCTTCTCCCAGACAAGAATAAGCTAAAGGAGTTCATCACCACCAAACCAGTATTACATATTATGAGAAATGTAAAAGGAACTTCTTTAAGAAGAAGAATTTTAAAAATCCAAGATACAAATAATAAAATATCAATAACTACATACCTATTAATAATTACTTTAAATGTAAATGGACTAAATGATCTAATCAAAAGACATGGGGTGGCTAAATGGATAAGAAAACTAGACCCTTACATATGCTGCCTGCAACAGACCCACTTCAGATCAAAAAACACATACTGACTGATAGGAAAGGGTTGGAAAAATATACTTTATGCAAATGCAAACAACAAAAACAGCTGGGCAGCAATACACATATCAGACAACATAGACTTTAAAACAATTTTATAACAAGAGACAAAGAAGGACCCAGCAATTCCACTTCTTGGTATTTATCCAAAGAAACCCAAACCCTAATTTGAAAATACATATGCATCCCTATGTTCATCACAGCACTATTTACAATAACCAATATATGGAAGCAATCTATGAGTCCATCAATAGATGAATAAAGATTTGGAACATACATACAATGGAATATTACTCGGTCATAAAAAAGGAATCTTGCCTACTGCAACAACATGAATGACCTAGAATGTATCTTGTTAAGTGAAATGAGTCAGAGAAAGACAACTACTACATGATTGCATTTATATGTGGAATCTACAAAAACAAATTAAATAAGCAACAAAACAGAAACAAACTCATAGATACCTAGAACATTTTGATGGTTATTAGATGGGAGGGGGTGTAGAGGGATGAGTGGAAAAGCAGAAGGGATTAAGATTTACAAACCACCAGTTATAAAAATAGTCACAAGGATATAAAAATACAGCATAGGGAATATAGTCAATAATGTAATAACATTGTATGGCTATTACATAGGCAAATACTAGATTTATTGGGGTGATCACTTAGTGAGTTATAGAAATGTCTTATCACTATGCCATACACCTAACATAATATTGTATGTCAACTATAATTTAAAATTAAACATTATTTTAGAAGAGGAATTTGATCCTAATACTTGAGAATGTATTGGTTCTATAAAGGGTGTCCCAAAATTCACGCAAGAAGTAATTTTGATAGAAAACACAGGTTTATAATGAAAATTGTAAATGTTTTATTGATTCATAAAGCATACAGTATAGGGTTATGTATGGAATAGCATGTCGGGTAAATGGCCTCCACGGCTTTGCTGGCACATACGCACTCTTTTGTTGAAATTTTCCATGACCGTTTTGCATAAATGTGGCTGAATTTCGATGAGGCTCATTTTCATCTTGATGGCTTGGTTAATCGACAAAATTGTTGCATTTGGGGTTCAGAAAACCCACGAGTGATTGTTGAGAAACAAATGCATCCACAACGTGTCACTATTTGGTGCAGATTTGGGGCTGGAGGCATCATAGGACCATTCTGATAGGAAAGGGTTGGAAAAATATACTTTACATATGTGCATATGTGCCAGCAAAGCCATGGAGGCCATTTACCCAATATGCTATTCCATACATAACCCTATACTGTATGCTTTATGAATCAATAAAAAATTTACAATTTTTCATTATAAACCTGTGTTTTCTATCAAAATTATTTCTTGCGTGAATTTTGGGACACCCTTTAGTTCAATAGATCACTATCTGTGTTTCTTCACACTAAAGAGGCCTCTCCTGGTGGGGGGGTGGAGGGGGGAGAGGGGTCAAGGTTTAGTTTGGCTCAAATATTTTATTTTGTTAGAACTACACTGATTCACTCAAGTTAATGAGGATTTCCTGTATTTGGCTAAAGAAAGGCCTTTGTAAAGCTTATGAGTTCTGCTCTACTTGTCAATTGTGACCAGAAGATACCTAAAACCTTCAAGCAGGGAAAGAACATCATCTGATGGCACAATTTGGGGGGTATTTCAGAAGAAGGCCATCTAGCAAGCACTGTGGAAGCCATTGAAACGGCCACAGACCCAGGGCCTTTCTGGGGTCCTTGCCCATCCCTGGGGGAGCCAGCCTGAGGCCGGGATACATGCTCCAGACCAGGCTCTGTCTCTGTATCAACCTGAGCTGATCACTTTACTTCCTTGGGCCTCAGGTTACCTTGGGCCTCTATTGAGGGGTGTGTCGGGGTCAGTTACATGATTGAACAATCTCCAAGCACTCACCTGTTCCCTTAGTGCTTGAATCCCATACTATGCTGAGACTATCCTAGGATCTCACAGAAGCCACTTGCAAAACCAGGACCAGAATCCCGTTTCTCTGGCCCGAAGCCAGGTCTGAGCTCAATCCACCACACAGCAGTGATTCTGTCTACATATCAGGGCCGTGTATTTCCTCAGCAAGCTGGCCTCCCCCACACCAATCCTGGAGGCCATCTTCCCAAAGGTCTCTCCTCTTTATGCCACTTCAGCCTACACCCATTCTCCGTTTAGACTTTTCCCGAATTCTTCTGCAGATGTTAAAATTAGGGTCTGTCATTCACGTGCACGCGCATTCAATCGAGGACTTTTGAAACACCGAGTCTGCAGCACAAGGTCAGCAACATCGCCTTTCTGTCTCAATGGCAGGCTTTGGGAGCCTGAGCTCTCTCCTCACGCTGGTCTCCAGACAGCAGAACCCATTCCAGCTCACTCAGAGTTCAGGTCCATTGTAACTCTTGCCCCAGGCGACCTCTCCACCAGTGGGATTCCCTCTCCTCATGCTGAGTTGACATTATATCAGAGGAACTTCACACCAAAATAGTCTTTAAAACCTTGAAAGTAGTTACTCTGCCCATGACTGTCATCCTGGATCACGCCACATGTTTTTTGGTTCTTAAAGTCAAACATTCTCTCTCCACCTTGTTCTGTGCTTTCCTAAGCCTCCTTCTTGGGTTCGTTCTGCTGTTTCATTTGAATCTGTACTTTTCCGGTCAACAGCATAAGTACTTACTTTGCTATGTATCTCCCCCGATCTAACCACGGCTGGGCTGGCCCTGGGAATGCCACTTCCCCTGTCGCTCCCTCTAACAAAGGACCTTGAGGTCAGTATCCTTCCCCATCCGCATTGGGCCAGGTCTTTCTTCTGCATTCTTATGTAAAGCCTTGTCCCAGGAGAAAAACATATATTTGCTTCCAAATACATCACATGAAATAGCGACTAACGTTTATGTGCTTTTAACTGGAGAGTCACACTGGTTATCAGTTTTATCAGAAGCTGAGATTGCTGTTTGTTGACACAAATACAGGAACATGAATTACAGGAATAATAAAGGTCACATGACAAAACTGTACAGTAAAAAAAAAAAAATGCACGAGGGGGACAACTTAACAAAAACAGTCCTTAGTGGTGGAAATTTGGAAACCAAAAACTTCAATGTCAGCATATTTACCTACTCTGAGACCACCTGGTGTAGAAAGATCTATCTCCCCACGTAGGCTGAGAGCTTGAGCTTGAGCTTGAGAAGGACTGCCAGGAAGTTTGGGCAGGAGCCAAGCAGGCAGCCAAGCCCAGATTCTAGGCCAGGAAAGATATCAGGCAGATCAAACCCGCCTGGCTGGTTTAGGAACTCTGGAAACCTCCATGGCTAATGTCAGCACACTGACCCAGGGATACAAGCGCCACACTTTTTTTCTAACCCAGAAATTGGAGAGTTGGTGAAATAGTAACACATACTCAAACCAACTCATGTCTTACAGGTGAGCAATCCGATACACAGGAGAAATTATTGGTTCAATGTCACGAAGTCAGTTTGCCGTAGAGGGGAACGAAAAACCAAGTCCCTTGTTTTCTCGTCCATTTCGGTTACAAAACATGATGGTGGGTTGAAGACAGAAAGTTTTCACCACCATGAAAGAAGCCAAAGCGAATTACCCAATAATTAATTAAATAATGATAAGTATTAAAGAGTCTATATGAACCTTTACCACATATAAATAATAATGATATGAAATACATGGAATATAAAATAACAAATATAATAATTTCTGAAGCAACTTTATCAAAAATAACAGATTCTTCGCAAAGATAATGAAGAATAGATATTGTAAAAAAATGTAGGGCTGAAGTTATCTGGTAAAAAAATTGGTTTCTTGTTGTATTTGTAAGCGTTCATCATATACAGTAAATAAGCACTAAGCCTTCCCAGTAGGAAATCATCCACATTGAATCCACATGTCCACTTGGTTCACCATTGTGAGTAATGCAATCCACTGATTTGCATTTCTTAATGTTGCAGAAATGCCTAGTTGTTTATTATACTATAGATATAGTCAGATTTCTTAACTTATAATTCAGTTAAGTAAATCAAGACTCTATATTAGTATCTAGTACAGTGGTTCCCAACCTTTTTGGCCATGCCCCACCTAAGCATCTCTAAAATCCTGATGCCCCCCTGTGACATAGAATTCTTATTATTCAAAAAGTGAACTCCTATTCATGTGGAGGAGGCCTAAAAGGCCATTACCTTGGTCTAAACAAGCTTCCAAGGAACATAGCATCCATGAAAGAGACAAATAAAAGAATGAAAGGGCAGTGGAAGTACTGAGGAAGAAATCACTAAGAAATTGTTAAAAATTAATAATATGAAGTTATATAAAAATAGCAAATAAAGTTTCAAAACATACAATAGAGAACTGAAATACATAAATATGTCACAATATATATTCTGTATATGAGGCCCCTAGAACCACAGAAATGCAAAAAATTCACTGTCAATAACTAATTCTCAAATTGGCCCCCTGTGGGGCATGTGCCCCATGTTGGGAACCACTGCTCTAGAACTTAGGGGAAAATATATTTTTTAAAAAACCCTGCCAGCCCCGAGTGGCTCAGTCAGTTGAGTGTCATGCTGTGCATGGAAAGGTTTTCAGTTTGATTCCTGATCAGGCACATACTTGGGTTGCAGGTTTGATCCCTGGATGGGGCACTGCAGAAGACAACTGACCAATGTTTTTCTCTCTCATTCTCTCTCCCCCTTCCTCTCGCTAAGCATGTCCTCAGGTGAAGATTTTTTAAAATACTGATTTTTTTTTATAAAAGTAACCCTGCATGTTCTCAAAGACTTCTCAGTCTGGTATGGGAGAAAGACACAGCAGACCATACCATTACAAGGCATGGCCTGGGAGGGCCATTGCCGGGAGAGGGTTGTATAGAACAAAGGACATAAAGAGCTCAGGTTATACTTGTGAGAATAGATGACATCAATGCAAAATAATAAATTTAATTATAACCTGCCTTTCAAAATTGCAAAAGGAAAATACTATGAATCATATCTTTCCCAGAGTATCCGAAAAAAAAAAAAAGTTTCACACATGTGTAGATCACGGGACTCACAGCTGTGGAATCCACTAAGGAGATGACTTCAATTAATAAACAAGAGAGAATTCTCTTCTTCCTACTGAGAGAACGTGTTACACTCTGCAGTCTAAATACCTGGCCCAGCCTTTTGGGAAACCTGGAGGTGGATGATCCGACTGTGTGTGTGTCTGTGAGGAGGATGGGAGCTCTGCTATTGGCACCTGAGATGTGGGGGTTGAATCAGAACATGCAGTAACTTTGTGCTCATGCTCTCCCAGCAGCCTGATGGAGTGGAAAGAACAGGAGATGCAGAGCCAAGGAAAGTTCTATAAAAAGAGTAGTCTTTTCATACTTGCCCAACTTCAGTTTCTTTATCTTTAAAGTAAGGATGATGGTATCTACTACGTAGAAACTCCAGAGATTGAAAACAGGGTCATGTATGTAAGGCCTCTGGCACCTAACGCACCTACTCACTGGCTCTCCTGCTCTCTTCTCTCACTGCTGGATCAATGCCACAACCTTCCCGGCTGGACACCCTATTCCCTGTCCCTCCATCACCCATGACTAGTGCTGTTCAGACAATGCTTTCAACTGCCATTAATCTGAGAAAGAAAGAAAGAAAGAAAGAGAGAGAGAGGGAGAGAGAGGCAAGAAAAGAAAAGAAAAGAAAAGAAAAGAAAAGAGAAGAGAAGAGAAGAGAAAAGGAAGGAAGGAAGGAAGGAAGGAAGGAAGGAAGGAAGGAAGGAAGGAAGGAAGGAAGGAAGGGAGGGAGGGAGGGAGGGAGGGAGGGAGGGAGGAAGGAAGAGAAAGAAATCAAGAGCTTCCTTAACTGTAGGACCAGGTATAAATGCTTACAAGAGAACTCAGGCCCTGCTGACTAACCTGCCTTTTCAACCCCTTTCTCATTCTTTCCTTTGAAAGCTTCAGTGTCATCCAGACCTACTTAGGGACACATGTGAATGGGCATGTAGCACCCCTGATATCTAGAATACCCTTGTTTTTTGCCTCTGTCCCTTCAAATTCCCCCAATGTTCTTAATGTTTATCTTATACATTCACTGCTTTCTAGAACATTCCCAGGGAACTGTGGCACATAGTGGTAGCACTGTCTTTGGAAATATGAGGGCATACATTTGTCCATGCCATGAATTTAGCAAAGTCTCTTTTATAACCAAACTAGAGGTCCGGTGCACAAAATTCGTGCACTGGAGGGGGGGGGGGTGTCCCTCAGCCCGGTCTGTGCCCTCTCACAGTTTGAGAGCCCTCAGGGGATGTGCGACTGTTACAAAGGCGGGAGAGGCTCCCACCACCACAGCTGCGCTCACCAGCCATGAGTCGGGCTTCTGGCTGAGCAGCATTCGCCCTGTGGGAGCGCACCGACCACCAGGGGGCAGCTCCTACATTAAGCGTCTGTCCCCTGGTAGTCAATGCGTATCACAGTGACTGGTCGTTCCACCGTTCAGTCGATTTGCATATTAGCCTTTTATTATATAGGATAACCTCCAGGCCCTTAAAGTGGTAAGCCACCATGGTAGATGCCTTAAGTAGCCTTGGATTTTTCCACATGTGAAAGTCCCTTCTCCCCAATTAGCTGACACGTTTCTCAAGGGCGGGAACCAGTTAGCAAATGCGTTGAATATCATCCACAGAATGCACAAAGTGGTGCAGTCTACACAGAAAAAAAGAACAGTGTTCTCCTCGAAACAGGAAGCACCTGCTTTGAGAACACTGGTTCTATGCAATTCAGATGGTTTCTATGAATGAATGAATGAAGGCCTGGATTTTCTCACCTCCAGCTTCTTGGGGATAAAATGCTTGGGGCAATAATGAAGGACCGGGAATGTCCTTCCCAGGCTCTTTGCTCACCACCTCGCCTTCTGGGTGAGCACGCACAACAGCAGAAGGAAAGCAAAATCCCAGCTGACAACTTACTTTGGTCAAGTTCAGACGAGCTGGTGTGCTGGCCACCCCTGTCAGTTCCCAGCACTGTGTAAGGTCACCCGAGCAAAACAGAGTCGGTGGTGAATTTCCAGTCTGACTACTCCTAAGCCTGTTCTTTTGTGCCTCCCAGGCCTCATGAAACTTCCCATAACACCTCCCACATTCTGTAACTTTGCAGAATGTGCCTCAGGAGAGCACACACACACGCATGCCCCCTAGAGCTCTCCGTGACTGTGTGGGCCTTGCGTTTCACAGTCCTCCTGAAAGTGTTATTTGTGAAGCTTAGAATATGTGCGCTGGCAGGGGGAGGAGACAAGTGTTCTGGAGAACACAGCACACCAGGAAAGCCACATCGCATTGTTAGGACACAATTTGTTCTCGGAAAATGTCCTAACAGCCTCTGATTTCAATGTTTCTGCCTATCACAGCTCTGTGCCGGGGGAAAGATAATGGCGTTTGATACGATGACATTGCAGTGAAATAATAGACCTTTAGTGCCATTAGAAGCAGATTGACGTACAGCGTCTGTTAAAAATGGTGAGCGGTGAATATCTAATCCATCAAATAGCTCAGTGCACAGAATTGGTATCATGGCGGGATGGGGGGCGGGAGGGCGGATTTCAGAAACTAAGGTGTGATGCAAATTGTAGCACAACACCAGCTGCTTTTTTTTAGTCCAAAATGAAAAAGAGAGGCGCAACTTGTTAGGGAGGCTACATGGGACATTGTAAAGAGCACAGGCTTTGGTGGCAAAGACCTACGCATTGATAGAGGCGCAGCGACTGCTGTTCTACACCAGTGGGCAAGGTAGTGGGTTTCCTTGTGTTTCAGTTTCCTAATTTTTTTAATATTTTTTTTTATTGATTTCAGAGAGGAAGGGAGAGGGAGAGAGAGACAGACACATCAATGATGACAGAGAATCACTGATTGGCTGCCTCCTGCACGCCCCCTACTGGGGATGGAGCCTGCAACCCAGGCATGTGCCCTGACTAGGAATCAAACCTTGACCTCCTGGTTCATAGGTTGATACTCAACCACTGAGTCACGCCGGCTGGGCTCTAATCTTTTGAATAGATAGAATAATACTTCCCCCCTAGGAATTTTTTTCTTTCTTTTTGGGGTGAAGATCAGAAATAATGTACAGCTCCTGAAACATACTAAACGATGAACCATCGTTATTGTCACTGTCTGATGAACTGCTGCCACACCCCGCTCCCTCACCGTCATTGTGACTGACCCTCACACACAGGGAAATGTGACTGGCCCCTTACATTTCCATAACCACTTGGCTGTCCCCGGAGTCTGCCGATAAGATAAAGGTAAAGGGTAGGAAACATGCAGGCTGGTAGGTTTATGTGCCATGAGATTCATGAGCACCTCCAGAAATCTGGTTCCTCACTTCACAGGCAATTTTGTTTAACTATCAATACAATGTCCCATAACCAGGACATCATCAGGCATTCAAATGCTTTCCTGCATGTGTGTATTCATGTTCTGTTACTGCTGTGACAAATTACCACTGGCTTAGTGGCTGCAAACAACTTATTATAAAACACGTGTTATCGTACAGTTCTGTTCATCAGAGTTCTGGCGAGGCTCTCACTGAACCAGAACAAGGTAATCGTAGGGTCTCATTCTTTCCTGAGGCTGCAAGGTGAACACACTCCCTCGCCTTTTGAAGTCTATAAGAAACCACTCAATTCCTGGGCTCATGGCCCCCTTCTTCCATCTTCAAAACAAGCAACATTACATCTCTCCAGCCCTACTTCTGTAGTTTCTTCCTAGGACCCTTGCCTTCTGCCCCCTCTTCCACTTTCAGGGACCCTGTGATGACAGTGAGTCCATTGGCATACCCCCGGGTAATCTTGCTATTTTAAGGTCAGGTCTTTGGCAACCTTAATTGTACCTGCTCCCCTAATTTCTCTTTTCAGTGTGAAGGAACAAATTCACAGGTTCTGAGGGTCAGGACATGGACATCCTCAAGGTGGCCATGACTCTGCCCAACACCCTCTTCCAAGAAAAGAGACAGCCTCCAAGAGCTGAGTGCTGCCAGCATCGTTGACAAGACCATCCAAACATTTCTCGAGCTTATGTCAGTCCCTTTATATTTGTCAACTAGAAGCCCGATGCACGAAATTCGTGCAAGAGTAGGCCTTCCTTCCCCCGGCTGCTGGCACCAGCGTCCCTCTGAGACCTGGTACCCAGGCTTCTCTCCCAGCCCTGGCTTCATCAGGAAGGTTGTCTGGAAGAATGTTTGGTCTAATTAGCATATTACCCTTTTATTATTATAGATTCCTTTACACCTCAGGACAACACCCTTGGGTGAGCTACCTGCCTGCCTCTCCCTCCTTATCCTGTAACCCCAGCACAGACCATCATTGGATGACATATAAATTCTGCGACCCAGGGACAAAAGAAAAGTCTAGAAGAGAACAGAAATCACAGAGTATGTGATTGAGAAGGTCAAAAAATATTTTAAATGTTTTCTGACTGCTAAATGTATTAATCAACATATATTTACCATTCCCTAAGCTAACCACTTCTTTAATTCTTACCAAAACCTTCATTGGCAGTATTATCTGTATGTTAAGGAAAGAACTAAAAGAGTTAATAGTTAGGGAAATTGTTCAGGGACACATAACAGTCATTGGCAGGATTCTCATTGGAACCCAATTTGCTTGACTTGAAAGTGTGCTTGTTAAACAATGACACTAACTGTCTCCGATGTGTTGGGACACTGGGGCATGTAGCACAGACCAAAGCTTGAAAGGATTTGCATTTGCATTTAGAACAATGTAGTTAAGCTGTATCTGAACCTGTGTTCCGCCCGCAATGATGATTTCTTGGAAAAAAACAACAACACTCCTTTGGAAGGATGACCCCAGGGCATTCACTGGGGGAAACAGGGCCTTGAGCCCAGCCAATGGGGAGAGGTATGCCTCCGGGATGAGTTGATGACGGAACAACCAGGAGGAGGAAGGCCCAGGGTACCAAACAGAACAGCACACGTAAAGGGGCGGAGAGGCCAACCTCCACAGCACAGGCGGGGACCGGGAAGGTTCGCACTCATGGAGCACACAGTGAGGAAGGCAATGAAATAACAGGTAGACAGAGTCTGGGCCTGTGAATGCCACGCGAGTATTTGAAAGACTCTGAGCGGAGAACTACCAGGACCAGGTTTGTGGTGAAAAAGAATGTCAGACAATGTGACAGAGGGAGTTCGGGCCAGACATCAGCAGGGACCTGCCAGAATGATGTCAGGGCCTCGAGAAGAAATATTAGGGTTTGAGCAGAGATTAATGGGCAGCGATGGCAAGAAAAACCAAACCGAGAAGCAGTCCAGGGGTGTTAGACCGCAGCCACTGAGTCCAGCAGTCCTTCCCGGGAGGGCCAGGCCCCTCTGCTCCCTGGGCGAAGGGCAGGTGCCTGTGGCGAGGCACACTGAGGTGACCTCTCACGGCCCCTTTTGCTCTGAGACTCAAATTCAATCACTTTGAAGTGCCAACCCTCCTCCGAAGAGGCATGATTCAGAGCCTGTCTGTCTCCGCAGCAGCCCGCAGCCCTGGGGGGGAAGATTCCACTTTCCAAGTAAAGCCAGGCAGAGGGGCTTTGGTTTTGCCATGAGGCCCAGGAAGGAAATGCTGTGATGTTCTCCTACCCATCATTCCCCCCCCCCCCCCCCCCCCCTCCGATTGCACACTATCTCGGAGGTTCTGTTTGTTCAGGGAGAAACACAGCCTTGGGCTTCCCTGCGCTAAGAAGGGTGAGGAAGGCCCAGGAGCCCACCCTCCCGCCCTGCATTCTCACACACTCCCCGGGTGGCTTGACTGTGCTTCAGAAATGAACAAAGATTTTACTGGAAACAAAAGGAGAAGCTTTACCCTCCAGCTAAATCATCGAGCACACCTACCACTCAAAGATTTCTCTGAACACGCAATTAATCTAATCACCACCTAGTTGCACGCTAAGTATTTGCTGAATTTATTAATCAACATATATTTATCATTCCCTTGGCTACTATTTCTTTAATTCTTGCCAAAACCTTAATTGGCAGTATTATCTGTATGCGAAAGGAAGAAAAGAGTTTAATAGTCACGGAAATTGTTCAGGGACACATACTAGTCATTGGCAGGATTCTCATTGGAACCCAATATGCTTGACTTGAAAGTGTGTGTGTGTGCTAAACAATGACACTAACTGTCTCCGATACGTTGGGACTTACTGAATGAACAAGCATGTCTTGGCTCTTCTATGAATCAAACTAGGGACGGATTTAGTAGCTCCAGGGCTACACCACACGTGTGCTGAACCTCTCCGGGCCGCATTCCTCCTCCTACAACAGGGGCACAGGGACTAATGGAGCAGACAATCCAGGCAGAAATGACTAACCAGCGACCCACCGACAGCTACAACCCTGGGCGGGGGGAGGCTGGAAGAGAATGTTGGATTTAAATATTCTTGTACAAGAAGCAACAAGGCATAAATTTCTGCCCAGAGTTTATTTCTGTCTAAAAGAAGAATAAATTCCCTGTAGACCTAGAACACACAAGTAGCAGGGTGTGGTACAGAGCATTCAAAGAAGAAACAGGAACTTTGGGACTTCACAATGGTGAGACCTTATTTGTAGTTAATAAACAACGAAAGACAGGCATTTGTAACTCTTTTTGGAGAGGATAAAAATAATGATGCAATTAGCCATATGCATATGTTGAGAGCTTTCTGTATGCCAGGCACCTTGCTAAATGCTCCTCCTGGAATGATCTGAATTTTCATCTTCACAATACTTAAATGATTATTTGTTTTCCCATTTTACAGATAAGAAAACTGAGGCTTGCATACTTGCCCGACACTGCACAGCCAGTATGCAAATGAGTCATGTTGGTGCAACTCCAGAGTCAGGTGCTCACCCTAGTCTGTCATGCAAAACCTTGGCCATATCATTGTCTCAGCTCAAAGACCAAACCTTTTTTCAAATGACCCCCAAAAAGGAAAAATAAGTACACACAGAGCGATGCGGGTTAGGAACTATGTGAATCGGGAGAACTGGGCAACACCAAAAATAAAGAGAAAAAGGATTTTCTTAGAGTTGTCCTCCATTCCTTAGTGAGGAACAGTTTAGAAATTGATAGCAAATATAACTTCATAATAGATTGTGTGCCTCTGTGTAGTATGGGAATACGGAGCAAGATCGTTTTTTTATTTTTTAAATTTTTATTGAATTTGTTGGGGGACATTGGTTAATAAAACTATGTAAGTTTCAGGTGTATAGTTCTCTAATACAGCATGTGTATACTGTACTGTGTGCTCACCACCCCAAATCAAGTCTCCTTCCATCACCATTTAACCCCTCTTTACCCTTTCCTCCCTCCCCCCAGCCCCCCTTCCCTCTGGCGATTACCTGTGTCTATGAGTGTGTGTGTTTTATCCTTTGTTTAATCCCTTCATCTTCTCATCCAGTCCCCCAACCCCCCTCCCCTCTGACAGTTGTCAGTCTATTCTCTGTGTCTATGAATCCATTTGTATTTTGTTCATTAGATTCCACATGTAAGTAAAATCATGGTATTTGTTTTCTCTGACTGGCTTATTTCACTTAGCATGCTATTCTTTAGGTGCATCCATGCTGTCGCAAAAGGTTTAAAAAAGGGCTGTGGTACATTTACACAATGGACTATCTTTTTAAAAATAGATACAGGAAACCAGATCTGATGGTTGAAGCTTCCCCATTGGATAAAGTCAGGGGTCAGTGCATGAAGAGTGAGTCAACTTTCACATCTTTGCACTGACGATGACTTATGGGGGGAAAAGAAAAGACAAAATTTTCCTGAGTTGCAGGCTCGCTAGGCTGCTCAAAGATGAGAAAAGAAGTAGACGACCCTTTCCTGTGAAGAACACATTCAAGAGCCACTCAGAGAAGACGGAAAGCTAAATCCTCCAGGTAAAAACAAACAAACAAACAAGCAAAAAACACTCAACAAACACCTGCTGTGGGCTATTGCCTGGCAGCTCTGCGGAGTCCCGTTCTGGAAAAGGCAGCTGGGGAAGGTGTTTGAGGGGCGAGACCCCAGGGAGACAGGCATCCCACCCGGGATGTGTCAGGGAAAAGTCTGACACCGAGTGAAAGACAACCTTGAGTTGTATTCTTCTTCTGTGTTGTTTGTAAAGAACCCCAGCTACCCCGTGCTTCCCGTGATTAAGTTTATATATTTCCTTTTAGGGCATAACTAGCATTGAATGTTATGTTGTTCACCCCGCTACAAATTAAAACCCAGTCGCTGCCCCCAAATGTGTAATAAGCACATTTTACACCCACGGACGTCGCTTAAGAGAAATCATGGAGCATGAGTCGCATCCCGCTCTCAGCTGGGTGAGGAGAGAATGAACAAGAGCCCGCAGGGTCCGTGCGGGCAGAAACCTGGATCGACTGCATCCGTGTCTCAGAGGACCGACGGCCACCAGTAAGATCTGGTCTCCACAGTTATACTAAAACACCCAAGTTCGGTAAGACGCATAAGCACCAAGAAATCCCATTGTTGTACCTTAGAACCCTAAGCAGAAAAATCCCACTGTCATTCCCTCAAC
The DNA here is from genome assembly GCF_028538775.1 of Myotis yumanensis. Lineage (NCBI taxonomy): Eukaryota > Metazoa > Chordata > Mammalia > Chiroptera > Vespertilionidae > Myotis > Myotis yumanensis. The sequence continues at coordinate 3,975,943 of NW_027223762.1, forward strand.
ATCCCAATCTCTTCTCCATGTGAATTACACCAAAACATCGAAATTACCTGATAAAACTTCATGGGCACCAAGCGATCCCATTGTAAGACCCTTAAAATCCTAATCTCTTCTCCATGTGAATTACACCAAAATTTCTAAATTACATGGTAAAACTTCATGAACACCAAGCGACCCCATTGTCATCCCTTAAGATCTAGAAACTACTTCCCAGGCAGTGGGAAGGCACCACACTTGGAGAAGTGAATGCAGAAGTGAATGCGAGGGGAACCTCGGAGGGTGGACAGCCCAGGAAGCAGTGCGCTCGGCCACCCTGTCACCTGCATCACCTGCGGGAGTCACTGAGCTGCCGGATAAGTCGCCCCCATGCTGGCCTTCCTCCCACGGGGCTGCCAGGAGCGTTAGGTGGCCTGAGAGTGTAAACCACTTGCTTTAGAGCCCCGAGAGCGAGAGCACTCGGCCTGGGGAGGCCAGCGGACGGTGTGACCAGGGGATCTGAGCCAAGCTCCCTGCGGGTCCTCAGGACAGGACCACCCACCAGCCTCGGGTGGGAAACCCGCACCCCACGCGCTCCAGGCCCCCGCCCCCCCCCCCCCCCCCCCCCCCCCGCCGTGCCCAAGGCGTCCTGTCAGCTCTACACACTGGTGTTTCCTGTTGCTCTTTCCAGGGGACGTGGGCTCTACCATGAACTCCTTCAGACCTGAGACCTGGAGCCACGTCTGTGTTGTTGCCAGGAGACAACCAGAACTGCTGACCACCCAGGATATTTTTTTTTAAATCTTGCTATTACTTTAATGAAAAAATAGCATGTAATGCAGCAAATGCAAAAGGGACTTTTTTTTTCAATATCACTCTTGCAAAGAACAAGTTTTCTTCCCAGTTCGTGTCCAGATAGCATAAATTGTACAGAATTATAACTGTCGAAAAGGTGTGCTAAGTCTAGTTTTTTACTCTTAATTACATGCCTGTATCATTTTACATCCAGTATTATTTACATGCTGTTCTATATATAGCCTTTTAGATTGTATGTTTAAATGGTTACAAAATATTTCATCAAAAAGAAGAATCATCTGAAAACATTTGGCTATCCTTGGGAATTCTAGTTGCTACATATTCAGAAAATTTTGCTTTCATTGAATACAAGTAGAAAGCAAACATCTTCAGTGGTAACAGTGGCCAAATTTAAGGTCTCTTCCTGGCACTTTAAAAGGCCTGAATGAAAAGAATATCGGAAAGCCCTTAGAGCCCATCCACCCCACAGAAGAGAAGAAATATGGGACTGGGTTTTCTGGAGAAATTGCCCTTCGTGGTGGAGGATGATGAATGACAAGGCTTCAGGCAGATCAGATAACCTGAAGCAGAGAGAGTGGTACCAAGATTGGAAGGTTCATTAACGAGCCTGCGGTCCCATCCGCACAGCCTCACATGTCCCAGGGGCCGTCGCGGGTCATGACATATAGGCACTTGCAATTCCCTCCTGGGACTGTATTTTTTTTTTATCTTGAATTATTTACCACCAGATTTCCTGACAGTGGGGATAGGCTAATTATGTGGGTTTTGTATGGGGTGGGGTGTTCGGAAATTGTAATTCATCCAAGAGATTGAACGGGTCTGACAGAGCCACAGCCCGTAAATAACTACAATCAGTGTCTTTATGGGTTCATGCAAGTTTCATGACATGAGAGACCACACTTGCAGAGAGAACAGCGCGTGGGGTGCGCTGTGGGACAGATTGCCTCTGGTTCCTGTAAGGTGGCATTTCTTTCAGGTACATTAGGCCCCATCATTACGGTGAATACTCTCCACGGGGGGAAATGGATGACAGGATTCTCAAGCAGGCAAAAGCGAAATGGCTCTTCATCAAAGAGTGTGTTCTAGCCCCAGAAACCGTACATACAGAAGGTGGCCCCGTGAGGAATAATTACGTTTTGAATGTGCAGACCCAATAGCGCGTGACCTTTCAAAGATTCTCCCTGTCACCTTCCAAAGGGGGTCCGGACTCCGCAGCCAAACAGGAAAGCAGGCCCCTCGGGAGCAGGCTCCCGCCTCCTTCTCCAGCCTTCTCCCTCAAGCCTCCACTGAAAGACTGCTCTCTGGGTTGTACCACACTATTTGCAGTTTCCAAACATGGCATGTTTTCTGTTCTGGGCCCGTTTTTCTTCCTTTTTCCCGTGCCTGGAATTCTTTCTTTTGCATCTGCCTTGTAGAACCGAGCACTCAATGGCTGGGTTAGAATCTGGGCTCCTTTGCAGCCCATCCAGACCACCCCCCCAGGCAGGTGCCTCTTCACCCACCTTTCTTATGGCAATGCCAATGTGAATGACTGTCTCTGCAACCAAGCATGGGCTCTTTTAGGACAAGGACACAGTCTCCTCTTCCCTTCCCCCCCCCCCCAAAACCTGCCAGAGGGACAGACACGTGACAGGTGGTCTGACACATGATAGGTGGTTTGGACGAAGAAAGCAGATGATACCACAAAACCCAAGCAACACTCAAAATAACGTGTGTCCAATAAACCAGACATGAACTCCAAATCAGATGTGAAAACACAGGGCTGGTTTTGCCATAAGACAAAATGACAACAGATGCCATGGAAACTAACCGTGTCCTGTAGGGTTTGAGCTGGCCACTATAACTGAGAACTGTGCAAAGTATTAGGTATCGAACTAGTTGCACATTTGTGGGTAATGTGTTCCTTCCACCTGGAATTTTCTCGCCTCTACATGTCCAAACCTCACCCTTCAGTCAAGGTCCAGTTCACCTACCAGCTCCCCTGTGAGGTTTTCAACGTTAGTGTCACCTCACCTTCCTCTGAGTCCCTATAGCACTTTAACTGCTTTTCTCTGTGGCACTTACAACTGTCTCCCTCACATCATAATCACTTATGTAACTGATTATGTAATTCATGGATGTGATTAAGACAGATGTTTCTCACTAAATTAGAACTTAAGGGCAGTATTTGCTGTGCTGTTCTGGTGATCAATTTCTGCGTAACTGCCCCACTCCCCCGAAAGCATCTTACAACAACCACTTCTTTCTCATGATGTCAGGGGATCAGGCATTTGGGAATCGCTCAGTTGAGTGCCTCTGGCTGAGAGTTTCTCCTGTTCTCCTAGGACAGTGATGGCGAACCTATGACACTGACACGCGAACTCATTTTTTTTGGTTGATTTTTCTTTGTTAAATGGCATTTAAATATATAAAATAAATATCAAAAATATAAGTCTTTGTTTTACTATGGTTGCAAATATCAAAACATTTCTATATGTGACACGGCACCAGAGTTAAGTTAGGGTTTTTCAAAATGCTGACATGCCGAGCTCAAAAGGTTCGCCATCACTGTTCTAGGAGGCAGACAGTGGCTGGAGCTGGGCTGTGGAGGGATTTCCTCCAGGTGAGTTAGCTTGGGCTTCCTCACAAGATGGAAGCCTCAGCCTTCTTGTATCAGCTCAATGCTCCCTGGTCAAGAGAACCAGAGGCAGAATTGCATGTATGACCTCCCCCTCCCGGAAGCAGAGGGGCTGTGCTCTATTAGTTAATCCCGTTGCAATGGCCTGAATAAGTTCAAAGGGGTGGTTATAGACTCTACCTCTCTACAGGGGAGATGGAACATTCTGGAAGAGTATCTGGGGCAGGAAATAGTGTTGTGGCCATTTTTGGAATATGCAAACTGTTTAACGCATTTTTTTTTAAATATGGAACGCTTCATGGATTTGCGTGTCATCCTTGTGCAGGGGCCATGCTAATCTTCTCTGTATCGTTCCAATTTTAGTATATGTGCTGCCGAAGTGAGCACCATTTTACGCGTATTTTTATTCTTATTCCTGAACCCTGGTCCTATGTGCCTGGACTGGAGCTCAGTAGATGTCTTTGGAATGGATGGATTCATGATTGCTGAGTTACAACAACGACTGAGACTAAATGTTTGAGCCAGCAAGCTTCCCTTATCGCATCCTCACTGTCAATGAGCTGCTTGTCCGCAAGGCGGGGACGCAGAAGAGGCAGGTTTCTTTGTCCCTAAGGATTCAGGAAAATTGCATATATATTACTCCTCCCAAACAAGCGCAAGTCAGGCCAAGCAAATGTCAATTTCAATTATTTTAGTTGTTATTTTGGGTCCTAATTAGAAAAGTATTTGGTTATTCCTCTGACTTTCCTAAGAGTTTCTTTCCTTTTTTATTTTTTTAATACATTTTTATTGATTTCAGAGAGGGAGAGAGAGATGGAAACATCAATGATAAGAGAGAAATATTGATTGGCTGCCTCCTGCATGTCCCATACTGGGGATTGAGCTGGCAACCTGGACATGTGCCCTGCCTGAAATTGAACTGTGACCTCCTGGTTCAGAGGTCAACACTCAACCACTAAGCCATGTGGCGAGTTTCTTTTTTTTTTTAATTTACGGTTCTAATATCTACCCCATTGATAGTTTCTAAATATTTCAATATTTTTTTAATTACTTAGGTGAGTATTGCTATTGCCCATATGGGTGTGCTGTGTATCTCTCTCTCTGTGTGTGTGTGTGTATGTGTGTGTATTAGTTGTCAAGGCAAACATTTTTTCCCTGTGACAAGAGTAAATTTCACTGAGTTCAAGAATGTTCTGCATAGCTATTCTATATATTGAAACATGCATTTGTGCAGTGTATATGTGGGTATTTTAATTCTGCATTTAAAGAAACACATTAAAACACACTATAACACACACACACACACACACACACACACACACTATATATATACAAATACTGGTATATATCTGAGCAGAAAACCTAAAGTAACAAACTCCCATATTGTTTGTTTACAAGTTCTCTGACCAGCAGTTTGAGGAACGTATTCCCTTTTACCAAAAGTTACGCCCTAATGCTGCCTCCTCTCATAACACGTCAGTTTCTGGAGTGCAGGAATTAGGTCTGACGTTCACTGTAACCTGGGCGGAGCCTCCGTATTCAGTGAGTGACCAGCTGGCCAAATGAGCATGAATGGCAGTGAGACCAGCAAAACACGACCCGACGCACAAAAGGATGCAGATCACAAAATCCAGCCAGAGATTACTAGTGAGTCATAACAGACAAAGCCTGGTTTCACAGTGAGCTTGGGGATTAGGAGGTCAATGCAAACACAATACTATAATGTCTGAATTTTTATTCCTCATTGTAGATATTTTTTCTCTGCCATGAACATCATGAAAAAAGTATGTAACATTTGGAGGATAAACATTTAGAACTATACAACCTGCTCCAGAAGATTCTGGTTCCGTCTACAAGCAAGTAAATCTACAGGCAAGTAGCAGAGAGGCACCCTGCAGGATTGTGTAAGTGGACACCAAATTGAGCCTCTGTGTTCAGACTGGCAAAACTATCTAGCATTTCCTACCTCTTAGGTAATTAAAAAAATGAAAACCTATAATATCCACAAGAGCACTTTAAATGTCAGTGAGCACAATACAATGTGAAAGATGATTGCAAAGGGTTATAATTATAGCTGTCCTATGCATATTTTAGGTACCGCTAGCTAATCGTCAAGACCCTCCAAAATCAGAGCCATCCACTCTCTCCCAGCGGAGGCTCTAACTCCAATTAAGCAAAATGCATCATTCCCTCCCACACGCACCAAGTTCATATCCAAGTTCCATCCCTCCCCTGACCCCGCCGCCGTTTTCATTGTCTGGGATTTGCTCCCATCTTTTCTATCCTGATGGAAGTTTTATCAATTTTACAAATTTGTTAAGCCCCAGTTTCAATTTCACATCCTCCCACATAGCCTTCTCTTTTATGGATTGTATAATATGAATAAAGGGTGTAGTATAAGTAACCAGGATAGAGGTAATTCCACTGGGGCAGCTTACTAGTTTAGAGTCCTTGGTCAAAACACTGGGCCTCCCTCGTATATAATGAGGCTAAGGAATATCTCTTACTGGGTCTCATCCAACCAGATCAGTCAGTCAGTCGGTCGGTCAGTGAGGCAGTCCACCCCAGACACTCTACTAGGAACAGCGGAAAATAACAATGAATGTGGCCAAGCTCTGTCCTCAGAGGGATCAGCCTCCCAGGAGAGACAGATAATTCAGCTAACAAGAACACCATTGATTCTTGGGTACACCAGCTCTGGGAGGACAGAGTGACATGCCAGATATTTTCAAAAAATATTTATCTTAATAATAAGATGGATCCACACACCGCCAAGAAAGAAGTTTAGTTAAAGTCTGAGTTCACCTGCTATTGGTAAAATACATGCAGCAGGAGAAATGCCAAACATAGGGGAAGCTCTTTCAAATCAGCGTAGACACGTCAGTGTGCGCCTCGTCCCCTCCATCAGTCCGCACAGGGGGCTGATGGAACCTGAAGGAGTGGGTGGAGGGTGGTCAAGAATCATGCGTCTTCTGGGTGATGGAGACAGACATCATGTCCACTTGCCACGTGGAAAAGTAGAAGCAAAGTGAGTGATCTACCTTGTTTTTAATGCAAGCAGATGGCGAGGTCATGGGAACTGGTGTAGAGCATTAGCTAACTGTCCCTTCAAATTAAGGACTTTTGAGAATTAAGAGAGTTCTGAGAAACCCCCAGGATTCAGAAGATTGTATGTTCTCGCTGAGTGATCAGCCATTCCTTGTGAACATTAAGCCACAATGAATAGATAAGGGCATGGCTGATTGCTTCGATGAAATGCAGGCATTGGGATTCAAGGTAACATGTGGTGGAAGAGATACAATGAGAGACAGCAAGAATTTCCCACTGAGCTGCCGTCTACTTCATGGAATCACAGGCTTCCAAGAATCGCAGAGATGGCTGGTAGAAGTAAAGAAGCCTTCAAAGTGAACGAGTTTGAATTATGTTTCAAAGTTTCTTGGACTTCTGCAGTATATTCAGAATTGCACCATCCTTATATATAGGGTGTTCCCCAAAAGTGTATACACACTTGAACAGATGATAGCTCAATTTTGAAAATGAAATGTATTTTAATAAACACCACCTTTAAAATTTTTCAAAGTATATGTATATAAATTTTTAGGACACTCTATATTGAAATGATTAAGCATCTACCCTAAATGATGCAATTTAGCTTTAAAATGAGTTAATTGATCTAAAATTTCATGAGGCTTTTGCCTACATCTATAAAAATATATATGTATTGACATAATATATATATAAATATAGATGTAAATGTGTGTAAGTATTTGAGTCATTATTAAATAAACAGAATAAAATGGCAGATTATGCTTTTATATGACCTCAGAAACCATTACTTACCCTGGTAGAAAGTAACTTTACTTTGTGGTCTGTTTTAGAAACCACAAAAGATAAGAGATACCCAAGATATTTACATTAACTCACTATTTATGAATATTTTATACAAGGAGATTTTAGATTGGTAATTTGGAGTTAACATGAAAAATGTTAGACCTGAATAGGAATGACCATTAACTAATTCAAATTTGGTTTGTTATAGATGAGAAAAAAAATGAGGTAGGATAAAGGAAATAACTCTCCTTAGGCCATGAAGCAATAGCTGATAGACAATGTAACAGGAAAAAAGAAAGTAAACAGAATTTAGGATCATGGAATAGACAATTTCAAATCCAGGTCTGATATCATCTAGCTGAAATTACATAGCTTTTCTAAGCCTTCATTTCCATGTGAGATAGGCATTTTGTATTAAATGCATCTAAGAATACACAATCTGCTGGCTTAAATAAAAAAACAAAACAGAGACTAACCAAGAGAAATAAAAGAAATCTAAACTCAATTGGTTTTCTTTATTGAATACAGTAAACCAAAAATTGGTTTAAATTATTCAGAAGCTAAAATAACCCTCTACATGAATAACATCAAAATTAAATTCTGGTCTAATTCTAATTATTATCACAATCTTACCATCTGGAAACCCGTGTTCTCTAAAAGAATTTTAACATGAAATTGAAAGTTCTATAGAAAACACAATAGCTCCTTTCCTAATCTAAAAGCTGAGATCAATAGCATACTTTTATAACATGCCAATAGAAAAAGAATCCTCAATCTTAAAATAATTCAATTCATTTCGTGGGTTATAATACCCCCAATTTAAGACCGCTCCATAGAAGTTGGGTATTTCCCATTCTGCATGAAAGCTTCCTTGATGAAGAAAACCAAGGATTTGAGACTGTCTTCTAAATGGCATATCTCAATCCTGATCAACCCTGACAGGAAGGTTTGGGACAGGGCAGGGTGAAGGGCATGCTCCTGTTGGTATTTAATCAGTACCAGCCACAAATCTGTGAGGAACTCCGCCATTTCTTGGCTGTCCATTCTCAACCACCTCTTAGTAACTATGCGTTAGAAAGAAATACACTGAAGGAAAGCATCAATAGACGAGAAACCTTCAAGGAGCATAATAATGGCCCTGTGAGTAACAACATGGTTTACCAAACACTTGCATATATATATTACTTCTTAGTGTTCCCAGGAAGCCTGTGAATGCAGTGTTTTTTATCTGAATTTACCAGAAGAGAAAGCTGATACACAGAGAGAGAAGGTGATTCACTTGATGGTGTCCATGTAGTAAGTGGCAAAATAAGGCAAGGCTTCCATCTCCCGTGATGTTGTAGTAATATATAGAAATGTTTTAAAATGCTTTAAAAATGCCTAAAAAATATTAAGAAGGTTTTAAAATGTTTAAATTAACTCTTCCTGAAACTTAAAGCGTGATATTAAGGACACATTCCCCACTGCCCTGAAGCTTGTGTACCTCATAGATAAGGATTCGAACTTCAGTAAATAACTCAGTGACTTGTCAAGATAACCATTTGAGTGAGTGATGTACTCTCCCTAGATAACCACAGGTAGCCTCTTGCCCTGTTTGAGATAAACATGTGTGCATTGACATAATTCATTGATAGCCACCTGGACTGCTGCAAATGGGGTACAGGCTTTAAAAATGGGATCCTGACCAGCCCAGTGCTCGCCTGTCGAGACAGCCACAAAGGCACATCCTCTTGTCAGTCTGGCAAGTGACGCTGCTCCACGCTCCTCTTCCTGCAAGACGACAGAAGAACGGCCAGTACCTCCCGATTGAGATGCGACCAAGCTCTCGGGTGAGGAACGCCGGCCCCTTGCATCTGGACCGGACCAGCCCAGCTGCCAGACCCCAGAGGACAGCACCACCGGGATCCCCATTTAAGCCTGTACCAGCAGCACCAGGAATTGTGTAATCAAGTGCTGTGTGACTTCCAACTGCATATGTTTCATGTGGTGCAATTCCTCTGGCAGTTAATTGAATTATTTTGCAAATGCTTAAAATTAAAATGAAAGCTTCTGGTCTTTTTGGTCCTAGGCCTGCCCTTGGTCCTACTTGCATAAAGTAGCCTCGTCGCTAGCAACTACTTGAATGTCCCACACCTGCACAGTTAAAGTTCATCTCAAGGGACACCTTAGAGCAGGGGTCCTCAAATTATGGCCCTCGGGCCACATGCAAATACAAATATTGTATTTGTTCCGTTTTGGTTTTTTTTACTTCAAAATAAGATATGTGCAGTGTGCATAGGAATTTGTTCATAGTTTTTTTTAAACTATAGTCTGGCCCTCCAACGGTCTGAGGGACAGTGAACTGGCCTCCTGTTTAAAAAGTTTGAGGACCCCTGCCTTAGATAAACACCCCAGATCCTTTTCCAGGATTTACTTGGGACATGTGACAAGTTCCACATACTGCCACTGCACCAGGCTCACTTCTGCAGTGGGAACGGTGAACCCTACAGAACGTGGGATTCTCAAAATCGTGTCCTGTCTGCTCCAGGAGTATTTTAATTTCTAAGGTCTATTCTTTCTGCTCTCTCCTCTTCCTAACAATGTCTTCCTCTCCCTCCTTCCTTCACTTTCTTGTACTCTTTCTTTGGCTCTCTGTATAGCCTGCTCTCTTCTCCCTCTTTCTGTAACAAATCTGGTAGCTTCAGGCAGGGGGAGCCCTCCCTTCCCCATCCCCCAGTGCATCGGGAATGCTTGAGCACCCCCCTGTGTTTTCCTACGAGTTCTATTCCGGTCCTTGTGCTGCTTGACTGGGCCCAGATGCCCTTCAGTCACTCAGAATTCCTCTCCCCAGGCACTGGGCCTGTGGGAACCAGGACACAATCACAGCGTCCAGCCCCCACCTATATGCTGCAGTTGTCTTTTGGCACCTGGGTTCTGTGTGGAACATTGCCCCTGATCATCCCTTGAATTGATGCTTGAAGTTTTCATGTACTTTGCCCACTCTGCTTTGGGCTTTCGGCCAACCAAAGGTGGCCCCTTTCCCCGGCTGCATCCTCCCATCCATCCAAGAACCCACTACTGAGGCAGAGACCCTTCTAAGATAGGAAATTTTTCCTCTTTCTCTCTTTCTCTGTTTCTCTCTCTCCCTCCCTCCCTCTCTCTCCTTAATCTCTGTATGACTGCTTTATTTCCAAATCTTTCACAAGCTCCAGTATCCAACTTTGTGAGTATGTTTACAAATGACTTGTCAGGAGTCGCACAGTGGGACTGTAACTGTCCCGGGCTAATGAGAGAAGAACAAAGCAGATTCAGCAGCAAGTGATGAATTCCTACCACACAAACTGCAAATGACTTCATTGCGAAGGGTGGGGCTGAAGGTTCTGAGGGGGTTGCGACAGTGGCCAAAAAATCGACTTCCCCCAACAGAGTAAGAGAGGCATGGGGAAATGAGTTCGTGCCACAGCCCCAGAGCAAGCGACTACTTAGTCTTAGCAAAATTACTCAACACAATCTTATTTTTGCTTTTGTAATTTGTTTGGCTTTAGTTTGTTTGGCATTTTTTGACTTCCGAGTAGCATGAAATAAAAGCATAAGGAGTTTAGACCTAGTGCGATGTATATGCACACTGAAGGCGTGTAAGGACAGGATGTGTGGTCTAGCTCCATATTGTGTAGAAATTCCATCGAAGTGAAAATACTTACCTTTCAAAGGATCTGCATGCTCTGGACTTCGATTCTCAGCAGCAGGGAAGCTTGGCTCCCATGCTTCTGGGCGGGTTCCCCGAGGGACCCTGACCTGCCAGAATCCGCTCCCCGAGGCCAAGGATGACACACACATGGCATGCAGCCCCTCGCACTATTTCACTGGCATTTAAGAGATTTGTTTTAAGTTGTTAACCTAATTTTTTTCTACTCTCAGGCTCGTGTTAATGTTCCAATTAAGTAGAAAATGAGGAAATGAAAAAGGGATGTGCTTTTAGTAAATTGAATTTCCATTTGGGTTTTATTAAAATTGCCACGGAAAAGTTTGTCTCAGAAAATAATAATAGCAATCGTTTCTGCTCTTGTGATTCAAAAAGAGGCAATATCAGGTGTGGTGCTGGTCCATATGTAGATAAGAGCAAACGGTGCCTCTCAGTGGGGAACAGTCCCAGGCAGGAATGACCTTGTCCCTCTGTGAGTTGCAGCCCAAACATGTTCTAACACCAGCCAGGTAAGTGCTTGTTCAGTAATTACTTTGCCTTGCTTGGCAGGCTGCCCTCAGGACTCACGGCTGGAATGCTCCCACAGGCTCAGCCCCACCCCAGGTTAGGATCCAGTGAAGTAACCCCAATACAAGAATCCAGAGCCCAGGTTTAAGTCAGCCTGTAATGCACACCCCATTCTCTGCTCCCCATCACTTGCCCGGATTCTGAGCCTCCAGTTCAGAGAAACGACCCTACACTGAACTGTCCAGTTGCCTCAGCAATTGGGGCTCTTCCCTGAATCTAGCCACCCAGGGAGTCTCCGTGTGGCCTGATCTGCTGGGTGCCAGTCGGCTGCCCACCTCTGCCCACTCGGCTGCCAGGTTATGCCGTCACTCGTGGAGGAGGTGGCAGGTAGAGAAGCTAAGACTGTGGGCTGAGCAGACATGCAATGCCTTGTTCAAGTGTGGAGACACTTTATGCCTGCCTGGTCCTCGCCAAGTTACCCACCACTCAGCGGCTCAGCTATTTCGTCTGTAAGATGAGTATAAAATGCAATTCATTGAACAGTTATGAGGAATAAATGAACTAATTTTTAAAAAATATTTTGAACAATGCCTGATTCATAGTAAATGTACATAATGTTGGCTGTATTTTTTTCTTCTTTTTTTTTTTAGGTCTCTCGTACCTTAGCACCTATGCCAATATCCCTGGTCCTGACAACCTTACCCCAGGAAGGTTTTTTGGCCACCAAATTCTGGTTTTCTTACATATTTCCTCCTACATCCTTTGGCTAACCCTGATATGCTGCCCTACCCCAGGTCCCTCCTATCAGCCAAGGCATCATTCAACAATACCTAAGTACCATTTGTACATCTTTAGTCCTTGCGGGGCCCTGGTGCAGTGTGCCCCTCCCCTGAACAAGTTGGACACTTACCAGTTCAGGTGTAGAAGTCAGGACTTCCCTACCATTGAGCACACCCCTACCTGGAGTGTAGGCTCACACTCCCTAGGCCCCCAACGTACATATGCCATCACTGCCCTGTAGGCAATCCCCTAGGAGTGCGGATACAGACACGGGCTCCACACAGCTTCTGGTTGGCATTGAGGAGAAGATCACAGGTGACAGTCTGGCGCAAAAGACAAGAGAAGCCCAGGAGAAGGCGAAGAAAGCTGCCTAATGCCAGTGCCAATAGGAGCAGTTCACCTTTGTCATTTTCCGGAGCTTTTCATTTTACAAAGAGCTGGATTCTGTCATTTTAGCCTCACAGAAACACAATGAAATGACAAAATGTGTTCAAATGATTGGGACGGTGCTTGATACAATTGCACCTTTAAAAGTAGACAATACGCCGACAGAATGAGGGTCAAGAGTAGCACAAAAGAGCAGCTGTAGCTTTTTGCACTTTTGCTCATCAGGTCAGCTCGCTGGATGCTCACTGATGACTTGAATACTCTCCTTCTCCCCCAATAATTTTTGACTGGAGGTTTCAGTTCTTGCTTTTCTGTCTGATTCTTTCAATTTAGCAGTCTCCTTTTTGGAACCTTTTCTATAATACCCCCTTTGACTCCTTATATCTCAACTATCTCAACTTACAATCCTCCCCTTGAGCAATGTGAATTTAGTTCAAAATTGTGGTGGATGGATCCTAAGGTAACCCCCAAAGATCGTCACCCCTCTTAATGTTCACAGGTGTATAAAAATTCCCCTTGGATGTGGGAGAGACCTATGATTTGCTTCCAGACAATAGCGTATGGCAAAGGTGATGGATTCTGAACATATAATTAAGGCCCCCAAATGGGTTGACTTTCAGTGAATGAATAGTGAGTATTTCCTGGGTCAGCCTGACTTAGGTAAAGGGACTGGGCCATACTTGAGGTGGGAGCCTAACTTTCCTGGCTTTTTTATGAGAGTGGTGAGGTTGAGGAAGCCCATATGGAAGGAACCACAGGCCTCTCTAAGATCTAAGGTGGCTGCCATCGTCCAGTAAAAAGCTCAGGCCCTCACTCATACATCCACAAGGAAATTAATTTTGCCCATAACCTACATGAACCTGGAAAAGGATTCTTCCCAGTTGATCCTTCAGATGAGAACACAGCCTGACCGACACCTTAATTGTGGCCTTGTGAAAACCAGAGCCAGGGATTAGGCTAAGCCTTGCCTGCACTCCTGACCCACAGAAACCACCACAATCATATCAGCTGATCAACCACATCACACTTCTTTACAAAAACAACAAAACTCTACCACATTATAACAATCCAGGTGTAAGCCTTAGGGAAGAAACACAGTAACAAAATAACAAAATCCAATTCAATAAAAAGGAAAAATAAAATAAATGTAGAGTGGCCAGTTCGATAAAATCATATTGAATTTCACTCGAGGTTTGGAACATGTGCTATTTGGAGTTAGTCCCCACATTCCTTACCAAAATGCATTGCTACGTGCAGCCTTATTAGAGGAATGAGTTGGAGCAGCAGCCCTTTGTTGACAGGCAGGCAATGGGCATTGGGGACTCACGAGGATGCTTAGAGTACAGAGGACAAGGTGGTACAATCCCATGGTGGTTATCAGGAGAGCCAGGCAGCTCTGTAGTCCCAGGCAGGGTCAAGAAGGGGAATGTTTGTGGAAAGGCAGACACACAGGGGAAATATCACCGAAAGGCCCGCTTTGCCTCTGAAGACATTGAAAGCACACACATGCGCACACCCACACCCACACACACACACACACACACACACACACACACACCACAATACCTACAAGGTCCTCTTTGTTCTTTTGCCAAGATTTCTTATGACATATAAAAGGGGGCTGAAATTAAGCAAATGTATGCTATTTTTTTAAGTATATTTGTATTGATTCCAGAGAGGAGGGGAGAAGGATAGAGAGACAGAAACATCAATGATGAGAGAGAATCATCGATCGGCTGCCTCCTTATAAGCCCCATACAGGGATCAAGCTCTCAAACTGAACTGTGACCTCCTGGTTCACAGGTTGATGCTCAACCACTGAGCCATGCCAGCCGGCAAATGTATGCTATTTTAATAAGCACAGCACATTAGAAGCTGAATTTGGTGTTTATTAATATTTATAAGATTGGGATTTAGAACTTAGTTTAAAGACAAATGTACTTTAGGGGTCCCCATCATGGGCCACTCCGCTGCTCCCCTCCCTGGCTCTAACACAGACAGTGAGAGGTGGTGAAGAAGCAGCAGAATGCTGGCCAGTCCCTCTCCCTCACAGAAGAGCGATGTGTGTGCAGTAGCCAGACACAATCCAATGCTGGGCTGGACCTTGTGTTGTTTACTACAATTTTTCATTCAGGGCAGACAATCTACCTACATCCAACCTTTGCAATGGCAGTGTATTCACCTATTGGTCTTGTTTTTAGAATGTTCTTTCCTCTGATTTGTTTCATCACTCTCCTTCTAAATCTATATTCTGGAATGATCTGGAACTATTCTTATCAACTTCCACATAGCAACCCTCCCATTGTGCAAAGACAGTTGTCCTTGTCCCTGAGTATTCTAACTTCCTCTGGGGGGCACAGGGCAGCTGGGAACAGAGTAGGAAAGCCATTGCCCAGGTCAGAACCCTGTCATTAGGATCATTGTTTCTCGAGTTTCTCCCTCTTCTTCCTTCTGAGATCGATCCTAAAGAGCAGGATCTTAATGCTGCTCCTTGTAGATGAATCAACTCAGGATAACTCAGGCCACTGCTGCTCAGACTCTGCTCTGAAGAAAAGGGAGCCATGGGCAGGGCTGGTACTCAGAATCCCACAGCAGAACTCCTTTATGTGTGTACATACTGAGTTTCTATGCAAAGCTTCATTTCAAAAAGGTTTTCTCCTATAACTTGACTCAGTCAGGAATGCTAAGAGTTAGATGTGCTATATATGTAGAACAAAAATGTCACAACTAAAAGCAAGTGACAGAGAAATCTTAAAAATAAAACCATGAGCACAGGTTAACAAACAAAAAAAAAAGCAGGGATCATAACATGGGCTGACTCAAATATAAAGAACTACTTGATAGAATTCCACTCACTAAAACCAGAGGCACATCTGATATTGTATTGTCTATGATTTTATTTACATGATATTCTTAGAAAATCAAAAATTTACGGACAGAAAATAGTAGTGCAAGGGATTTTGTTGGGGTGATGGAATTGCTCAATGTCTTGATTAGGTTGGGAATACAGGACAATATGTATTTGTCAAAATTTACAGAACTGTGCACTAAAAAAGTTGAACTGTCCTGCATTCAACTTTTATACCTGCCAGATGACATGATTCTGTTTATAAAATATATTTATTTTATCAAAATTAAAAACTGCTACAAATAACACCATCCAGAAAGTGCAGACACATCCACACAATTAAAAAAAATGCAAATCATTTGTTTGATAATGAAATATATAAAGAGTGCTTACAATTCAATAATAATATTAAAACCCAATTAACAAAGTATATGACTAGACATTTTTCCCAGAAACACAAATGGTTAATAGGCACATAATAAGATAATTACCACCATTAGACATTAGAGAAACAAAGGCAAATCAAAACCACAATGAGACAGTTCTTCATCTCAATGAGGATGCCTACATTCAAAAGAAGAGAAGATAACGTGTTGATGAGGCTGTGGAGATTGTAACCTTCATACACTGAAGGCAAGAATATGAAAAGATGTAACTGCTACTTTGAAAAATGGTTTGGCAATTCCTCAAAATGTTAAAAACAGAGTTTCCATGAGACTCAGCAATTCCACTCCTGGCTATATGCCCAAAAGAACTAGAAATCTACGTATACACAAAAAAAGTGTGTATGAATTATTTTCTAATTATTTTATTCAGGTAAAATACGCATTAACATGACATTTACCCTGTTAACCACTTTAAGGGTACAGTTCAGTGGTATAAAATATATTCATAATGTTATACAGCATAACCACTATTCATCTTCTTCAGAATTCTTTCTGATCTTGTACAACTAAACTCTACCTATTCAACAATCTCCCCATTTCCCTCTATCCCCAACCCCTGGCAACCACCATTCTACTTTCTGTCTCCAGGATTCTGACAACTCTAAGTGTAAATGAGCTAAAGCTACAACTACTCATTGCCAACGTTAAGGAACAAGAAGCTGGACAAGGAAAGCGACTGTATTCTGAAAGCCATCAAGCCCAGAACATGGTGGACCAGAGTCCTAGGAACCATCTTGAGAAAGTAGAGAATTCAGGTGTGTGTTTTTTATGCCAGGGGAAGGGGGAACTGGAGGGGTTTGAAGTCAGGAGGTAATGATGACTACAGACATCTAGAGATCAGCTTGTGTCGATGGGGGGTGGTGAAACTTCTTTCCTTTTGGTCAAACAACCCCGGCGCTGTGGTTTCAGTCAAGAGGTTCCCATAAACCTTTCCAGAAATGATTGTAAATTCTGTACATGCCTTCCTTATCTCCTTGGGGAGGGAGCTTTGGGCAAGGAGGTCATTTCAGCCCTCCCTAGGCTCCAGCTTAGATCTCACTAGCGATTAGCATGTCTGTCAGCAGGACGAAGACACAGGTGCTCACGGGCATGTTGTGGTAACTGGACAGGCTCCATCGAGCAAGGTGGAGTTGAAAGAGTAATTGTTTTATTCCATTATATATCATATAAGTGGGATCACAATGTATTTGTCTTCTGGTCATGAATTTATTTCATTTAGCATCATGTCCTCAAGGCCTATTCATGTTGTAGCATGTGTCAGAATCACCCTCCTTTTTTTAAAAAATATATTTTATTGATTTTTTACAGAGAGGAAGGGAGAGAGATAGAGAGTTAGAAACATCGATGAGAGAGAAACACCCATCAGCTGCCTCTTGCACACCCCCTACTGGGGATGTGCCCACAACCAAGGTACATGCCCTTGACCGGAATCGAACCTGGGACCTTTCAGTCCACAGGCCGATGCTCTATCCACTGAGCCAAACCGGTTTCGGCCACCCTCCTTTTTAAGGCTGAATAATACTCCATTGTATGTGTATAGCACATATGGCTTATGCATCCATCCTTTCATGGGCACTTGGGATGCTCCCACATTTTAGCTATTGTGAGTAAAGTCACTGTGAATATGGTGCACAGATACCTCTTCGGGTCCCTGTTTTATTTGTTTGTTTTGTGTGTGTTTTTAACGTGCCTGGGGAGGAGAGTAGGGAGAAGAGAGAGGGAGAAGGGGAAGGAAAAGGGAAAGGTGTGGGCATGCTCTTGGGAGGGAGAGCACCTCGGGACCCTGTTTTTAATTCTCCTGGGTATATAGTCAGAAGTGGGATTGCTGAATCGTGTATGTGAATGTTTTTAGCAGTGTTTATTCATATCAGCCCAAAGAAGGAACAATAGAAATTCCATCAACTGATAAATGAACAGGTAAAACATGGCATATTCTTAAAATGGAATATGATCACACAATAGAAAAGAATGAAGTACTCACACATGCTACAACATGGGAAAACCTAAACATTATGCTAAGTTAAAGTAGTCCATTCATAGGAAATATTCATAGTTGTCAAGTTTCTAGAAACAGAAAGCAGATGAATGCTTGCCAGGGACTGGGGTAGAGAGATAATAAGGAGTGATTGCTAATGGGTACAGAGTTTCTTTTTGGGGTGAAGAAAATATGCTAAAATTAGATGGTGGGAATGACTGAATTAACCTGTGAATGTACTAAAATTTATCCAACTGCACATTTTAAGTAGTCGAGTTCTATGCTATGTGAATTATCTATAATAATAAAAGGGTAATATAATTAGACCAGACATCCTTCCGGACGTCATTCCAGATGAAGCCGGGGCTGTCCCAGGTGCCTGCCGGTGGCTGGAGCAAAGCCCGGGTCCCGGGTTCCAGAGGGAAGCCGGTGCCGGCAGCCCAAGGAGGGAAGGCCTACTCTTGCATGAATTTCATGGTTCGGGCCTCTAGTGAATCAATAAAGCTGTTAAAATAATTATACTTCAATAAACCTGCCTCAAGAGGAAGAAAGAGAATCGAAAACGTCCACAGTCCAAAGAAAAGAGGGCAAACACATGAGCATCAAGTTCCTCTCCAATAGGAATATAAATGAGCAATAACCATATAAAAGGATGCTCTGTATCAATTATCAAACTAATGCAAATTAAACAGAAGTGAGCTACATTTCCCCAATAAAATTCATAACAATTAAAGACTGGCAATCCCCAATGCTGCTGAAGTTATGATTACATAACCTTCCCACCCTTGGGGCTTACAAATGTTCAAATGAAGCAAATTTTCTAGAAAGAACTTCTGCAATGTGTATCAAAATAAGGAATATGAATAGCTTTTTATCTAAATTTGAGGCCATAGTAGGAAGAAATGTCAGATTTCGTGTATTTTTTTTTTAAAAGTACGAGGCTGCTGGTTAGTGATTTACTGTCAGGAGTGGGTGGGCAGGGTAGAAGCAGAGAACAGCAGGTGTCATTCCGTGATTACAGGTGACAGGTGCTGATGAGCACGGGGATGCCAGCTGTGGACACAATAAGGGAGTGAGAAGGGTTCAGATTTGGGGCATTTTAGAAGCAGTGCTCACTGGATCGCTGATGGATTGGATGTGGGGGTAAAGGAAAGAGAAGAATCAAGACTTTCTGTTACCTATTCGCCTTGAACGACAGAGCAAAGGATGGTGGCACTGACTAGTGAGAAGCAGGTTCGGGTGTTGGGGAGAGCCCAGGAGTTCTTTTAAGGAAACATGACATTTGGGTTCCTATCATTTATCCAAGTGGAGATGCTGAGAAGGCTGTTTGCTTTTATGTGGAACTCACAGGGAAGGGGTCAGAACGGGTCAGGTCAATGTGCGTGGCATCAGCCAGGAGGTGGGAGCTAAAGACAGGAGACTGGCTAAGATTACGTAATGTGGATAGGAAGAGAAGATGAATAAAAGACTGAATTCTGGGGCCCTCTAAAGTCAGGAGGAGGAGAATTCGACAAACTAGACCATAGGTTGGGAAATTTTTTTTATTTTTATAAAAGGGCTGACAATAGATATTTTTACTCTGAAGGCCACGCCGCCTCACCTGTTGCTACTCATTCTGCCACTGTCTTGTGAGCGTGGCCACTGACAATACAGAAGCAGTGGGTGTGTCTGTGTGCCAAGAACACTTTATCCATAAAAGGAGACGCAGCAGTGTGGCCAGTAGCAGTGGCTTGCCAGCTCCGGAGCAGGGAGAAGAAAGAGCAAGCAAGCTGAAAGGAAATCAGCAGGTGGTGGTGCCACAGAAATCAGGAGGCAGCGCCTGAAGATGGCGAGGAGAGTTCGCCAGGGCACACTGAGCAAAGAGAAGCCTGAGAATGAAAGGTTTCCAGCTCCGCAGGCCTATGTGGTTTCCTGGACGCACTACTGTTTTCCACAAAGTCCTGGGGACACAGCGCCTTCTGCCTGTAGTGTCCTCCACCAAAAACTACCGCCGTCTCATGAAGTTCCCCTCGTCCTTTATGTCTTCGATCAGACCTAACTCCATTAGCCTCTTGTGGTAGACAGAGAGGCAGCCCCCTCCCCCTAAGGAATTCCACATTCTAATCCATGGAATCTGTGAATACGGTACCTGTTACCTTGCAGATGTGACTGAATTAAAGGTCTTAGAAAGGAGATACTCCTGGATACCTGGATCAGCCCTATATCAATCCCAGGGTCCTCTTACAGGTTGAATTGTGCCCCTCGGAATTCACATGTTGAAATCCTAACCCAAAGTAGCTCTGCCTGTGACCTTATTTGGAAATAGGGTGATTGCAGATATAATTAGTTCAGACAAGGTCATACTGGAGTGTGGTGGTCCCCTAATCCAATGTGACCGGTGCCCCCCTAAAGAGGGAAAATTTGGACACGAATAAACATACCCAGGGAGAATACCATGTGCAGATGGAGGCAGAGGTCGGAGTGATGCTTCTACAAGCCAACGAATGCCAAAGATTGCTGCTTATCCACTAGAAGCCAGGAGAGACGCCTGGGGCACATCCTCCCTCACAGCCTCAGAAGGAGCCCACCCTGCGGACACCTTAATCTCTGGCTTCCAGCCTCCAGATTGTAACACAACAAATTGCTGTTTCGTAAGCCACCATGTTTGTGACTTCGCACTTTATCAGTACAGCCTTAGCAACTTCATACAGGTTCTTAAAAGTGAAAGAGGCAGGCAGGAGAGGAGGTGACAGTGACACGAGGGAGCAGGACTCAATCTGTACTTTGGAGATGGAGAAGGGCCATGAGCCGGGGAAGGTGGTTCCAATGAGAATGCCAGCACCTCGATGTTAGCTCAGTGAGACGCATGTTGGACTTCTGCCCTACAGACCTTCATGACAGTAAATTCGCATGGGTTTAAGTCACTAAGATCGTGGTCAGTTATTATAGCAGCCGCAGAAAACAGATACACAACTGGAGTTTCGAATCCTTCACATACACCCCCAGCACACGGTTAATTCCTGTCACTCCAGCCAAACTAGGACTAGCTCCAAGACAAGGGTGAGGTGTTATTCATATTTGACCTCTAACACACCGGAGATCAGTCAATAGATGTAGGTCAATGCATGCTCTGAAGGCCACACCGCCTCGCCCCATGCTCTTCACTGCGTTTTCTAGCTGAGTGTGAACACACTTAACTTTTAACTTCCTGGCCTTGAAGCTCATTGTCTCTGCATTCCTCATCAATTTCATTAGATGCTATTAGGCTACTGTAAACTGTCCTAAGCCCTTCTGACTCAAGAACAAAAACAAAAGAGGGCTTTGAAGACCCAGCAAGAAACAGGACCCATCAGGAAAGTGTCCTTAGCAAAAGGTTGTAACGTGAAGTCACTTGAGCTAATTTGCTGCAAATCGGTCCTGAACGGATTGCAGTGGGCAGATCTGAATGGGCGATTTCACAGAAGTTGAGCTGACGGATCCTTTACCATCTGCAAATGTATTTGGTTCTAAAGGTGGCAGAATAATAAATTTCATTGTGGTTTATTGAAAATATCTTTAACAAATACAGATATATTTATTGTCGTTGATTTTTTTTTTATGTTGGAACTGCAAGTCTAGTCATGCCATGTCCTTGTGCTAACTATTCCAAAGAATGAATGAGATTCTACTGGACCCTGAGTTAATGATGGAGTCTTGGGGACGCCCCTGATCACAGACTCAGCAGCAGCCTCGCCACTGAGTTAAAATGTGTTAGAATCTATCTCTGCAACAAAAGGACCCCTCGCTTCAGACAACGGAGAGTGGCTGATAGTTACAGTTACGTCAAGTCCAACCAGATGAAACCTCCACTGTAACGGCTGATGAGCACCTCCTTTGTGTGGCTGCAACTCAAGTTTAAAGCCATCACATGTGCTGTGCTGTCCCTTCACATTTTATCTCATTGAATCCTCCCACAATAAGGTGATTTCCTACGGGAGGAAGCCAAGGCTAAGCCAGTGGAAAGGACTCATCCAAGGTCATGCAGAAAGTAAACAGTCCTCTGAGCCCCTCAGGGAACCTCTGATGAGAGAGCACTTGCCTCTAAGGAAGTGGGAGGGCACAGATCCCGAGAGAAATCGTGGGCACACACTCCTACTGTGAATGATTGCACTCCATCAAAATCACAGGCTCCTGCATTTCAGATTTGTGGGGGGAGCATTTGACAGATCCTCCCAGGTCTTGCCAGGTTACTGAAACGGGACCTGAACCCAGAATCCAGGTGTTCCGTAACCTCACTTGGCTTTCCTTCCGGTGCACACACAGATGAAAGGGTCTGCAAAGAGCTACAGCCACTGCCCCGCCTGCCAGGAGAGCACAGGAGGAAGGAGGGCTCAGAGCTGGTGTAGATTTAGGAGGGACTCCTAGAAACAGCAGGCTCAGAAGCAACCAGACAGACAGAGGAAAGCCACCGAAGCAGAGGAAGACCTGTGTTTATGACATTATACGCCGTGCAGGGCTCGCCACATCTTAGCACGGAGGCGTCAGAGGGGAACGGCCGGAATTGGAATGGGTAAAATAAAAGGGCTCTAGTGCCAGCTCCGAATTTAGAACTGAAGCCATCTGGTGGGCCCCTGCACTCTGCCCTCAGAGCCCCATCCTTTCACCCCATGAATTCCTGGTGCCACTGCGACCCAGCATTTCTTCCCAGGGGGCGGGGAGGGGTGTGGTGTGAAAACCTGACACACCTGCCCATGAAAAGGTAGTAACACTTACAATTCACTCCATTTCGGCCCATTCTGATTGAAAAAGATCATAATGGGGCTGGCGGCAGGCGGGAGCGATTAACCAAATGGATTAATCACGAATGGTGACGTGTCACCTCTCAGCGAGAGTCGTGGTTTCCTGGGCCTCTCAGATGACAGAGAAAAGGGCACCCCTAAACTTCATCTGTGAATAATGTGAACCCTGGGGGCATGGGTTCAGCGGTACAAGGATTCCGGCTGCGAGGCCAGTGCAGAACCTGGGGCCCCAGCACCCAGACCCCAGGCCCAGTTGCTCTCTTGCTGGTGACCGTGGACAGAACACGTCCCCCCTCTGACCTCCGGTTTTCTTCCTCCTTAATGGGAAGGCCTCAGATGGCCTCGAAGGCTCCTTGAGGACCTGACTATATGATTCTAACCCTCTTCCCTGATTTGGGAAAGTTCATTTATTTGTTATATTAAAATAATAATAGTCCTGCACTGCTAGCCTCCTCATGAGAATGAAACTAAGTAATCTCAGCATAAAGGGCTTAGATGAGTTCCTGGCACACAGCCAGCACCGATGGATGTTAAATCCACGTCATTCCAAAGGATGATAAATGACAAATCCTCGGGTTTTCAACTCCCCTGGTTTTCTCGATGGGGTGTGATCATCATTTTCAAAGTGCACATTTAAACCAACTTATATTGGGAAGAATCATTCCCTTAAAACAAATTGATTATATACAACACCTCCTCCAACTGTGTGAAACATCTTCAGGTCGCTGCCCATTGCCCTTGAGACAAAGTCCACCCCGCCCCCACCTCTGCCCCCCCAGTTGCTTCATGGTCCCTCCAAGCTCAGCAAACTGGAGATGCTCCTCGCAGGTACCCGGGAGCTTGCACCTTCAATTCCGTCCTGGTTTCTGCAAACATCCCTTTATCAACGAGGGCTTCCCAAATATTAAAATGAAAAAACACATCTTCCCTGTACCCACCCCTCTCTCTCATTTCCCTGACCCTGCCTTGTCAGCCTAGGCATTTCATCACCTGACTTCCTACACACTTACTTACTTAGTCATTTATCTCTGTCTCTTGCCCAGAAACATGTACATTTTCTAAGGGCAAGGACTTGTCCACCTCGTTATCTAATGTATCCAAATGCCTGTAGCAATGCTCAGGGCACAGTCTGCACCAAATAAACATAAGCCACATAAAGAAACCAGCATACTCCGCTGCTACCCACAAAAAGTCATTGTAGGGAAAACCGGTGCTGCCTGGCCCCGTCTGCATCCAGTTCTTCAGCCCGAATGTAGGTGACACTCACTGCCTGCCTGGACACCGTCCAGGTCCAAGTGCTGCCGTTTCAACCCTTCAGCCACTTCAAAGGCCCCGGTTCTAACTGAATTGTAGCTTCTGCCTCCCCTTCTGTATTAATTAGTCCCAGCATACACTGCCGCTGGGCCCACCCCGGTTATTACAACAGGGTCTAAAGCTCTCAGGATCTTTCTTTTTCCAAAGGAATTGAAAGAAAACAGCAGTAAGCACCCGCTGGAAACCACTCACAGCATTCCGGCAAGCATCCCAGCTCATTGCGAACGGAGGTTGATAAAGATTGACTACCTTTCTGTGGTAGCCATTCATCATACTTAAGGTCTCTCTTTTGAACATCAATCTTATACATTTACCAGGAGACTTAATAGTGTAAATATATTATTCATAAACTAGAGTGAATCCCCACTCACCACCATAACCATTTTGACAATAAATCATCGCATGTAAATGTTTATTTTTCTCCTTATTGTTTCTCATTTGGAGACTCAACCACATACAGTACATCGATAAGCAGAGCAAAGAGCAGCAGAAAGAATTCTCCGAGCAGGAGCAGAAACTCATAAAGGGAAACCTGAATTAAATGCACAAACGTGAGGGAGCACAGTTGAGCTGAGAGAATTTTTCCTTTCAGAGCTGCTAAACCATCATAGAGTCTTTCTTATTGTACCTGTTAGTTGTACAAAAAGCTGCAGTTACTCTGTGCCACTGAGCATTTTGGGTAAATGCTACACGCCTAAGAATTCTCAAATGGCTAGAAGCTAAGTCCATGATTATAACCAGCAGCCAGAGAAGGGGTATCTTAAAGTAGATAGCAAACAGGTAGAGTAGATATAAAATCCTGTATGAGTCCTATAGTTAGCAGAACTGAATTCAGGGTCAATTTCTCAAGTTTCTTATCCCTATTAGCAACGATCTTACCACTTTTTCTCCTGTGTAAAGAGAGACGCATGCTATAATGTGTTCTTATCACAAGATATATGGCAGTTAAATTAATGCACATGGACATATAAGGCATAAATATGACAGATCATAAGTGCATTTTGGTGCAAGACTATAACAAATTAATAGAGAAACTCTAACTTCATTAGTAACATATTTTGAGAAAGGTTGGAAGGAAACACAACAAACCAAGAACTGAAAATGTTCCATGAACCGGCTCCACCGCCCTTAGAGACAAGGGGAAATGTGGGTGGACCTGGGACAGAGATAGCTAATTTGCACGTTTGGTTCCTTTTTTATAACTCCTGTTGGAATACAGCAGCCATCACCCATTCAGAACAATGCCTTTTTCAGCACCCAGAGTTCACAGGCAGGTGAGAACATCAGATTGAAGTAAGCTGCCACTCTGTGGGGTGAGACAGATGGGTGGCTCAGAATTCACCTGTATTTAAGGACTTAATTTGGTGACACCGCGGCTTGGGAACTATTCTTTGTCATTGAGTGAAACTGAATTTTAAGAATCCTTTGGCTTGATGAGTTCATCTTCCTTTGTATGTCTTGATACTTCCAAGAAGAATGCAATCAGTATAAATAGGGCAGCCCCTCTGCTTGTTGCCTAATTTCTGTCAATTCTATCAAATAATCCCCCCAGCAAAGTTGACGAATCTCTAGAGATCCAGACATAATTAAAGAAATGTGAATACAATTTCCAATGCATTAAAGAAAAGAGTTCAGAGAATTGGATTCTTGAATCCACTACTTACTGTTTCCATGAAGCTGGATGAACAATTTACCTTCTCTGACACTGGGTTTCTTCAACTGTCTGTAAACAAAATTAAAAGGTTAGTCGACTTGGAAGTATTATTCTTGGGGACATGACATTATATGACAAGTGTTTTGAACAGCGAAGAACACCATAGACATGATACTAATGGTCGCCCTTGTCCATAAACAGGAAGCCAGCAGAGTAGGTAGATGTGGTCATTTAAAATTCCTGGGCCTCAGAGGCACCCTGAGAAAAGTGGAAAACAACCCATGCCTGGCTGACTCTCAGGGAGCTGGGAAGGTCAAAGCATATCCTGTTTCTGAAGGTACTTGGTAAGTTATGAGTTTGACAGTGCGGTTAGTAGTCCATTATCTTCTCAGAGGCACTATCTTAAGAAGTTTGCATTTTCCAGGCCTTTTAAAGCCCGAGGAGCCGATCAGAGCTTTGGCTGTCCCTCCATTCACTGCATATTTACTCCTCACCACTCTGTATAACTCATCAAAAGCAAAACAGGCAGGAGGTAGACCAGAAGTCAATGTTGCTGGGAAGACACACAGAACATTGTCATTTGGAGAAGAAAACAGATGGGAATTAACAGATGAGGTGCCACTTAATTGGCAAGAGGTTGGAAATAAAAGCTGAGGCCAGAATTCAAGCCCAAATCTGTCTCCCAAGAATCTGTACTTAGGAAAACATTAAGGCCCACCATATCGTATCACTTCCTTCTTCTTTTTAATGCTCACCGGAGGATATTTTTCCATTGACTTTTAGATAGAGTGGAAGAAAGAGGGAAAGACAGAAACACTTATGTGAGAGAAACCCATCTATTGGTCGCCTCCTGCACGTGCCCCCACCAGGGAGGAGCCTGCAACCTAGGTACGTGCCCTTGACTGGAATCAAACTTGGGACCCTTCAGTCTGCAGGCCGAAACTCTATCCATGGGGTCAAACTGGCTAGGGCTCATATCACCTTCTTTTGCAGGTCAGTGAAATAGGAATTTTTAGGGGTGAAAAAGACAGGTTTTAGGAAACTTTAGAAGTTAAGGGGACCATGGGAGTAACACAGGGTTGCAGAGCAGCAGACGGTATATTTCCATAGAATAGGGAAGCTGAAAAGCTGCAACAGGTACATTTCCATAGAATGAGAGAGCTGGGAACAGCAAAAGGTCTATATTTACAAAATAGAGAGAAGGAAGCCCTTCATCCAGAAGGAGAACAAAGCCCAAAGGGAATAGCAAAACAATAAGGAAGAAGGGGGGGGAGGGAGAACCTCACATGATGTCCTCTGTGAGGTTCAACCTTTGAGCTCAGGAATTACTATAGTAACCAGTCCAAGGGAATAGTGACCAATCAGAGGGGACATCAAGGCACCAAGATCTGCTGCCTTTATAAGCCATAGGGAACAGGGACTCAGTGGGACTCTTCCCCCTCCCCACGTGGGAGTCTGTTCTGTGGGACTCTTTCCCTCTCCCCACGTGGGAGTCTGTACTTGTTCTTCAATAAATCTCCACCTTTGCTATCTATACCACCTTCAGTCCGTGGATTCATTATCCAACTCTGGCGAACAAAGAATCTGGGTTCCAGTCGAAAAATTCCGTATCACCAGTAAATTGAAGATCAGAGAGAGAAACTGACTTGCCCAAGGTCGCACAGCTATGGGTGAGCTGAGACTAAAACCCTAATATCCTGACCCCATCTCCTACCCGTAGCCAGTACGCCTTCCTGTCACACTGTGCTCAGGGTTAACTGTGGCTAAAGCACCGTCTCAGGCTGAGGGGTAAGTAGCTCAGATGCAACCCCTGCTTCCTGCCTGCTAGTCACTCACAGCCTAGCAGCTTCCATTCGAAAATATGCCTCATGTGAGCAACTCAGGATGGTCTCTCTTTCTGTATCATTTCTATCCATTTACAGTAAGTGGGTTGGGAGACAGTGAGGGTGAGAGGACTCAATATGTCTGAGGTGATTTGTGATTTTAAAAATTCACAACACCTGATTCTGATACACACTGCCAGGAGTAATAATCACAAATGTGATTATTTTTACATACGCTCATGCTCTTCTGTACTTCTTTCTTTTTTTTAAAGAACTTTAAATTGTATTTTTTAATTAAAATTTGCATGCAATATTATTATGTATTCATTTCAGGTGTGCAACACAGTGGTTGGACAATCATATACTTTACGAAGTGCCCCCCCCCCCACCCAATTGCAGTATCCACCTGGCACCATACATAGTTATTACAGTACTAGAGGCCCGGCACACGGAATCTGTGCATGCGGAAGGTCCCTGTGTTCAGGGCCATCTTCCCGGCTGCCGGCAGCTTTTTAGACACATGAACATATACACTGAGTGGCCAGATTATTATGACCACCCCATTAGTACAATGAAGTGAATTAGTTATGCAAATAATAATAATAATAAAAACTTGAGAGTATTTGCTTAGGAAGTTTTCAATATTCAGTATTTTTGGAAGTGTCAATGAAGTACCTGATGGGGTGGTCATAATAATCTGGCCACTCAGTGTAAATGAATCATTCAAAGGTGTCTCATCAAAGCATCTGAATGCTGTATATAGTTTCTAAAATACAAAACATCTCACAAGCTCTATCATTAATTCAATGGAGCTCTTACATGCAGTACAGGAGAGTGGTTAATATTTTAACATGAAAAATAATTTCCAATTAACCTGCATCTCATAGCTGAGGACCTTGAGGGTGTCAACGGGTTGAATAAATGAATGAATAGTGCGTGAGGAATATGTTCTGCTTTTTGGCCATTAGGTGGCTGTGAAACTGAAGTGGAAATGCTCACTGTTTGGCACTGGGGAGGGGCAGATTCCTGGAAGAAATACACCCTGATGAGGCAGACCTTAGTGCATATACTGAAAGTCTAGAAAGAAAACTGACATAGCACTTACTCTCTACGTTGATCTCATGGCAACCCAATGAGTAGGCAATATGGTGTCCCTTCTCTAAATGGGAAAAATAGGACTTATGGTGAAAAGAACTTGCCTCTTATTTTATACCAGTAAATGGCGAATCTGGGCTTGAATTGATGCATTTGTCTGTTGCCAAGGCTCCTGCCATTTAATACTTTAAGGACTCCTGTTTATTCTCTGTCTACCCTCCTCCCTCACCCAGGGACCAGGTAGGACAGCACAGCTGGAATGACTCGTTTTGCAGGAAGATTACCCCAAAGGGGAAAGAAAGTCAGAGCTCATTCTCACACTATACACACACACACACACACACACTAGAGGCCTTCAGCCTGTCCTGCGCCCTCTCACAACCCAGGACCCCTCGGGGGATGTAGCAGTGAAGCTGAAGCTGAAGCAGCAGGCGGCCAGGGAGGAGCCCCAGCCAGGGCCTGGTGCAGCTCCACAGCTGCTCATCCCAGCCCCGCTCCGTCTGCCCCCCCCCCCCCCCCCCCCCCCCCCCCCCCCCCCGTGCTGCCTCAGAGGCCGGAGAGGCTCCTACTGCAGCTGCACTCACCAGCTGTGAGCTTCTGGCTGAGAGGAGTGCACTGACCACCAGGGGGAAGCTGAGCGTGTCTGCCCCCTGGTCGTCAGTGTGCATCATAGTGACCGGTCGTAATGGTCACTTAGGCTTTTATATATATAAATATGAATGATTTCAAAGAGAGAGGGAGAGGAAGAGATAGAAATATCAACGATGAGTTCTGTTGCCTCCTACACATCCCCTGCTGGGGATTGAGCTGCAACCCATACATGTTCCCTGACCGGAACTGAACCTACAACCTCTTGGTTCCTGGGTTGACTCGCAACCACTGATCCACACCGGCTGGGCCATTCTCAAAGTTATCTTGTTAATCCAGGCATGAAGAAACTCAACTGGTGAGTAAGGATACTTACTGGTTGATCCTCACCCCCTTCTAGGCAGCAAGCTGTCAGCATTTGCACTGTGATTAGTTGGAGATTATAACTGTATCTAGTATTTAAAAGCCTGGTTGTGGCCTATTCAGAGAGATCAAAGGCAGTCTCCGTGGTTGAATGTTGCTTCTAAAAAGTTAAGGGAGTGGCCCCTAATTAAGGAGTGAAACTCCAAAACCCAGAAAGAACTAACAATAATAATGAGGCCTTTGATGTTTCTACAGCACTTTTCATGCCTCACATCATCGGCTGAGGGCCTCCCGTTTCTGCCCACCAGGGGCACTTCACGTGTGCTGTCTCCTGGCTGTACAGGGGGAAGCGCAGGCTGATGCCAGGATGCCCGACTTGCCAGCGAAGATGAGGCAGAGAGTAGAGTGATGTACCTGCTCTCCTCCCACCCCATTCACGGCCCTCCTATGTGCCAGCTGCCAGGAGCTGCCTACTCTTCTCTACCACTTCCTCGACTCGTTTCTAATTCTAGAACCTACTGAAAAAATGCCAGTCCTCAAAATCTAAGCGTATGTCTCCCAAGTCTGTTTTGTTTCAACATGACTGGAATCGGTCTGAAGCTGAGAAGTTACCTAGGAACAGTTGGACACATTTCATAGGCAAGATTCCAGCGTGGAAATCAAAGGCAAGTGGCTGTCATGAATTCAGGGAGCTGTGCACAGTCTGGGGGGAAACACCGTGCTTCCATCCTTAGAGACCTAAGCCAGCTATGAAGGCAGGGGGCGGGAAAGGACATTAGCTACTCAATATAGACAAAATGGAAAAAATTAAAAAGCATGCAGTACGTGGTGACTATCAGAAGAGACTGTATATAATACAGGATTCATTTTAGAGGCACAAAGAATTATCCCAAGCTCCCACCCCCACCCCCACATGTGCTGCCATCCACAAACATAGCCACGGGTCAAGTCATTGCTTTAATGTGGAGTAATGTTGTCACAAACAAAACTGAGCTTGTACGATATAGATCAGCAAGCCTCCTAAAACCTGTCCCTTACCGGTTTTGTGGCTGCCTATGGATCAAAGAGCCTCTTTCAGCCTTCGTTTCATCAGATGTAGCTATATTACCTGCACTGTCTCGTCCATGAGGTTGTTGTGACATTAAAAAGAGGTAATACACAATGACTAATCACCCAAATGAGAACAAAGCAGGTGAGATGGTTCAGTTTACAAGCAGTTCTCTAAGCCCTGCTGTAAGCTGCAATTTTTAGAAGACCTGAATAATTGATGGCACAAACAAGCTCAAAAGAACAGGATTGAGGAAGCTAAGGAGACATCAAGATTTTTCTTTTTTTGAGAAAAATGTTTCTGGAGTTAGAATAAAGGATTTAAGCTTTGGCATAAGACAAACAAAAAGGAAGAGGGAACGGGCTGGCTTGGGCAGGGGGCACTGGGTGAAAATGGGCCAAGAGAAAGCGGAATGACTTCGAGTTCATCCTGCCCCCTTGCCACTGGAGTTGATAAAGGAAACTAGGTGTTTAGCAATCAGAACGTTGCCAAGGAAATTCCACGTGTGTGAGATGTTAAGGCCTATCACTTTTAAGTTATCCTGAAAAAAAATGGGGGGAAGGTGGGTTGCCCTGACCAGGATTCAAACCAGGGACCTTTTGGTGCATGGGTTGAATCTCAACCCACTGAGCCACATCAGCCAGGATAGGTTGTCCTCTAATTTTAAGAGTCCACAAAATGCTACAAAGTAAGGTAGGATTGATTTCTAAATGTGTTTATCAGCGACTCAGATAAAAGTTTATGAAAAAACTCAAGTTCACACTAAATATATTGTTGAATTAATAATGATCCTTGTGATACTGAGAAAAAGGTTACTTGCATAAGACATAGTATAACAAAGGAAAAAGGGAAGATATTCGATCATTAACTGGTTGTATCATCTTGGGAAGTTAGTTAACCTAATGAGGCCTTGGTCTTCTCACTCCAGCTCTTACAGTCTCTCTAGGAATCTATTATTCTACAAAGGACAGTTGGACAGAAAGCAGAACTGTTCCTTTGAAAGAAAAAGTTATCTATGAGTTGAAGAAGGGTCACCCTAAATTTGAGGCAACCAAAGGATTATCAAATCCCTCTCTGAAAATAACATCAAAGAATTAGGCACAGGGGAATACAAAGAAACTGAGTTAGTGCAGTAAACACCCAGGAAAGCTATGCCCAGAGTCCCTGCTCAGGAAGGTGAAATAGCTTGTTCTCGATCAAGATATATCTAGATGGCCGGCCCGTTATTTAAACTCAAGTCTTTCTGACTCCAAGAGCCACATATCAGTTCTACTATAAGACAGGAGAAATGTTTTCAGTAGTTGCAACACCACAGTAGACCAGTGACCCTCCTTATGGGGAAAGGGTCTCTGGAAGTGCAAAATGCAGAGGGAAGCTGTAGCTCATTGGCAAGACCAGACTCAATCATGACTGTGCTAAAGACAATTTCCCTGGACCTGTCACTCTCCTCTCAGTCTGATCTGTCACATGGGAATTGCAATCCTGCCCCTGCTTCCCTAGCAGATTGTGGGGAAGATCAAAGGCGGTACCATTAAGTGGAAGAACTGTGTAAGCAGAGACTTGCCCACAGCTGCCATCAGCCCTCACTAGTCCGCAGGCTCCCGACATCACGGAGTGACCGCCGACTATAACAGTCCTCCCCCAGCCGCAGCGCTGCCTGCAGGTCTGATCATATCTACACACATCACACATCTTCCCCTGCATGTGTGTCCCTTCTTATCTCCTAATGTTTCTAGCCCCCTCCCTTCTCGTCAGCTGAACACTTTGATCACTCTGCTGCCTTCTTGTGAAACAGATCTCTGAAATTCATGTATTTGCAAACTGGTTCTACAAGCTGAATCATTCTTGCATAATGGTCAAGCATGCCAGAGCAAGCCCGGGGAGCGCGCCTGGGAAGCAGCAGCAGGCAGCAAGACTGTTCTTTGAAACCAGGATGTCTTCCTTGAGTCAATATTCATTTTGGATTTCATTCTCTATTTCAAGAGGTGGGAGGTTAAGCATCAAAGCATTAAAAGATAATTTCATTGGTTACACATCCATAATGATTTCATAATTAATCCAGCGGATGGTTGTTCCTCAAATTACATGTTCTAAGTAAACTTTAAGGTTTTGATTTTTATTGAGTCCATCTTCCTGTTACAAGGCCTCATTTTGAGGTTTTATTTGGCTCTTTTCAGACAATAGAAATGCACGTTGTTATGCCAAAAGGTTGCAGGTTTGATTCCCTGTCAGAGCACGTACCTAGGTTGCAGGTTCGATACCCAGTCAGAGCACATATTGGGGGCGGGGGGCAACCGGTCGATGTTTCTCTCTCACATTGATGTTTCTCTCTCTCTCACTCCCTTCTTCTCCCTCTAAAGTCAATAAACATATCCTTTGGTGAGGATAAAAAAAATGCATGTTTCTACCATCCAAGTGTGTCTGCCAAATTTACATGAACAGCTTTCCTTTCAAACTGCCTCCTCTATCTTCCCATCTGGAGCCCGGGCCTATGGAATGTTGGCCCATTCCCAGCAGGACCGCACAGGTGAATTGTAAGAGTGGGAAAGTGAGAGAACCAAAGCTTGGCACAGGACCTGCCCTCCTGGGCAGGACACACACTGGGAAGATGAACCTGCTGCAGAGATGAATTCTGGGAGCCCACCTGGCAAAGGAAATGGCAGTGCGTGAAGTATGTGTGACTACGCAGAGGGGTGAGCTCAGCACTGAGCACACAAAAGGAAGGGTCTGTCCCCGCAGAGCCAGCCATTCGTGACAGTTCTGTTCTGGTCCATTGCTATCCACTGCACACATCGTCCTGGCCCCTTCACATGCGCACTGCCAACCCTACTCTCTACCAGAAGCTGCCCTGGGAGGATGAACTGCCCGGTGACTCCTCAAATTCCAAGAGAACATGAAACCTGGAAAGACCTTCAGTGTTCACACAGCTTAATATTCTCCCCTTACTAGGCTCCAGAGAGCTCTGCGGGTACTGTAGAAACAAGGACCCGGCCCATCCGGCACAGCCCAACGCAGCATGGCTGCCCCAGCTCCTTCTGGGGCCTGGTTTCCTAAACCCAGTCTCACCATGTGAGATGGAAGGCTGTGTATCAGAGTGGAAAATGTGGGGACAGGAAACAAGAAGCCTTCCAAGGTCCCCCTAAAACAACCCTCACCGCCACCAGAGGCAATTCCCATACCGTAAGTCAATCAATACAAATAGAGTCGTCACTGGAACAGGTCTCAATATTGCATCGCGAAGTCAGGAAATGGCATCATTTCTCCGCGTTCAGGATCCGAGGTGAAATCCCAAGAGGACTTTGGCTAAATTGGTATGTGGTTTGCATCCCAAGTCTCTTTCATCTGTCACTCGGGATTCGGTCATGGGGACATGGGCCCAGCTGGGTGAGAACTCAGCATCTAGGCTTCTTAATGAGTCACCCAGTGTCTCAAGGAGAAATTTTTCAGCACTTGCTCTGCTTTTCTTCTTTTCTTGGGGCAACCAGCTGTCCTCAGACTCCAGCTACAGCCTCACCTACTCCTGTCCCCAGCAAAGGCACAGCTTGTGCAGAGGTGAGGTGGTTAAAGAAACACACACCGTCCACCTTCACACCACAGCTCAGGCCACTGCACCTGCTGTTTTCACTACCAGAAATGGTAGATTATTTGTACACGTGTGTGACTTCTAAGCACTTTCGTATCTTTTATCTTATTTCAGTTTCACAACCACCCAGTGAGAACACAACTCAAACACCTCAAATTTGTCAGTGATCAAGTGCTAATAAGACAGGAAAGCCTGAATTCAAGTCACCGGTGTCCACGCCAATGTCTGACATGTTTTTGATCCCCTCTTAGAAGAGGCCTCTGTTGCATGAATGACCCTACAGGATGCATTCGGTCCTAAAGTTCAAAGAATGGGACGTTTGGAGCCCCCGTCAGCGCTGCTCTCAAGGTCTGACACAGTCCATCCTTTCTCACCCTGAAAAGCTGTGTAAACGTCTTAAACTTAAGTAGCCTTTCCTTTAAAAGCTAGTAATTACTAGCTGCCATGAAGGCAGTTAATCATAATTAACTCCTCATTAATGTACAATTAAACTGCCTGTCACTCCATCACTAGCTAAGAGCCAGAAATAAACGAGGACATAGCTGATGACCCCAAACCTCTAGGATCGGGATTAGGAACCTCTACCTGAAAATTGTCAAAATGCTCTAAGAACTTGATTCAGAGTATTTTCCAAAAACATAACGGAGAACACTGTGTGTGTGTGGTCTGCTTCCCATGGATGCAGAAGCAATAGACAGCTGACAAGAATTTCATAGACTTCAGGATAATGTCAACCCGACAACGGCTGCAGCCTGGGCTGGTCCTTAGACACCATCTAACCCCGCAGGCGCAGAGCAATGTCTTGACCAGAGATATAACTGAGTGGCGAAACTCAGATAGCAGCTCCAGGCTCCACATTCCAAGCCTCCTACTCCTTCTGCTCCACTCAGATAACCAAAGGTGGACTTCGGAAATCAAAGCATTTTTTAACTGAATATATCTTATCTGTGTGTGGACCCCTTACCTCTCTCCAAGTCCTTCCTTGTGTCATGGCATGCTCTGGAATGCAGGATAATCACAAGGCCGGACAAAGAAGCAGAAGTCCTAAGGGCTTGGGGACATAAATGCTGAACTTCATTGGCACGCGTTTTATATGAATATAATGCAAATATAAGGCAGCTTAGAAGGTCAGACAGCATTTGGCAATTACAAGAGTGGAAGAGATCTCCCTAGAAGCTCAGGAACACCCAACGCAATCAGGAAACCTCCCTAGAGAACAGAACTCAAGAAATGCCAAGATGCTGCTAGAACTGAAGCTGGAGAAGAGGAAGGGCATGGGTGCCAGCTGGGCCTCAGCATGACTGCAAGTGACCATCGACAGTGTGGAGAGTCCCCTCGCTCTATTCATGAAGACCAGAGTAGGACCTAATACTGCTCCGTATTCATTCGGTTCTTTGCACCTTTCCAGACACGTACTGATCTGTCTGCATCATGTAGTTCTCCAGTCCTCGGAGACTTAGACAAGGCTGCTGTGACTCTCCGCTTTGAAAATGTAAGAAGCTTGGAGAAGGAACAAGTTGTCCTGGAAAGACCACTCAACTGGAAGCCAAACCCTGGGGTTAGGTCTGGGCTGGGTTTGGAGCGATCACTGGACTTCACACCCTCATCTCTAAGCCCCACTCCTGGACTCGGTGTCTCTGAGTCCTCAGTCATGAGAAGATTCTGGAGGTAGCAATAGTCACCTTACAGGCAACATGAGTGTGCTCGCGGCGCTGACTTTGAGATGCAAGCATTTCCTAAGACACTGAGTGGTACTTTTCCTTTTTAAAGGCGGGTTTGTTTCCTTTGAAGTGGAGTGTGACAGGAAGGGTGAATCTGGACTCCTGACACGAGTTTCCACTCCACTTGGATGACCTTGAACGAGCTCCTTGATGGTTCTGAACCCTACTTCCCCCACCTGCACTTCCCCACGGGGATGGTTTCAGGCACTGAGTGAAAATGTTTTGTAAAATATCAGTGCATCATAGACACATGAGGGACTATTTCTAACGTCTCACTGTTCAGTTTTCCTTGCACCTTGTCTGTACCATCTGCGGAGATGGTAGGCATCAGAGAAAACATCTGCTCCCGTCATCAGCCTGCAAACCGCCTGCTTTCTCTGGATCCTGGGCACATCCAGGGGAGGCTAAAAGGGTTCGGGCCCCCTCGGGTCCAGTTTCCTTCGCCAGCCCCAGCGGCATAGCCTGCCTTTCGCTGTGCTGATCACACATTGTTCTAGATGAGGCAAGCGTGCAGGCTCCCTGCAACCCGGCAGAAATGAGGAGCTAAAATATCACTGTAGTGTCCTGTCTCCTGGAAGCATAGCCTCTCAGGAGTTCAGTTACTGACCTTTCATTTTGCCTGAACAAATAAGAACATTCTGGATTTTGTTTTTTAAATATTTACTTGCCTCCCTTTCCAGACAAATAACAGACGTAAAAATACCAGGCGCTTGTTTTTACAGGGTGCTCTGGAATCTCTCCCGACTCGAGGCTATTTTCCCTGCCTGGACTCCAGCTGCTTCACAGTGTTTCTGCCGT
The DNA here is from genome assembly GCF_028538775.1 of Myotis yumanensis. Classification (NCBI taxonomy): domain Eukaryota; kingdom Metazoa; phylum Chordata; class Mammalia; order Chiroptera; family Vespertilionidae; genus Myotis; species Myotis yumanensis. The sequence continues at coordinate 4,012,549 of NW_027223762.1, forward strand.
CAGAGAATGAAATTGGTATTTAAGATGCGATCCTCTGTCGGCTCAAAGCTGGAGAGTGAATCTACTTAAAATTACCATTGAAAGTAATTTTCCCCCCTCATGGATTTCCCATAATTCTCCTGTGGAGACCCGGCTGGTTTTATTTACCTTCATTTTCAATGCTCTAATAATTTTTAAATAAACTTTCCTTCCTACACACTACAGTACCCAGACGGACCTTATCAATAAGGTGGAAAGGCATGTAATAAGGGTTATTAATCAATTGAGTCTGTTGTGATTAGCTAATTAATAACAGGAAAGGTACTTGACAAAAGAGATAGATTTTTAATTTTTAATGCCTTTGAAGGAGTGAGTAGAATTTTAATGGGCCATTCGGCTTCCTGCTGTTGGATTTGGCTCAGAAAAGGGAAAGGCAGCTAGCTACCCACACTTTCTCGCACAGCACAGCCAGCTGGGACGGCCCCGGCCTGGGAACCAGGGGCCCAGGACCTGAGCCATCACCTAGCGCAAGTCCTCTAACACCTCCGGCCCTCGGCTTCCCCATCTGTGCTTCAGAAGGTGCCAACAATGGCTAATGTCCCTTCCTCACCCCACACTCCCCTCCAGCTCGAGGTGGCTACAAGGCTCCTGGAAGGCAGTTACCTGAAATACATTTGCCACCTAAAAAGTTTTCCGTTATCTCCATTTCATAAGCATTGCTTAGCATCACAGGTAACTTTTGAATCATTTATTTTTAAAAGTACATACTATGGAATAGTATTTTATAAATAAATCCAAAAATAACATCTTTGGGGAAGAAAAAATGGGGTTCAGGTTCTTTTATTCTTAAGTTTATAGGGAATACATTTGTTGCATAAAGGGAAGAGGTCCAGAAGACACAATTCTGGAATTTAAAAATAAAAAAGCAGAGAGAGAGTAACCTGAGTGAGACACTGAGAGAAGCGGGTCAAAGGGAAGAAGAAAGCAAGAACATGAGTTCCAGGCAATGGGTTTCAAAGTGTCAAAAGCAAGCGAGTGGTTTTCTCTGCCAAATGTTGCTAAAAACTCAAGTAAAAAAAGGCGTCAGAAACACACATGTGAATTGCGTGCCAAGACCACGGATGCCTTTGGCAGGATACTGCCCCTGATGTCTGGATGCAGATATGAGGAGTGAGTTGAGTGGCCCTAGAAGTCTATGGAGACACCAGGCCTCAGCGGAGGAGAAACCCAGACAGCAGGTGGACGAGAAGGTGAGCGGAGGATGAAGGCAGAAAGGCTGGCGCCTACTTGATGAGAAGGCACCAGCCAAGAGGAATGCTTAAGGGGACGACCCCTCCCTTGAGGGCTGAGATAAGGGGACAGTAAACAAGAGAAGAGCCCAGAGGAGAATTTCAAGGACAGAGAGACAGAGAGGACAGACGGAAAGGCGGCCGACTCCCTAGCTTTCAATGGAAGGAAGAAAGCACTTTCCCAGGGGTAACCCACAGAACAGCAAGGCTTAGCCACCCCATCCACGCCTTTTACATATATATATGTATTGATTTCAGAGAGGAAGGGAGAGGGAGAGAGAGAGAAACATCAATGATGAGAGAGAATCATGGATCAGCTGCTTCCTACACACCCCACACTGGAGATTGAGCCCACAACCCAGGCATGTGCCCTGACCAGGAATTGAATCATGACCTCCTGGTTCATAGGTCGACGCTCAACCACTGAGCCATGCTGGCCAGATGCCCCTGCCCCATGCTTTTTAACTTTTGTTGTGAAGAGCATGTGAAACATACACTAAAGCAGGGGTCCTCAAACTACGGCCCGAGGGCCACATGCAAATACAAATATTGTATTTGTTCCCGTTTTGTTTTTTTACTTCAAAATAAGATATGTGCAGTGTGCATAGGAATTTGTTCATAGTTTTTTATAAACTATAGTCCGGCCCTCAAACGGTCTGAGGGACAGTGAACTGGCCCCCTGTTTAAAAAGTTTGAGGACCCCTGCAAAAGATCACTCAGGTGACCCCTACCATGCCAGGCCCTTAGACGCCCTCTGGGGCCCCTCCCCTTCACCTGTTGTATGTTTATTTTTGCTTGCTTTCTCATTTCCTTTGGGTTGAATATATATTTTTAATTTCATTTTATTTACCCACAGTGTTTTTGAATATATCACTTTGAATAGGATATTTAGTGGTTACCCGAGGTATTACAACATTCATACATAGCTATGAGAGTCTGGTATTGACATTTTAGCACCTCAAGTCAAAATACATTTTTCTAAATGCCTGTGCGTTCTATGGCTGTGACAAGCAAAATGAAAAGGAACCTAATAAAATATGCTCAAATTGAATGGTGATGACATGCTCAATAGAGAGAAGTGTGATCCTTACAACTGTCTGATTAGATCACTAATTATAATTAGTAATGCTATCTGGTTTAGCTCATCTCAATGTGATTAAGATAGTAGATGGTCAAAGCTGTCCAGTTACACCTGGGCAAGTGAGGTAAGTGGGACTGAAATGTTAGAAGAAATTAAGTGTAGCTGGAGATGAAGCCTCCCTCCCCATCTCTCCACTCTGCATAGATCTCTCCCACTTCTGAATCCTCATGATACTGTCATGCAGAGGAGAAGAACTAAAATTACCTGGATACCTGGACTCCAATCCTGATGGGATACCTACAAGCAGGGCAACCCAAAGAGGCTATGTAACCTCTCTCAGCATCAAGCATCTTAGATTGGGCTGCCATGAGGATTTATTGAGTTCATGTATGTACGCCACTGAGCAGAAGGGGTTGCCATATGGTGATCTCTCAATAACTAGCAGCGATTAACCCCAGCTGACCTATTTCACTATTTTCCCCACTGCGTTACACTTGCTTGCACATCTGTGGTGATCTGAGCCTCCTCTAACCACCTGGAACCCAGTGCTGTGTCCCAAGCTGGACTGAAGTCATGGTTAGACTCATATGGGCTGCCTGGATCAGTTTTCAGTTCTTAATGGTGTGTTACGCAGAGTTACCATAATAAATATGTACAGAGGAAAGGCAGAGAGGAAGGAAAAGAGAAGAAAACAGATTAAAGCGGGTGAACATTTCAAAGTTATAAGAGAAATGTCAACCAGGAGTTCTACAAAGATTTGGGGTGAGGTCTGTGCAGAAGCTCATACACAGATATGCCAGCCCTTGTCACCCCTTTGTCACGATATATGCAGACTAATGTTTTGAACACATGCTTCCTTAAGTCACAACGTGCACTTTCCATCAAAGGCAAATTCAAAAACAATTAAAATCTAAGGGCAATCATTTTAGCCTTGGCAATATGGTCTACTTTTCAGAATACTCTCTTGAACCACCACACAGGACTTCGGATGACTGTGGACAATGGTTTTCTGTATAGTTTTTAACAGTAACAGAGGCATACATGATAAGTTACAAAAGTGATGAAATAGAGGCATCATTGTCTGCCCTAAAGTTTACAGCTCTAACGCACCACCTTACGATGGGGCTTAAAGAACAAACATATCTCTCCTTCAGATTTGAAAGCTAATTTATTTTGAATTTATCTGATACAACGTAAGAGGAATAATTTCAACTTTCATTTTGAACCAGTGTCTTGGGCCTGCAAGCTAAGCAAACAATGTTTAAGATAAGCCAGTGTGGCCAGTGGTGAGAGACACAGCTGGGGAGGCAGACAGACCTGTGCTGAAAGCCTGCATCTGTTCTGTGCTAATTCTGGAGCGTGAACGATGAGAATGCCGGCCTGCTAGACGGGTGGTTCTGAGGCTCACATGAGATGACGTATGACTTGTGTAGGCGGTGCCTGGCATGTTATAAGCATCCAGTAAATAGTAACGATTGTTCTGCCACCAAAATTATCAATTATAGTGAAAGCATTCAGATAAATGGTGCTAAAGGCAGGCTGAAACAGGAATCGGAACAAAAATAAAATGCTGAGACGATTGTTGAAATGGGAGCTCCGGGAGGCAGGGCTATCTGTCTGCTTCGCTCACGGCTTCATCTGCTGCACTAGAGCAGCCTCTGACACCCGGCATATGTATTTGTCGAATTAACGAATAACGCGCTCTACAGCATTACATCCCCACAGAGGACCCTCCAGGATTGGGACCACCCCCCGGGGTCCGTTTCTCTCCCCCATCCTCCCAGCATGCTCTGCGCTGGGGCCCTGACCCCTTCTGTTGCGGTTGTGAAGCGACCACACTTGACCAAGAGATTCCTTTACAGGCGAAGCTCTCCAGCCAAGGGTCGCTGATGTGTCTGTAGTCTCCTAAACGGAAACAACCTCAGTCCTCCTGGATCTAAAGTGCCGTGAGTGCCAAGAGCAAAGGAGAAAGGGCACCTGGCTCAGGCCTCAGGCCCGCCAGTCACCAGCTCTGTGGTCCTGAGGGCACCACAACCACCGCCCATCAGTGGACTCAGGGGTCGATGTGTGGTCTAGGGCAGTGATGGCGAACCTATGACACGCGTGTCAGAGGTGACACGCGAACTCATTTTTTTGGTTGATTTTTCTTTGTTAAATGGCATTTACATAGATAAAATAAATATCAAAAATATAAATCTTTGTTTTACTATGGTTGCAAATATCAAAAAATTTCTCTATGTGACACGGCACCAGAGTTAAGTTAGGGTTTTTCAAAATGCTGACACGCCGAGCTCAAAAGGTTCGCCATCACTGGTCTAGGGAGTCAGAGATCTAGCTAGTCAACAAGGAAATAAAGATAGGAATGTGAATCAGGCTCCTTCTCACTAAACAGAAGGAAGCCCTGACTTGTCTACACCACACGGTTCCTGCACAGATCAAATAAAAGCACTGGAAAAGGAACGCTAGACAAAAGTGTTTTCTCTTTGTCCAGAAACATACTACTTTATGCCTGCAGTCGCTACAGCTTACTGTCAAGTTTTTTTTTTTACCTGTTGAAAAGAAAAAGAGTGAAATACCTGGACAGCTATTATAGAAGCAAGCAAACAAACAAACAAACAAAAGAAGCTGCTACTAATGACAAAGAAGGTTTTAAAAACTTATTTCCTTTCAGAACACTCTCTTAGGAGCATACTTTAAAAATGAGGCTGTTGCAGCAACTGATTTTTTATATATGGGGGACCTAAAATAATATGCCAAAAAATCTCTCTGCTGACTTTTTAACCTATAGTGAAGGAACAAAAAGAGTGATGGGAGAAGAGAGGGTTTTGTCTAGAAGGATTACAGGCATAGGCTATTCCTATTCATCTTTTTATCACAAAACAAGAAAAAAAAGGGGGTTCATAGAGTTCAAAATACCTTTTGCTATCTGAGGAAAACTAGCTGAAAAATATGCTGAATTCAGAAAATCACAAATACTCAGCAGATCAACAGGGTCGGGTCCTCCTCCTTAATCTCCCCCTTCAGAGAACACGGTGCCTCCTGCCCTCAAGGTTGCCTGGCCCAACAGATGCAACAAAAATGTAACAAATGCTCAAAAACATGGAGAACTGCTTTTTCAAAAGAAGGGAAGCAGAAATCAAAGTTTGGCCCTGTGCGAGCAGTCTGTCTCAGGGAAAAACTACAAGGCAAGGACCGCCTGGGACTATACGGAAGGCCCCGGCATGTCGTGGGGGAGGCTGGCAGACAGTCACCTGCGTGTGGGGCTGGGCTGTATGAGATGAAAGCACGTTCATCCCGATTCTCAACAGTGATTTCACCTGGGCAGTGGGAATTAGGATACACGTGGGTTTGCTTCCCACCTTTTCCAAATCTGGAACAAATCACACGTTTTTATACCAGGACTAGCAAGTAAACATATTAGAGTTCAAAAATGTACCCGTGAGACGGATGAGATTTTAGTAGAAAAGGCTCTCTGTATCCATTTCAAAAACACGTCGTCTTTTTAGCGCATAGATTGATTTCTTGAAGCTAGTGCTTCCTAAATGAACCCCCTGCCCTCCAGCCCCCACGGTAGCTCCTCAAAGACTCGATTAGGTGGCCTGAGTGTTTTCCCAGGAATTATTTAAACATTCTCCAAATGTGTAGGCAACACTTGGCTGCCATCTGCTCCTAATGAAGATGATAATGATGAAGATCACAGCCTGGTGGATGAAGACTCCGTGAAAGGGCGTATGTGTTTACAAAGCTGTGGCTATTCATTTAGGTCACGGCTCGGGTAGGATGAGAGAAGTGTTTTAACATCATTACACATCTGCTTTAAGGATTTCTATTTCCCTCCTCGACATGCTGTTGGTGTGGCTGCCAATGACCTGTCCCACCCCTGTATCCCTCCCACACACATATCAACTGGGTTTAACCCTTGCATGTAATTTCAAAGAGCTGATAATCAACAGCTTTATTAATTATAGAAAATGCTTAAGAACCACCAATGCAGGGTTTCTTAATAAAGGTGGTTTGGAGAATACTACTTGGGCCTCAGAACAAGTGGGACTCCTCCCCACACACACACACACACACACACACACTTCACCCCATTTAGGGTCATGGGACCCTCAGGCAGCCTTTATCAGATTTTTCCCATCCGCTCAGTTAGCTCATGAGCTGGGAGGCTGCACTGGGCCAGTGGGTGGGCGTGGCTTTATGACACTGAGACAGGCAGCAGAAAGGAATTCACTTCCCTTTTACGGATCCACAAAACAAGCAAAGAAAGAGAGAAGCAGGACTCTCAGCAACTAGATTAGTGGGGACCCACGCAAACTCCCAGAGAGAATCTGAATTCGTTCCCTGCAAGGCCCCCACTCAGGGGGAAGGGAGCAGAGTCTTGGCCCCGGAAGAGAAGGTTGTCTGCCCCTCTCTCTCCTTCCCCACTTTTGCCCACGTTTCTTTGTCTCTGGACCCACTGTGTTCAAAGGGGAAGACTTCGGCCAGCCGGGAGCATTGCTTTACTCGGGAGAAAGGTGACCAGGGGACTGAGGGTCCTGCTTCTGCCTCTGAGCACAGACCCACAGCCGCCCCGCCTATGACCTCGGCCTTCGGCTCTTGTCCCCAGGGGCCCTTGAAAAGAGTCAGGGTAGGACATCCGTTACCTTAGGATCACAGGCAAGCCGCATCCTTAGCCCCAAATCCTTCCTCACCAGTTCTCTCTCTCATTGCACGGTAGGCCCACCCACACCATGCAAATCTCACCTAACAAGATACACGATCAGCAGGGACATAAAATGCCTCAAACGTGAATGTGGGTCTCCTCTCATTGTTACATCCCAAGAGAGACAGTGAAATAAGAAATTAAAACTCTGCCATTTCGATTAAGTTTAGGGGACTGAAGTCCAAGTTCCTTGCTCCTGTGTTAGGCAGAATGACATCTCTCTCCCGCCCACCTTGCAGGACCCCAAAGATGGCCACATTCTAATCCAATGATGGCGAACCTTTTGAGCTCGGCATGTCAGCATTTTGAAAAACCCTAACTAACTCTGGTGCTGTGTCACATATAGAAATTTTTTGATATTTGCAACCATAGTAAAACAAAGACTTATATTTTTGATATTTATTTTATATATGTAAATGCCATTTAACAAAGAAAAATCAACCAAAAAAATGAGTTCGCATGTCACCTCTGACACGCGTGTCATAGGTTCGCCATCACTGTTCTAATCCCTGGAACCTACAAATATGTTCCCACCAAGACTTTGACTTTAGCCTGGTGAAGTTCATTAACTAATGTCCATTAGGGCATATAGAACCCTGAGATAATGCATTCGTACTGTTTGAAGCCATGACATTTGTGCTAATTTCTTACAGTAGTCTAGAAACCATCATGGCCTCTTCTCTAGTCGCCTGTGTCACTCAAAAGGCATTTGAGTTCCTTGTCAGAAGCGGCAGCTGAGCCACCCTCTCCTGGAATGGCTACAGCTTTTGGCGCCTCCAAAACTGAACTGGAGCAACTCCGAGTTTCTCCCGATCGACATTTTTCCAGTCAGTCAGAGGGACACCTAAGAATGATCACAGCCTGAATCCATGACAACAGCATGTAGACAGCACCAGGAAGCGCCCTGGGCTCAGGAGTAGCCACCACACACCGACAAGGGCGCCTAGTTCCCCTCACACGGGCCAGACACCAACACAGGCGCACAGGGCCTCTCCGGCCTCAAGAGGATAGAGGCCTCGTGCTGGCTGAGAAAAGGGACACAGGAATTGGGGTTTCAGTTCCGCCAGGATGCTGCTCTGTCTGTCCCAGGGGCCCCCATCTGGAATCAGTACAGAGCAATCCTCTACTGAGAAGTTCACCGGGACCTTGTGATTTCTTGAGGGGAAAATTCCATCCTACAGCCTCCACTCTCCAAGAGTGGCATTTGGGCCTCACCTAACTCGTCCTAAGACTTAGACCAGCACAGCTAGATGCTCCCTCTTGGGATCTGGCCCCCGAAACCCCCTCTCCCCTGTGCACTGTGCTCCAGCATTCAACACTGAACCGCGTCCACTCCGTCCAGGGAGGCCGTTTCTTATAAAGTTTCCTCGCATTTCTAAGGTGTGTAGCAGGCAGCTCATCGAACCAACCTCGGCGCCTGGCTTTCTCTGCTGTTACCCACACCCAGAGGCCCACGCGGGGTTTCTTCCTGCGGGTGAAAGACGGCTGCTTCTACCCCCTGCTCTTCAGTTACCCGAAGCTTAGGAAGCGCATCGCTTAGGGCAGCCTCTGGTTCTCCGCATTCGTCTCATTTTCCAATCACCTTCAGCAAATTCCTGAGCTTCCAAAAGCATGGGGACCTGTGGGGGCCAATGAGAATCAACATGCCCTGGACCACGGGCGCTCCCCGCAAAGCTTCCCAATCAATCCCTCCGCTTTTGAATTGTCCAGGCCTTGACCAACCTGTTCTGTTTTCCTGGCGGCAAAATGTCTTTCTTTCCTCGGTTTTCTATCACAGAGGGGCCCGTCTCTGAGGGCTCCGGCGCCTCTGTTTTTCCTTCTCGGCCGGCCAAGTGAAGTTTTGAAACGTTCAACCTACTTGCTAAGTTGCTTCCCTTTGTTCTCGGGCTCCTGCAGCGCTGGCCCTGTGCTGGGTCTCGGGGCTTGCCTGCCTGCCTTCCTCTTTGCTCCGGGCCAAGCACACATATCCAGATTCCATCCTGGGCTGTGCCCAGCCTGAGAGAGATGAACGCGGTCAGTTCCCGGTCAGCTAGAAAGAAGCGCTGCCCACCCCGGGAGGCTGGGCACCGCACAGTGTCTGGAAGCGGGCAGAATCAGTCTCCACAGTCCCCTCTTTTCCTAAATGAAATTAAAAACAGAACCGAGACAGAATTCTGGAAAGCTGATCAAAGCCTAACAGCCAAAAACATCACCTATTCACATTCCAGGTGTACAATTTAGCTGCTTTTTGTCATTAAAATTCCCAGTAATATAATATCACTGTAATACTGCACACAACCTTCTGGGCCAAAGCTTGGCTTATCAGCTCATAGGAACAAATACTGTTTCTCCATAAGGTAATTTGCTTCCCAAATGGCACAAAAGGTATAATGAGATATTTGATGCCCAAAACCTAGTACTCACCCGTCTCACTGTCCTGTCCAGAAATCCAGGGAGTAGAAGTACCGAATGGTGAACTTAGACCGGAGGTGGCTGCCTGGGCCCCACTGAGCTTCCCAGTCTCCTCCCACACCCACCCGAGGAAGCAGCTGGCCCCACAGGCAGGTCCACGTGGACTTACACACGTGGTCTTAGGTTGGAAAGCTGGAGCAGGGCACCTCCCCCCATGAAAACAAAGGCAGCACAGATGAGATCAATTCATATTTAAAGAAAGCAAAGTAGACCCCACTGAGCCCACCTGGAAGGCAGCGGGGCAGCTGACCAGGGAGTTCAGGAGCAGTGACGGGGACCAAGGAGAAGGTTCTGGTCCCAGCCCCAGAAGAGTCACCCCTCCCCAGACAGCCTAGGCCTCCAGGAAGGTCCTCGCTTGGACCCTAGGATGGAAGGAAGGCCCCTGTGGATGCAGCACTCCCCTGTCCTCAAGCAAAGGCCCACGAGTGAAGAACCCCTTCTCCTAGCCCAGAATCTGGTCTCTGGGCCTCGCCGCTCCCTCCACAGCTCATAGAATCCCCAACCTGGAGCAGAGCCCGCCCTCCCCAGGCACAGACCAACCACGCGGCGGCCCCAATCCCATCTCTGTGCCTGCCGCATAAGGTTATTTTATTTAAAAACTCAAAGAAAAAAGAAAAAAACAACATACTGATTCATGAGACTGCGGAGAAAGGGGGTTTCGGCCTAAGGGAGAGTTCATGTGCTTGCGGTCCCTGCAGGTGCAGCGTCAGCATCCTGGGAACTTGTAGGAAACGCAAGCTTATTGGGCAGCAACTCAGAACCCACCCAATCAGAATTGGGGGCGGGGCCTAGCCATCCAGGTCTCACACCCTCAGGTGAGTGCATTCAAACTTGAGAGCCAGGGGACTCAGCAAGGTCATTGTGCTACCAGCTCACTAGCAAGTTCTCCACAAACAGGGGCAAACAAGCAGAGAGAGACAGTATCCCCTCCGCGATTTTCTCTTCGTGGGAGAGAGTGGAAGCCTCCGTTGTGTACATCATCCGTTCTCCTTCCTGTTGATCTTGCAGCAACATAACACGATGAGAAATGGTCCTTGAGGACCCATACTGGGTTTTGACTTGCTCTTCTCACTGCTGCCAGTCCTCCCCATTGCTACCGGGATATTTTTCTAAATATCAATCTGGTATTTCACTTTGCCCAAAGAGTGTCTCATTAGCTACCCATTTCCTATGGAGTAAGCCTCAACTATTGGGCATGGAAAGCAAGGCCAGCCACACACTGGCCTCAAACCATTGTTTCAGTCTAATTTAAGCTCCAATTAAATCCTATGCATTAAAGGGAATAAGTGGCTTTGAATAAAGAAGCCGAGTCTCCATCCTCCACAACAGTTCCCTGTATCAGAACCCCAGGGAGGAGGTCAGCTATGCACCTGGTCAGACACATCCCTGGAGGGTCAGCTCCCGTGGCCCCGGAACCGGGTCTCGACATCGCATTTGTCAAGGGCGCCGGAGGAGTCTGCGGCAGGTGTTTGTTGAAATCTCTTGCTCTACGTACTTAATAACACTGGCAAGTGCGTGGACCAGTGGTTCTCCACCTTGGCTGCACATGAGAATCACCTGGGAATCTTTTTAAAACCCTGATTTCTGGGCCTCATCCTCCAGAAATTCTGTTTCTTTGTTACTCATGTTGTGGTCCCACCCCATCACAAAGAAACAGAATTTCCGAAGGATGGGGCCCAGAAATCAGTATTTTAAAAAGATTCCCAGGTGATTCTCATGTGCAGCCCAGGATGAGAACCACTGGCCTAGACTTTAAGCCAGAGCCCGGGAAGCGAGTGCCCGTTACCTGCTGAGCAATGCCACAGTTAATAGTTTCTATTTTCAGATATTTTCATCTCAGGAACTCCCCTGTCCTCCCTCACCAGAGTAGCCTGACATCTTCAGCATGCAAATCGCATTTTGCCCATTTAAGAAACACAATGCATTCAAATGGATTCCACCTCATTGTGATGGAGGTGTATAGCACTTAAATGTCTTAGCCTTTCAAAGGTGGGGACCTCCAGAGCTAGCGTAGGGCTGTGTGGGAAGGAATGGTGTGTGTGTGTGTGGGGGGGGGGGGGGTCCCTGATGCACACAGGGATCTGCTCTCAGCAGTGTCGCCTGGGAACTCCTGTCCAGGCAGGACCTCCATGTCCAACTTTAGATGGCCGTTCAGGATTGTGCAGCCACGATCACGCCTCCTCTTACTTTTGCCATTAACTTTTTTTTCCTCTGAAAAGTCTCCGAACAAATAGATTCTGTTTGCATGAATAATTCACCACGTTCCCAGATACAAAGGGGACATGCAAGTCCGCCGGAGCTGCCAGGGAAACTAACCAAGATCCATTTCCACCGCTTCCCCTGCATCAAAGAGCTTCGGGCCCATGGGGGGAAAGCTCTCTTTTTTTGGTTAATCTTTTGAAATTCTCTCCCTTCCACCCCCAGAATTTTAAATGCCACTCCATCAGACCCAGCACAGCACTTTGTGGAAATGGATGGGGAGTCCAAAGCCTGCATTCCAGTTCTAGTTTTGCCGCTCGCTGCTGCGTGCCTTTGGGCAACACTTGTATTTATCTGACCCTCTGAGAGTTAGTGCCAGATAAGGAGGAGAATGGGGCGGCCCCTAAAGGCCTTTGGCTCTAGTCCAGTGGTTCTCAACCTGTGGGTCACGACCCCTTTGGGGGTTGAACGACCCTTTCACAGGGGTCGCCTAAGACCATCGGAAAACACATATATAATTACATATTGTTTTTGTAATTAATCACTATGCTTTAATTATGTTCAATTTGTAACAATGAAATTGGGGGTCACCACAACATGAGGAACTGTATTAAAGGGTCAGGGCATCAGGAAGGTTGAGAACCACTGCGTCTAGTCAGCCGAGAAGGAGATAGAAAATGTTACATAGAAAATGTTACATCGGAGTCCAGACAGTGTGAAGCATTGTATTCCAATGAGGATGCTCCGACTCCTCCATGTTTCACTTCTCTGATGGTAACTTCAGGCAGAGGTTTCTGCAAATGCAAGATTTTCAGGGCTGAGGGAGAGGGGTGTCAAGGTATCAGTTGTTTATGAGCCTGAGGACAGGTTTTTGAGAATTGCCCTGTCGCATACTGTGTGGGAGTGGGCGGAGCACAGGCGATTGGGTCCTTAAGCTTCTTTCATTCTCTTTTCAAGAGAGATTCTGCTCAAGCTTCTCCTCGAAGCTGGAAACTCCTTTAGCCTGGGATGGAAATACTACCCGGAATGAAAGCCCCTGGAGCCGGCAGCCGCTGACCAAGTGCATGAATATTTGACTCCGTTTCTGCAGTTAATGGCTGATTGGAAGGCCACGTGCAGAAACCGTTCCATTTTATTTGACCAGGCTAAACTAATGTAGGTAATTAAGTCTCGCTGCCTAATTAACTTCAAATGGCTACACAGAGAGTAACATAATTCTGTTGCTTTCTAAATATCGAGGTTTATCTATACAGTAAAAACAAAGTTAAGTGTGATCGAAGGAGTCACTACTTGCTCATATTGTGTCGTTAATGACGTGGCATCCTTTTAGGATTATAGAATGCTTACGCCGCAGCCTCTGTTTACTAAGAGAGGACAAGAGAGTCCAGAGGTTAATGAGTGTGACAGGTCTCACAGCTAGTTGGTGACAAAGACGGGTCTCCAAGTAGCTCTCCTGGTAGATGAGCGCTCTTTCAAATTAGTCATTGAAAGGATCCATTTTTAGTAAGAGACATCGCTTCTGTTTTATTGTTCATGGTTTATTGAGCAATCTGGGATCAAGGGCGTTTTTGCAATTGGCAGTGGTGGGGTTGGACAAGGAGAAAGGATGGAGAGTCCTGGCTTGTTTTATTCAAATGGACTCAGGTGCCATTTATTTATTGTTCACAATCTACCAACAAAACAAGCTAGACCCCGGCCCCATTCCTCATGAAAACATGACTTAAAAAGGCACACTTTAGAAAGAAAATAAGTCAGAAGTGGTGCTGCCCAGGGTTTATTGGATTCCAAACAATTTGTCACACAGTAAGACAGAGTAAGCAGTGGCCCCCGTGGGATGCTGAGGGAGGCTGGCTGGCCCCAGAGTGGAATTCCAGAAGCTGCCAGAGGGACCAGGAGTGCAGAAGGGCAAAGGAATCCAGGACAGGCCGTGACCTAGGGGTGCCCAGCCTCAAGCTGGGGAGACTTACTTAAGCCATCAACTGTGATGGTCAAGTCACAGATGATATCTTACTTAATCACCTATATCTCAGTCTTCACAATGACATCATGAGGAAGGAAAATTGACCTTATGACAGATATAAAAACTGAAGTTCTAATTGGTGGTTAAAGTGATGCTGCTGACAGGTGCTGGAGTCTGGGGTCGACCCAGGTCTGCTTCTTGGAAAACAACACAAGCAAGAGCCATGTTTGCTTACACAAATCCGAGGCTGGAGGATGTGTTCAGAGAATGCGGTGGCTTTGAAGGAGCTCTGAGCCTGGCTCCAACAGCAATAGAATCCGCAATAGTCAGTAGATCAAGGTAAAACCTGCTACATAGCCACAGAGGCACATAAAAGACCCGAAGTCATGGTCGCAAGGCATGGAAACTACAGGCAGAGGGTTCTTAGGGGACTTTTAAATCACTCCTGATCTTTAACCAAAGATAAAAGCTGAATGCCCAAAGGCCCTCTATTGAGAAATGCCCTTGGGTATTTGCCCAACTGAGTGGGAAAATATCAAACTCAAAACCCTCAAAATATCTGGGGATGTCAAGATCCCAGTATTTTTGCTGAAAACCAGGAAACGAAGGTCAGGTTTTTGAGGAAGTTTTGATAAGTCTTTGAAGACCAGGCCCACTGGAGCATGTCCCAGCCAGGACTCTCTCCCCTTCTTGGACCAATGAGATGGCCAGAGAGAGCCTCGAGGAGCTGGAGAAAGAGAAGAGGGATTCCTGGTAACCTCACCTGTTCCTCACCCACTTCTCCGGGAAGCTCTTGCCCTGCCAAGGGGAGAAGACACTTCCATCCTGTGTTTTACAGACTTGCTTGACTATAAGGGGCTGAGGCAGGGAATCCCATCCTCCTGCCTCCCGACTCTGCCCCACAAATAGCAATTACTGTATGCTTTAATTTTATTTCTTTTAATAGGAGCAAGATCATTGCCAGCAATGTAAATGAAAGTGCTTGGTAATAAACAACAGTAAAGCGTTAGACAAAAGTATAGGGAATGGTGATAATCATCGTTATAAAATAGATAAATGTTATGCAGCAAAGAAAAACAAAACCTAAATTTTAACAACAGGAGAATAGTTAAGTAAACTATGGCTTATCTATATGCTAGAAGGCTAGACAGCCATTAGAAGTGGTTTTATGAAGAACTTTTTATGATGGAAGATGATGTCTCTGACATAATATTAAATGAAAATCTACATTGGGTGCCTGCAGGTATGCTTGATGGGCGGATGGACAGATGGTTGGGTGAATGGCGATAAAAGCAATTAGAGGGGAAGGGGGGGAAGGAAGAAAATTATAGCAATATGTAAATAGGATTTACCTCGGAGTGGGTGCACCCTGGGTGTTTTAATTTCTCTTTTATTTTTATTTGCTTAGTTCTACCCTTCCTTGTTCTAAAAGCAATTTAAAGTGTATGCAATGTACATACAAGGTAAAATTACGTTTGAGAAAAGCAGAATAGAAGAATGATCAGTTATCGGCAGCAGGTGGCGGGGATGTGGAATATACTCCCTGAAGCCCTACAGGTTAGAGAGAGACCCACCACAAATTCATCTGTAACGTTCTAACCATCAAAACAGGATGGAGACACAGTAGATGGTGAGGCTCATGAAGACAGAGCATCACAGGAGAGAAAGCGGGAATGATTCCATTCAAGGAACCAGGGAGGAAAGTTCTCCCACAGTTCTCTGCTCAGGAGGACACTGTGGAAGGTGGTGACTCTGGCTGGGCGACATCTGGCCCCCTCGGTGACCCAGGGAGTCACCTCCAGAAGATCCAGGTAGCCTCTGTGTAAGCTGAGGGCAGAATGCTCACGTCCATGGGTAACAACTACCACTTAGGGATGGTCACAACTCCCAAGCTCTGTGCTAAGTGACTAACATACTGTCTCATCTAATCCTCCTGCAACCCTGCCCTGTCTCATCATCCTGCCTGACAGACCCGGAAACGGGTTTAGAGAATAGCTGGAATTCAATTAGCGACCAAACGCCGGGGCCAGAATTCTGACTACACAGGCCAGACACGGGTCACCATCACAAACTTGGCTTCCGGAGCCAGACAAAAAGCCACGCTCCGTACAGGCCAAAGGCACAACTCCAAAATGCAGCGCAGTGGAAACAGCTCAGAAGGGATCGTTTTTCTCCTCATACCTTTTATGTTCCCAAGTGTTTACCAATGATTGGGGCTACTTTAAATGGCCCCCTCCTTAGGTTTTCCTGCACCGCTCAGGCCCACCTGGTTCCCACTACTTCCAGTTGATTTAAGAGTTCTTGAGGCATCTCTTTCTCTCCACCAGATGAGAGACAGCCCTCGGGATGCAGGCAATCACCTTGACCTGTAAGCAACCCCATCCTCCTGCAGTCTCTAACAGTGCAAATGTACAGACCATCAGTGAGCTACTTCTCTAAGGCGGGTTCTCAAAATGAGCTTCAGTCAACTGTGAGCACCTACTGAATCCTCCTTCGATGACTCATCATCTTCTGAATCCTTACCATATCCCCTTGAGAGTAAGTACATTCTACCAGACCCAGTGAGTGGAGGAAGGTATGGAGGCCCAGGCATTTTAAATGTTATTAAACTGACCAAAACATTTACTAGAGCTGGTAATAGTGATTGGAAATAAATGTTCTCATATATTCACATTCGAAGTATTAGCGTGTGCCATGCCAGCACGGCCAAGGGTGAACCTGAGTGGGGGTGATGAAAGGATTAAGAAAAGACAGACATGAGAATGAAAGCTGGGTCTCGGTGGGACGCTGCTTCTAAGAGACAGCAACGATGCCCACAGCCGTGTCTTTATTTTATAGCAGATGCCACGAGGCAAAGTAAGGGCGTGATCAAGTTGTTTACAACATTCTCATTGGTTTCAATCCCACTCCACTACATGCACCTGAACTCTGTCACTCAGGCACGTGGGGCCACGTGTTCGGACCACAGGTTCAAGCTCACAACTGTAGCTGTTGGCTGTAATTGTGCTGGGAGGGCTCTGCCATCCAAGCTGGGACTTGCACATGGCCATGAGAGAACTGTGCCCTCTCAGTAGTCCAAGGCTTGAACCTGTCCAAACACTGTGGCTGCGCCCCACATTAGTGAGAATTGCCTTCCCCCTTGAGGACACCTTTACAAAGCCCACCAACAATGGTGCTGGTGTACAGAGCCCTTGACACAGACATTGCACTTGAGTAGACTTTCCTAAGGGGACGAGTACCAATGAGAGCGAAATTAGGATGTTTCTTAGAACTGTTTATTACAGGGCAAGATGGGAAACCAAATGTCTGAAAATAAGAGTTTTCTTAAATAAACTGGAACTTATCCTTATAATGAAGTAGCAGGTGCCCACGTAAAACTATGTTGTAGAATGATTTCTATTTATTGATGTTAAAATTACTTTTGGTTTTGATGTGTGTAAAATGAGAAAATTGGGTTATGAAACAATCTGTGTAGCATGATTTCATTTCTTAAATAAATATTGTAAGATGTGCGTGTAAGAAAAAAATCAGAAGGATCTAAGGATTGATTCCAAAATGTTCACAATCGTTATTTGTGGGAGTAAGGCATTACCAGCAGCTTGTAGTTTCTTCTTTATGCATATAGGTATCTTTAAAACGTATCCAGAGTGAAGGTATATTACTCTGTGAAAAAGGAAATTTAAAACCAAAACAGGCTTCAAACATACCACAGGCTCAGTTTTGCAGACCTGTCTACCTGGCAGAAAAGAGCCAAGATGTGGGTGGGAAGGCTGATAAGCCAGGTCAGAACATCCGGTGTTTGTCTGGGGCAGTGCCTTGGGCAGCGCTCAGGATTTAAGAATCCCTCACATCAGGTGGGGGTTGATGGGAGACACCCATGTGGGCACAAAGCTGCCCCTTGAGGTATCCCAGGTAGGGATGTCAATAAAAGGAACCCAAGGTTTTTCTCTCTGATGCTTTCAAGTTCCAGTCTAGAGGCAGGGCTACCCAGGGAGATGGAAATCAACCCACTTTTTATGTTTGTAAGAAATTTCCTTCCACCCAAACCTCCCCATCTTTGATTTCCCAAGAATGCACTTACCCCTGTGCACCCAGCACTGGTCTATTATTTATTACAGCTTTCCTGTAAGCAGAAAGCACTTGGTAATTGAAGATAATCCTGCTCCCACATAAAAACAAAGAAACAAAAAAAAAAAACCCAAAACAAAACAAAAAACAAACACGGACTTGTCTGTCACTAAAAGACCTCAAAAGCCTAGAAAACATAAAGAAGCATAATTTTAGTCCTAAATGTTTTGTTCTGTTTTGTTTAATGCTTTCCAGCACGTTAGCAGAGTGAGCTCATGTCGCCAGCACTTCTTTTTCTGGAAAGCTGCTTCCCGGGGTCCTGAGTAGATAGACAGGTCCAGGCCTTCATCTGGAATAGCATCCCAGAAAGTGAATGCTTTCACCGCCCCTCCCATTTCCCCAACTGGGAGCAGCTTTCCTCCTCTAACACTACGTTGTTGAGAGCCCACTAAAAAACACAGGTGTGACCACATCCTGCTCCGGTGGTTTTCCAATGAGGAGAAAGCCAGTCGAAGCTCCCTCGCCTTGTGCCAGCAAGACAAGCCGCCAAGTACATTGTGAGCTTCCATGCAAAATGTCAAGGATCTTCAAGGCTGAAAATGTTAGGAAGCCACTGTCCAAAGGGCAGTAGAGATGCCAGGGTCCTCAGGACTGACCTTAGCTTTCCTCTCCGCATTGTCTATTACTGACATGGATGATTGAATTGCTCCAACATGTGCCTTGGTCTCTCACGCCTCCATATTCTGCCCTCTCTACTGGAACCACCCTCCTACCCTGACTGCTCAGGAACTGCTGAGTCACTTGCTCAGACATCTCCCAGTGACACCCAATGAACAGGGCCATTCGCAACTTCCCCAGCAAGGCCAACTGCTCCCTGCTGCTCTCTATACATTGGAGAGTACCACTATTACATGAACCACGGTCAGCTAGAACCAGCTGTTACATGTGCATCTTCTTTCCAAAAAGGGAGATCTTTGAGAGTGACATCTAGACCATTTCTCTTCTTCATCCCAGAATTAGCACAGTGCTCTTTGCAAAAGTAAGGACTCAGAAAACTTGGTCCACCTGGATGAAAAGACTATGTCGGGTCATCAGAGATAGTGAAGGGAAAGGGAAGAGGGAAGTGGGGGCAGGAAAAGAAGATGGAGAGAGTGGGTGAGACAGAAGAGGAGGGAGAGCCAGGGGGAGTACAGGTGAAATGCTTTAGGATCTTAACATCTGAATTTTTTATGGTCAAAATGTTCTTCTTGTATAACACCTATTGTTTAATTCATACCAAAAGTCAATGAGCAAATAGGACAGTGATATTAACATTTGTATGTTTGAAAGCTACTGAGGAGGGATTTTCAATCTCAGTGGAACAATAAAGAATGAGGGGTTAAGGAAGAGGAAACAGCAAGAATGCCAGGCTTGCTAACTTGTTCCCCGACCTTCAATCTCTCATCCATCCTCCTCAAGTCTCATATTAAGCCCCTTGGGCAGACTGTCAACAGAAGGCTTCATGGAACAAAGAAGCATTGAAAAGACCTGTGAAAATAAAGGGCATTTTAGCTCAGTGAAGAGCCCTCCGATTCAGAAGGGAAATGCTTCCCATGATCTTTCCCTTTGAAAAAAGAATAAAAGAAAAAGGAAAAGGAACATAGAGTCAGTTCACCTGATGCTGAAAACAGCAATGACAGAAAGTGAAGCTATCCTATATAATAAAAGCCTAATATGCTAAGTGTCCGGTTGTCCGTTCAACCAATCAAAGCACAATGTGCTAATGATATGCTAAGGCTGCTGAACCGATTGCTATGATGTGCACTGACCACCAGGGGGAAGATAGTCGACTGGTCGACCAGTCACTATGATGTGCACTGACCTCCAACAGTAGGTTAGCTTGCTGCTGCGGTCCAGCTGATCGGGACTGAGCAAGATGGGCTGGACATGCCCTGGCGCCCTCCCATGGTTCTGTCCCAGGCTGGCCAACTTCCCGCATCCCTCCCTGACACCGATCATGCACAGGTGGGGTCCCTCAGCTTGGCCTGCACCCTCTCACAATTCGGGGCCACTTGGGGGATATTGGAGAGCCCATTTCAGCCTGATCCTGCAGGCCAGGCCGAGGGACCCCACTGGTGCACAAATTTGTGCACCGGGCCTCTAGTTATATATATTTGATCACCATGCAATTATAGATAAAAGCCTGGGGAATCCTGACATAATTTCAAAGAAGTCTGAAAAAGGAAAGACAGGACATGCATGGATTGGCATTCTGAATCTGAGTTCTAGAGAATTCTCTCTGGAATGGGGAACTTCTAGAAAAGGCAAAATAAGCTTCAGTGTGGTCTGTTTAGGACAACCAGTGCCAGAAAAAAAAAAAAAAATAGAGCTCATTTGCTGGTATTTCTCTGAAGGAAAAGGACTCACGAGCATTTTGTTTGGTAAAATTCTTCAGTGTGTGAAAAGTTTAACAAAACATACCTGGTTTCGGGCTCTGTCACTGCCTTTAGTCATTGTGGCAGCCAGAGACATCATCATAATTCCCCATAGCCCCTAGGAGAGTGGCATTGTTCCCTGTCTGTTCCCCCTTGAGACCCACTGAGGCTCCAGTCCCTCCCCTTAAGCCCTCCCTCATTTTTACAGATAGAATGAAGTTGGGTCCAGAGAAGAAATGTGATTCTGGACAGTAGCTGAATTGGGTGGTAGTACAGCCTGGCTAGAATCCAAACCTTACAACTCAATCCATTGCATGGTGTCTGGGGCTTGTTGAGAAAGGCAGCTCAGGACCCTAATACCTCCTGGAGAAGCTTCATGGATTACCTATCCTGCCCCACATCCTGGACAAGGCAAGGAAACTCCCAGCAATCTCCTTACTTAAGAGATGAACATCTGTGGGTCTGTTGATCAAGGGTGAGAGAGATCAAAGTTTTATTTCTAATGTTCAAAAGCCACTTAACATTTTCCAGAAAAAAAAAAAGTAGAGATAAAGTACAATATGATGTCCCAAATAAACTATAGTTTTTAAGCATTAAAGTATGTATTATTCAGTGTCGGCTTCATCTAACCAGTGACTCGCTGCATCAATTTAACCTTAAAGTCTAAATCAACTTTGGATTAGCCTCGGATGAATGGAGCTTTGTTCAATTGTGACTCCTGGTTCGAACAGCCGCTGCGGGTTCCTGAAGTGAATCCTGCCATACCTAGCAGAATAACAGACTGATGGAGATTTTCCGCATGAGGCTGCACTGCTGTCATTTTGCTAAGTTTGAGAAGTTCTAGAAAATGGAGAAGGCTTGTGGAGGGGGAAGCATCATACTCACTGAGAGGGAATTTTTAAAGAGTAAGTTTGGTTCTGCAATAGAGAAGTATATTGGGGACAAAGGACTGCAGCGACAAAATCGGGAATTTGCCCCACTTCAAAGAGATGGGTCTCACTATAGAAAGATACACCCAATTCCCAAGGCTCACAGGGCAGGAGACTGAAGAGTGGGATTTCCTGAAGGTTCACAGAGTGGTAAACAAAGCCCACTGGGGGAAGAGCCCTGAGAACCATGGAGGAGAAGTGAGGAGGGGACCCTGCCCTGAGGTATCCACCACTTTCCCCGGGGGCACTGGCCGAACTGGGAGAGTCAGAGGCCGACAATGCCAAGGGCTTGATGAACTGATTCGGCCAAGGTGTTGTCTGAGGTGACAGAAGCAGGAACGTACAGAGGGCTGGGCACCAACCCGCCCTTCTAACCTTAGGCTGTGTCACTTCCTCTCACTAGCCTTCCATGTCCACCAGACGCTCTGTTCCTCATGCAAGCGTGTCTTTCGGGGTCTCGTCAGTAACTGTGCGTTCATTTTTCATAACAACTGCGCACAGCACCTTCTGCCCTGTGTCTTCCTCTCTTAATGGACTGTGAGCGCCTTGAAAGTGAGTGGGCGTTCTGTCTCCTTCATGTCTGTGCAGCCAAGGCGTAGCATACATGCCACTAAATGTTTGCCCAGTGGAAACAAGAAATGAAGAAAGGATGAAAAATAAAAAATCTGTCCAAAAAGAGCATGAAGAGTCAAAATAGAGAAATCAAACAGAGGTTGGAAACGGAAACAAAATAGGAAAATAGAAGATTGGTATCCAAGAGATGAAATAGCACAGAGATAAGTGGAGGATGAGAAGAAGCGGATGAAGACTCACCGAGAAGAGAGTTCCATTGTGTTCCTTGGGGATAGTGTCATGGTGTGAGGAGGTGAACCTGCTGACAGCAAAGGGGCAGGTAGAGAATGGGGAGCGGGCCGACTCCAAACCATTTAACAGGGACACTCTGGATGGACGCGCGTTTTCTCCCCATTCTACGCTTACCTCCCAAAGCCAGGGCTTCCAGGCTTCCAGCCCCCACACACCATGGTCCCCTCAGGGGCCTGCCCAGGCTCAGTGTTAGGGCCAGCACTACCTACAGAGCTACAAGGTCAGTTCTCCATGACTCGATGTTTTCAGCTATAATCAGTGGTTCTCAACCTTCTGGCCCTTTAAATACAGTTCCTCATGTTGTGACCCAACCCTAAAATTATTTTCGTTGCTACTTCATAACTGTAATGTTGCTACTGTTATGAATCGTCATGTAAAACTCTGATATGCAGGATGGTCTTAGGCAACCCCTGTGAAAGGGTCTTTCGACCCCCAAAGGGGTCGCGACCCACAGGTTGAGAACCGCTGAGCTACATGAAGAGCAAATACCCAACCAGGCTGATGGGAGCTAACCCTTTAGGCATTCTCAAAGTAGGAGAGATCTTGTTCAATGCTCTTCCGAAACATCTAGTTCTACATTGGTGAGGACTCTGTTTAATTGGGTCCATTCACTAATTTTTTAACTTCCAGGAAACCCTGTGGAACATATAAAATTGGCCATAGAATCACAAAGCTGGATTAAGATAACAGTCCCTTGAGTTCGGGGTTAAATCTTAAGTGAACTGTTCATGAGGAGTATATATCCTCAAGCAATGTAAGTTTCCTGGGCCTCAGTTACTTTATCTGTAAAATGGGTAGAATGGCATCTACCTCGTAGTATCTACTGAAGAGAGTTGTTATGAGGATTCAATGAAATAATATCCATAAAGCACTTAGTACCTTACCTGGCAAAGGTCAGGTGAGGCGTCACACTCTATCTGGCTTATACTGAAAAGCACTTAATGGGGATGCAGGAGGCTCCTAGCTCTGTACTATCGGCCGTGCTTTTCTTTAGGGGCACAAACCAGCCCCCACCCTTGTGGAAAGGCAGTGAGACTCCTGGGAAGACTGTGACACCTGAACAAGAGAAGAAATAGGAAGTACTGATTTGAATCATCCTCCATCACCATACATTTGGGCCCTTTACCTTTTACTGCCCCACACAATGCAATATGCAGGTCATAGAAATGTATACTTGAAACCTATGTGATCTTACTAACCAATGTCACCCCAATGAATGTAACTTAAAGAATAAAATAAGAGCCCTGGCCAGGTTTCTCAGTGGTTAGAGTGCCGGCCCAAGCACCTAAAGGTTGTGGGTTTGATTCCTGGTCAAGGACACATACCCGGGTTGCAGGTTCGATCCCCAGACCCAATTGATGTTTCTCTCTCTTCCTCTCTCTCTCTCCTTTCCTCCCTCCCTTCCACTCCTTCTAAAAATAAATGGGGGGCAGAGGGGAATCCTCCAATGAGATTAACAAAACAAAACAAAAAAAGAAAGAAAATAAGAAAGTACTGATTTGATATAAAATGAAAGGCTCTTATGTATTCATCTACGTTTGTTGTTTTTCTTTCTCCTTGTGCATTTGTTACATTGCTTCCTAAAACTAATTACCTAATTACAGAGGGTGAAAGCATTTAAAGGATTAAAGTGTGTTCCCTCACATGTAATGTGGCGGAAGAGATGTTTATTAATTGCTCCACTGAAAAATGCTCCAACCCCTTTCACAGCCGCTGAGTCATTCATTAATCTGCCCCCTCCACCCATGTGTTTAACCAGCTTTAATCCCCCCACCCCCAAGGTACCACTAAGTACCTACTGTCGTTTATTCTAAGCCCTTTAATTAATCACATTAGCGGTCATGTGTTGACCCTCTTCTCTCCCGCATGCCATTCCTGCAATTTCCTGGGGAAAGAACCAAGAACACACGTTTCTAGCAATGGCTGAGCGGCACTTTGTCAGCAATTATTCCTTTAAAATTGGAGTCACCAACACTTCAGACAGGAGAGGTGAAAATGTGGCTATTTTTATTGTGACATACAGATGCGGTTGACATTTGAATTCTGCTCTGTGTAGAGGAGAACCAGAGGTAAACACATGGAAGAACCTTCTGCTCAGAACCACGGGCTCTGCCAATCAGAGATCCATGAAGACTATTTAGGAAGGAATTAAGGGCAAGAAGTTGGGAAGGAGCAAGGGTCCCGCCAGAGGAAATGCATAGATGGGGTTCAGCAATTGAAGGGACAGGATCTGGGCAGTAGGTCCAGCAGGGGACAGGACTTGGAGAGGGGCAGGGAGGGAGCCAGGGGCAGAAAGCAGAACAAGAGTAGCACAGAGGGCAGGCAGATGTGGGAGACAGCCATCTGTGGACTTTGCAAGGAGCTAGGAAGGTCACCTTGCCTGCCACTGAGCTCCCGGTAACCTCGTCTATATCTGGCTGTGAATCCAGACACATTCACTGAATTTTCTGGAATGAAGAGTTAGCATATACACCTAAGGTTTTAAGTAACTCCCATGATGTAGTTAGCATGTTGACTCAAATAAATACGAACTTTAAAGAAAGCATCCCCTATGTTATCATTGTGTTTTAAAGCTGGAGCAAACTAAATAAAACATTTAAAGAGAAAATTATGTTAAAACAAAATGCTACCCCACAAAAGATAGAAATCCACAACCAATTACTAAAGCTACATAGCATATTTCAGTGTTTTGGGTTAGGCTGAAATAGCATTACTTTTTTTATTCTAACAACAAGGAAGTTGGCTTACTGTGAAAGCCTAAGCCACTGGCCCTTCCCTTTGTATTTCTAGGGGGTTAGGTTGGGGGAGGGGGGGAGTAATCACTCTGCTTAAATTGCAAAAACTAGATTTGAAA
The DNA here is from genome assembly GCF_028538775.1 of Myotis yumanensis. Classification (NCBI taxonomy): domain Eukaryota; kingdom Metazoa; phylum Chordata; class Mammalia; order Chiroptera; family Vespertilionidae; genus Myotis; species Myotis yumanensis. The sequence continues at coordinate 4,037,342 of NW_027223762.1, forward strand.
TGTCCTCCCCACTCTGCTTTGTCAATTACCATCACACCTGCCCTTCAGAAGCCAGCTTAGAAACCCCCAGCCCCATAGACCTGCCAGCTAGGACCTGCTGATAACACTCTTTTATGACAATGACAACTACTACCATTTCCGGGGATGTGCCCAAGTGCCTCCAAAACACACCTCCAGGCCTACAGATAAGAAAATGGGGGGCTGGACCTTCTACCATATTAAGGTACTGATCTGTCTGCACACTCATTATCCATGGCACATTTCTCACCCTCAGAAGGGCAGAATCCCTTGTCATTTCATCTTTGGTTTTATACCCAGTAGTGTTTGGCCACATGGCAAGGACCTAATAATGTCTGTTAAGAGAAAGTGCAGGGGAGAAAGAGAAAAAAGAGAGAGAGAGAGAAAGGAAGAAGAAAGGAGAGAAAGGAAAGGAATAGGAGTTGATAGAAACACATTTTCCACGGACAGAAGGACCCAGGGATAGAACTGCAACTCTTGCCAAGCACAGCCACCTGTGAAGGCACCTCTTCGCCGGGAACCACGGGAGCCCATGGGGTCTGACTGGGAGATGAGGGTGGCGCTCCTGACTTGCCTCAGGCCGCAGGACCACCGCCCTGGGAAGAACACTTACTAAATGCTTGCTTGTTGACGGAGCTTTACCTGCTTCACACGCACCAAGGAATAGATTCACACTTGAAAACTGCAATAAACATGGGCACAGTGAGGTGCATAAAACAGTGAACGTTTAATGAATAATCAGAAAGTGATCGGCCACATAAATGCCTCCAAGTTTAAATAAAGAAGAAATAATTCTGACTGGGTGGCTCCATTGGTTGGAGCATTGTCCCATACACCAAAAAGCTGCAGGTTCAATTACTGGTCAGGATACATGCCCAGGGTGTGGGTTTAATCCCCTTTTGGGACTCATATGGAAGGCAACCGATCCCCCCCCCCCCTTCCTCTCTTTCAAAAATAAAAAGAATAAAATAGAAATAATATTTTCTGAACCAGAACCAGAGGGAAGGGTTCCTTGCCTCCCTCTCACCCAGCAGAAACCACTGTGCTGTTATCACAAAAATAATGTTCTTGCTTTTCTTTCCCTTTCCTCTTCTGCGCCCCTGCATTCTTGCCTAATTATCCACGCCCCCTAACTGGTAGGTATGCGCTGTCCATCCCTGCCTCAGGGACAGCGCGTCTGCAGTACAGAGCTCAGGGGCCGTGGTGCCCACAGGGGTACAGGAGGCAGAGCAGCCTTCTGGCGGCAGGCAAGGGGGGTGAGCTTTGCAGCTCATATGGCCTGACTCCGATCTTTGCCCAGAGCTCTGTGACTCACAGCTGCCAAAGAGCTCACATTCAAGACTTCTGAGCTGGTGTCACCTCTCCGAGAGTACAGCAGCCTGTGTTCCAATCAAGGCCACTCAACTCAGCACAAGGCTACCCAGGCGCCTCCCTGGAGCTTAAAGCACCAGAACTGGAGGGGCCCTGACGCTGTTTCATATGTGAACTGACCCTTCACTTAAAAAACCTTCTTAAGTCACCAGGACAGACAGAATCCAGAAATCACCCTCTCAAACTCCTAAAATTGGAAAGAGCAAGAAACCCGAGCTCAGAGAGGGAAGTGACTCGTTCAAGGTCACACGCTGTGATAACGCAGGGCCCTAATAAGGACGGAGAAGTAAGACTCCTTTCATCGCGTTAAGCGCCCAGCAGCGCTGAGGCCCGATGTTTTCACTTTCCGTTCTGGCTGGCCAACCCCCTTGGTTCCTGCTCTGTTTTGATGAGGTTCTGGGAAGCACGCCAGCTAACTCGAGGGATTCAGCTAAAGCCAACAGGAAGAGTTTCACTTTTCCCCCCTAAGCCCAACTTTGAGGCCAGAGTCGAGTGATCCTGGCAAGGGTAGGCGGTCACTGTCCCCATAGCCACACGGATGACCAGAGGCCATGATAACTAACTTACACTCACTGAAGCCTTTGTTCAGGGCTCTACAGCTCACCACGTGCTCTCACATAGGTGATCTCACGTGACCCTCATAAGACTTCCCTGGCAAGAGGCAAGAGACGAGGCTGGTCATTTTAGTCCTGATTTTAAAGGAAGAGACAGAGCATGTGTCTGAGGTCATCAGACTAGTGGAGCCGAGGTGACCCACTATTCCATCGCCAGACCTGGTGACAGGAGAGAAGAGAGCCTGGGAGTCAGTGGCCCGTGCTTCATCCTCACTCCATGATCACATGACACTGACAAATATTACAAACAGCTCCCCTGATGACCTCTGTATCTCAATCATCTCTCATTCATCTTTATAGGCCCCCAACACTGAAGGATCTTGGTGGGGGGTGTAATTTGATTTAAATATAATTTTACCTATGAAGAATGCTTTGCATCATAAAAATCAGTCAAGTATGGCATTTTTCTGAGATAATTCAGGCTGTCTTTGTCTTCTAGTACGGTATCTCCATAGATTTGTGTCAGTAGCATATTTGAGCCACAAGTAACTACAAATAAACTATTTCTCTCCTTTTGTGGATGAAGAAACCGAGGCTAAGACAAAGGACAAGACAACCTAGCCAGTTGACGTAAGTCTCTGGGAGAGGGGAGACAAACACCCAAATCTCCTGAGCTCCAAGTCCATGTCCCTTCCACCCCACCCACCTGTCCCAACCCCCCTGTCTGCCATTGAAATGTCTCCTACCTGTGCATTCTCACGCAATTCAGACCAAGTAATTTGTCAGGACCTATCCTAGCTGTGGGTGTGTCTTGTTTATTGTAGCATCATGTCACTAAGCCCCCACCTCCCTCAAAAACCTTTCACCTGACACTCCCCCTCTCTGAGCCTGAGGTCCTCACCTGGAAAACACAAATAAGCCACGTGCCTCCCCTCACGCTGTGGCGACCTCTAAACTGAAATGCAAATGGGAGAGGTTATTATCAGTATTTAGCTCTGGATTTGCATTCCATGCGATTGTGCCTCAGGTTACCAACCGGTGAAGGGGAGCTGTGCTGTCTAGGATCTAGCCCAGAGTGGTGCTAGGGCGACGTGTGCAGAGGTCAACCTCTCCTGGGCCCTTCCCAATGAAATGCTTACAATTATTAACCTCCTCATCAATGAATCATTAGCATCCCACTGATCTGCATGAATCATTTTATTTATTCACCTGCATCAATGTCACACTTACTGTGTGCCCAGCACCATGAGGAGAGGCAGAGCATCGAAGCCGAGGCAGAGCCAGTCCCTCCCTTCAAGAAGCAGATAGTCCCGAGAGAAAACGACACAGACCTACAGACAGACAGCCTGGCTCTAAGAGGGCGCATGCAAGCATTTCAGGGAGGACCACACGGTAAGGCCTTCTTCATAGATTAGTCCATTAGGAAGGAGTTCCTACTGCTTTGAGACAAAACAAAGTAAAAGAGCCAGTAATAATTAGAATTAGAATCTTCCTACGGGACCCTCCCAAAATCAGCACAAGAGAATCCTGGCCCAGCGGACTGGTCCCTTTCTGGAAAGCTCCCCCGCTTGACCGGCCACAATCAATGGCCCCGGCTCTGCATCCCAGGCTCTGTCTGTACTGGCTCTGGTCCTCCTACTCCTTCTCGTGATCTCACAGTGATTTGTAAATCTGTCTCTGCTCCCTTCTCAGTCCAGAAAGACATTAGCTGTGCCCTGCTCCTGCCTCCCTCCCTCCTTTTCACTTCGCCCACTTTAAAGCCACTGAATAGAATGGCACCTACAGATATTTATCGATACAGGCTGACCAGAATGGAGTCGTCTCCTGACAAAGGGCAGGCTTACCGGTTTTCACAATCTGGTTCCACTCTCTCCATGCCGCTCTAATTCTTCTGTTAGGGGCCCATTTAAGACAGGTCACCTAACTGGATGAGGTGCAAACGGGTTTTACTCCATCCTTTAGGGCTCCTGGGAACCTGTGGAGAGGCCCAGACTGTATTTTAAAAGCAATCATCATCACTCCAAACAGACACTATAAAACAGACACTATAAAACACACACACACACACACACACACACACACACAGCCTGGCCAAGATGATGGAGCAGGTGTGAGGCCTAAGCTGCAGTGTGCCCAGGCCCGTTGGTGACCCATTTCTGCAGCCATCAGCCACTCGGGCTATTTATACGTCCCCACTGAAGACTTTGTGTCCTGGCCCCTGGCTCCTCCCTCCCTCTCCCGTTCATCACCAAAACTTTATGGAATGCTTGCATCCATAGGATGCTGACTCATGGATCCATGCCAATCTGGTCTCCTAAAAAGCTCTATAGACTATCGACATCTTGGGACTGCCCCCCCTTGGTGCTCTGATTCAATAGGTCCCTAATGGAGCCCAGGAATGTGGGATTGGAGGGTGTTCTCTGATTGATTCTCATGTGAACTCCTGGTGGAATGCCGCATGGAGCCTCAGAAGCTACCTAATTCCCATGACCAACAGAGGACCCAGAAGAAGGCACGTGTAATGCAACGCCACCCAGAGAGTCCATGGCTAAGCAAGGGCCCAAGTCTCTTGATTCCCCCTCCAGGTCTACCTCCTCACTGCCCTCCCCCACCCCCCACTCTCCTCCCCTCCTCCAGTTAGGACAACAGTGTTGACAAAAGGAAAGAAGACAAACTTTTTGTTCGTCATCCTCCCTCCCTCCCTCCCTTCCAGAAAGACCCCTCAGCAGAATATATATATATATATATATATGCATACACTTTCTAAAATTTTCTAAAATCAGAAGAATTTGGTTTCAACGTGCAACTTGCATTTCAACACAAGAAAACAAAAACACACCAGAAAGTGCTATGGTTCAAATTTTCTATTGAAACCAGCCCTGTGAGTTGCCTAAGCAATTCCGCCTGTACCTCAACCTGGGAGAAGATGGCTGGAGGATTTTATAAATAGCGACTGTCACCCAGACGGAATTTCTCCTTTGCTTTTCAATCATGTATTATTATTTGGTAATATTTCTAAAATCACTTTTGAGATAATAAACTTGAAAAATCACAGTCTCCTGGACGCACGGGGTTTTATGACAAAATAAATACAGGGCAGGAGGAAATTGTGAGTGTCTCATTTTAGTTAAAATATCTCATTCTGACGAAGGTCCTCAAGGGCAGGAAGCAATATATACACATTTCAAATTGGTGGCATTACATCCAAACAGAGATATTAAGGGGGAATGCAATAAAGGATTGTGTTGTACACAAGTGGGGAAAGTGGCCCCAGTCTCACTGGTAGCATAGCAACGCCTAACTACACTTTGGCTCAGGTCAGCAATCCCACGTCCCTTAAAAAAAATTAAAATACAAGTACAAGTTTACTTCTTCTACCAAAGGACTTCAGTAATCAGAATGAGACAAGTTTAATTTTCTGTATCTCTCTTCTGCTCATAAATGCAAAGGGTAATTCAGTGGAATGTGACTAGCAGAGATTCTGAAGGTCTGACCAGCTGAGATGGTTCATTTTCTAATCTGAGGAAACACTTTCAGGTACACAAGGCATTAAATAAAGACTGGTAAGTATTTTTTTTTAAGTGGGGCAAACAAAAGTGGGATGAGGCTGTAAATACTGGATTATCACTTTATCTCCCATCTGAGAGTCTTTTTTCATTAAGTCATCAAACCAAGGTTCAATTTCATTCAAAAGATATTCGCTAGGAGCGAAGAAAAGCACAGTGTGAAATGACAAAGGGATCCCTGGTTTGTTCCTACGCCACAGGGGACACCAAGCATTAGAGGTCAGATTAGTCAGGATAGATCATGCTTTGCTGTGTTGACAAATGAATATCCAAATCTTGGTAGTTTACCATAGGAAGCTTTAGTTGTTCTTGTTTTTAGTCACTCACATAAAGTCTAATTTAAAGTCAATTATCACCAATCGGAAAGAATGTATGTACCCCTATGTTCATAGCAGTTCAATTTACAATAGCTAAGATTTGGAACAGCTCAAGTGCCCATCAGTAGGTGAGGGGGTAAAAAAAGCTGTGACACATTTACACCATGGAATACGATGCAGCAGTAAAAAATAAGGATCTCTTACCCTTTGAGGGACCTGGAGAGTATTATGCTAAGAGAAATAAGCCAGCCAAAGAAAGACAAGTATCACATGATCTCACTCATATGTGGAATCTAAAGAACAAAATAAATTGAGGAGCAAAATAGATGCAGAGACATGGAAGATGGGACAGATTGTTGAATCTCAGAGGGAAGGCGTGTGCGTGAGAGAGGGAGGGGGAGTGTGAGAAGAGATTAACCAAAGAACTTATATGCATACATGCATAACCCATAGACTCAGACAATAGTGTGGTGAAGGCCTGCGGCTGAAACAGATGCCGGCTAGAAGGGGCCAATGTAATACTTTCAACAATCAAGATACATTTAAAAATAAAGCCAATTATCTCTCTTTGGCCAATTGAAGTCAACTTATCCATTCTCCTCCATTTTAGAGCTCTTCCTTCAAAAGCACGGACAGAAGAGACAAAACCGGGAGAGCTCCCCACATGCTTAGCTGCTTCTGCTCACATGCCCCTCGGTGAGGACGTGGGCACATGGGGGTGAAAACACTAACTACAAAGAAGCTGGAGCTAAGGAATCTCCCTGTGGGGCCGGGAAGAGAGATGGTGGTGAGAACATAGTGCTGTATGTGCCACAGAAAACCAGTTACATGTCCTGGGAGGTCAGATGGAGCAGGGAGCGGCGGAGTGGCTCATTCTGAGTGGCTGGGAAAGCTCTCTGAGGAAGGTGAGATCAGACTCACCTGCAAGGAGAGAGTAGGTGGAGAATAGAGAGCGCGTGCCATGTGGACTGAGCACGGTGATCAGAACTCCAAAGGCGGGAAGCAATGGTGTGGGCCTGGGGGGCAGCAAGGAGACAGCCCCTCTGAGCCATGGCTGGGGAACAAGGGAGGACAGCTATTCAGAAGCAGCTGCGATGGATCATACCTTGGAAAGTCGTGAGCCACAGGGAAAGGAGTTAAAATCCCTTTTCATGGAGCAGCGCTGTGGTCTGCGAAGCCAGGTTGTCCAGGGAACCCCAGGGATGACCCAGGTGTCCAATCCCGAAAGCTGGAAGTCCCTCAGCTCAGCTCATTACCCCCATCACCCAAATGGCCACTGATTCCGATGGATTCTACTTTCTAGGATATCTCAAAGCCACACGTTCCTCTGGTCCCCATTCCTCTGCCTTGTCCCAGGCCCTTAGGTCACTTAGCTGGTACCAGCAAATGAATGTTTGTGTCACCCTGAAATGCGTATGTTGAAACCCTAATCCCCAAGGTGACAGTACTTGGAGATGGAACCTTGGGGAGGCGGAGCCCTCATGATAGGGTTAATGCCCTTCATGAGAAGAGACAGGAAAGCTGTCTGTTCTCTCCTCCCACTCCTCCTCCCTCTCCCTCTCCTCATTCTCCTCCCCCTTCCTCCTTTTCCTCCTCCTTCTTCTCCTCCTCCTCCACTGCCTCCTTCTCCTCCTCTGCCTCCTCCTCCTCCTTCACCTCCTCCCCCTCCCCCTCCTCTTCCTCCTTCTCCTCCTCCCCTCCCTTCTTTATCTTGCTCCCTCTTTCCCACTCTCCCTCCTCCTCCCTACCACGTGACTGCACAGCAATAAGGCAGTTTTCTGCAAGGCAGAGCTGCCCTGCCAACACCCTGATCTTGGACCTTTAGCCTCCAGATCTGTGAGATACAAACGTCTGCTCCGGGAGCCACCCTCTGTGCACCTGTCAGAGCCCTGCAAGCCGACCCAGACGCCTGCTCTCTTGCCACCTCCTCGCCAATGACCTCCGTCTCGGGCCTCTTTTTCCTTCAGTGTAAACTGGCACCATGGGGCAGGAGGGCCTTCCTAAAGCCCCTTCTGGCAGAAGGGCCCCTTTCCCTCCTGGCCATGTATGTCTGTGTTCCATGCTACCACACCAAACCACGATGAGGTTTCCTGAGAACATTAGATTGTTCATGACTCTAGCATGTTCTATATGCTGCTCCTTTTAATGGAAAGGACTCCACTCATTTCTGGTCAGAAACATTATATTCATGCAAAGCCTAGACCGCCTCCCGATTCTGCCCGTCGTTAAGACTTTCCTCCTCGGTGCTCACTTTCACATGTTCATTTATTGCTTCTGTGTGTTTGCAGAGGATCGTATCCTGGTCAACGCTCCACATACAACGTGAGCTCCACTGAGAACAGGGAATGTGTCTCTTCACCTTTGACTCCCCAGGCCCCAAGCCCTGTGTCGGGTTCAGAGTATCAGCTCAATGAATTCTGAGCTTATGTGAAGTTAGTATAATGGACATTAGCTAAGCTGTGTCCTGGGTCTGAGCTCCAGGCCTAACTATGTGCTCCACTGGAATAAATAATGATAATAATAATAACACAGAATATTACAAAGGAGGAATATGGCAAAGGAAAATGCCATGGACCCAGTAGGACAGAAATCTGTAATCCTACCTGACAGTTATGAAGACCTTATTCTGGACCAGATGTTGTGCAAGGTGCTGTTAATACAGTCTCACTTCATACTCATCAAAATCTCTTAAAGAAGAACATGATTACTACTCACATTTTACAGATGAATGAGTCAGGCATTTTGCCCAATGCCACGCGGCTGGCGATGGTAGAGGCAGGATCTGAATCCAGGCCCTCAGAAACAGAACCCACACAGAAAAGCTGCCCAAAGAGAAGAGCGCAAGCTTGGGTATTAGGATCAAAGGCCAAGACACAGATAGCAATTAGGACAACATTAAAGCAAGAGGGCTGATGGAATGGGAGCATGAGAACACCCATCCCCTGTGCTCCTCGCCCTTGGTCATTTAGAAACAGGTGGAGTATGTTAGTGGTATGTTAAGTACATGTTTTTAAATAGAAGCCATACTTCATTAACTGTGTGCTATGTCTGTAGTTAGATCTAAACGTTTGACAACTGGAAAATAAATAAATACCTCATTGCGATAAACATAGGCCTGGGCAAGGAAAACAAAATGAATCAGCACCGGTCATTTAAAAAAAAACAAAAAAAAAACATGACACCAAAGGGAACGCCTCGAAGAACAAGTGAAATGCAAACCAAAGCGAATACTTGACTCTGTCCTGTTTTACAGCAAGTACTTTTCCTTTTTCACTAAACTCTAAAGTGTCTCTCTCCCTATTATTATAAGGTTACCATAGATGTCCTGCCCTCTGGGATAGGTCTAGGTCAGTGGTCAGCAAACCGCGGCTCACGAGCCACATGCGGCTCTTTGGCCCCTTGAGTGTGTCTCTTCCACAAAATACCATGTGCAGGCGCGCATGGACAGTGCGATTGAAACTTCGTGGCCCATGAGCAGAAGTCGGTATTTTGTGGAAGAGCCACACTCAAGGGGCCGAAGAGCCGCATGTGGCTTTCGAGCCACAGTTTGCCGAGCCACAGTTTGCCGACCACTGGTCTAGGGGAATTTAAGTGGGAGGGGGAAGGATGAGTAGAGGAAAGAAAGAGAGAGAGAGAGAGAGAGAGAGAGATCCTCCCAACCCCAAGAGGTGTTGCTATCAATTCCAGTGTCTTCAGTGCCTATGGATTAAAGTGCTGCCTGCAGCCGGGAGAGAGCTGAGTGCTGGGGTAATGGCGGGAGCATGCAGTCCCTCCTCCTAAGGAGCTTACCATGGATATTGACATGGAACTCCGCAGTCAACACAGTCTGAAAGGACGGATGCAGTGGGAGCTGGGGGCGAGCACCTCCAGCAGCCGGGTGAGTGAAGGAGGCTGCCATGAGGAAAAGAAATCTACAGGAAATCTGCAGGGGAGTGTGGCAGGGAAGAATTCTAGCAGAGGGAACAGAGCAATAACAAGAAAGAGCCCTGGTGCTCGGCCAGCGTGGCTCAGTGGTTGAGCGTTGACCTATGAACCAGGAGGTCACAGTTCAACTCCCAGTCAGAGCACATGCCCTGGTTGCAGGCTCGATCACCAGTAGGGGGCGTGCAGGAGGCAGCCAATCCATGATTCTCTCTCATCATTGATGATTCTATCTCTCTCTCCTCCTTTCCTCTCTGAAATCAATAAAAATATATTTAAAGAAGAAAGAGCATGGGTATGACAGGAGCAGGGAAACAGGTCAAAACAAACATCAGCGTAATCAGTAAGGCAGAAGCAAGAAGCAAGACCCCCTGAGTAGCCTAAGATAAGGGGAAGCAGAAAAACAAGGCCTTGGTCTTGATGTAGCACATGGACTTCAGATGTTTTCCTAATGTCAGTGGGAGTGATTGAGGAGGGTATAGAGTCAGGCAGGAAGGCACTCCCAGATGTGCATTTTAGTTTTTAATATGTTTTTATTGATTTTAGGGAAAGAGGAAGACAGAAAGATAGAAACATCAATGATGAGAGAGAAACATAGATTGGCTGCCTCCTCCATACCCCCTATTGGGGATTGAGCTGGAAACCTGGGCATGTACCATAACCAGGAATCGAATTAGTGACCACTTGCTTCATGGGTTGACACTCAACCACTGAGCCACACTGTCCAGGCCAGAATGTACATTTTAGAAATCCCTCCGGCAACGGTGGGAGATGGCCGTGGGAGCAACACTGGGGTCAGGGGTCACAATGAGGGGGCTGCGGCAGCAATTTCCATGGGAGTTCCCGGTGACTGGGACTAAGGTGCCCCAGTAGGAATGGACCAAAATAGACAGGAGAGAAAGATATTCATAAGGGACAGACAACAGGCGTTGGGAACAGTGATATTGGGCCTGGGAACAAGGGAAAAGTGACCCAGAGTGCCCAGGTCTTGGCTCACAAAACCAGGAGGGTGACGGGGCCTGTTCACAAAAGGAAACACCTGAAAGGAAGCACGTTCCCAGGTACAAGAAGAGCTCGGCCTGGGACAGCCAGGTCTTTCGGGGTCTGTGGACAGCCAGCCCTTTCGGGGCCTGCAGACAGCCAGGCCTTTTGGGGCCTGCGGACAGCCAGAAGACACATCTTCCAGGCGGCTGGGTTTGGGTTTGTAATTCAGGAGAGAATTCGGCCTGGAGATTTCTATCAGGGAGTTGTCACAGGGAACTATGATGAAAGACAGAGAAGCAGACAAGATCTCACTATGACAATCCACTGGGAAGAGACCCTGGAAACAGAATCCGAAGAAAACCAATATGGAAGGCACACGTTGACCGAAGTGAGCCCACAAAACATGCCAAGAGGACTAGCCAGGGAGCTGAAGGGGAACCAGGAGGCGCAGTAGACGGGAGGGGAAAGAAAGAAGAACTTATCACAACAAGGAACAGGTCATCAGCTGTGCATCAACGGAAAGTCAACCCGACCAGTGAGAACAGACACCAAGAGAGCAACGGAGGGGGTGGGGCACTGTGTGCTCTAAGTTCGTTCTCAAATAAAGGGTAGGCTCACTGTTGTAACAAACAGCCACGACAATTCTTGGTGGCTTAACCCAACTGTATTCACTTCTCCCTCACATCACAGTCCAATGCGGATGTTTGAGAGGGGACAACTTCTACTCTACACAGTCATCGGGGACCCGTGTCTCCTTCCATCCGGGGGCTCCTCATCGGTTAGAGTCTGGTAGCTCGACCATGCATCCCCGCATACGGCCAAGTGGGCAATGAGGGTGCATGGAAAATCATCACATGGAGTGTCCATTGAAAACCGTGTTAATGGTTTCAGGGGCCCAGCCTGGCACCCACTTACCAAACTTCCACCCACATGCCATTGGCCAGACTCAGTCACCTGCTCCCCCCAATCAAAAATGTTGAAATAGAATTATAACCAGCTGGCTTCCAGAGTTTGCTTTTGATGAATATATTCTGCTTTTGGTGATATTGTGTTTGTTTGTTTTTCCAGTGCAAAAGCAGGCAGGAGGGGGTGAGAAATAACAGACGAATGAAACAATTAGCAAACAATATGTTGTGATGAAAAAAAAAGTTAGGCTCATCACCAACCTTCAGCTGAGCGGCCCCTTTCTTCCTTCTTTGTCGTAATTGCCAAAAGGCTACAAAGAGCAGGTGCATTTTCCTTCCTTTACTTTTAGCTCCTCTTTCCAGTGTCTCAGAGTCAGAGTGTTCTCTGCCTTATACTTCAAAGCGGGGAGGGATGTCAGGGAACTTATTCTCCCTGGTGGTGGCTCAAGCAGTAAGTCTTTTATCCTGGCAGACAGGGGAGGGCTAGGGAGGAGATGCGCAAAGTTGCATGTTGATGTTTGAACCTTTTGACGCTGTGTTTGGAAGCCCTGGAAATAATGTGTGTTGATTATCCTCAAGAATGCTGAGAACAGCCTGTTCTTCTGTCCCCCAGGGCAGAGGGAGATAGGACAGGTAGGACAGAACACAGCCTTCCGAGCAGATGCATTGTAAATGTTTGTGTACAGATTGGATCTGGACATGGACAGAGGGTTTTTTTTAAAAAAGTTACTCCACAATAAACCCTGAGCTGGTTTCAACGAGTTCCTCTCAGACACCAGCAGTGAACTCTCAGATCCTCCCTCCCAGAGACCACGGAAGTCCAGGTCATAGGCAGATATGTAATGCACTTCTTGATCTTTGCAGCCATTTGTTCAATACTCTTAACTTCAGGGCCAAAATAAGTTGTTTATTATTTACAGCAAATATATATATTAAAGATCATCACAACTTGTGTTCAGTTCCAAGGATGGCAACTTACATTCTCAAAAGTGAATCCCCTCCGGAGGCGTTAAGATGAACTCATTTGCTTAACCCTCTGAGCACAGTGCCTAGCCAGCTGTCCATGGTCAATCTACATGGGCTATTCCCATTTTTATTTTTGCTGCTGGAGGCTGCTGTCCCTGGCACGTGAAAGGGGCCCGGGATGCAAAGTTGTGCAGAGCACAAGCCAATCCACAAGGCGTTCACTTTGTGAAGAGGAAGGAAGTCAGCACAGGTTTGTACTAAAACAGGATAAGAGACCCAAGAGTGGGTACAGCCTCCAAGGGGCACAGAGAGGAAGCCCCTGCTCTCTCTGGGGAAAGAGGGGACGTTCGCAGCAAAGCTGCTGCAGCCAGTCGTCTTGAAAGGGCAACCAGATGCCTAAGAACTCTTTGAAGCTGAACTTTACAAGCTTTTTTAAACCGTCGATCTAGAATTCCATCTGTATGAAAGTTACCTTTCGGCATCCAGTATCCACCCAGAGCACATTCACTCATGAACTCTCCATCCAGAAATGCAATCATTAATTACTGCTGGACACTGTTCTCGCACAAAAGCTAACAAAACTTCTTTAGCAAAGATGGTGCTGGGCTTCAGAAACACTATGATGTCCTACCCTCGGCATTTGTGATGCACCCTTTTCATAGACAGGAAAGGGGCTGGCCAGGGCTCAGACTTTCCCGTGGCATTTCACACAGGGCTCCTTTTAAACCCAGCGCCATTGCCTGGAGAGGAGCCTCACGTCAAAGGTGCAATTTCAAAGGCGAATGCACCTGGCAGGGAAAGGTCTGGGGAACCAGGACCAGCCCTGGGACCATCAGGAACCCAGGCCCGGGGCCCCAGCAGGGCCCAGATGCCTGCCTCCGACAATGTGGTTCCCAGCCACTGGCTGCCTCAGCGCCTGGAGTGCACCGGGTCTCTTCCCCATCCCCATCCCCAGACTCAGCTTCATCGCTGGAGTCCTCACTCCCTGAACGCAAACCGCGGGCGGACAGGCTCTCAGTTACGGCGGGTGTTGGAGCTGGGGGCGCGGGTGCCTGCGTGTCCCTCGCGCGCTCCCGCAGCGCTCACACCCCCAGCTCCCCGCCCCCGAGTGGCGCGAGCCCGGGTGCGCGGGGGACCGGGCGGGAGGGGCGGAGCGCGCGCTGGAGACCCGCCCCCCACTCCCCGCCCCCTCCCGCGGAGATTGACAGACCTTGGGCACCTGCCCCAACCAATGAGCGCGTCGCAGGGCGGGCCCTGGACCGCAGGGCTCTGGCTACTTAGAGTCGCCGCCTCCGCCGTGGGAAACCAGAATCCAGTCGGGACTGTGCCGGTGGATCGGGCGCCCCAGCCCGGCGACCCGCAGGCGGAGGGGCTCCGTGCCGGGCGCCCCACAGCATCGTTCCGCGCGGGGCAGAGCGGAGCCGCCGCAGCCCCACGCGCCGCCCAGGACCCACTTGCCACCACCGCCTCCGCAGTACCCATGGGGACCAGGAGACTTTAAAGGAGTTTGGGGTTTCGGGAGCAGGGAAATCACGGGTACGGAAAGGCGGCTTTCTTTGCCTTGGAGACGTTTTCTCTTCGATGGTTTGGACCCTGTGCCCGGTAGGAGGGAGAGGGATTGGGGGGCTGAAAGTGGGCTCCCCACACAATCCACACGCACACCCACACCCACACGCGTACACCGCGCTGGCTTCCCCCTTCCTTCCCTTGCCTCTTTGTTCGGTTATTTTAGACAGAGCAGCCTCGCCCTGGCGCAGCGCGATCGACTGTGCTGGGGCGAAGGCGAGAAGTCAGGGGCGGAGTGCACCCGGTGGCCAGATGTGCCCGTGCAGGGGTGCAGTTGCATAGACAGGGTGCGTGCCAGCGTGGGCCTGGGACTGTGTACGGATGTGGGAGTCGGAGTGGGCCATCGTGAAGGTTTGCCTTTGTGTGCTTATGTGGCAACATCGCACCAGGGTCTAGACCCCAAATGTGCAAAATGTTGCTGGTGTGTCAAGGAAGCGCCCAGGAGTCTGTCCCAGTGTCATTGTGCGCTGCGCTGGCAGGGAAGGCGTGCGACCCGGTGCAAAACTGAGCGGTGGGCTGGAGAGGGTGGGGACCGAAATGTGAGCGCAGCTCTAGGGCCTTGGGCGCCCCTTCTCCCTGCCAATGGACCCCTCCGCCCTTTCCTGGGAGTCGGTCTCCCACGCTGCCACAACCCACGCTGTCCTCCCCACCGGGACCCCGCACACCCTCCAGCCAGCCTGCCTTTCTCTCGGGGGACTTGGACCCAGTTCCCGGAAGGAGTCCCGGGCTGTCTGGTGGCGTCCACTCTAGCTCCTCGGCCGGGTGACTTCCGTGCCAGGCCTGCCCCCTGGGGTGACACGGGAGATTCGCAGGGACTAGAGTAAGGTCTCCGGGGTGGGCGGGCAAGTCCCAGGGGCACCACACGTCCTGCGGGGGAGGGGCCGCCTGACTGATCGCGTCTCTGCCTCTCCTCTGGATTCGCAGATCCCCGCTCCTGGCCCTTGCCTTGTGCGTCATTGATGGGCAACCAACTGGACCGCATCACCCACCTCAACTACAGCGAATTGCCCACGGGGGACCCCTCTGGGATCGAGAAGGACGAGCTACGGGTCGGGGTCGCCTACTTCTTCTCGGATGAGGAGGAGGACCTGGACGAGCGCGGCCAGCCGGACAAGTTTGGAGTGAAAGCGCCCCCGGGGTGCACGCCCTGCCCGGAGAGCCCCAGCCGCCACCATCACCACCTGCTGCACCAGCTGGTCCTGAACGAGACTCAGTTCTCCGCCTTTCGGGGCCAGGAATGCATCTTCTCCAAAGTGAGCGGCGGCCCCCAGGGCGCCGACCTGAGCGTCTGCGCCGTCAGCGCGCTGCCTGCGCTCTGCGAGCCGGGCGACCTGCTGGAGCTGCTGTGGCTGCAGCCGGCCCCCGAGCCGCCGGCGCCCGCCCCGCACTGGGCCGTGTACGTGGGCGGCGGGCAGGTCATCCACCTGCACCGGGGCGAGATCCGCCAGGACAGCCTGTACGCGGCGGGCGCGGCCAACGTGGGCCGCGTGGTGACTAGCTGGTACCGCTACCGCCCGCTGCTGGCCGAGCTGGTGGTGCAGAACGCCTGCGGCCACCTGGGCCTCAAGAGCGAGGAGATCTGCTGGACGAACTCGGAGAGCTTCGCCGCCTGGTGCCGCTTCGGCAAGCGGGAGTTCAAGGCCGGGGGCGAGGTGCCGGCCGGCGCGCCGCCGCCGCAGCAGCTGTACTATCTCAAGGTGCACCTGGGCGACAACAAGGTGCACACGGCCCGCTTCCACAGCCTGGAGGACCTCATCCGCGAGAAGCGCCGCATCGACGCCAGCGGCCGCCTGCGGGTGCTCCAGGAGCTCGCCGACCTGGTGGACGACAAGGAGTAGCCTGGGGGTGCCGCCTGCGCCCCCGTCTCCCCGCGCCCGCTTCCTTCCCAGCGCCAGGGCTCCCCAGCCCAGGATCCACCACCTCCGTCCTCTCCTGCATCTGCCGCCGCCGCGGGGGGCCAGCGCCCAAGCGGGCCCCGCGAACCCCTCTAGCAAGTGGCCTGAAGTCTCAGGAACCGGCCACGGGACTGGACTGAACGGACAGCCGCGCGCGGCGGAGACCCCCGTGGCGGTAATCCTGCTGGGAACCCGGTGTGCATTCCCCCTCGCGTTAGAAGGGGGAGAGGGAGGATGGGCAGAGGGGAGCAGGGACTCGCCTGCCCCCAGGAGTCACTGCTCAGAAACGACCTCCCCACCTACTAGTGAGGCACCGTCACCGCCCCCAAAGGCACCGACAGACCTGTCGGAGGCGAGGATGGATCTTTTCAGGGCGCAGTCCACTCCGGTATGGATGTGTCCCCAGATTGCAGGATTTCCAAGAAATCGAGCCTGTCCCTTAAGCACTAGTGAATCATTCCACCACGAGAGAGCACCTCGGGACTCCGGGTCACCCCGAGGCTGCCCGCGACTGTTCCAGCTCTCCGGCCCCCAGGCCTGCTGGTTTTGTGTTCCAGGCTGCGGGCTAAGCTAGACAGTGTTTGTTTCCTATGGTTTCCACCGGGGGAAGCGCACGCCACCCCCTCCCACCCCGCATTCCCTGTGAGGCCCCCCAGCCTGACGGAAGGGAAGCCTTTTCCGGGTCCCCTTCCCGGGAGGGAAATGGCCCAGCTGATTGGGGAGGAGCGCAGGCCCCGGCCCAGGCAAGGAGAGGGGCTCGTGTTGCTCTTCACCCCTCCCTCCTTGGGCTGCATTTCAAAAATCATCCTATTTCTAAAGGGGTTGGAGGAGAAGGAGAAGGAGAGAGAAGACGAGGCAATGTTCCAGAAACCAGCATTATGACAATGCCAGAGCCAGTCTATTTAGTTTGGCTTTTCCTAACATAGAAATCTTAAAAGGTGGGGAAGTGCAAATAAAAAGTTTTAAAAAATGAGGGGGCAGTGCTCCAACTATGTCAACCAAGCATATCGTGTTGATGTTTTTATTGACCATTTTAGCAACATGCTAATAAAATTTCAAATTGAAATTTTTATTTTCATGGCTTTACTCCATGATCGTTTAAATACTGGGGGCCATTAAGAGTGGACTTAGCTACGAGCTTGGCTAGCATTGCCTTTTCACTCTGTTTTTTCTCAAATCCTTTGAGAATTCTGTTTTTGAATATTGTTTCTTTAAACAGCAGCCCGTAGTGCTGGTGGCGTTGCTAATTCATGTGAATGTTGTACTGAATCTCTGCCAGCGAAGGGGTTTCCTGCCTTGGTGGGCCTTGCTAGCAGGTTCCATGACGTTCCTTTTCTAGGTGGTGGAAACCATTACCATCCCACGTTTCCATTTCTGTTTTTCTTCCTCCCTTCCTTAATCTCCTTTTAAAAAATGAATCTAGAGTTAGTGGCTTTTCCCCTTCTCTGTGGTCCGTCCCACAAGTCATTCCTGAAACACCAGAAAGGACTTGTAGGATCTGTACAAACGTGTGTTTTTCAAAAAATTAAGGCTGTCTGAAACCCCTTCCCTGGGCAACAATTTACCACCTTCTCTTCCTGCTCTGCAGCCCAGCCGGGTGGACTATGACTTACTAATTCCGTGTGCGTCAGACATCGACAGCATCTGCGTCCCTTGCCAGGGAACTTGTCAAATAATGGTGTTTAGCTAATCATCGCAAGCAATTGCCTATTGACAGCTGTGATTTAGTTGGACAGCAAATATTATGGCCAAAGCCAGTTTCTTGGCATTTCAAAAATAATGCAATAAACACTAGTCGAGGTTAGCTGAGACTGGAACTGCCTCTTCCGTGGTCAATGATTCATTTCTGTTTTGTGTTTTGGTTTTCATCCTGGAGTCATTCCCCGATCTTGACTCAAAAGGTCAGGTCAATGGACTATGAACTAGAGTATTTTTCTTACAGCTATCGAGTGATTTATTTTTTAAGAAAATGTTTTAAATGCATATGCTTTCCTTTCAGCACATACAATGGCAAAACTTTTGTACTAACGCGCTCACCTTTGCATGTACGGAGAACTGAGAGTCCTCGAGTCCCCTCACTTACGCCTCTCTCAAGTCACAGATGGCAGATCACCAGCCGCGGTCCGTTATTGTGTCTGCACACTCCGCATTCTTTATGTGCCCTCCTACTGTACCTTGGCTCTCTGCTGTATTAAACACCATCCTAAGCAATTGCTCCAACAGGACTCCTTCTTGACATTTTGTCCTCCGGCTGTCACTCAGAGGGTGGGACTTCAGCAAAAGAAATAAATCGGTCTCTATCGCACTAGCACTAAGATTCACTTCCTCTGATAGCACATAATCTGATTTGTCTCTTTTAAAAATATTTTTATTGATTTCAGAGAGGAAGGGAGAGGGAGAGAGAGATAGAAACATCAATGATGAGAGAGAATCATTGATCGGCTGTCTCCTGCATGCCCCCCACTGGGAATTGAACCTGCAACCCGGGCATGTGCCCTTGACTGGAATCAAACATTGGATAGAGCAGTGGATAGAGCCAAACCAGCTAGGGCTGATTTGTCTCTTATGAAGAGGGTCACTCAACAGAGGAATGGTTTATCAGGTCTATACTTGCCGAAACTAGACTGGCAAAAAAAAAAAGAAAGAAAAAAATGGGTTTGGCAGCCAACATAGCATTCAGGCCTATATTGCCTGTTAAGAATTGGGTTGATGATGACACTTCTACAAATTTACAACAGTAACACACTGGTTGCACAGGGAATTTGAAAAGTTTTTAAGGTTTCTCAGATTCCTGTTGAAATAATCATTGATTATCTGTGGGCCAGTGTTAATAACAGCCAGTGTCAGAATAATTCTAATCATAGTGAATCATAGGATAAGATATTATCAAAATATCTAATAACTTTATCCTGAAAAACATGTATATTTTAAGGGTGTTGTTAATGATGGGAGTGAAACCAAGAAGCTAGACATTCCCTTTGAAGGTGGCAGGGGCACACTTAACTTTTATCATAAGTGAATATAATACCACTGGATTTTATCAGGGTTAGAGAAATGAAGCCTGAAGCCCCCTAACATTGAACAGAAGCCAGGCATTTAGTCTGGGTTTTAGTTATCACCAAGCAACAGAACTTCCCAGTAGCTTGGTGATGCGCTGAGTGAGGCTGAGCTGGGGGTTGGTTCTGCCCCCTCTCCTATAAAGACGAAAACTATCCTTACACCTCCACCCTCTCTCCACTTTCAGAGAATGATTCTGAAATAGCAAACTACTAAAAAAAATATTTTTCTCCAAGGACTGCATTGCTACACATTTTGTTATTTTTTTTTTAAATGCTGGGGGGAAGGAGGGTGGCTAAGCATACTTTAAATGAACCAGCCCTGAAATGCTATTATTCCCAAAGTGCATTCCTTTATTTTTAAAAAAGAAATCCCATAGAAGTTACATGTATTGCATTTATTTTTCAAAAAAAATTAAAAGTATATCAATGAGCCAAATATACATATATATATAAAGTTCCTCAATATTTAAAATGGAAGTACCTGTCATGACTGTTTCATTACAAGAAAGAGTGATATAGATTCACTTATGGTTAGAAAGCACGTGTGCCAGATCAGAACATCAAACACAGAAGCAGCCATAAGTTCAAAGATGTTAATCGATGGGATTAGATTTTTTAAAATGTTGATGTTTATCGTCCTCTCTGTGTTTTCTAAAATGAACACTTCTGTTTGAAGAATGATTTTTTTTTTTCCAGAAAAGCATGCTACTGGGGTTTGCAAACTAATGCATTACCTGAATACTTAGTATACCCTAACAGTCTTCACAGATTACCTTTCCGATTACGTTCTCTGTGTGTATTCAACATGCCCTGAGACTTGAGTGTCTGAGTCCTCTTATAAATGGATGGGGTCTAGTTTCACTGCAACTAAATGAATTGCACAAACAAAGCAGAGCAACCTAATTTCCTTTTACCCACGTGGATATCTTCGAAGATTTTGCTTTCTCTTTTTTAAACAGATGAAGAAAATTGGGTTAGGTTTGCCTTTCATAAATGTTTTGCCACCTGCACATAAAGGGTTTGCAGGTGAAAAGTACGGGCTTTCTGGTTTCCAGAAACATCAAGAACTGTGTTTAGGAAATGTCTAAAGCCCAGCTCAATGTCATTGACAATTGTTAACTATCAGCAATCCTATATAATAAAAGGCTAATATGCAAACTGTCCCCTCGACTGGGAGTTCGACCAGGGGGTGGGGCCAACTTCCGCGTCCCCTGCCCTCAAACTGGTCCAGCCCAATCGGCCAGATCAGGGTGGGCCAGCTGGACCCCACACATGCACGAATTTGTGCACTGGGCCTCTAGTGTGTATATATATAATATACGTATATATAGTATATATATAATGTACATATTGCCAATATGTACATATATACTTACATATGTATATATGTGTACGTATATATATATAAAATTTCTAACTACAGCTCATAATTGTGATATCATTCAGAGATACATTTATCTCGATATGTACATGCATGCATACAGACTATTTTAAAACAAAATAGAAAAACAAGAGGCAAGGTTTTAGGGGTCAAAAGCGCTAAGGAGGACCTGGGGCAGCAAGGTGGCTATGCCTAAAACTAAGTACAAAAAGAAGAAAATATGGGACTCGCAGGTAGTTTTAGTCTCACATTTAGACAAATACTTTCCTTGTTTCTCTAACCAAAAGGACACAAGATCCAAAGGAAAGCTGTAAAGATTAGGAAGTAATTGAAAAATAAGACGCAAGATGATGTGCGGAGGTTAGGCGATGATAGAATAAGCCAATAAGCTTTTTAACGGGATTCCTGTTTTCCATTCCAACAGAATAAGATAGTAAAGCTCTTATTTCCCCGCCATTTAATAATTTATAAATTCTTCATAATATCATAGCTCATATGTTGCATGTTTACCTCATTGGAGCTTGCAATGTAAACATTTAAGTATTTGAATATGTTGGAGAAAAGGAAAAATAGCCTTGTCTGCCCTTTTTGCCGAAGGTGGGTTTTGTGACGGTTCACTCACTAGCAGGGCCCAGATGAAGGATTCCCCATGATGTGGCCTGTAATCCATCTCTGGCGCTTAGTAGGTGCTCAGTAAGTGTCGGCTGTGGAGTCTATTAGAAGTGGTCCTCAGCAATACTTTATCCCCAGGAAAACCAGGAATCCCACAACTCGGCTTAAAGTAAAGGGGAGCCTACATTTCTCTAACTGAAATTGTTAGGCTTTTCCCACCTCAGAAGGCTCACGGACATACAATTTATAAGGCTTAAGGCAAATTTCAGTTAAAGTGTATTGTGAATATTCTGCTTGCTTCTAGAAAAAAAAAATACAAAGAATCCAAAGAGAAAATGTTCTCTGGCCATTTGGTTGGAAGAGGAAAGAAAACTAATGATTCCGAGTGTAACTTCTCACAGCTTCATCTCTCACTCACCTCCAGCAGAGATTTTCCTTGCATGAAATCACAAAATTATTCCTGCAGAGGGAAGCTTATTGAAGCTCCTGCTAAAAAATTCTCTGCAGTGACGTAGGGGAAAACCTATTAGAATATGAGCTTAACTCTCCGGGAAAATTAGATTTGATGGAGTTTGGTCATGGAAGTTTTTCTAAATAAAAATTATTCATTTATATATTAAAATGTCCAAATAATTGCTCTGCCCAGTGGCTGTTATGATCCAATTATTTTTTATGGGAACTTAACTTTTTATGAGCTCTGAACTTAACTTGGTCCAATGGGGAGAGGCTTGTAAAATATTAGGTGTGAGTAGGAGCAATGTCCTACATGCCAAGCACAAAATCAATGTTCTACAAGCTAATGTGAGCTGCAGCCAGTGTTCAAAAAACAGAAAAGATCATAGAAGGCCGCTACTTGCATGCTTCCTAAAGAAATTCTGGCCATCAACCTGCAATACAGACATTAGCGCTCTGCGCATGCTGGGAAACTCCAGGGCTTCCTTATTTTAAGTATACTGGCATTTGCTTGAACAGATATGTTATTATTCTAAGTTCAATTACTTTCCCCCCCCAGCAGTCCCGCAACACGCCAGCTCTTTGTTCAGTGCCCAGCCCATTATTTTCAGATTTCAGATTGTCCTGGGGAGTGTGCAGATCAGGGGGAGATCATACTGACCATGATTCTGTAAAACATCTCCCGACTCCTAATAGCACGAGCTTTCTTTCCTCCTGGTCCTGCTTCTCAGAGGCAGTGTCCGCTCTGGGTCTGAGCCAGAGAGAATCCAAGGCTAGCGTTGCCCCATTTAGCAAATAAAAGTACAGGCCACTCAATGGCATTTGCATGTCAGAAAAACAAGGGATAGTCCTTTCAGTATAAGTATATCCCAAGCAACCCTAGAAACATCATTATACCAAAAATCAGTGCCTTCCTCCCCCATGAGCATCTGTATTATTGTGCAAATTTTATGAGACAGGATCTACCCAGGGGAATGGGAGGAGAGGTAGTTATTCTGTCCTCTACCGACTAACAAAATAGGTTGCTTGACAGCCCAGATCTGTTTTGCCCATGTTACTTCCTGAATGCCTTCCAGGGCTTTCTATACGTTGCCAGATAAAATCCAGGCCGCGTGGCATCAGTCATTGCTGTCCCTTCTGCCCCCTGTGCCCCAACCTCTGAGACTTCATCCCCCGACCCATCGCAGGGCGTTCTCACACTGTCATCTGCCCTGAACCACCTGCCTCTAGCAGCTGGCCTTCGCTCGAGCTGTTTCCTGTGTGTGGAACATCCTTTGCCCCTCCTGGGCCACAGGCCAAAAGCCGCCTCATCCTTTGCAACCCAGGTTATGTATCAGCCGTTCTGTGATGCTTCTACCCCCACACGGCCCTTGACTTCAACAGCATCAGCAGACCACACTGACCCATTCTCACTGAGCTTCTTTATGCAAACACTTTCCATTCACTCTAATCACTTCACATTCCAATTTTCAGCACCTAAGCTGTGTCAGACACAAAGTTAATGGGTATCATAATCAGATTGCATTCTGAAGTAGGTTTTAATCTTGGCATTTTGAACTTTGGTTCCATAGTAGCGAATATCTGGTCATATTAGATGCTCAGCTAATGCTGACTTAATTATTTTTTTTAAATTATTTTTATTGTTCAAAGTATTACAGCTGTCCCCTCTGGTTTTGCCCCCCCCCCCCCATTGACCCCTTGCACCCTGCACCCGCCCCTCCCAGCCTTCACCACAGTATTGTCTGAGTCCATGGGCTATGCACATATGCTTATAAATTCCCTGGTTAATTTCTCCCCACCCACCCCCACCTTCCCTTTGAAATTCCTGTCTGTTCCATGCTTCTACGTCTCTGGATCATTTCAATTCAGTTAATTCCAAAGCAAAGATCCTTCCACAAGAACAGGAAAGTGCTATTTTTAAACTAATCTTCTAATGGCAGGTCAACTCCTTAAACACGTGTGGGGTCCCTAGTAAAGGCAGGCCTTTGTTTGGGTCATGTAGGTCATCTAAACGCCAGGAACCCAAGCTGGTAAAGAAGACAGGTACACGATTAGCCCTAATTCACGACAGCCTGGAATATGGGTCTTACCAAGGTATCATTTCAAAAAATACTGTAAAGGTCAAAGGAAGTAGCATTTGGAAATGACATCAGTTTCAAGAAATGAAAGTCACTGACTGCCACAGAAGAGCTGAATGAAGTTTTTAAGACAAATACACAATTTTGTTGGAAAAATAGACAATTTTTTCATGTTATTTAAATGTAATAGCTTATCTTCTATCATTTATGTGCAGAATTTTCTAGAGTGAGTTTTGTTCTCCAAGTTCTGTAGAAGTGATATTTAAATAGACTGTAGTAAAACCTTTTTGCTATAGAACCCTGGAGATTGGCAGGTTATTAGCATTTAATTTACCAATTAATTCACCTCCCAGTGTAGGCAAGCTCTTTGATTGACAGGTGAACTGACTGCCTAGGTTCAGTTCACAGGGTTAGGACACCTTCTCCAGCAGGAAGCTGTGCAGCTCAGGGGCTTCATGGAGTTGGTCTGGGCCCGAAGCAGTGATGGTCTTAGCCCTTCAGAGATAAGGCGCTCTCACTCAAGGAAAGAGGTCAAGGCCACCGACAAACCGCCAGGGCCACAGGTTATTTCTGAAGGGCAAGGTGAGCTATAAAAATAACATAGCCAGAAGTCAGAATCCAGGACAGTGGTCAGAGGCAGCGTGCAAAATGTTTCCAGATTAAGACCATTTTCCCAGGTAGAATTAGCAGTTGGAACTATTGCAAAGAGGAAATTGGCATCTCTTATATGATACTGGCTGGCAGTCTATGTAAATATTTCAGTGGTAAAGCATACTGTGTTTAATTTCAAATGGCCTTTGAAAAAAACCAGAAATCTATTAACTTTGACAATATTCCTTCAATAAAAATAATAGAATTTCTTTGAAGAAAAACAGATCTAAGCTTCTTGTCTAAGGAAACCCTGAATTTGCTCAGATGCTTCTAATGGCCTCTAGCACAATGCATCAGCTTTCTGAAGTTGCCAATACTCTATTAAATACTGCCATGAAAATTAGCATGTAATGCAGGCAAATTTTTCCGTTTTGTATGGTCTTCTCATTTGCTTTAAAAAGGAAAAATCCCACATTATATGCAAAGATTGAGAAATAGGTTAACTATCCAGGTATACAGACATCAGTGACTGGATTGAAATTTTTAAGTATTGATTCTCATGTTAATGAATTAAACAAAAACTGACTTTATGCATTTATTTTAATAAGCTGGTGAAAACAGTCCACTTACAGTATAAAAACCCCTTGTCTTTTGAAAACACCCAATAGAATTTTTAAAAAAATATGTTTTTATTGATTTGAGAGAGAGAGGCAGGGAGAGGGATAGAGAGACAGAAATATTGATGAGAGAGAATCATTGATAGGCTGCCTCCTGCACAACCCCTACTGGGGATGGAGCCCCAAACCCAGGCATGTGCCCTGACTGGAATCTAGCTAGGGACCCCTTGGTTCATGAGTAGATGCTCAACCACTGAGCCACACCTACTGGGCCCAATAAAATGTTTTAATAAATTTAAATTGTCTGCCTGTCAAATCTGTCAAACTGACAAGAACCCTCAAGGAGTATTGCTGATGTTGTAGTTCTAGTCTTCCAATCAGATTATATTTGGAACCTAATACGGGCTGTGTAGAGGAAGACTCTATCCCGAAGAGTGATTTTAAGGAACAAATACTAATAAAATCCTGAGTCTCCAACCTTACACAGCCAGGGTGATTCTGTTTCCACTGCAAACTCTTTCCTTACCTACAATCATATCCTGCACATGAGATTTGCCTATAATGATAAAATAACCTCAGGGGCACAGAAGTCCTCCTGATCTGAAGACTGTCTGTTGACATTCGCTCACACGTGTGTAGCTCACGCAGTCACCACCATCCTCACCCCCAACCTGTATCCCCCAGGCCTCACTGTCCCAGCGGACAAATGGGCATGTGAGGCTGGGCAAGGGCAGACCCCCGGCCCAATAGTACATTCCTTGCATTGGGTAGAACACCAGTCTGACTATAATGCAGGCGTTCTGATCCTAGGCCATTATATTTGTCGGTCTCTCATAAGATTTCCCTTGAATAATAAAATGTCTCCTTCCACCCTTTACTCACAGGAAAAAATCCACTTAATGTTTCCAACTAACATGTGGGAGTATTCCTACTGAACCTCTGGTAGCAGCTAATGAACAAAGATGAACTTCTAAGTTTTTCAAAACATGTACTTAACAGAAGTAGGTAGTAGGGTATTCAAAAGCACAAACCCATTCGCCCTGGCTGAGTTGGCTGAAGTGCCGTCCTGCACACCTAAAGACTGCGGGTTGGGTTCCTGGTCAGGGCACATGCTTGGTTTCTGGTTAGGCCCCAGGTCAAGGCATATATGGGAGACAATACATCGATGTTTCTCTCTCACTCCCTCTCTCTGTAAAAATCAATAGAAACAAACACCAACCCTTTCAGATGCTGGACCCACCGTGTAACACGTGCGCTCATAACCTGGATTTGATATTCTGTGTCCCGGAATGAAAGTCTCAAAAGCGTGTCTCCAAGTCAAAATGGAATTCGGCCTCAATGTTGAGATTCTTTGGTTTTTCATCCTGAACTTTAGAAACAGATGCACTAGTTGGATGATACCCCATGGATCCAAGGCAGTCCTCAGGGGATTTTTTATGTATTGATTCAGGTGAATCGGATGAATCTAAGTTAAGGTATTAATTTTCTTTTACCATCAAGATTACAGAGTCCCTCATTCTTGAAAGGTTTTGCTTTGTCTCTACTTGGATGATAAATCTTTGGGGAGAATGGATCTTGTCTTACTCTTTCCTTATCATCCCTTGCAGAATTTCAAGTATGCAGCAGTTGTTCAAAAACTTTTTGATAAAAATCAAAGGACTACTGACAATGGAGGTGCTCTAAGGAAGGTGAAAATGGGTGTGTTGTGTGTGTTTGTTTTTTTTTTAAATGAAAACAGAAACTACTCTATTAAAGGAAGGTCATATTATGCTGCTTATAGTGAGTGGGGGGAAATGCCTTTCAAATACAAGCAGAACAACAACAACAGAATAATGTATACTATTTGCTTCTAATTTCTTATAAAGAGCCTAAAATTCTGGATTTAAAAATATATACATGATTTTCAATAAATTTTTATCCTAGCAACAGCCTGAACCAATTGCACAAAATACTGCCTGTTTAGTGGCTGGTCAGCCCTAACAGCAGGGTAAGGACACGTGACGGAGCCTGCACAGACCTGGCCACAGGCCATATTTACACTTATACAGAGACCTGTTGAACTTGGCCGAGAGAGCACTACCATGCAATGCTGCAGGGAATCAATGTTTCCCCAAGTCCAGTCTCATGAACGAGTATCTTATGACTCAACCTGTGGCATTGCCATTTCTGAATGAGATTAGTTATTCCTCATGAACCATGAACTCACTAGAAATTGAAATAGACCCGAAGAAACAAAATTCAAGAAGTGAACCACACAGCAGGAGAATGGCATAATGAAAAGGACATCGGGTTTTGAAAGCCACGGGGCTGCACGTCTGAGATCATGAATTCTACCTAACACAGGGGTACGGTGGAGTTCAGGTTTAAAATGGCTATAAAACTGCCCTCCCATAGTGCTTGGTACATAAAAGGCAATTCGTCCAATCAGATGAGCCTCAGTGAAGGTATGAAGTGAATTTTCTTTTACCATCAAGAGTACAGATTTCCTAATTCTTGAAAGGCTTTGCTTTGTCTCCACTTAAATGGTAAATCTTTGGAGAGAGTGGGTCTTGCCTTACCCATTTTTTATCTTCCCCAGCAGAATTTCAAGTATGGAGTGGTTGCTCAGAAACTGCTAGATAAAAATCAAAGGACGATTGAAATTTCATCCAAATGGAGGCCCTCTGAAGAAGATAAAAATGGCTGTTTTTTAAGTGAAAATAGGAACTACCCTAGCAAAGGAAGGGCAAATTCCTCCTCCTGGTGTTCTATTCCATGGTGGCATCTAAGTGGAATGGGAGCCCTATAAAGAGTCCCTGTGGCCAGTTTGGCTCAGCGGATAGAGTGTCGGCCTGCGGACCGAAGGGTCCTGGGTTCGAGTCTGGCCAAGGGCACATATCTCCACTGCAGGCTCCTCCCCGGCAAAGGGCCCTGGTCAGGTGCATGCAGGAGGCAACCAATCGATATGTTTCTTTCACATTGATGTTTCTCTCTATCTTTCCCTCTCTCTTCCAGTCTCTCTAAGAATCAATGGAAAAATATCCTCGGGTGAGGGTTGGAAAAAAATAAAGTACCTTGTGGGTGTGTGTCTGTGGTTCGAGACATCTCCAGCCATTCTTCTCCCACCGTCCCCGAGAGCCAGTTCCCTCTACCTGGACCCCCTGCTTCCAAGGGGCCAGTTGCTTGCAATGAACACCTCCACCCTCTGGACTGAACGTGCTGCGTGGTTTGCCTCTGGTGCATTGGGAGGGAGATCTGAGCCCAGTGATTATCAGAATAGCTGGTTTCCATGTGTGCGTTTACTTTTAAAAGGAAGAGAGAACTTCT
The DNA here is from genome assembly GCF_028538775.1 of Myotis yumanensis. Classification (NCBI taxonomy): domain Eukaryota; kingdom Metazoa; phylum Chordata; class Mammalia; order Chiroptera; family Vespertilionidae; genus Myotis; species Myotis yumanensis. The sequence continues at coordinate 4,065,502 of NW_027223762.1, forward strand.
GTGCACGTGGTGTTCCTCCATCTGTTCCCAGAGGCGCAGTCGCTCCTGTGGGGTACCTGCTACTAGATTTCATAGCACAGCAGTTCTCAATAATCTTGGTCTTTGGGGTCATGAAAATTAGTGGGGAGCCCGAAGAGCTTTTGTTTATGTAAATTATACCTGTCAATGTTTGCCATGATAGAACTAAGGTCACATTGGCATTTAAAAATAATCTTTACTTAAATATCAATACTAGCCCTAGCCAGTTTGTCTCAGTGGATAGAGCATCAGCCTGCGGACTACAGGCTCCTTGGTTCGATTCCAGTCAAGGGCACATGCCTGGGTCGCAGGCTTGATCCTCAGTAGGGGCGTGCAGGAGGCAGCCAATCAATGATTCTCTCTCATCATGGATCTATCTCTCGCTCCCTCTCCCTTCCTCTCTGAAATCAATAAAAAATACTTTAAAAAATAAACTACCAATAATAAACTCATTACATGTCCCATAAATGATAATTTTCATAAAAATAACCGCATTTTCCCAAAAGAAAAAAAGAGAAGTACTGTTTTACAATTTTACAAATGTCTTTAACGTCTGGCTAAATAGCAGGCAACTGGATCCTCATGTCTGTTCGCATTCCCTGTTTCAATCACACACAAGTAACCTCTGCCAAACTGTCATGAAAGATTTAGAGTAGAAAAGCCAAAATGTTAGCGGAATGCCTGTGCACAGCCCCTGAAGCGACCTCAGCAACCCACAGACTGTGGAACCTCACTTTGAGACCCACTGCAATCGACCTCAGCTGCCTCCAAGCAGTGTCCACCCACTTGCCTCCAGTGTTCACACCCAAGAAGCACCTGCCAAACCACCAGCCAAACTGCCGTTGAAATACACATGTCATTGGCATGAGTAATAAAATCAAAGGCATCTTTTTAAAGCCTGTATTGGCTTGTGAAGGGTGGTTTGTCCCCTCCACCAGCTGAAGTCAGGCAGGTCCCTGAACTTTTCTCCTCTTTCTTAGGTAAGAGGAAGTCCTACTGTCGCTCTAAGCCTCTAAACAAGGTCTCAGTTGGTGTTTGGAAACCACAGACCCGGGAAAGAACGCATCTCCAGCTTTATTCCAAGTTCCCAGGGTCCTCCTCCTAGTCTGTGGTCAGCAAACTGCGGCTCGCAAGCCACATGCAGCTCTTTGGCCCCTTGAGTGTGGCTCTTCCTAAGCCTTAGGAGTACCCTAATTAAGTTAATAACAATGTACCTACCTATATAGTTTAAGTTTAAAAATTTGGCTCTCAAAAGAAATTTCAATCGTTGTACTGTTGATACTTGGCTCTGTTGACTAATGAGTTTGCCAACCACTCTAGACAAGTCTCAACTGAGCTGACCGGTCACTTCAAGTCTCTGCCACGTATCTGTTCCATGCCAGTAGCTACCGCAGGAATGTCCTCATGGAGACGACAGAAACACAAGAAAGAGCAAGGCCTCTCGAGTGGTAGACTTAGAAGCACCATACTTGCACTTCTGCTTCATTCTATTACCCAAAGCCAGGCACATGGTCAAGTCCAGAGACAGAGGCAGAGGACACTTCAAAGTTAAATGCCCAATGGGGTGGATGCAGAGAGGGTAAAAGATCATCCAACCCATCAGCAAGACCTATCAATTCTACCTTAGAAGTACTTTCCACACCTGTCCAATACTCCTTCTATCTTATTGCTACCACTTCAGTTCACCATGATCTCTCTTACCTAACACCACCTGACTGCTCTGTCCAAATCTTTCTTGTCCATTCCTTCTCAGACCATTGTCAATGCAGCAACGAGAATAAACTTAAAAAGAAAACCTGCTCTGACCACTCATTTAATTAAGTCTGCCTCTTTTCCTCCCTCCCTCCTCCCCAGAGGCTAGGGGGCAAGGGGGAGCGCCTCCTTCCCTCCCTCCTCCCCAGCGGCGCTCCCACCTTGGCCCCTTGCCTCTGGGGAGGAGGGAGGGAAGGAGGGAAAGAGGAGAGGAGAGAGAGGGGGAGGAACTTTTTGGAGGGGAGGCCTTTGGGGAGCTTGGGGAGGCTTTGGAAGACCTCCTGTCTTCTGGATGCCCTGGGAGGGGTTCCTATCTGTCAGGAAGATGAAACTACAAGTGTTCCTAAAGCCCCTCTCCCCCTGCTGGGTCTGAGGTAAGACAGGTTGGTTCCACCACCTTTTGGGGGGCAGGAATTACAGTGCACCAACATCCCTCAAAATCCTCTGTCGTGGTGTTCCTTCCGTGTGGGGTTAAGCCTTGTCTAAACTAGTTGTCTACCATCTCCAATGGGTTTTTCTAGTTCTCACTGTAGTTGCCCATCTCCTGCAATCTCAGTAACTTCGTCAAAGTATCCAGCTTAACATCCTGTTACTCACTTTAAAGACACCAGCACCGACTACCTGCTCCCCAGCCCCAGGTGCTCGGTGGCCTCATAATTTGTTCTGTCTCCTCGCGCTCAGAAAAAGCACTGACAGCTCATAATTGGTCATGTTTCTTGGGAAATTTGTATTTAAACTGGGAGCAATGCTTGCTTTGCTTGGTATAATTTGTCTTACATTTCTGAAAGTAGTAACTATTCATTAAATTACATTTGAAAAATGCAGGAAGAAAGATAAAAATTGTCTAGTCCTACCGCCCATATAAAACCACTCTTCATTTATGCATATACTCCTCTAGTAATATTTCAATGTGTGTCTCCACTTTAGCTGTATTCACATATATAAAGTTTTATATGCATTTTATCTACTAATATGCTATAAGCATCACCAATGTCAATGCAAACTCTATGTAAACATCAATCTAATGGTTGCAAAGTATTATATGCCATGGTTTCCTTAATCATTATCTTTATTGTTATGTTTTGCCTAGTATTTTTGTTTAGTATTGAAAACTATGTTGCAATAAATATCTTTGGGTAGACTTTTTTCCCTACATTTTGTTATTTTCTTATATTTCTGGAGATGGGATTGCTGGGTAAATGGACATGAAAAATTCAGGATACAGACATTATATAAATGATGGAGATAGAGATAGAGATAGAGATAGAGATAGAGATAGAGATAGAGATAGGTATACAGAGGTAGAGGTAGAGGTAGAGGTAGAGGTAGAGGTAGAGGTAGAGGTAAAGGTAGAGGAACACACAAAAATTCACAAAGGAGGTATCTATACCCACATGCAGTTTCTCAAAGGAGCTAATAACTAAGGATGCTCAACTATGGAAGGTGAGTTTATCATATGCCTGCGTTCATGGTACATCATCATGATTGATGCAGGCAACCTCCCATTCTTTATTGATTGGTTTCCTTTTATTTCCAGTCTTCATTCCTCTACCAGTCCCCTCACCATAGGAAACCAGTCTAATACAACTGATAAATACTTCTTTATTTTTTATGTGGTCATGTAAGCATGCATTTATATTTTATGTGCACATATGTCAAATGCACATATTAGGTGACCAGTTAATAATGGTGGATTTTGTAATCAAAGAAAACATGATAATTTCAAGAGAAACATCAAAAGTGCTTTATTGAAAGTAATGTCCATCGCTAGCTACACATTTCCCCCATCTTTCAGGTAATTTGTGGAGACCGTCCCAATGGAACTTTTCTTGTTTTGAGGCAGACCATTCAGAGACCCAATTTTCCACTTCTTTGTGTGTTTTGAAGTGCTGCTCAGAAAGTGTGTGTGCCATCGATCAGACCAAGTGGTCATCTGAAGGAGCAAGGTCTGGTGAATACAGCGGGTGGGTTAATACTTCCCAAGCAAGATCTTTTAACATGCCTTTAACTGGTTTTGAAGTGTGTGATGGTGCGTCATCATGAAGCAAAATTACTTTTCCATGTCTTCTGGCACATTCTGGTTGTTTCATGATCAAAGTGTGGTTCAAATTGATTATTTGTTGTTGGCAGCGATCAGTATTAATGGTTTCACCTGCTTTTAGAAACTCATACACCACACCTTCCTGATCCCACCAAACGCAGAGCATTGTCTTTTTTCCGAAGCGATTTGGCCTTGCAGTCAATGTTGATGGCTGACCTGGATCAACCCATGATTTTGTGAATTTGGGATTCTCAAAAAAAATCCACTTTTTATCGCCAGTCACAACTCAATGCAAAAAAGACTTTCTTTCGTGCCGTTGAAGCAACGTTTTACTGATGATTTTTCAGTTTTCCATTTATCTTTCATTCAGTTGATGTGGCACCCATTTTCCTTCCTTAAAATCTTTCCCATTGCTTGTAAATGATCGGAATTTTTTTTTTATTAAATGAGCAACATTTAATCTTTCTGAAAGTTGTTTTTGAGTTTGACATGCATCTTCATCCAATAATGCTTGTAATTGTTGGTCTTCAAACTTTTTCGGTTGACCTGGATGTTCTTTGTCTTTCACATTGAAATCATCACTTTTAAAGCGTTTAAACCAGCATTCACAAGTATCTTGAGATGGAACATGTTCACCATAAGCTTCTTGAAGTATATGATAACTTTATCTTCAAAACAAAGTAATGAATTAAAACTTCCCGTAAATGTTCTTTTTTTGGCACGAAATTGGACATTTTTAAGCATAAAAATATCTATGATGTTAACACCTTCAGCAAATTTGACATATGAAGTTTTGAAGCTTGCTGTCAATACAACAAAATAGCATACATATCAAATCGCATATATATCAACATAAGTGTAAACTCCATCTATTGAAAAAAAATCTGCATTATTAACCGGTACACCTAGTAAGTGGTTTTGTGCTGTGTACCTCAGATTGTTTTTCCCTTTGTGCACCCAGCACTAAGGTTTTAAGATTTTGCACTTTGTTCTGTATAGATCCAGTCTACGACTTCCAAGTGCTGCATGATATTCTATTCTGTGCACCCATCATATCATTCTTCTCTGTCCTCTAACTAGTGGACCCCATAGACTGCCTCCAGCTCTGCACTAGGGTGCTGGGAGGGTCCTCCTGGTCATGCCCCTCATGGATCTCTGAGAGATGTGCACCCAGAAGAGAGAATGCTGGGTTTGATTTCTCAGTGTCACTAATACTTTCTCTACTTTGTGTGGTTGGAAGAAGCGTGAGGACCAGGAAAATCTCATTATCAAAGATTCCTCCTTTATTCAGTTATCAAAATTTTTACTATTTTGTATTGTTATATATATCAGGTACCCTGCTAAGTCTAAGGATCCGGAATAGAATATTTCATTACCTCATCAATCAGAAAGACATGAAAGAAAAATCATTACCACGCAGTGCAGTAAATACTGTGAAAACTCTGAGAATGGCATGCCTGCTAAGAAAGGTATCCTGGTGACAGAGGAAGGGCAAAGCTTTAGGAGCAAACGGACTTGTATTCCATTCCAGTTGTGTGTTTTGTTGTTTTTTTGTGTTTTTTTTTTTTTTTTTTTAGCTAGCTGTGTGACCTCTTTGGAATTTAGTTAACCTTTGTGAATCTTGGATAATACCTGCACATCAAGTAGTTATAACATATAAGGGAGAGGCTGTAAGTAAGGCACGTGGCATAGAGCCTAGCACATAGTAGACACTCAATAAACAGTAGTTTTGTGTTAAGGAAAATTTGAGACATTTGTGATACTGCGGAAATTTCTGGTCATCAGATGTGCAAAAGAGGCAAGACAGAATTCTATGTGCTTCGTCAAAGAGGCATGGAAGAAAGCATAACATCCATGGGGATTACATTATTATTGTAGGTACCAAAAAGGCAGAAACAATGTCTAGATTAGTGTATGATCCTATTAATCATAAAACATTGTCTGAAATCAGAGATGTTGAAATAGGAAAAATGTTTATACTTTAGAATCAATAAAATGTGATACTTAAAATTTTTGGTGATAAAGCTGGAACATAAGATATAGAAAAGAATGGCAATAAAAGAGGCTGGACAAATAAACAATAAGCAGGTCATGAAGTGTGTGTCGTTGCTTTGTTTTTATTATTATTATTATCATCATCATTATTATTATTATTATTATTAAGAAACCAGAACATTATCCTGTGGGCAAAGTAGAGCCTTTAGAGATTCGAAATAAGGAAGAGAAAGGAGCAGATTGGAGGTTTGGTAGGTAAATTAGAGAAATGGTCTGACACCAGTCACTTAGGAATATGTGGTGTCTTTTTGCCCAGAGATTACCAACTTGCCTATGCTTTTTAATCACCCATGAAGATTTCCCAGGAATATGTCTGTTTGAGTAAGTTAACTTCATTGTCATAACGTTTTTATAATGCATACTTATTATCTTTGAATGTCTGTAGACTCCGTGTGATGTTTCCCCTTTCACTGCTAATAATTTCTGTTTCTTGTCCTTTTTTGCCTTAATGAGTTTGGTAAGAAATTTATTGGGTTTATTAGCCTTTTTCTTTGACCCAAGGGTTATTTAGAATTATCTTCCTTGGTTTTCAGATATTCTCAAGATATCTTATTGCTTCTGCTTTCTAGTTAAATTCCAGTGTGAAAAGAGAATATATTCTATATGAGTTCAATCATTTGAAATACATTGAGACTTAGATAATTACCAATAGAGTCTATCTGGGGGAATGTGTCATGTGCATATCAAAACAATGTTCACAGTTGACCATAATTGACCATTAGCCTAAATGGGAAATGTAGGCTGAAGGTACAAGTCCAAGTCCAGAAATTGAGACTTCACTAGAGTGGTTTCTTTTATTGTTATTTTTGTTTATTTTTCTTATCGAATGTAACAGCTGTTTAAAATTTTTTACTATTAGGCCATCCTAAAACCTTATAAATAAAAACTATATTCCTACCTTGGCAATATTTATTAATCTTTCCTATTTTTACTCCTTCTCCTTCTCCATGTTGTACAACTATACCCATAATAGGCACAACATGTTTTACTCATGCAGGGTGACTTCTCTTCTTTCTACTGAGACTGCAAAGTCTTTCTTATTTTACAATACTTGTTGTAATCTAAAGTGTTCTAAACATCTGAACTTTGAGATTATTTCTCAGATTTCAATATTACAAACCCTGCTATCAATAGCTTTGCACATCTTGGGTTTTTATTTTCTTCATTTTCACTGTTTACCTAAAATAGTCCTCTAAAAATAATGCTAGAGGACACATGGGTTGGGACACATTTGGGATATTGATGCATTTTGCTCAGTAGTCCTTCAGGAGGCTGAACTTATTACTATCAATGATCCCAATGAGTCACATTCGTCCTTGCCGTTCTGCCATTGCTCTGGTCATTTCTGCTCTCCAACATTCCCATCCTTCCTTAGTAAACTCCTTTTTTTATTGTACACTCTGGGATGGATTTCGGCTCTACATGCAAACTCAGATGCCATCTATAAAACTATTAGACCCCCAGTAGTGTCGCTCACCACCTTCTCCACTCTGGTAACGCTCTATGTCCATCTCAACTGTAGCAGTTACTGCACTGAAATTTCACCCGTTCTTTCTCCCCCAGTATGTTGTCAGTAGTCTTATTAAGACCCTGAATGTCCACAGTGAGTAACACATAGAAGATATTTGACAAATTTTTGTTGACTGAACTTATATGCCTCTACCAATAATGAACAGACCCTGTTTCCCATAGTCTGGCTGGCTGCAAATTATTTTTATCAATTTATTTTCTTATTTAATGGGTTCTACTTCAGTTTACTCAGTAAAAAATTTAGATAAACACAAATCTGGGCTATTATAATTGGTTATGTATGAGAAGCAGCTGATGTAAAACAGAGATTTCTTTTTATTTTTTAAAAAATTTAGCATGTAAGAAAGTAAGGTAAGTCACCTCTAAGGAATTGTTATTCTATTTGTACTTCTAAAGTGGGCAATCTCTGGTACTGGCACAAGAACAGACATATAGATCAATGGAATAGAATAGAGAACCCAGAAATCGGCCCGAACCAATATGCTCAATTAATATTTGACAAAGGAGGCATGAACATACAATGGAGCCAAGATAGTCTCTTCAATAAATGGTGTTGGGAAAATTGGACAGATATATGCAAGAAAATGAAACTAGACCACCAACTTACACCATACACAAAAATAAACTCAAAATGGATAAAGGACTTAAATGTACGACAGGAAACCATAAAAATTCTAGAAGAATCCAAGGGCAACAAAATCTCAGACATATGCCAAAGCAATTTCTTCACTGATACAGCTCCTAGAGCAGTTGAAACTAAAGAGAAAATGAACAAATGGGACTACATCAAAATAAAAAGCTTCTGCACAACAAAAGAAACCATCAATAAAGTGGGCAATCTTCAGATAACTATCCAACTGCCACCCCTCCCCCAGGGCAGTCAACACAGCACTTCAGAAAGGCTATTCAAGGTGCTGAATTGAGCAAGTCAAGATCCCTGTCTGGCTGGCTATGCTTGTCCTTTAATCTAACTCATTCACTGTCTCTTCAAAATCCATTTGGATTTCTACAGAGAATTAATCATTACAAAATGACCTGTATTAAGCAGACCTACCATGAGGAAGAAAGAAAGAAATGATAGAAAATGTGCCTTTGCCATTTTTTTCTCCATTTAAATACGACTCAGATTTTGCTCAAAATTTGGAGAAAGGGAAGATAGGACATTTCAAAATTGCTACAGCAATGACACAGAATCCACTGATTCACAAATGAGGATGGAGGAATCTTACTTCCTCAGAGCAAGAGGGATTCAAAAATATCTGAGGGGAATAGTAATCACCTACAAAGCTTCGAGAGAAGCTCTAGAAAATACAAAGAAACTACATTTTTGAAAGTGGTCAACAAGGGACAGCATATACGTGATTTAGTCACATACAACAATATCAAAGGAAGAAAAAATAGTATTTCCAGTGATGCTTATTCTCAAAGCTACATATTAACTTTGGCATCTGGCAAAACTAGTCACCTTTGGACTTAGAGTGGGGGCTCTTTGACTATCCTTGACTACCATGCAAAGGAGGATGAAGAGGGATGGAGAGGAAGTCAGCCTGCTGCTTGCGGTCAGCATCTGCAGATGAGGACCAGGTTGTGGCTGTGGGTGGAGAAATGGAGGGGCCCTCGCTCTGAGACTGAAGGTCACACTGGGAAACTAGAGCTTCGGGGTTTGGGATGGGGTGAGATGTCAAATCTAATCTGAAAACCAGAGACATCTGGACAGTCTGACATCACGGAGGATCCAAAAAGCTCCTGAATCCAAAGTTGATGTTTGGATCTGAGACTCAGTGGCCAGGCAGAGCTCTGCAGAGAGCAGCAGTCGGAATAGGCCGTGAGCAGCCAGGGCAATTGCCTGAAATAGATTTTGTTCTTAAGCTGTTTTCTATGTTCAGGCCACAGCTTGAAGCATGGTTGAGTGGCCTGCTTTTAAAGTCAGGAGGAGAATGCATAAAACCTCGGTAAATTTTACCAAATTGTCCTCCAGAATGAATTTACCAATTTATATCCCCACCAACAAAGAATGAGTGTGTTTTCTTGTGCCTCCTTATCAGAATAAGGATAAATGCGTCCTTGCCAATTTGGCAAAGAAGAAAAATGATACCTTGCTTTAAGTTGCATGTTTAAGTTACCAGGAAACACGTTTTATTTACTGTAGTAATGATGTCAATTATTTGTTAGTGTTTTTAGATTTAGTTTATTGCTGCTTTAATATTTTATAATGCTTTATATAAACTCTAATATGTTAAGAGTATGACCATTGTCACAATTGCTCAAATCTGCATGGCCTCCTATATATATTTTAATTTCAGTTCTGATCTTTAACATATAAACCCTGTGGTTTCTCATAGAGACTTGCATGAGAAATTTCTTGTTATTCCTGGGTATGTTAGAGGCTCAATAATTTTTTCCATTGTATTTTATCTTTCTCCCTTATAATTTCTAGCTAGTCATATCTGATCTCAACTTAAAAAGCTCATTGTATGTTTCAAATTCAGCCACATTAATAAACGCGTGTGTTCATTTGAACAGGTTTCTGATTTTCTTGTATATCCTAGATAATTAATTCTCTTTGGTTGACTACATGAGCAATTATATCATCTCCTGTCAATGATAATTGTACTTTTCCTTTCTAATCACTGAAACATTTATGCCTGTTGCATATATTACTGAATTATCTAAAGTTTCTTGAAAGGGTGTGATAATTGGCTTTTTCTTTTTTATCTTGACTTGTTCCTAATTTTAGTAGGAGTGCCTGTAATGGTTCCGCATTCATTAGTTCTTGATTTTAGATATTCTTAATGTTTAGAAAGTGTCTTTATATTCCCAGTTCCCTACATATTGTTGCGTGCGTGTTTCTTTATCTCATTAATCTGGAATGGGTGGGTGGTAAACTTTATTAAATGACTTCTCAGCACTTTTTCAGAATATTAAATTGTTCCTTATCTAATACATTAATAATATGTATTTAGATAATACAACTAGTTTTATAGCTACAATTTTGTTCTGAGAATAAAACCTAAACAGTCATGATATACTAATTTTTAAATACAATTCTGGGTTCAATTTCTTGGTATTTTATAAAGGTTTGTTTTCCCCTCCTATTGTCAAAATTACAGGTGAGAGCCTGGTCCCCTTCTTTATACTATTATTGTCAGGTTTTGCTGTAATAAATTTGTGAGTATTTCTGACTTTTTTTCTGCTCTGGAACAATTTCAATGGCCTAGGAATTATTCAATGAAAACACAAAGTATGTGGAACTGTTTAAACCTGGGGTCATGTAGAGGCAGACTTCTACTGGGAGCGCACATAGTGCAGTGCTCTGCACATGTGGAAAGCTGGGATCTAAAACCAGATTTGGTAAATTATAACAAGTAGTAATATCTAACTTTTTAAAGATGCGAATATATTTTTCCAAATGAATTTTTACTAAGAAGAACAATTATTACTTCTCACAAGTGTGTTTCTGGAGAATTTCCAAAGTATATGTTCATCTGTTATCTCATACAACCACTTTGAAAACCACTGTACTGTAATCATTTGCATCATTTGATGGATGAAACATGAAGCATCCGAAAACAGGTGAAATATTGCATTTCAGACTCCGTGCTGCAGCCTAGGTCACTAGGGAGATGGGAGAGATGCAGGAGGCAGGAAACTTCCGGGCCCTCTCCAGGGGAGTCCCTCTCCCCAAATCTCCAGATGTTCACCAACCTGGAAGCTCTCTGAACCCTGTCCCGTTGGGTTTTAGGGAGGCTTCATTACATAGGTGTGGTTGACTACATCACTGGCCTTAAGTCAACTTCTAGTCCCTTTCCCCAACCTGGAGGCCAGAGGGGAGAGGGAGGAATACAAGTTCCGACCTTCCCGTAAACCTTGCCCCATGCATCTCTTCCATCTGGCTGTTCTCAGTTATATCCTCTTACAATAAACCCTTGCTCTTACTAGTTTAAGTAACGTATTTCTCTGAGTTCTGTGAGCCTTTGCTTGGATCCACGGGCAACCACCCCCATCCTTAGGTGCTTTCCAAAAGTCACCTCATTAACATAACGAAAGACAACTTTAAACAAGCTTAAGGCTTAGGAAATGCGAGGAGTTCTGGGAGCTGGGAGCAGGAAATATGTGTAGATAAAGACCAAATATTGGTATATATTTCTCATAAATTGAAATACAGTGGGGCCTTGACTTACGAGTTTAATTCGTTCCGCGACGGAGCTCGTAACTCAAATTACTCATATGTCAAATCAAGAAGTGAACGAGTGAGACACGTGATGCTGGGCTGATGTTGTGGCGTTCACTGTGACGTTTGCTGCACCAACTAGTGGTGGGGTATCTGAAGCTGGCTCGTAACCCGAATTTTAGCTCGCAACTCAAAGCAAAATATCGGCCAAGAGACGGCTCGTATCTTGAAAAACTCGTTAGTCGGGACACTCGTAAGTCAAGGCCCCACTGTATTGTGAATTCGAGGACTGAGAAAATAAATTCTATGCTTAATTTCACAAAGACAACAGAAACAGTAGAAAATAATGACACTAACCTTGAGCTTTTGTAACATTCCTTTGAACGAGAGCCCAGGACCTGCCTACAGCCCAGATCAAACGAACCAGGAGTTAGCATCCCAGGACCAGACTAGCTCACCATTGCACGTTTTAGTTGTTACAACACTCCCATGACATTGCGGATGAAAGGGGCCACATGCTGACCTGACCAGCTCAGGGAGGCCTGCATGGCGGTCTTGCAAACTCAGAGACCTAAAGTCACCACAAAGGATGGTCTGAAATGAAACTTTAACTACAAGCAGTTATGGTGGGTAGTTGTGTCCTAGGCCGGTATCCTCACTGACAAGGTCAACCTTTATCTTATCTGAGCCTATCTGTCTTTTTGCATCTATGATAACATACACTTGAAATGTCTGGGTAACTTGTAACTTCCCTTTCTCTGGACCCCTTGGGGCACAACCTAATGTGCTGGGCACCAGGACAGAGACCACAGATTCCTTCATTGTTATCATGTTCATTGTTCCTGCACCCACCTAAGTATGTGTCTATCATTTTACTTTTTATCCAATCCCAGGGGTTTCCCCGTCTTGCTTGCTCCCGCCTCTCTAGTCTATCACCAATGGGTTTCATGTGACCCACCTAAGTCCCCTCCTTTGATTGCGATGTATAAATACAGATGTAAGACCTCCATTCTCTGGAGCACTATCCCAATCCTTTGAGATATTGCTTCCCAGGAATTGTCGACAGTTTGGCTCAAGTAAACTCACGAAAATTCTTCACAGGTTTGAATGGTTTTTGTACATGAACAACATGCCTATATCCACTGTTATTTCTTGTCTCGTCAGCTAGAAAGTGAGCTCCATCAGTGAGTCTTTCCCGCGGTGTCTAGATGAGGGTCTCCTTAGAGAACGACCGTGGACGTATAGAACGCTTCCCTGAGAGAAACAGGGAAGAAAATGGATGGACTGATGCCAAGCTTGGTCAGCGAGGTTTAGGCCATTAGAAACAATCAGATCCATTTCTTAGGCAACGCAGGCCGAGGAAATATGGAGGGCATTTCATCAATCGCTGTTTAAGAAACAGTCCCAAAAGCTTAATGGCAGATAACCATAAGCTTTTATTTTTCACTCAGAGTCCGATGAGAGTGGCCCTGCTGATCCCCGCTGGGCTGGCTTCTCCCCCTGGAGGCGGCTGGGGCTGTCCTATGCTGGGGCTGCCTGGGCAGCCGGGATTCAAGTTGTGGGTCCAGTGTCTCCTTCTTGGGTAAAGGCTGAAGTGATGCAGCTGCCTGATGGGCAGGAGGTCTTCCCAAGGCCATGGTGGAGAAGCCAGAGGACGAGGCCCTCACACAAGCATATTTCAAATGTGTCACATCTACTAAAAGTCCACAGAGGAAGGCAAGGTGCATGACGGGCCCTGAGGGCAGAGGAAACACACTCTGTGGGGAGAATGGCCAAATTCCACAGGAAAGGGCGAAGAAGGAAATCAGGCTACAACACAGGGAGGTTGAAGCTCAGAATGAGAAGCAAACACCAGAGACAAGTAGCCCACTCAGATATAAACCCTATAGAATGATAGGCTTAAGTATAATGAGATGAAGCAAAGCGGAAGCTTGCAGAGAGGGGCCTGGGGTGGAGGCGAGAACGCTGCATCACTCTCTGTATAAATAACAAGCCTTTACACTGAATATTGAAGCCTGTGAGGATAATTGATCTTTATGCTCTAAATTTTAGCAATCCTGAACTATTTGCCACATCCGTAATGCATGCTGCTTTCACACTGTCCCTTCAAACGTATACGATCTCCTCCCAAACAATCCCCATGTTTTCCTCTGATTGATTCCTACGTTAACTTCAGTACTCAGGCCACACAGCCTCCTAGAGGAAAGGAAGTCTTCCCCAGCTTTTTAAGTTGCTCTAGGCACCCTATTGTCTATGCTCCCATAGCATCCTGTACGCCCTTATACCCTAATTATCTTTCTTTTTTTTTTTTTTATTTTTTTTTATTTTTTTTTTTTAATATATTTTATTGATTTTTACAGAGAGGAAGGGAGAGGGATAGAGAGTCAGAAACATTGGATGAGAGAGAAACATCGACCAGCTGCCTCCTGCACATCTCCCACTGGGGATGTGCCCGCAACCCAGGTACATGCCCTTGACCGGAATCGAACCTGGGACCTTTCGGTCCGCAGGCCGACGCTCTATCCACTGAGCCAAACCGGTTTCGGCCCTAATTATCTTTCTTGAGGGCAGGGATCAGGTCTTAACTTTCTCTCTATCCCCAAGACTTGTCAGACCGTGGACAGTCATGTATTTATTAGCCAAATGAGTGGACAATCTGAAAGGGCTTTAGTACGTAATGAGAAACATACACAGGAGTGAGGGTCAAAATATCAGCTTGATTACAGGTAAGATGAGACCAGCAAAGATGGTGTTGGTTTGGACTAAGGCCAAAATGGGCTTCATAGTCTGGTCCCTCTGCCACCTACACTCAGTGTCCTGTGTCATCAGTCACACACAGAGAAGCCAGGCCTTTCCTCACTTCTCCTCGAACTGAAATCACCCCCATTTTCACTGCCCAGTTTACAAGACACTCAGCATGCCAGCAGCTCCACTGCTGCTCCCTGGGCTGAGTTTTGGATGCCTGGGGTGTGTTCCCAGTTTTCATACCTGGGTGTCTCCTCAATGCCAACACCCCAGACCCTAATGCTCAAGGGGGCGTGTTGCCTAGATTCCATGTGAAGATGAAGGCAGAGTTTGGGAGGATGCACCTACAAGCCAAGAAATGCCAACAGTTGCCAGAAAACTACCAAAGGTGGGAGGAGAGTCCTGGACAGGTTCCCCTGCACAATCTAAGAAGAAACCATCCTTACTGGAACCTTGGGCTCAGACTTCCAGCCCGCAGAGCTGGGAGACAAATACATGTCTGTTGTTTAAGCCATGCTGCTTATGGTCCTTCATGAAGGCAGCCCAACAAAAGCATACGCTGGTCTTGTTATGGAAAGAAAAGAGACGAAGGCAAAGCACATGTCACCTCCCCAAGCCTCTGCTCGTGCCCCCTTGGCCAGAGGACATCGCACGCTGAGTCTGACGTCTGTGAGTGGAAGGAGGATTCTCAGAGAAGGAGTGTCGTTTTATAGAGAAGCATCCCAGGGAGGTCAGGGCATGTTTTGAACAATAACACCACAGGCCACAGCACTGTCGTCTGGATGGATGGATGGATGGATGGATGGGGAGGCTCCTTGAACTGAGACCCAGAGGCAGCAACTGAGCAATTCAGGCCTAGTCACTGGTGGGGCCAGTGTGGGGTTTACTGCGCCCCAAGGAACTCTAAGCACACCCAGGCACTGACCTCTCTTCTGGAGGATCTAGTGCAACTTCCCTTCATAACAGCAGCCACTTGGTTAAGGATCATAGAATCATCTCCCAAAATAAATGAAGTAATTCAACTCACACCACAGTCCAGCTCCAATTCTCTTTGTTTTGAGCTTGCTTAATCGCCCACATTAGAAAACCGGGTGAGCTTACTTCCTGTGCAAACGCACGCATGAAATCAGAGCCTTGGTTCGACTGCTGTCTTATTAAATATTTCTGTGGAGATTTGCCCAGGAAGCCAAACTGTTGAAGATTTTACCAATAGCTTCTCAACCCTGCCAGCTCAGCTCTTCCTACTTACGATGCTTTGAGATGGGGGAGGGGTGTGTATTAGGCAGGCTAGAAAAGGCCAGGCCTGCTTCAGCATCCATGGCACAGAGCTCTGGGAGGTTAGAGCTGCAAGGGGCCTTCCCAGTAGGGTGACCAGCTGTCCTAGTTAGCTCAGGACTGATGGATTGGCCGGGACACAGGATTTTTGATGCTGAGGCTGGAAAATGGGATGTTTAGTGACCAAAGAGCTCAGTTCCCCAGTGAATCCAAATGTAGAATTTCACAGATGGAAAAGCCAGTTGCAGAGAGCGAAGGACTTAGTCTGAGATTTGAAGTGGGAGGGGGCATTGCCATCTCATATCCTAATGTTAGGGAGACCAAGCATCCTGGTTCACCCAGGACCGAGGGGGCTCCCAGGAAATGGAAGCTCCAGTTTTAACACTGTGACAGTCCTAAGGAAACGGAGAGGCATTGGTCCCACTACCTACTAACATCTTGTTTTACAAATAGAGAAAGTGAGGCCCGGAGAAGTGAGCTGTCCAAGGTCATGGGAGTCGATGGCAAACTGGGAGCCGAAGGAGCTTCCTCCCCCAGCCCGTGAGCTTTCTGCAGCGTAATGCAGATTTTCCTGTATCATTAAGTGTCTATTTATTCCCATTATTCAAGCAGGCTTTCAAATTTAGTCCAAACTGCTGGAAAAGTCTGGAAATACATCATAGAATGGGAGAGTGACTCAAAGGTCTTTTTCTGAAAGCAGGTTGCTGACGCCAGAGGAGTGCAACCTGGCTCTGGGCCTCAGGGTCTCTCATCTCTAGAATTTGCAAACCCAGGAGCCACCTACACTCAGTGTCCTGTGTCATCGGTCACACACAGAGAAGCCAGGCCTTTCCTCACTTCCCCTCGAACTGAAGTCACCCCCATTTTCACTGCCCAGTTTTACAAGACACTCAGCATGCCAGCAGCTCCACTGCTGCTCCCCGGGCTGAGTTCTGGATGCCTGGGGTGTGTTCCCAGTTTTCATACCTGGGTGTCTCCTCAATGCCAACACCCCAGACCCTAATGCTCAAGGGGGCGTGTTGCCTAGATTCCTGTGAGAAGACCATCACTATATAGTGGAAATAGTACACATTTGGAGCTGGCAAGGGCTGGCTCTATACTCCAGTTCTCCCAGATAGTGGCCATTCGGGTTTTGTAACATTATTTCATCTCTATGGGCCTCAGTTTTATTATCCACAACATTGTTTTAAGGACTGAAAAAAATCATGGTGATGGACCCGATACAGTACTGGGCCTACAGTAGGTGTGGGATAAACAGCAGGTTGGTTGGTTTCTTTTTGAATGACATACTGAAACAAGGATTGCTCAGATCTGAGAGTCCTATCTGGGTTTGAATCCCAGGCCTGTCACTTATTACCATTGTGACCAGGAGTCCTCACTCGACAAGGTCACGCATTGTGTTTGAGTTACTACAGAATGAGTGCTCAATAGTACGGCTACCATTACAGGCAGATTTTCAGGACGGTATTCGGTGAGAACTTAAACTCTCTTGTTCTGATTTATACTCCCCGTCCACCCAAGAATTTCCCAAGTGAAAAGTACGCGCTGAAACGGAAAACACTAAATAAACACTATTAATTTGAGGTTCCCACCTTCCCGAATTTCCACAGCATGGAGAGGACCATGGAGAGCTCCTGTGGTTTTGCTCAGAAAGAGTAAGACTTTTTCTTTATTTTTCAGGTAAGAATTGGAGCACAGTGTTCTTTTGAGATCGCCTACATATCTTTTAATTTGGAGGGTGGGTAACAAGTTTATTTGAATTACTTATTTTTTTAAATATTTCACCTCACTCATTGTATGGCTGGTTATGCATCGTTCAGATTGGTTCAGCTGCATTTAACAAGAAAGCCTTCTGAAACATTAAACAAGATGGAAATCTATAAAAGTAAGTTGACAAGGGCAGGCGAGGCTGCCCATCTTCCTCAGAGTCACGGGCCTTTCTGTCTTCCTATGTGGCCCCCTTCAGCACGTGGCTTTCCATCCTCAAGGATTCCGTGGTGAAAAGGAGGCTGTTGAGTCTCCAGTTATTGCATCAAGATTTCATGCAGGAGGAATGAGAAGGGATAGAGCCCAAAGCCTCATTCTACCATCACCAGGCACATAGCATCATCTTCCTCTAGCTACAAAGAAAGCCAGGAAATGAAACCCCCTTTTTTCCTGGGTCTCAGTTCCTCAGCTTCTAAAATGGGTAAGTGGTGATGCAAGGGAACTTGACTTGGGGTGGTGAACACACAATACAGTGCACAGATGTGTTGTGAAATTGTGTACCTGATACTTAGGTAATTTTGTTAACCAATGTCAACCAATAAACTCAATTAAAAAGGAAAAATATAAAATAAAATAAAGCTGTAGGCTGTGTGATCTCCATGTCCTTTGTTGTTCATAATACCTGGCTAAAAGGCTGCATTTTCTGGATTTTTTTTTAGTAGCTACGGAAACATAATCTTTCTGTGAGTGGCCACAGAAGGACGGGGCTTCTGAAGAGTGCTTTAAAGGGGTTTGACTCCCATGAGAGACCTTTTAGTTGCTAAGACAAAAGGAACAATAGACAGTGAACAAGCAACTCATGGTTTCTGCCATATAATCCTCCCACAATAATATAATCATCTATATATATAAAAGGTTAAGTGACAAACCGTCCAACCGTCCTACTGACCGGCCGGTACATATGATGTGTACTGGCAATCTATATATATAAAAGCCTAATGCAACCATCCGACTGGTAGCTATGACACATAATGATCACCTGGAGGCAGATGCTCAACACAGGAGCTGCTGAGAAACAGCAACTTTGCAGAGCCCTCTTGCACTCCAGGACTCCTTGGGGGATGTTTCAGTCAGGTCGAGGGACCCCACCTGCTGGAGGGACCCCGCTCACTCCACAGACATCCTTCAAGCCTCGGTGCCGCCCCAGGTGCGGCCAGCTGGGGAGGGACCACAGGAGATTGGCTCCACCGTGTGTCCGCCCATCTTGCCCAGTCCCACCCCACCAGCCACCTTCTAATTAACTTCCTTTGGATGTGCACGAATCCGTGCTCCAGGCCTCTAGTATTTTATATTCAGTTACTTTCCATAGCTAAATCTACCTGAACCCCTACCTCGGCTGCATTTAAAAGAGCACAACAGTGCCCTGCTATCGCTCTAGCTGGTCACTGCATTCCCATTCTTTGGTCTGAAACCTCTGTAGGGTCAGGTGAATTCTGATCAGTTGTGATCCAAGTGGAATTATATTCAGTCGGCAAAGCACATTTCCAAGGTTATCCGCTTCTGCACAGACACAGAGCAGTACAGCTTATATGTCACATGGTACATAATTGTTTCCATTTGTTCTCAGTAATTATCTTATGATGTTCCCGTGGCTACGTTCTATAGATGGAAAGCTCCAGCTATAAACCCAATCTCTCCCTGCCCCAAAATAACTTTCCCGGGAGAAGCATCAGCACCCGCACAGCCTGCATGGGGTCTGTTCTGTCTGCTTTCCTAAACTGTCTGCACTATTCCCTATTATTCTACCCACATGAAAACATCCCAATGTTAACACTGGCAAGATGAGGCTCTGATCTAAAAAAAATTATTTTTGAAATACAAAAATTTACAATAACCATTAAAATAAAATAGGCTGTACTAATAGCCTATTACATACCTATAAAACTTCAGAAACAGTGGAAGAATAATACCACTCCTGCAAATAATATAGCCCGATAACCAGGCGATGGCTTCGTGAAATTGGCTGTACAGCTATTAGACTCCTATTATCCTCCTAATTTTAACCAGGAAACAACCAAGACCAACAATGCTAAGTGGCTTATCTAAAGACAGTGACCCCCCCCCACCCCCCCGCACCCCTCTTTGTGGAGCATCTGAAAATTTTGAGCTCATTCAGTTTGGCTTTTTTGTGTATTTGTTGTTATAGTGTGAATCAGACACTTTTGACAATCCCTGTTTATGAAAAATGACTCACAGTTTTCGGCAAAAATGCCGAGCTCAACTGTGTGCAGCATGGCAATGGGAAGGGAAAGTGAATTTATCCCCTAAGCGAGGAAATGCAGAAAAAAACAAACCCACGAACTGCTCTCCGGAGTCCTGAATCAATGCCTTGTGTGGTCTGTGCTTAGTTGTGAGCAGAGGGGGGAAAAAGACAATTCGTGCAATGGACTTTCAAAGGTGAAGCATGCTATACAAATGCACTGAATGCATCTGAGTTACTTAGGAAAGAAAATAAAACCCCTGCGTAATGAGACACAGGACGGGAATCCAACAGTGACCTACACTCTCGCCCTGTAATGTGAACCATGTCCTGAATTCTGTCAAGCCGCTCTTCAATGCCTGGAACATTTCATTGTTGTTGTGTTTTCGTGTTAGGACCCCCCGCCACCCCCCACCCCCCACACCACCTCCTCAGCAAGGACGAAGGGCCAGGCACAGAACCTCACCTGGGAAAACAAGAACTTCACCCTCAGGGTAACCATCCCCCAGCTTCTGGTAAGGCAGTTTATGACTCTCTGACCTTTTCCTCCCTAGAGATAATATCTAGGCCTCAATCGTATTCAGCTCCAGGCCCAGAAAAGCAGCAAAACCAGACAAGTGGCGCCATGGCTGCCTCAGGACCAGCTGCACTGACTAATGACCCCCCTTCCCTGGGACCAAGCAATCAGCGGAGACCAGGACCCTGAAAGAGGACACCTGGAAAGCTGGTGAATATTCTATTAGACCCTCCCTGTGACCTCCCCAGAGATTTCCACATGCAAGAGAGAGATACAACACACAGGACAAAGGACCCAGTGCGCACTCTCTTCCAAGGAGCGAGCCACACCATTCCCTTCCCCCACAGGCACGGATCCCCTAACCCCTAAGGGGCCTCATGAGAGTTGCAACCAGGGGAGCAATGGGCAGCGGCAGCTCTTCCCTGAGCCTGTCTCCAAGGCCCCCTTTCCTCTGACTTCTCAGTGAGCCAGAGCAGCCCAGACCAATACCCTTTGGCTCAGTGCTGTGTAGCCCTTCCCGGTGGATACCCCCATCTCCCATCCTCTTTTCCTTACATACATTCAATGTTCCTTAAATCACCATCTGGGATGACTACTTAGCCTGCCCACACACCACCAACTTTAACCTTTCAGTCTGCGTGTGTGTGTGTGTGTGTGTGTGTGTGTGTGTTTTATCCTGAGTGACAGCTGTTATCTGTATATCAGCTCACAAAGCTTTTCACACATTCTCTTCCCAAATCCATCTGTCCAGGCAGCGTTTGTCTTCTACTTCCCTCCAAAGACCTCCTTAGGCTGAGCTTGTTTCTTGGACTGACTCTCACCACGAGGAAGCACAGGGGGAAGCCAGGCACATAAGGCAGAAGTCGATTTTTGTGAAACACACCGACAGCCCATCATCAGCACAGGAAAACCAATGTGGCGGGAGGGGCGGAGGCTGGGAAGTCTGGCCACTGAATCCTGGAGTCACCACTTGTCGCCTGGGACAAGTCAGGCTCTGAAGTCTCTTTCCGAAGCTGTGGCGTAGAGATCAGATGAAGCGACAGGTGTGGAAATGTTTTGTAAATCGCTATGCACGTGTCAGGGGTTACAATCATCCGCAACCAGTGTCCACTACTGGGAGGTCTTGGAAGGCCTTGGACTTGTTCATCTCCACGAGACCCAGCATAAAATAGGCCCAGGAAATTGTTTGGAAAAAAAGACCAAGTGCACAAATAACTAGTTAGTATATCAGTAGGTGAGAGGGGACTGAACTGCTGATTGGGGGAGACAGTGTTTGACAGGCAGGTGGGGGAGAAGTCAGCTGGGTAACACGCTCTCTCACTTAGAAAGGGCTTTACGGTTTGGAGAAAAGCTTCCTACACACATTCCCATTTGACTCCATCCATTTGGGGAATCTCAGACGGACACTGAGAGAGATAACTAAGAAACTGGTCCAGGGCGCGTGCCTGGAAGAGCTGGAAGCTAAGCCTGGGTTACCATGATTGTGATTTTCTTGCTCACACTCTGCGGTTCACTGGGCATGTGGATGAGGCATTCTAGGCTCATGGCCCCAGCTAGCTTCGGGCTCTGTGTCTCTCCCATGCCCTACATATTACAGGCTGCAGCTAGGCCTGAGCTCCAGGAACTGGTCAGCCTCCTGAATTTTTACCCCGTGCATGAACACCTCAATATTCAGACAGAGATTTGAGGGGGTGCCACTGTAGATCTTTCCAGCTCCCTTCTTTCTGGTACTTTGCCTGCAAGATTCCAGCTGCCTTTCAACCTCTGACTCCCTGACTCAGGGAAATTTGGGGTTCTGTTTAGGCTGGAATCTGGAAACTGCCTCCAGGCAGAAAACTGGGGTGATGGTGGGCTCCCTAGACTTGTTCTCCTTCTCTCGGAGATCAGTCTCGCTCGGCCATTGTCCCATGTCTGACAGCAATCCTCTCCTACAGTTTGACCTCCTTCCCAGTGTGTGCGGAAGGAGGGCAGTGCCAGGTGCAGTCATTTCCAGGCAGGCGTGGGAGCCAGTGTGACTCCTTCCCATGCGTCTCATTGAACCGGAGTCCCTGAGCCTCAGAGCCTGTTCGCAGCCGCCCCTTTTGTACACTTTGCCCGTGGTGGTGTGGCTTTGCCACTTTGCATTTTATTTGAAGCTGCTCTCTCTAGGGACAGTTTAATTTCACTCTCCTCTCTTATAGAAGCTCTGAAGGCAGTAGTACGGAAAAATTATATGTATCCACCTAATAGATGAGGAATTAAATTCGCTTTCACTATGCACTTATTTTACGATCTTGGGCACATCACTGCTCATATTCCCCAGAAGAAAAGGTGGGTAATAATAATTAGGAAATGAGCATAGTACAGGTGAAGGGATCAGTAACTTAGCACTTTGGGCAGGGCCCTGCTTTAAACTGAGGAAAGTAGAAAGAGAATGTAACCATCTCCATGCCCCCCGCCAAATACCCGCAACTCTGCAGTGATTAACATTCATTATTTCACGTGGGCCATACCTGCCTCCTAAGGAATGGGCAATATTACCCCCTTGCTTTCTTATTGTTAATACAGCAGGTGAGGGTATGAACGCTGAAGCCACCTGCTCTACTGTACAGAGTTACTAAAGAGGAGAGCTGGAATCCGAACCTAGATCATGCTGCTTGGTTTTGAAACTTACCTTTCTTGGACATATAATTCTTCCTCTCCTTTGCCCTCAAAGGATGTCTTTTGCAGCCTTTTGTGGCCTGGGTGACGTGCCTGCCATTTAATGCGCACTGTGGATCTGTAAGAATGCTCACAAATACATTGCAGTTTATTCGGCATCTCACCTTTAACATGTCTGTTGTCAGAATTTCATCTTCATTCCCCAGAAATTCTAGCTTACAAATTACAGCCCTGACAACCCACATTCTTATTAGGTTTCCTGCTAGGGGACCTTGAAACATTGTCGGCAGAAGTCAGGTCACTGCTTATCTTAAGTTTCAAGACCTCTGTTAACCATTCTCTCTGCCTAATAACTATCAACCCTGTGACCTACCTCCTCCGGGAGTCAAACTCAGGTCCAGTGTTTGCAAATCCTTTCTAGGGAAGAGTAGCAAGGGTGGTGAGGAACGCTGAACACCAGGGAAAATAAGAACTGGACAAGTTCAGAGTAAACTTAAAATAAGACCCAGGGTTGACTAGTAATTCTCTTGGCAAATGTATCTGCAGGAATACAAGAAGTAGGAAAAGGACATGTGGTAGAACTGGAGAGAGGTATGTTTCAACTCGATAAAAGGAAGAACATTCAAAGAAGGAGAGCAAGAACAGACCAGCTACTTGAGGAAGCCCAGGTTCTTTCTCACTGGAGAGAGATGGGGTGGAGAACAGGGTGACCACTGAGTAGGTGATGTGAATACAAGGAGAAATCCTTCATTTGCAAGTCCAAGAGGCCCATAAATCCCTTCATATTGTGCGGATGAATGCAAAGGTCAGGTTTTCAGGGGAGAGGGTGGATAGCTCTTCTTAAAGCATGAAAAATTTCCAAGATCAAAGATCGGACAATAAGTTTAGGAAGCACAGAGATATCACATTATAATTTAATACTTAGAGGAGAGTCTTATTTTGGCAAAGAGATTAGATTCTTTGATCTCATATTCTTCTTACCTCTAGCATTGTGTTTTCAAATGAAGTGCAAGAGGGACTAAATAAATCTTTAGGAAACATAGCTATAGTTCAGATCTATGGCAAATACAACAGAGAAAGGAAAATTATAAACTGTGCCTCAGCCACTTCCGAGATCCACTTACAGTACGGCAAGGTGTCCTCTCCCAAGTAGAAGAACAAAATTCAAGCCTGCTTCTGGCCCTGTCCGCAACGTCCCAGCCCTCAAGAATAGGATTTGTAAAATGTCAGCCAGAGGAACAAGGCCCTAGAATTGAAGGAACCAACTGAAAAACAATCTAAATTCACATTTTCCTTGCGAAAGAGTAGGGCCTTTGAAATGCAACAACATATTTAGGAAACATAAGTATCAAATTTAAAAATATCTGAAAATGAAAGAACAGATTCCAATTTAACATCTGAAACTGAGACACCAACAGTTTTCCTTGTTGGAGCACAGAGCTCTCATCAAAGGGATCTTGAACTACTTCCCCTGCATCGCACTTGGCTTCTCAGCCCAGCCCCCCTGCCTTGGCCCAGAGAAAAGTGTCTGTAGAACCGCGCTGTGACTGCAGGTGCACCCACGGGCTCACCTGTCCCTCCAGAATCAGTATCTTAAGCCCAAGTGTAGAATTGACATGACAAAAATGGAAGCGGATTTCCAGAGCTTTCAGTGGGTGCAGCATAAGATTTAAAAATGTGCCCTGTGCATTTCACTTTCTCATTTCAAAAGATCAAACCATTTGCATTAACACACACACACACACACACACACACACACACACACACACACACACAGAACCCCTTCACTTCTATTCATCCAGGAGAACAACTCATTTCCCTAAGCTCTTAAGATTTTTTTAAGCTTTTGTATTGCGGTTATAATAAGAATGCTTTACCACAAGCTGCCCTAACTAAGTACCCTGTTTTGGGCCTAAAATATCTAAGAATCTTAGAGCAATAAATAATATAAAAAGTGAATTATTGAATAATAAAGAAATTACATACAAGTTTAAAATTTTTTTCAGTTACAGTTGACATTCAATATTATTTTATTTTAGTTTCAGGTGTACCGCATAGTGGTGAGACAGTTATATACTTTAAAAGGGTTCCCCCTGATATTTCCAGTACCCACCTGGCCCCACACATAGTTATTACAATATTATTGACTGTATTCCCTATGCTGTACTTTACATACCCATGACTCTTTTGTAACCACCAAGCTGTACTTCTCAATACCTTCACCTTTTCACCCAGTCCCCCCACCCGAACACAAATTTTTAAACTAAATTCTATGTGAGATCTGGAAATTGAGACTTTAGAACTATAAAAACAGTAGGTGAAATTAATTAAAGGAATAAAAAAGAAGTTTGGAAGACAAAGAAATTTTTGCCTTAGGTAGTCAACTTAAATCGTTTTATGACTGAGAACAATATTCTGATGAGACTAAAATGTAGAAAATCACTGAACAATAGTTAGCACATGAGTTGTAGAAGAGAAACTAGAAAACATAATGAACTCTGGCATGTAGCAGTTCTATTTTATTATAAAAATAAGGATAAGACATGTCTAGCTATGTTCGGATTCTGAATCCTGAAATGAGAAGTCAAAGAGGGACCAAAGTGTGTAGACAAATAAAGATTCCAAAAGAGCAGAAATAAAATGAGACACCCAAGAGAATACCAAGAACAAATTTTTCTATCAGCATTTACTTCCAGGAAGAAATGTTAAATATGAAGAAAATGAGACAAGCTAACTTGAGGACGCCTACTTAAGATGATTCTACTTTCAGGGAAGAGATTGCCCCCAAGAAGCCTTTCATTAGGATTGATGCAGTCAGTTGATAACCCACTAGATTCCTGGGGATTTGTACTAAGATTCCAAATTCTCCATTAATTATATCCAGACACCACAATCTCAACACCACGGTTAAAAATGTTTGCAAAGGAAATAAAACTGGCTTAGTTCTGAGTTTGTTTTGATTAGAACGATGCCCAAAGGATTTTTACTAAGAAAAGACAATTCATTTCTTTGAAGAAATAGCCTAGTTTGCCTTTTCTCTTTAGCGTTATTACCATTATCATTATTACCATTATCATTATTACACTCATGTTATTTCTTTACCTGTCTGTTTTCTGCCAGTTTAATGAGACTGGAGAGAGGTTCTTAACAAAGAGATGAATGTCTCCAGTAGGTTCCTTGTGATATAAAACTGACTAGAAACTTCTAAAAATAAGGAACACACACACACACACACACACACACACACACACACACACCCTCAATGCACTTCAGCCAGTAAGTAGTGTAAAAACTAAATTGGTAAACGATAACACTGAAACTTTTCAAGGAAGCAACAGCTTACGAGATTTGGTGCCAGGATGAAGCATGTATATGGGTTTCTTTTTCATGTGGCCAAAGGAGGTGGGTAATGGATCACTTTAGAAGCACAGATCAGGGACAGAACAGCTCCATTAAGGAGAGTCTGCAGGCACACTTTTAGCAGCACAGGTAGTGTGGAGTGAGTCCAGGAGGCGAAGGCCAAGGTTTTCCGGGCTCCACCTCGCCCTTTCTGTATCAGAGATCTGTCTTCCTCTTTGACAACATAACACAGGAGTCACTTCCCAGTTGACCGTCTCCACATCCCACGTCCTCCCTCAACTCCATCACTCTCTCCATGTGCACTCTGCATGTACTCAGAGGAATCCTCCCACAGCTTTACAATTATTTGTACATGTCCTGCTCCTCAATTAAATATCTTCATTCCTCCTACAAACATGTCTTAAACACCTGCGACTCCAGGCTTCCAGTGTGGAAGTCCGGGCTCAGCCCCTGAGCTCTGAGAAGAGAGGGTGCCCCAGACAGAGCCTGCGGTCCACCGTGTGTTCCCACGCGTCTACACTGGCTGACAGAGACAGCGGGTTGATGCCGAATCTACTCATGCCTTGGCTGTTTGGATGACTTCTACCAGCTTGATCTGCATGCTGCGAGGTCTTGAGGAAGAAGGGCCAACTAGGATTAGGAAGGGGGTGGGGGCATTTGGTCTTGGCCTTGAAGGCTGGGAAATAATTTTTATACAGGGAGGGAAGAAAAAAGGACCTCCCAGGCAAAACCAAAATGTATACATGGAGACAAAGAGCTGGTAGGACAGGAGGCAAATTAGAAAGGAAATGAATCTGCTTTGCCGTAGGACAGAGCTCATGCGTGGGAATGGTAGGAATATGGCCTGGAAGCCACACTCAGAGGAAACCTGAACTCCGGGCGATGAAACGTGTGTTCCGTGGTGGAAGGAATAAGGAACAATGGAATGTTTGGAACTAGCCCACCGGCTCAGTTTCCTACAGCTTCTGTAGGAGCAGTGGCTTGAACAGATACCTCTACTGCTCATTACTCTTCAGTTCCGAGGTCAGCAGTCTCCCTCAGCCGGGTGCTGGCCGGGCTGGAGGACCCGGAGAAGCGGCTCCCTTGCTTTCCCAGCCTACGAGGCCGCCTGCCCTCCTTGGCTCAGGCTTCCTTCCCTCTTCCCAGCCAGCCCTCCGCCCTCTGCTTCCTTCCTCACATCCCCTTCGTGACTGAACCTGCCGCCTCTCTCTTTCAATGCTTATGATGACCAAGTTGGGCTGACCCATATGATACAGGATAACCTCCCCGTCTCCAAACCCTTCACTGGGTCCCAGCTGCGAGTCTCTTGTGCGATGGAGGGGAACATCCACAGGGTCCCGGGGTCAGGATGGAAACATCTTTAAGGCGCTGTTACTTTGCCTCTCACAGCCAATCACAGCCAAATAAACAGAGCTAAGATAACATTCATAGAAAACACTGGTTCAATATGTCTTGTGATGTCCAAGACATGATCCTCAGTTCTTCACATATGTTGTTAGCTCGTTTAATCCTCTGGGGTATCTGAGACCCAGAGAAGTTAAATAGATTGGCCAGGGTCACCCGGCCAGAAGGGAGTGGGGCAGGGAGACAAACCCACAGAAACCACAAGGGTAGTCACCCGGGATGTCACTTTTGAAATCATGTGACAGATAACTGCTTGAGAAAGCACCTTTGCTCCAATCTGATTTTTTGTCCTGCTATATATTGAAACCTCTGCCTTTATTAGTCATGAGACATTCTTCCAGCCGAAGGCCCAGGGACAATAGCCCCGTGGAAGCACCTCTCCAGCAGTTTGGCTCACATGAGTGCCCTCAGCAAACCTGAATTCTATTCGGGAGCAATAAGGCAATGCGTGTCTCCCAGCCAGTTAGGATCTGAGGCGCTGGCCTAATAACCGTTCAAATACTCACATTGTGGCGGAGCTTAAAGTAGCCACTGGGAGGGGCACGGCACTTAATTGCATTCTATTTTGCTTCTGCAAAAATTGAAGAACGGAAGAAGGGCCCTGATGGTTTCCTCTGAAAACCTGATTTCCCTCCACTTAGGGATGGTTTTGATATAAATTGACTGCCTGCAGTTGCTAACGTTTGTTAAATACAGTGAATTCTGGAAGCAGATTAAAAAGCAGAGAAAGTAGCCCAGAAGAAAATCTACAATGAGCTGCTGATAAAATGCACGGAGTGTTTCCAAGAGAATCTTTCGAGTTGGTGGAATTAAATTACTGCGCTGGGTATCTATTTTTAAAGGAAAATGTGTATTTGCCTAATCCAATTTCAGCATAATTCATATCCCTGTAACACTCCGAGAACACTGGCATATGGTTACATGAGATATAAATTGGGAGTATGATTAAAAATCACTGGCATTTCGATTTCAATTATATTTCACAAAATAGACTCCAGGGGGGAGGGGGAGGGGATGCACAAGACCACAACCCACTGCGAGATGAGAGTGGAGAAAAATCTACACACACACACACACACACCTGCAGATCTGGCCAGGGACCATATTCCCAGGGTGAACTCCTGACACTGCTGGCTTCGCCTCCATAGCCATCAGCCCTGCCCCATCTGACTTGAAGCCGGAATCTGCAGAGGGTAGGGGGCCACCTATAATGTCTGAACCAAAGAACAGCCCAGTCTTCTAGAAATCCGGAGTCAGAGCTGGGGTCAAGTCCCCATGATCAGCTTCACTTTTCTTTACAATGACCTTGAAGAGCAATTTTGAAGACTACGTGAGAGAGTGTTGTCAGTCTCTGGACACATAATAGGTGCAAAATACATTTTGCTTAGGACTTCGCCTTGTTTTATTCCTCTTGTCTTCCTAGAGACTGGGAGGATCGCGGCACATGCTCAACGCTCAGAGTATTTGCAGAATTGAAAGGAAAGATTCAGGCTCCCCGTGTTCCCACGCCTAAGCCCTCTTTAACTCTTCATGGGGATATTGCTCCCAAGTGATAAGAAAGGGGAAAGGTAAAAAGGAATCATTTTCATTAAGTAAGATTTAAAGAGCAAAACAAAATTCTCCCCTCCTTAATCTTGACAGATGGGAATTTCAAGTTTCATCATTTTGTCTTAAGGAACCAATAAGGAGTTCATAAATCTCAATTACTTCTGTGGCATGAGAAGCCGCTGCAGGCAGGTCTGCTCAGCATGATTCCAATCTCTGATCAGCCAGAGGACCTTCATTAAAACACTGGGGGAGGAGAAGGGCCAAGTCATCTTTCAAGTTGAGCTGACATTACAGCAGCACAATCTTTCTCTTTTTTTCTTCTTTTTTTTTTTTTGTCATTCTGGTCAGAGAGAAGGAGCACCGATCAGGCACATCACCTGCAAGATGCGGTGTCGTGAATTAAATTATAAGCTGCCGGCAGCTTTGGAATTGGCCAATCTCCATGCATAATCAATGGAGAGACCAATTAATAAATATGTATGCCCTTCACAAAACTCTTGTTCTTTCCCAGCCAGCTACTCTCTTGAACATACACAGCTATTCTTTCTTAACTTGCCAGGTAAACACAATCGCGGGACCCCTATTCCCCATCATTCCTTGTATTTGTTTTCCAGGGTTGCCACAACAAAGTAGGATAGGCTGGTGGCTTAAACTCCTAAACAGCAGGAGTTGGTTTACCCACAATCAGGCTGCTGGAAGCCTGAGGTCAAGGTGTGGGCAGGGTGGGTCTCTGCAGAGCGCTCCCACCTTGGCTTGCACAGGGCCACCCTTCTGCTGAGTCTTCACGTGGTCTTCCCTGCGGTCTGTGTTCTAACTTCCTCTTCTTATAGGGACACTGGTCCTACTGGGTTAGGGCCTCCCATGATGCTTTCATTTTATCTGAATTACCTCCTGAAGGACTCTTTTTCCAAATATAGTCGCCTTCTGAGGCCCTGAGGCTTAGGGCTTCCACATGAATTCTGGGGAGGTGCGATTCAGCCCATAACACTCCTCACAGCGTAATCAGCCCCAGTTCTGGTTCCCCAGTGACTCGGAAGTTTGTTCATCCTCTCATTGGGCTGCTCTATCCCTGCCTTTCCAGATGCACCTCCCACTTCAGTCATCACTCCTTCCCCCATGCACCGACTGTTTTCTTTACCTGGGTTCCCCCCTCCCCCAGTCTCTATTATATAATGTGTGCACATGTCAAGCTCCAGACCATATCCTAGGTCAGTGATGGCGAACATTTGAGCTCGGCGTGTCAGCATTTTGAAAAACCCTAACTAAACTCTGGTGCAGTGTCACATATAGAAATTTTTTAATATTTGCAAACATAGTAAAAGAAAGATTTATATTTTTGATATTTATTTTATATATTTAAATGCCATTTAACAAAGAAAAATCAACCAAAGAAATGAGTTTGCATGTCAGAGGTGACACGCATGTCATAGGTTCGCCATCACTGTCCTAGGTTCTTCTTTAGTTCAAGTCCTCTTGAATTTCTGTTCTCTGTTCTTCTTCACCAGTTAGTTCACACTGCACTGAATTATTTGCTTCCAGGAGGTGGTGTGAGTGCGGCATAATGGACAGAAAAGGCGCTCTGGAGCCAGGCAGTCATAGGTTAGAAGTGCAGCTCTGCCCCCACCCCCACCCTGCCCAGCCCCCGCCAGCTGTGGAAGTTTGGGCAAGTCAGTAAACTCTCTGAAATTCCATTTCCTTACGGTAAGAATGGGATGGCGATGCCCATCTCATAGGATTATTGTAAGGATGAAAACAAATTAAATATATTAAATGTACTAAAATGTTGGCACACGGCAGGCACTCAGAAACACTTGTCATCACCTGTTATTATTATCATTATAGGCGTTATTACTATTACTATAGTGCTTTTTAATCACTTCCTACCAGACTGTGAGCATTATGAGCAATAGCACTAAATAACTTGATCACCTTTCTATGCCCTATAGCAACAGGAGCAGTGATTTTCCTATTTTAATGCTCAACAAATATTCATGAAGTTCAATTTGAGCTCCTCTGCGGAGACCCCTGCTATCCACGATGTATTACTTGGCACCATAAAAAAGGTATTAGTCTCCATAATTGGCCTGACGATCATAATAAGTCAGGACTGCTTTGGGGCTTAAATAGAACAATCTTTATAAATTATAAAGAACTACACAAATGGTAGCAATCCTTCAGAAATAAGGCTACAAAAAAAGAGATCCTGCCCTGGCTGGTTTGGCTCAGTGGATAGAGCGTCGGCCTGCGGACTGAGGGGGTCCCAGGTTTGATTCCGGTCAAGGGCCTGTACCTGGGTTGCGGGCACATCCCCAGTAGGGGGTGTGCAGGAGGCAGCTGATCGATGTTTCTCTCTCATCCAATGTTTCTGACTCTCTATCCCTCTCCCTTCCTCTCTGTAAAAATCAATAAAATATATATTTTTTTTTTTTTAAAAAAAGAAAGATCCTAAGAGGAGGAGCTGTTTAAAGGCCAGGTGGGAAGACCTGTCCGAGGGGAGAGCAGGTGGAGCACCCGGATGGAGGTCTCCAACAGTAACGCATATGGAGAGGCAGGGAGATCAACCTAACAGATGCTCAAGACAGAAAGGATAGAAACTTGACAGATTTCAGTAAAAATATAATTTCCATGCCTAGCTTACTTCCAAGTGCGGTATTGTC
This sequence comes from Myotis yumanensis, assembly GCF_028538775.1. Taxonomy (NCBI): domain Eukaryota; kingdom Metazoa; phylum Chordata; class Mammalia; order Chiroptera; family Vespertilionidae; genus Myotis; species Myotis yumanensis. Next base: position 4,097,182 of record NW_027223762.1, read on the forward strand.
ACTAATGACTAGCTCAGACCTTAGAATTTGGATTGATCAGCCTTTCAGTGTTGTCAAAGGAGGTAGCTTCCTAGAATTTTCCAGGAAGACAGCAGAGTAGATTTGAAAAAAAAAAAAAAAAAAGCTGGAATTTGGAGGCAGATTAATAGTTGAATCTCTGCTGGTATTCACCAGCTGTGTGGCTTAGAAAAAATTCTTTAACCTCTCTGAGTCTCAAGAGAAATAGGAGTATAGACACTTGCCTGCAGTTCTGTGTGTGCACATGAGTGTGTGTGAGGAGCAAATGAAATAGCGAGCGTGAAGATGCTTTCTGGGTGCTCGCCATGTATTTACAGTCCTCGGCGATGCCACAGCGGGTGGCAAGACTGTGCAAGATCAGCTACTCCTGTGGGGGAAACGTGGGATGTTTGGAGGCCAGACCCTTCTCATCTCTGTTCCCCCTCTCTCCCCTCATTCCTTATCTCTGCTCAGGGTCCACCTGATCTCACAGCGAGTCTAAAGACCATTTCATGGGTTCAAATGACCTCATCCCTGTACCTTTCACCCTTTTGTTCAATGCCAATCCCCAAACTGTGCCACATTCTTCCTGGTTATCAATTTCCCAACAGACTACCCTTTCACATGTTCTAAAGTGGCATATATGTTCTATTGGTCCAACATATTGAGTTTTAAATGACTTTGTTTTCTGTTGTGTCTCCCATAGAGTCAAAAGGGACAAAGAGTTAGCCCGATCAGCATGGCTCAGTGGTTGAGCATCGACCTATGAACCAGGTCGAAGCTCAATTACCTGTCAGGGCACAGGCCTGGGTTGTGGGCTTGATCCCCAGTAGGGGGCATGCAGGAGGCAGTTGATCAATATTCTCTCTCATCATTGATCTTTCTATTCCTCTCTCCTTCTTTCCCTCTCTGAAATCAGTAAAAAATATTTTTTAAAAAATAGGACAAAGACTTAAAGGTCCAGTACTGGGACAGTGGTTCTGATGAGAACTGGCTGGTTGGGCCATTTTCTTGGTTGTCTTTAGGCTAGATGGAATTTAAACCTTAAGGGCCTCCTTTACAACACCTCCACTCTTTTAAAACGTTAGTCATAAGTTGGAACACATCCATCCAACAAGACCGACTGGGCCTCTTCACACTATGAATTCAATTCTCTTGGTAATAGAAAACTGAACCAATATCTTATTGTCATCATCAAATTCCATTATTTTTGCTCAGTTCAATTCAGAACAAAGGTCAATTGAAAAACAAAACAAAGCAACAGTCAAATGAAGGCTGGAGGAGAATTTTAAGCTGGAAAGGCATGTTATGTAACTTTCTAGTAACTATCAATGAACAGGCAGAAATTAATCTCTATTCAAAGCAAATATTTACACCCTCCAAGCCTCAGTTTCTTCATCTGTCAAGTAAAAACAATAATACTCATTTTTCAGGGTCGTATGGAAAGCATACAATAAGAGCTCAGTGAGATGAGGTTATTATCTTCACTGTATTTTAGCACCTGCTTACCCTTCAGAGGAGCTACTCTCCACACTCTCAAACTCCATGGCACGGTCACCTGTCTCTGAGGGCAGGATGGAGGGCTGGTCAGGTGATAGGGGGTTGGAGAGTTTGTGTGGACAGAAGAGGGCTATGGAACACAGGTAATCTGTAATGATCTCAACAAGTTCTGGAAACCACCTTGCCACCATGTGAATTATTCTCTCATTCGAATTAAATCTCCAGATGGTCCTGAGGGTCCCTAGGACTCACAGCTTCAGCTGCTGGAGAGGAGAAAGGGGACTGGAGGCAGAGAGCAGGGCCTTCTCCAAAGTCACCCTCGCCACATGCATCTCAGGCAGCTTCAAGTGTCTAGCTGAGCGAATCCTTTATTATCCAAATAAAACACTGCACAGAAAACCAACATACCACAGCAGTAGCAGGAAAATTCTGTTGACTCAGTGGTCGGAGGAAATCTACATTTGAGTCCATGGACTCACAGTCTCTTAGACTTGGAAGATTTTATAGAGAATTTAACCTGAAAAAATAAAATAATTGTTTTATAAATGGGAGCATGAGAGCTCAAGATTAAGTAGTTTAGATAGAACTAGATTCCGGAACTCCGTTTCCCTTTTTAAATATGGAGACCATCTCAAGAGAGGGCTTATCAACCTGGGCACTAGCGGCACTTGGGTCAGATAATTCCTTGTTGTGGGGGTTTGTCCTGTGCATTGGAGTATGGTTAGCGGCTTCCCTCTTCCCAAGAGAAGCTGGTAACAACCGCCCGGCACCCAGTGTGACCATCCGAATAGTCTCCAGACACTGCCTGATGTCGCCTGTGAGTGCAATCGTCTGAGTTGAGCCTCATGCCATAAGGCTTATGTAGAAAATCAAGTGAGATCATGAACATGGGTTTGCTTAAGTAACAGTAAAGCACTGGATGTTAGTGGTTAGAATAGTGGTTATTATTAGATCCCGGACTTCTGACACCCACTGTCGTCCTCACTCTTTCATGGCCAAAGAGCTTGGGCAAGAGTGAGATAACCCCCAGGGAGAGCACTGGGGAAGGCAAGCTTATCCCATCTATGGGATGAAGCCATAGATTCAACTCCGGATGGACCAGATCCTGTTCTGTTCTGGCTTGCGTGCCCTCCCCCACCCCTAGGACGCTGTTCACTTCTGGAGCAGCTCCTCCCAGGAAGCCTCTGAAGCCCCATCTGGTTCTCAGGTTAGTCCCCATTCTCTGCATTCCCAAGCTTTCTCCACTGATGCACTCACCACCCTGAGTTATGACCATCTGCTCGCCTGCCTGCCTCCCCCCTCCATGTGGATCTTAGGGAACAGGCTATGCGTTGTTCTTCTTTACATACATAACTTGTGCAGGGTGCAACCTGGATGGTGATCAGTGACCATTCGCTGCATAGATGGATACATAAGTGGCGGGATGATTTTTTAAATCAAAATGAATGGACAGGCTTGGGAGATCTGCAACCTATTTACTCTAAATCGTAAATTGAGCTTAAGGTTCCCAAACCAGGCAAAGATTTCTTTCTGAATTTAGCTGGACTGAGCAACAAGGCAGCAGGTAGCTGCATTTAGCACTGATTCAAACTATTCTGAAATGCCCTTGGATTAAAACAAAGAGTGTGTGTATTAGAAGAAGATGAAATTAATCTACAAGAACCTATTTCCTGGAGGACTATTTCCTGTGGTTAGAAGGACAGTTGTGCTATGGCAGGTCAACTAGATGGGCTTTAAGCCGCCTTGTTAGGAAAGTAGATCCGGTTCTCCCAGAGCCTTGTTTTGCTGAGAGGGAAATACAAGGTTGGGCCAGAGAAGAACTGCCTGGAACAGAGAGAGGCTGAGCATCACCCCCGGCTCCTGCTTTCAAGCGTCACCCTGTGCAGAGCTCAGCCTCTCCTCGGAAGAAGCGCTGAGCAAATATTTAAGGAACATATCATTTTGAAGAGAAGCCAAATGATTGGCCTGGCCCCAATTTTAATGTAATTGGAAGCATTATCACAATTAAAGAAAGATGCAGGGCTTGCATTGGGAAGAACATCAACAATGGAAGGCCCGGAAGGAAGAGCTGCAGAGGGAGACATTGGAGTGGCCATCCAAGGCTCCCAGGGCCCGAGTGGGCTTGGCTGCTTAAGGCATTCCTCATGCCCGTGTGAGCTGTGATTAGTGAAGGTGGGTGCAGCAGCCCACACGCAGTTTATGAAACCATCTGCCTTTCCCTGACGCCAAGCTTACCAGCGATCTTGACGCCCTGTGTAGTTTGCCTACTGGGGTATGTACTGATTAAAGCAAAAAGAAGGGCTGGCCTGTCTGACGGTCCTATTTCTCCTGGTAAATAAACACCATCGTGGCTGGTTTATATGCCTGAGTGAACTCGGTATGAATCGGCCTTCCCAAATATGATCAACTCGGGGACACGGGTAAGATTGGCTTTCTAGACCCGTGAGACTGAGGGCCAGGCCTGGGACTTGTGTGGCTTCACCAAGGAGCAAGGCCTCCTGATAGCCCGTCTCACTCTGCCACCACATCCGTCCTTGCCAAGGTCATTCTTTCCAGTTTCTCCAGGGAGCGTTAAAATAGCCATCCTTGGGATCCAATCCAACTGTTTCACAACGAATTGCAATTACAAACTCCTATGTTATGTCACAATAACATCAGTTCAGTCACAATTCTCTTGCCAAGTAAGCGCTCCTGACTGTAGCCATGACTGTTTGCCTACAGAAATCACTCCGTCCCAGATGCGCAGACTCGGAGAGAGCAGCGCATCTCCAAATCCGACAGACACCGAGACGGCTCCCTGGAAATGCTGCTGGCGCTGATTATTTTAAAGCGCCAGGGCTGCCCGGGACTCTGAGAACTGCTCTGGTTTTGTCACTTTAAATCTGTTCTTGCTCTACAAATAGGAACTATTCATTTGTGATTGACAGGTCTTGGAAAATACAAAAGAAAAACTTAAACCGGCTAATGTATTTTTAATATTTACAAGGCATCAGCCATATGTGTGTATCTGGTCCACTGCCTAGTGCTTCCGGAGCTCAGACTGTGAAATAATAGTCGCTGGAAAAAACTCTCATTTGCAGGGGGCAGAGTACAGCCTTTTCCCAGAATGCCTTGCAGAGAGCTCCTGGTCTCACCCTGTGTGTACAGGCGCTTTGGAGATGCTGCATAAAGCTGGAGGAAGATCAGGAGTTATTTATAAACACTGATAAGATCAAGGAGAAGGAATGAATGTTGAGAACCAGAAACATCTTGTAAGTTTTCATTTCCTCACTCTCCACCTCCCTCCAGCTCTCTTCTTCCAAAATGATGCTTAAATTGGTTCCCTTCCAAGCTGGGGTGGGGAGATGGCTTCAGCAAACACGCTGCCGGCTGCCCAACCCATCCTACGAGGCCTGTCATGTCTTGTCACCAACTCCCTCTGTCACCAGCTCCCTCCCTCTGAGCTGCGCACACACCTCTGAAACCTGCAACCCCCGCCCGCCAGTGGCTCAGCACCTGTAATCCTCTGCAGAAAATCTCTTTTCCTGCAGATCAGCATGGCGTCATCAGGGAAAATGGCCATCCTCAGGAAAAGTAAAGATGATGAAACTTCCACAGGGGGGATCTCACAAAAGCACAGCCGCATTTCAAAGCCAAACTACCCGAGAGAAGGTGGAACAGCAGCTGCACCGCCCCACGGATGGGACCTGGCAGAGGCAGACACATCTGCTGGCTCCTGTTTGGTTTCTATATGAACCTGCCAGAGTCCTCTTAGGGCGGTGGGTGAGCACCACTAAAGCTGTCATTGTGCTGCTTAACGACGCTGCCTGGAACCTGGGACACTCCACGCCAGAAATAGCCATTTTAAAAAATGTATTTTTATGATTTCAGAGAGGAAGGGAGAGGGAGAGAAACATCAATGATGAGAGAGAATCATTGACCACTGCCTCCTGCAACATCCCCCTACTGGGGATCGAGCCTGCAACCAGGGCATGTGCTCTTGACCGGAATCTAACCCGGGACCCTTCAGTCCATAGGCTGACACTCTATCCACTGAGCCAAACCGGTGAGGACAGGAAATACCAATTTGTGGCAGGGAGCATATAAAATATTTTTCCCAGGAAGATCACACAAAAAAGATTACATGCTTGAATGCTTAGATTTTTATTTTTGTAATAACTCTTCCCTATACATTCTCTTTGAAATCCGGTCACTAATCTGTGTGTGGTGAGGATTATATAAGTGTGGAAATAAAGGCTGGTCACTATGGTCAATGGCTGGTTGTTGGCACCAATTCAACACCAACAGGGATCCCCAATTTGGGGTGTGGTGAAGAAGGAAACTATTCAGTTCAAAACAGCTCAATGGTGATGTCACAGGGCTGTGAACACACGTGGGCATGAGGTGGCCCTGGGGCCAGGCGGCCTGCTCTGCATCGGTCTGGTCTGCTCTGTGCCCACTTGCTCTGCCCTGTGCTGAGCTGGTCAGCTCTGCTCTGGTGAGACATCAGGCATCTTGGCAAGGGAAAGGTAGTCTTCAGCCTTGGGTGGGGAGGGAAAGTGTATTCTCAGAGCCAGAGGGGAGCTGACTTACATAGACAGAAGTCCCACCCTGGTCCCTGATTGGTCTGTTCTCATGCAAATGAGGGCTCCAAAGGCGCCCAGGTGGAGTGATCCAAATGACACTACTGTCCTGGTTGGTCAGAATGGAGCTGCTCTGATTGGTCAATGAAGTTGATGGGAGCATAGCTGCACATCTCCAGTTGCATGGGGAAAGCCTCCGCCCTATTGGTTGAAATAGGATTCCAGGAACTCCTTTGTAAGAGATGCCTCAGATGCAGGAACACGGAGCAGGCAGGCTGCTCAGGGCAGCCTTCTCTGTGAAGGGCAGTTTGTGGGAGAGGCCCCTGGGTAGAAAGGGCTCCTAGCCTCTGTTTTATTGTTTAATTTGTGCCCCGCTAGCCACTGGGAAGCCTTTTTAGCAGGTATCTTCTTTCTAAGGTCCACCCCAAACACTAGAGGCAAAGACCATACCTGTGACTCCAAGTCTGATTGTCTTCAACCCTTTAAATGGATCACGTGTAAGCAGGCAGAAGGCACAGCTCCATAACGGGGGCTCCCAAAGCTCTGGAGTCTGTTAGGCCTCTGCTCCACAGATTCTTCTGCAAATACCCAACTTGGATCTGAGAAATTTTTGAAGATGACTGAGGTCTGTGTAGTATATAATGTGTGTATACATATTATACGATTATTTGAGTATATACATACTGATATGTATGTGTGTTAAATTATTGGTTTTTTATTTTCTAAAACAAAATCATAATAAATTATTTCCCAGTCAAGTTTGGAATATGGACGGCACTTGTGGATGAAGATGGGGTAAGCTCAGCTCCAAGAATGAGGACGTAGAGAAAAGACCAGGCCCACTCTATCTGCTACTTGACCAGATTTACGCCATGATGTTGCCACATGCAAAGAAAGAATATGCTCTTTTAAATGAATGCTGAGCACGGGAAGAGGAATTGAGAAAAGAAAACCTCCATAAGCCCAGGGAAGGGGAGTGATGACTAGAAGATTCTTCCTGTGGGGAGGTGAAGCTGTAATGGGAATGCATCCAGGAACACATGTAAATAAATGAGCATGGCTCTGTTCCTATAAAACTTTATTTACAAAAAGAGGTGGCAGGCCATATTCAGCCTGAGAGTCATAGCTTTTCAGCCACTAGACTACATGGATCCCTTCTTTGTTTGGATCCCAAGCTCATCAAGCTCTCCTGTGTTGCCAATCACATTCCCCAGATGAACTTGACATCTAGGGGAAGGACACAGTCATGTCTCCCTTGGGAAAGGACATCTTGGGTTGTCAGTTAAAATTGGCATCTGTTTTGTAAGCTCCTTTTAAAGACATCAGTGAGTGTTGGTCTCAGGTGTTAGCTAACTGTGATGCATCAAGAAAGCCCAGGTTCTTGCTCTCAAAGCCCAGACACGAGAACCTTGCAATGTCAAAGCCATTGAGGTCATGGCCCCGTTAGGCAGCCTGCCCTCTCTTCCTAGCACCCCCTCTACCACACAGAGGACCACCCCCCCTCTGGAAAACATCACCAACAACTGCAGTGTCACCAAAACAACCCTCCTGGTGACTCTGTAGGAAGCAGCAGCAGCAAGAAGGGGCCAGATCCCTATTTCCAACTACAGTGAATTTACCCCCTGCCGCCTCTTTCTCACGCTGTCTGTTCTATCCTAATGCTTTCACCTTCTGTTCGCCCTGCTGCAAACTGCTAAAAGGTACCAGATGCTAAATGTTTCACTTTGGGTACATCTCTTCGTGTCCCTTAATGCCATTGTGCTCATCTGCAAATAGAACTAATCGCTACCTCACGGGTTCACTCAGACAGTGAAATTGGATGACAAATAGGACAAGGTCCATCACGTATCCGGCCTACGGAAGATGCTGAACGCACGCACCGCACTGTGGCTCTGGAGGAGAGGGGAGGCGCTGGGTGAATTATGCAGCCTCCTTGGCCCTTGAGCTCCTGCCCCCCACAGAGAGGTGCTCAAAAATGGTTCATTCCATTGGTTGCTCCGCTGGGTGGGCGGGGACCTGTTGGAATAGGACCTGTACCCTGCATGCCTCAGCCGGAGCCTCGGGAAAGCCAGGCCGGGGTGTTTTGTAAATAGCTGGAGTAACAGATGGGTGGAGTTAGATATTTTGTCAACATGGAAACCACTTTTCCAAAGTGAGCTTCCCCGTCTGAGGATAGTGCCCTTAATTTCTACCATTAAAAATACCTGCCATATGTTAAACTCTCCTTGCACAGCTCTGGAGTGAGGCTGCACTTCCTCTGGAGTCCTTTGCTATAGAGACAACTGGAATTACACACTTTAGGAGAACGTGGATCCTCTCACCGGGTCCCGGCTCTCGGGGGACTCGGCAGGGCACTCTGCACTCTGCACCCATTTCCTGGGCCGGAAACAGAAAGTGAGAGTCAGTGCCGTCTAACACTCGGAGTCTAGTCCGTCTCTGACTACAATGGGCTGCGTTGAGATGGGACTGAAGAAGAGAGTAACTTTCAGAGGCGACTCCCTCAGAATGGCGCCCAGCGGTGGTACAGGGGGTGTGGGTGCTCAGGGAGGCAGGTTCAGACGTGTCCGCAGGTGGGGCTGGCGTGACCCTCCAATGAATACAGCTCAGGTGCCTCGTCAGTGACCCTGTGATCCAGGGGCCTTCGGAGTCGGGCAGATCTGGGCTCAAATCCCAGCTCGGCCTCGAATTTGCTTCGTGAACTTTAGCAATGTAGGTGCTCTCTTTAGTCTCAGGAAGCTCATCTTCCAAATGGGCAGGAGAATGCGTACCCTCTAAGACAGCGGTTCTCAACCTGTGGGTCGTGACCCCTTTGCGGTCAAAGGACCCTTTCACAGGGGTCGCCTAAGACCATGCTGCATATCAGAGATTTACATTACGATTCATAACAGTAGCAACATTACAGTTATGAAGTAGCAACGAAAGTAATTTTATGGTTGGGTCACAACATGAGGAACTGTATTTAAAGGGCCAGAAGGTTGAGAACCACTGCCTAAGACTTTCATGATGACCAGAGAGTTCTGAATGACGGCCGATGCACCGTGGAGACATTCAAGGATGATAATGAAGCCATGTGCCGGCCTCTATGCCTCATTCCTTTCCCAAGGAAGCCAGGCTCTCAGACTTCGCTCACAGTGTCCACAACTGAGAGTTACCATTGTCCTTTTTAGCTTGTAAGAACCCTGTTTCTCCAAGAAATATTTCCTCAATCTCAACTGCCATTCACCCATGCACCGCTCAGTCATACTAACCATGTATTGACTACCTACTTGTGTCAGAAACCGTGCTTGTTCGTAAGAAGACTGAGAGTGCGCAGTCTATGGGAGACAGGAGGACATGGTCATCTCATAAATGCCACAAGGCGAAGGCCTCTTAGAGGAGAGAAGCACAGGTAGAGTCCTGGGATGGGCGAAAACTCTGCCTGGCCTGGCCGGGGAAGGTGTCACTCCTGCCCATCGCACCGCGCCAACGTCTGTTAGCACCTGCCTGGCTGCTGTAACTGTGCATGTGCCTGAAGCCCTCGCTCATAGATATGGGGACTCTTGGCGTTTGCTCCCTGTCCCCAGGCCCTCGGCATAAGACATGAGAGGGGCAGAATGTTCTGTCCTCAGTGGCCAAGGAGTCCCTGGTGACCAAGTGCTGACAGGCTGGTACTTGGCTGATGCTTGGCCACAGCCCACTTCCAGGTCAGCCCCAAAGCTGTGGTGCCTGAATTAGCAACAATATTTAGCAAAAGTGAGCTCGTGTCAATGACAGGAAGGGGACACACCCCTTTTTATTTCAAATAGCAAATCTGTGGGCTTTGTTTCCATCGTTAAGAAAAGAGACGGACCTGAATTCCAGCTTGGGGGATTTCGTGCCAGATTTGACTTGACAACAATGAACCCACATGTCTGCGCAGCGTTGTGTCCGGTGGTAACAAGAACCCAGAATGACGCCCTTACAAACGTGTCGGAGCGAACGCCGCTGGAGGAGACTGCGGGCCAGCGCCTCTTGGACATGTCTCTGGGACTGATTCAAAGAGAGAACCGTGGAGTGTTCTCAGCCATCGTCATTGGGAAAGCTGTTGTGTGTAGGAGGCTTGACAATTTAGAGTATTTCACATGCACTTTTTCATGTGAGCCTCCGAAATTTAGGGAATACCCTTCTCCCCATTTCACAGGAAATGACACATAGATGAGTAAAGCAATGAATGCGAGGTCACGCAGGTCCACAGCCCAGGCTCTGTCTGCCAACCATGAAACACCTCTGTGCGCGTGGGTGCGTGTGGGGAGCACAAAGACCCCAGTGTGCAGGCACATCCAATCGCACCCAATGTGACAGCATCTCCAACTCTTCACTGTAGCTCCGAGTGTTGACTTCACACCCAGGCAGACCCTGACAAGCACCATGGGGACCTGGGGATGCTGAGATCCGGGGAAAGTGGCCGATGCGCTCACCACCTGGAAGGCCCCACAGGAAGAAGAAATGGACTCACTCTGTGCCACCCCAGAGGTCAGAGCAAGGAACCAGGAATGAGCGACGGGTGGATAAGGCCATGTTCCACCTGGAGAAGAACTCTCTTGTCTACTCTCTTCTGCTCTGAAGTTCACAGCTGATCAGAAGTGCTGAGCCCGCCACCGCCAAGGGGCCAGGCAGTGATGGAGGGCGTCTTGCTGGCAGGTGACAGCGAGGATTCTAGCATCCGCTGGGCCTGGACCAATGACTCCTCTGAAATCCGTTGTCTAGTGCACTTCTGGGTCCTTTTGTTAAATCCTATTGCCTGCTGAGCATGCCCGCCTCTGCCCCCTGAGCCTGGCACTCAGAGCAGGTGCCAACAGAAAGCACTCTGACACAGGGCAGGGGGGCAGCAAGAATGTCCCATGTGCACATTCGCTGTCTCTGTCTGTCTCTCTCACGTCTCTCTCTCTCTCTCTTCCTCTCTCTCTCTCTCTCTCTCTCTCTCTCTCTCTCTCTCTCTCACACACACACACACACACACACACACACACACACACACTTCCTATCTTTCTCCCAAGTAATTAAGGGTTATATGAAGGGACCAACAAGCCCCATCACCCACGGCTAATAATCAGCTCACAAGCTCCATCAAAAACTGCCCAGCTCTGGTTCACACGGAATTCTCCTGCTCTTTAAAAAAAATATATTTTATTGATTTTTTATAGAGAGGAAGGGTGAGGGATAGAGAGCTAGAAACATCGATGGGAGAGAAACATCGATCAGCTGCCTCCTGCCCACCTCCTATTGGGGATGTGCCCGCAACCCAGGTACATGCCCTTGACCGGAATCGAACCTGGGACCCTTCAGTCCGCAGGCCAACGCTCTATCCACTGAGCCAAATTGGTTAGGGCTTCTCCTGCTTTTTGAAACGAATCTGTGTCTATGCCTCCAATATAACCTGCATTTTACCGGCTCTGTAAATTCCACAACATAAATCGAATGACAATCTACGTCTATGTCTAAAGAGGAAATGGACATTAATGATGGAACGACAGTTGTCCTTTCAGCAAAAGCCTGCTAGACAACAGGAACTGTGCCAGAGACTTCAGCCGTCATCCTGATTCTCACCCGGGACGCCCGTTACAGATTTGACTGATGCTCACAGAGGTGAACTTCTCTGCCAATCCCCTGCAATTCAAACTCCAAGAAGGAAGAGGTATTTCCACCGGCAATGCCGGCTGCTAATTGAGCTGGGATTCAACCCTCAGCCTGTCTGACCCATAAGTAGGAGCTATTTCCCATTGCAGCACGCTGCCACCAACATCCCGAAATGAGGCAACGGAAGTGTGGGTTCTACATTTTATGTATAAAAAAGGTAACTTTTATTCAGAGTTGCTCTGAGAACAGCGTGGTGGGGAGGGTGGGGATCCCAATACCTGCTGTATGGTTATTGATTACCAATGCTGATTTCTTTCTCTCTCCATTATTTACTTGTTCAGGGAGCTAGAAACAGGGGAACAGCCCTGGCAACTCAGCAGTTATTTAAATAGAACAGTGCGGCCTGGTGCACTCCGCCGGCTGTAATTGGAAACCATTTCCACCACGCACCCATATTTCAAAGGCAATACAACCCAACTCTCTGACCCAGGAACCAGGGCTTTCCTCTCCAGCAGCATGAAAGATTGGGGCCAGGGAGGACCGGGAGGAAGATTGCTCTCAGGCACAGCTTTTGCAGAAGAAAGCTGACACAGGAGAATGCAGTTGACTGGGTTTTTAATTGTACATTAGGATAAATTAAATGCGTGGCACTAGCTTGGCTTGCGCGGTGGGTGCCGCTGGAACACGCGCTCTGAGTTCTGCAGACGGAGTCACATGCCTCTCTGAACACTCGTAACAGCCCCTGGAACTCTGTGTCTTGAAACTAAGTCACTTCGCTATAATTGTGTTCAAGCAAGATGTGTTGCTGGCGAAGCCATTCCCTTTCAAACCCAAGTTCATCCTCCTGGGACTGGAGCGCAGTGGTTTGGACCCCGGTGTCCCTGGCCACGGAGCTCCTCCTTGGGGAAGTTTCCATCACAGGCTCCGGAACTGAGCAAACCTGCCCTGACCACACGCCGCTCGATGGGAAATTTTCCCTGAACCTCAGTGATCTCCCTGGAAACGGGTCAGAAACAGGTACCCAAATGGGCCTGAGAGATGAAAGGAGGGCCTGAGTGTCTGACGCTTAGTAGGTACGCAACCAAGAATTACCCAGGCCCCAACCACAACAGCGCTGCTGCGGAAAAAGCCTGCTCCAGCATTTATCAAAATCTGTCTTATTCTAATATCAGTGAATGTACTGGCTGCATACTTCTGAACTCAGACCTTCATTCTTACAGATCTGTGCTCTTTCTTTACTCTGTGAGTAAAGGTGCGACAGCCATGGCTGGGTGTTTCCCTCACCCGTATATGAATGCAAACAGCTGTTCATGACTTGTGCCTTTTCCTACCCTAAGGAGTGCTGGCACGCCCTCTTTTTAATGCCCACCAGTCTGGCCCTCCCACACTGGGCACCTACAGTCCAGTCCCTGCACGTTTATCTTCGTTGATCTGACCCACGCAGCACACTACGATTCTCAATGTTAGCTCCCAGCTTACAAAGGACAGGCAGCTTGTCTGCCATCAAACGGCTGGGAAACAGCAGAGCCAAGACCCGTCCCGGGTCTGCCTGGCTGCGAAGCCCGAGCTCATTCCTGATAGCCAGCCCAGCGGTCCTCCAATGGAGCTCATGTCTGTCCTCCAGGGGTCACTCACCAATGTCTGGAGACATTTTTAACTTCCCAGTGGGGGAAGGAAGGCGATGCTAACGGCATCCAGGGGCCGAGGCCAGGGTTGGTGCTAAGCTTGCTCCACGGCATACGCCAGCCCCACACAAGGAAGAATTATCTAGGCCAAAACCTCAACAGCGCCGCTGTTGAAAAATCCTGCTCCAGCATTTATCAAAATTTGTCGTATTTTAATATAAGTGAATGTAATAGCATCATATTTCTTAACTCAGACCTTCATTCTTATTGATGTGCAAGTACCAAAAGATCTTATTTTTCCAAGTCTTCTGCAAGGCAGAAATTTCCCCACAGCGAGTTACATGTTCATACTGCCGGCTTTACTCATTTCCACAGCATAACGTCTATTGCCTCCTGGTTTCCATGGTAAAAGGTCGATCTATTGTTTGCTCAGCTCATTTTTTGCTTATTCATGCCATTTTGAAAACAGCTTTTCAAATGAAACTTCCAAGGTCAAATCTAATACATTCTTACCTCTTTTTCTCTTATTTATTTTTCCTACATAAAATATCTGGCATGCCACAGAATGTAAACAATCCACAATATGGCTAACATGTGCACCAGCCCTAAGATGTGATAAAAGGGATTACTTATAAAATAAACACGTTGTGTCTGATAAGGTTCTCAGAAGCCTAGTTCACTTTCTAACTCCATCTGACAGAAGAAAACAGGCCTAGGTAGGCTGTGATCTACCCAGAGTTAAACAGCTAGCTTCCTAGGAGCAAGAATAAGATCATAGGTATGCTCACTCCTGGCTGGTGCTTTTGGGATGTTTGACCAGTGTGCACATGCGTGAACATGCACACGTGGAGGCAGGTACATGTGCACCCATGCATGCCTGTGGACACACACACACACACACACACACACACTTAATTATATGTTCCCTCCTTATCTCTTAGGTTTCAAATAGTGATGGTTACCCATCTGTTAAGTGAAAATCTAAAACCAGGAGTCAACTGTTCTCTGTTCTATGGAGGGGTTTAGAGGGAATAGGGGCTTAGGATAACCTAGAAAGCTGGAGATACACAAACCAATCACTCCACATCTGGAGCGCCAGACTGAGGCACCGATGAAGCCCAACAGAGCCTACTAAGAGTAAGCCTGGATACTTACCGTCTCTCCTCCCCTGCCCATCCCCATGCTGCTTCCAGAGTTCCTTTTATTAAATATAAACGTAATGCGTGGCCACCTGGCTCAGAAGACTAGAACTGCCTCCTATTTCCTAAGTGAGAGCTAAGATCGCCGCCTTGCAGATCAGATGAGCTTACCTCTCTAGGCAGCACGACTGGGATACATGCTCTCACCTGTGATGTCCACGAGCTTCCCAGGGGACTGCCTTGCACGACCTGGAACAAGTTCCTCCAATCCTTCTGCCTGGCCTCCGGGCCAGTTTCCATGCTTCTTCCTCTGTGGCCACTGACTTCTGCCTCCCTGACACCCCAGTTTGTATCACAGGGAGACACCATTCTCATTGATTTCCCATCGAAGAACCCAGACCCACGTTATGTCGAGAAGACATACCCAAGGACCTGAGCAAACAGAGAAAATAATGTAGCAGCTCCTAGAAGTGCCAACTCGAAGGCCCGATGACACAAACCCACCGCAGAATCCCCACCCAACTCCTGCCTAACTTCTTCTCATCAGAGCAACTCCACCTTTCCCCAACACACTTTCTAGGCCTCTCCACCCCTAGGAGTTTAGACCTCAGTAGACAAATGTCTTAGTCTGTGCAGGCTGCTGGCTGACAAACAACAGACATTGATTGCTCCTGGTTCCAAAGGCTGGGAAGTCTAAGATCAATGAATGGACAGAGTCAGTGTCTTGGGAGGACCTGCATCCTGGTCCACAGAAGGCTGTGTCCTCATAAATCCCATTCATGAGGGCTCCACCTTCATCACCTAATTGCCTTCATTGTTGCACCTTTTAATACCATCACATTGAGGTCTAGGACTTCATTGTAATACATTGGGGTTGGGGAACACACACATGTAGTTCACATAAAAAAAAATGAAAATCTACTTCCAAGACCATAGAATTTCTGGCTCCAGGAGGAGTGGCAGTGAGGTGACCTATTTCCTTCTCCAAAGATGCAATCTGACCACCATCCTCACCCCACTCTTGTTTGTGGAGTATTTTCTAACATTTGGATTGCTCAGTCCCAGCAGCCTGCCTCACCAGCCGAACTCTGTCAAGTTCCTGCAGCTCTATTTCCTGCAGCCTGAGAGGCGTGTGGCCCGAGCCTCCTATACCCTGCAGGAAACAGGCCATCTATTCCAGAGGTCTCCTTTCACGGGGCTGAAAAATGGAGCTAGAAGGGCTGGCCCAAGGCACGCAGCACGTCAGCAGCAGAGCCAGGACTAGACCTCAGGCCATCCCAAGTCTAGTCAAATACTCTTTCTTTTAATATGCTCTTCAAATCTCAATAATGAGACATTTTAATTTTATATGAGTATGAAGACACACACGAGTAGTCAGCAAGTGAACAGATATGAGAACCCTGGGAAGCAGTGAACATATGGAAACCGAATCTGGGTCACAGTACTCCTTGGGGACCCATCATTCCTTGGCCACAAACTGAAACAGGAAGGTAAATTCAATGGCAGGGGTACAATACACACTGTACTAGTAATTGATTTAGAAGATGTATTTAGAGGCTGTTAATAATGCATGTAAGATACTGAATATTACTTTTCTCATTATAAATATTTAAGAGCATATCGTTTTTATAGCACAAGATATTCTGCAGTGATCAGCTCATATAAAGGACTCTACCCACTGATGACACGAAGCCCAAGGAAAGAGATCAGCTCCTGTACCTGGGATGATGGTGAGAGTGGTATCTGAAGTGAAAAAATAAGTTCATTCTGAAAGGCCCCAGAGTGACATAGCTTTCATTCAAGGTGAACTACCATCCTTGCCGCAAGAAGCTGTGCAGACTCAGTTCATGTCATGCAAACATAAATTTCCCATGTGATCCCCAGGGTTACTTTCCTGCTTTGCATCTTTAGTAGGTTTTTAATAGCAACGATCAAGTTGGAAATTTTTTTATTCTTTTATAGTCCAGGAAGCCTTGGGATCTTTTTCGATACCAATTCAGCTCCAGGTTTAAAATGGGAAACAGAAGAATTGGCAGCTGCAGGAGTGCTAATTAGAGCTAATTATAAATCTGACTGACTGGTCTGGTCAATAACGTTAAGGCAAATACTACCCTGTCAGAGTGGGACCACGTTCTGATAGGGCACACACGGCTCTCAATGTCTAGCGAATAATCAAGTCAAAAGACAGTTGTACCTCAGTCGATATATTGCAATGCTTCCCTAGAAATAAGTCCCACATGGTCAATCAGTGGGAAAGACCCAGACAGAATAGCAAAGACCCAGACCCAGAGTCAAACACACTTGACTTAGGATTCTAGAACCACTGTTTGCCAGCTGTGTGGCCTGAGGCAAGTTACAAGTCTTCCCTGAACCTCAGTTTTCATATTCATGTTCGTGAACTGGAGGCAATAATACCTATACTCAATGGCTTGAGAGGATTACAATCAATATATGCCCTGTTGGCCATTGTCTGACATTGCCCACCAATCATCTTAGCTAGATTCAGAGGAGATAAATAGCTGCCCTCTCATCAGTGGGGTCATCAGGAAGGTTGTTTATACCACCTGATGCACTCTGTGTCATGTACAAAGACAGGGTTTCAATGTTTTATTGATCTCGAATAAAACACTTTGCATCACTAAGAATCCTTTATTTTTTTACAATCTTCTTCCCAGATGAGAAAAGTCTGTGGGTCCTGAGGACCCAACTAGCTTGTCATGTCCCAGGTATCTAAAAGCACAGGTGGTCACACATTGCCTGTGTGTGTGTGCAAAGCCAAAGGAGTAACCTGCACAGAAGCCAGAGAAAAACGCCAAGCACCCCCCGCCACACAGATCGCCAGTCTCGGGGTGTCAGCTCCCAGCTGCACGGAAAGCAGAGAGACCGAACTGAGCAGTGTCTGAACTGAGGCTTAAAGCTGAGACAGAAAAGCTTTGGGGACTTTATCTCAAGCACCTGAAACCTCCAAGGGAGTGCGAAGGGAGCAGCAAGGATCCTGGCGTGACATGGACCAAAAAGATTGACTTGCTACTGGCTTCCTTTTAATATTTAGTTTCTCAAATAGAATGGAAATCATTGCTTTGTCCCTTATGTTTCCAAGTTCAAAACAAGTGAAATTACATGTATTCCCGCAAGTCATAAATGTGCCAGTCTCTTCTTCCTTCTCTTGAGGGGTAAAGACACCGCCAGGTGCGTGCCCAACCATGACTAGGTTGTTCAGCACCACAACACATCACCCAGAAACGTGGCAGCTGCTCCTGGTTCAAATTCTGCTCTAGAATTTGAGTCCAAATGCTCACACGCAGCCAACCGCCCCTCAGTAGAGACGCCTACAGGCTGAGCACCAAGGTGCACAAGGTGCTAAGATTCAAGCTGCACGAAGGGAAGAGGCATGTGGCAGACGTGTGTCTCCTGCTATAGATCTAGGAAGAGAAGAGCGCCTTGACCCCCCTACAGCCACCCTGGATTCCTACTTAGAAGCATGTGACAAGACAGACGGTCAGCAAGGAAAAGCCGCCACTGAGAATGAGTGTGGCTCAGATCGACCAAGTTCCTCCTGCCCCATGCCCTGTGGGACGGTCTACACTCCAAAACCCGGCATTGGAGGCCTCAGGACCTGGCCCAGCCTTCCCTGCCCTTCTCTCTGCTTCTGCCCCGAATCAGTCACTGTTTACCACAGGTAGATGTTCTTGCTCATAATGCTGTGTCAGCTGGGAGCTTCAGTCCAGACTCTACCCATTTAAAATCCATTTCAAATGTCCACTCACTCACATATTCATTCAGCAAATGTTTATTGATTGTCTAATGCATGCTGTTCTGGGCACGGGGAACACAGATATTAATCAGGAACAAGAAACTGCTCATACACTGGAGCAGGTGCAGGAGGCGTGAGGTTCCCTGAAGGAAGGGCTGTGTCCTTCCCGGGGCCCCGGGAGGGAGACTGCTGTCTTATGTGCAGCCCCACACACACCGAATCTGCTGTGTTCTCAAAACACGTATGACTCCCAAACTCGAATTAGAACTACGGAGTCCATTTCAGGGTTTCAGAGTAAAAATACCATCTTCAGGGGCATCTACTGCTTATGGGGAAGGGCCGATGGTCCATTCTCAAGCACATCTAACTTCCTGCAAAGCAGGATTAATCCTTGACTGTGGATTCTATTTACATAAGCACTGTGTTTACTCATAGCTCACTTCCTACTCATCCCAAAGTCAAGTCTATAGGATACATTTCACGCATCTCATTTCTCGCATTCCTCATTTAGGGATTCTCCCGAAGCTCTCCGAGGCACCTCCCACCTGCCCTCTTCTCTGCCCCTCCCTGCATTTCCCCCTCAGCTCATCCAGGGAAGTGTCACCACGCTTCCTGCACTCTAAGGACCAGCATGGAGGCAAGGGAGGTGTTTGCTTTGGGTGCCAAGTTTAACAAGCACGGAACAACTTGGTAATGAAAATAAGTGATGTTTGATGAAATATTTGTAAATAAAAATTAATGCAAACAAATCCAAGATGGACAAAGTAGCAATACATTATTAAAGTCAGAAATCTGTTCCTTTTGCCTCAGGCTCACACATGGCTCAGCAAGGCTGTGCCCCCAATGACAGAGCGCAGCACGGACGCTACTGCACACGGTTCCTGGGAGACACGGGACACCCTTGTCAGCTGACTTGGGCTCCAGGCCTCTCTTCCAGCTTTGCTGACGCTTCCTTCGAGAGCTCGGCAGTCTCAGACATTCCCACCCAAAGTCTCTTGTCTACTTCATTCTGGAACCAACTTGCAGAGAGGGCTGACTGCTTGTTTGGCCTGCCCTGGCTCTACCCACCATTATGCATGCATCTCCCACAACAAAATCTTTAATCATAGCTTGGTGCCTGCTTCTCACAGACTAACATAAAAGAGAATGATTCCTTTTTCTCTAAATGGCAAGATTGGGATAAAGTTTACTACCCAAGCATGGTCTATCTATCAGGCAACTTGCCCGCCCTCAGACATCACTATTCTCTTTCTTCCTACATGTAGAAGTAGGCATTCCTGTGGCAGGACCCAAGTCCTGGGCGGGAGTGGGTATGTATTACACAAGTACCTATTGTACATGCAAATTTCAAATAATTAGACCTTCTTGGTAATTAAACCATTTTTCAAGCAGAGATTTTGTGTTTTATTTGCTGATGAATGGATTGCATTTCCAGCCAGGACTGTAAACCATGAATATCTAGATTAATGACTAGCTGATCATTAGCACGAAGCTTTTACCTTGAAAACATTAGTGCTAGAAGGAAATCAGTGGCTCCAGATCAGCAACTTCAAATGGATTCTTCTTTTTCTTTGGTTGAACTCCTTCCAAAGGGAATAAGGGTATTGGGGCTCCTTTATGAGTAGACTTTGTCCATAACCTCTTAAAAGCAGCTGGTCTCTGCCTGGTGTCTGGTCATCCCTGGACTTAACCCCTGACCCAGGCCATGGATTTCAGAGATCCAGGCTGTGGGCTCAGCCACAGAGGCATAGATTTTATCAGTGACTTGTTTGAGTGGAATGGGGCTAAGATAGGAATTTTTGGTTGTCTACCCACATCCAGTTCCTCTCTCTAGTGACCATCTAGTCCTTTTCTAGACATTTCTGTACATGGATATGAGGTCCAAACTGCTGCAAATAGGCTGAGAATAAAAGCAACCCAAAGAGCAAGGAGGAGCTAAGAGAGAAAGAATGAAGCCGGACCCCTGGCTGGGCTCATTCTGAGGCCTGGCTATCCCCTGGGCATCCAGATAAGTGAAGCTAGAAACTTATGTTCTCCTGCTGAAGTGGGACTTGGCATTGCTCTGACCCAAGAGCCTTCTAAACGTTATAAGGGACTCATCATAGAAGAGAACAAAACCCCTCATGTTGGGCTAAGATCTAGAACAACTCAATGCAAGTAAACATTTGGAATTTTTAGCTTCTAGAAATCAGATCTAACAAGGGACTCAAAAGGGAACGACTCACAGAGGAAACAGGGTTTGAATCTTTCCTTCGGAAGAATTTCGGGGGCGAGTGAATGAAAAATTGAGAATGGCATCTCGACTGAGCTGGAGGAAGAAAGGGCTTTCCTCAGGAGAAAGGTTGTGAGCGTGGAGGCCAGGCTGAACAGACATAAAAAGAGAAAAGCGATATAGCTGATATATCTGGGTGACTCTTAAAGCTGGGAAAAGGAGGCATTTCAGGCATTCAATCCATGAATGTGGGAGCCCAGATCTAGAGACCTCGCAGAGGAAAGGCTGATTGGAGCTGAAGCGGTAAATGTGTGACCCCTCTCCCTTTTCTAAGTTCAAAACCCAACTGAGAAACTGAAACGTGTACCAGTTCAGGATTAAAAATTATAGCATTATTGCTAGAGGCTCTGGTTTGAGGAACTTAGCTTTAGTTTGGGTTGGGGGGGAGGAGAGGAGGGAGAGAGAGGGAGAGATTGGTCCCAAGTTCGATTTTTGACTGAAGGAAGAGTAGGTCTTTTTTGGATTTTATTATTGTTATATTTTTTGCTGAAGGCATTATGGATGTTCCCCTTTTCTCCCCCATTGACCACCCCCCCCCCCCAACTGCCACCGCCTCCCAGGCCTTCACCACACGATTGTCTGTGTCCTTGGGTTAAGCTTATATGCATATAAGTTTGGTTAATCTCCTGAGTGGAGACTTCTGACTCAGGAGGGTGAGAGTAAAATTTACGTGAAGAACAGAGGTTCTCAAATGTGAGCCCTTTGAAAGCTGAAGAAAGACAAAGTTGAGAGGCACAAGTGGCAGATTTTCCCGTCAGTAGCAACAGCCCGAGTCCAGGACCTGCTGGGAGTGACTCTTCGGCTGAGACAAATATGAGAACAGGACTCAGGGGAAGCTGAAGCCTTTGAGAGGGAAGCAGTAGCAGCGACCACCGTGGCACAGGGTTCCCACTGGATTGGGGCAACACAGAGAAAAGGGCGAAAGACAGAGAGTGGGGGGCATGTGGGTCCTTGTCCATGTCTGCTCAAAACAGGGCAGAACCTAATCATCCAAACCCACATTCGGTTCACAGTTGGGGCCTGAGGAGCTCAGGCTCCAAGAGAAAGAGAGGATGTGGGCACTTAGATGTTTAAAGGTGTTGGATGAACCTTAACCTGGGAAGAAGGACCTCATGTGAGCCCTGAGGCCTGAAGGGGCCACCAAAGGAAGCATCCAAACTTTGTGGGGAATTAGAAATGCTTGCAGTTCCAGCGTTACGCTCTGAGAGAGCAGGCTGTGCACAATAGGGATGTTTTACCCCAAATAGTAATAGTGTCACAGCCCCTTCATAGAATCTTTCTTCCTATTGCCCTTCATGTCTGCGTAAGGTGATTCCTGGACTTCCAGCAGTTAGGATAAATGGTATCCCAGCAAGACGGAAACAGGCATTTGTTCAGCTGTTGCTGCTTTTGTTGTTTCTCTATAATTTGCTTCATAGATACTGCTCAACATCTGCTTTGGTCTCTGGCTGTCAAAAGCTATGTAGGTCTGGTGTGTATTGTATATTTTGTTTGGAAATGGCAGTGTTTCCTTTGTTGTTGTACCTTGCGGCCCAATGCATGTCAAAATGTAGCTGAAATGCTGTTTCGAGTGCCCAGCTCTGGACAGCCCGCCTCTTCATTTCAGAACCGGGCTCATGCTGAGAGCCGTCTCTGGGTTCTGACCGCTCTTTCCCTGAAGTTCTGTTGTTTGTCTAAGAACACTCCTCACTCAGAAGCTGTTTTGTATTTATTGACTCGACACTGGGTGAGGCTCCTCATTCCCAGCCTCAAAGCCCGGCTGGTTCAGCTGGTTTCCAGACTCAAAGGTGGAGGAGACAGCATTGCCCAGGTGATTCAACAGGGTGAGGACCAACCCTCCTAGTCCTGGGGTGACAACACACCAGGAACAGAACACAAGACGTCGCCTTGACATCTCAGCAAAGGTATGACAACGCGCAAGGACCTACCAGTAAACACCTACTACGCGCTGGGTTCAGTGTTGTCATACTGCGCCAATTCTGTGCCAAGCATTCCTGTAGTCAAGGTTGTCATGGGCAACATAGAAACAAACAAAAACCTTTGTCTTCATGGGGTTCATATTCTAGTCAGGGTAGGAAAACCAAACCAAACAATAAACAACCAAATAAGTTGTATGTTTACACTCACACACACACCCATATGCATACCTATTAGAAGGGATGGTAACATTGTAGAGAAAAATACCAACAGGAGGGGACATAACAAGTGTTGGATGACACCTCCCATGTCGGTGGCCTTCGGGGCCTCAGCCCCCGCATCCGTGAAAGGAAGGGCTTGCCCCAGGCGCCCTCCATCACTGGCCTCCTCTGAGACTGTGACACACCCTGTCTGCCCATGCACTGGCTCACTCCTAAATGTTTCCAAAGACTCTTGTGGATGAACTGCATCCCCACTAGCTTTCAACTTACTTTGTATGTCAATTCTCCCCTTAGTGGCTCCTGTGAGAACTACTCTTCTTTATAGCACTAGTCACAGTTGCAATTTTATATTCGTGTGATTAATTAATCATATTGTATTGATTAAGTTATGTTAGCCCCATTGAATGTCTATGCTCACTATTATCCTCCCATCGTTAACAAAGTGCTGGGTGCCCAGTACATGATCAATAGGATTATGATTGAGAGAATGAATGAATGAATGAATGAATATGCTCTATCTCGTCTTCCTTGCTTCTGTTCTAAAGAATCTGACATTTTTCTTTTCTTTAGCATCCCTTCTTCAAGCTTTTCACTGATATTCTCCTCTTTTCAAAATGCATGCTTTCAAAGCCAGAGGACCTAGGGACATATTCATTCATGTTCTGGACAGAGTAAAATTTTGTTTACATACTATGGAATGTGTGAGCAGAGGTGGAGGCAAGGAATTTGCATACAGAAAGCTCTGAAGATGCTTTCTTAAAGGGAATAGAATGGCACCTGAGCATGCACACACACACACACACACATGCACACGAACACACATACAGACTTCCTCTATCATTTATAAAGGGGGTGCGTGCTGATGCCAGGTCTGTGTCCTGCCTCAGGCACTGGGCTGTCTTCCTGCTGCCTCTGGGCATCTCTCTGCGGGCTCCTTTACACAGAGTGTATATCGTAAAGGCTGTTCTGAAATGCAGATACACCAGGCAGCATGGAGACAACATTTAGAGAACAATGGGAAGCATTAACTGGCAGGGGATGGCTGGACTGCATGGAAGAGTTACATGGGAGAAATAACAACAGACTGGTCATGTGGCACCTGCTGTCCTAAGGGCACCTAGCCCAAATCCTCCAGGCCTACGCAGTCGTATATTAATTATTTATACACTTTTCTGAAAATCCTTTATAATTTATGTAATTACATATGTGCCAAAGTAATATTCTCTTCTCATTCCACAATGTGGGTTTGGCCAATTCTACAGTCATAGTCAGAAGACTGAAGGACCACTCTGGGTATTATCCTATTGTGCCTGGACTCAGTAGCCCCTTGGCTATCAGGGTCAAGTTCTGGGACCTGGAGGGTGGGGTGCAATATCATAGGTTGGCCTCAACCCAGCCCTCTTATAAGATGATGCCTTTATTCTGACAGGTAGGTTATAATACTATAGCAACTAGAGTCACATCTGGTAGAAAACAGAAACTTACACCCCTGTGGTTTTCTGACAAAGAAGGCAAAAATCAAATAACCATAAAAACCGCACATTGTCAGTGCCATCATTCCCCGCTAAGAAGATAAACAGGGTGACAGGAAGGACAAACCTTCCTCTGTCAGCGACGTTGAAGAGGCCATCATTACAGAGAGCCCGATGGAAGGAACACAGGACACTGGAAGGGATGCGCTCTTCAGGGGCATTTTTATAGAAAATACAGAACCAAGCTTTCTTCAGTCATTTCTTAATGGCCCCTCTTCAATAGCCATTCTCTGGAGACGTGCTTACAGGTGTGAGAGTGATGGTAGCGAGACCTGTAGCTTTGGGTGATCTGACTTGATACAGGATTAGTTTGCTCACCAAATATTGAAGTGGAAGGGATGAGGCCGCAGTGAGCATCTCAAATACTGTTTGTTTTCTCGGCAGGTGGGGTGATAGGAGTTGGTCCCAGACATTCCTGATACACAGTACATGTTTGATAAAAGTTAGGTATTAGAAGAAAGAGGAGGTAATGAAGGAGAAGAACCAACTAGTAGTAGTACTAGGAGCAGTAGTAGTAGAAGTAACAGTAATAGCTATACTAGTCTCTAGTTACCTCAGAGCACCAGTGCAGCATGGCCAGTTGAAAATAATGCAGTAGAAGCAACAAATTAGACTTGGCATTAAAGTTACTCTGCTGAATCCTCTGGACATACCAAGAATGGCAGTCAACTGATCAACAAGCCAGCCAATCACTCTCCCAACTGTGCCTGTTGTCCCAAGTGAAACACTGAATGGTATCAGGGCCAAGTTGTCCAAAATTCACTCTGCAGCAGCCACACCCATCGTCCACTGTGCTGGCAGACTAAGGGCCTCCCGAAGATGTCCATGTCCTCATTCCAGGAACTCGTGCCTAGGTTATACCACATGGCAAAGGTGGATTGAGGTAGTACATGGAATTAAGGTTGATGATCATCTGACCTCAAGATAGGGAGAGTGTCCTGAATGATCCAGGTGGGCCCAAGGTAATCACGAGGGTCCTTTAATATGGAAGAGAGAGGCATAAAAGCCAATGTCAGAATGATGCAATATGACAAAGGCTTGATCAGCAATTGCTGGCTGTACAGATGGAAGGGGCCATTAGCCAAGGAAAGCAGGCAGCCTCGAGAAGCAGGAAAAGTCAAGGGGTGGTTTATCCCCTAAAGCCTCTACAAGGGAACTCAGTCCTACTGACACCTTGATCTGAGTCCAGCGAGACCCACGTGGACTTCTGACTTCCAGAACCGTAGATAATTTTGTGTTGCCATAGAAAACAAATACATCCATCAATTACCAGACTGAGCTGCTTCCCAGCCAACCCCAACCCCAGGGCTATGCTCCCTGAGCATATCCAAAATATTCATCAGAGAGTTATCCTCTCAAATAAGCAATCAGCAGGCCTTCTAAGAGGAGTGGGGTTCCTGACGGGGTGAGCCCTTGAGAGGCAGCAGCTTGGACTCAGGAGAATGAGCACTTGACCCTATTCGTCTCCCCCTGGACTCTAGAGCCCCTTTCTCCCTGCCGACTTCCTGGAGCTCTCCTCTGCCCTCCTCTGGAGGCTCTCATACTAGTTGGAGTTCTCCCCTCGGAGCAGGTGGCAACATTTCTGGGAATGTGAGCAGCGGGAGTGTCCGTGGGGCTAAGTTTGAACTCCATACCTGGGGACTCCCACTTCACGGAAAGGCTCATAGAAAGGTCTAGTTTATTGAAAACTTGGGAGCATCCTTGAGGGAATTCCCATGAATGTCAAACTCTCATTTCAGATATTAGATAGGGAACCATTCTCCAGTTTGCCACACAAATGTAGGTCCTGCCACTAATGTTGAAGGCTTAAGTACTATTTAGTGGTGTTTTATTACAATAGTAGCATAGAATGTGAGGGAATTAAGAGGATCATGTATTCATTAATTAACAACAAGTTATGCTTCTAGTAATATCCTTCATTATTAAAATCTCTGTCTTGGGGGCAAACAGTGAGCATGAGGTTATCCCACAACTGCCCGGCATGCCCCTTGCTCGGTGCCCAGGCCTTGTTTTAGAAGCAAGTCTATTGCACTTGACACTGGGATTCTACATAATTAATTGTGACTGACTTTGAGGGAACATTTTAGAATATTAAGTAAGGGTAGGGTTAGTCTTGCAGGGAATTCAGGAAAAGGTACTTCCATAGAAATTAACTGAACTCTCTCTAATTCCTCTGTAACAAACACCCTTCCAGAACCTCTCCCTTCCGCCCACCCCTCACCTTTATCCCTACCCCCACCCCATCCCACTGCATCGGCAAAGTTTATTGTAACTATTATATGATTTCTGAGAGTTTTACACACAGGAACATATTAAGACACTGTTTGAAGAAATCAATATATATTGGCAGAGTGTTTGTTTCTCTTCATATGACCATCACACGGACAAGTCTTAACTGAATCACTACATGTCATGGTGAACATGAAAAATCACAAGTGTGTGACCTACTGGAGTCAAATGTCAAGGCAGCCCCCAGAGAAAGGGACCAGACCAGGGCTCTGGCTGCCCCAAGTCCCACCCAGTTGTCCCTGGACTGAGGAGATTAATGTCTTGGACCACTTCTAACCACCTGGGCCATGCCACACCCTGCTTGGGAAGGTCTGGGATACACAGTAAAAGGTAAGACAATGGACAGGCAGCATGGCACAGTAGTTAAGCAGTGGGTTCCGGGGTCCCGTCTAGCCTCTGCCATTTCTAGCTCTGTGGCCTTGGACAAGTTACTTACTGCTCTGTACCTCCATTTTATTATTTGTAAAATGAGAACGAGAGTCATAGTGTCTACTTTATAGAGTTATGAAAATTACAGCTGTAAAATTCTTAGAACAGTGCCTGGTATACAGTGAGTCCTAAATGAATGTTTGAAGTCCTAAGACCTGGGTTCAGGTCCTCCTGTGCTGTACGACCTGAAGGTGGCGGCTTTGGTCTCTCCCCACCACATGTTCACTGTGAGTGAACAATCATCTGCCAAACTGTTTTGTTGGTAGAACACTCCTATCCCAGTCCCTCTGCGAGAGTCACATTACATATGTTTTTCAAAGCTCACTCCCGTGTGTTCTGAAAGAGGCTCTGTGAAGTGTCCCAATTTGACGGTAACTGCATTGTCATCTAAACATCGTCAGCATTGTAATGGCAGTGAGTCTGGCAACCAGGTCATGGTTGCCCAGCTGAGAGCTGTTCTGGAGGGTGGTCGGGGCAGAACAAGGGCAGACCGTCTGAGTGAAGATGCAGAATTGGAGGTGCTTGTCCTAGAGACATAAAGGAGGACAATGAGGCCCAAACCAGAGGGGGATGTGGCTGAAGGAGAATGGGCTTTGTGTTTGCTAAGATGGAGACGTGAGTGTGTTTATATGCGGAGAGCAAAGCACCAGCATAGAGCACAAGGCTCTGAACCAGGAGAGAGAGAAAGTGGATGATTAATGGAGTGAGATGCCAGAGGTTGTGGAAGGGAAGCGTAGGATGTCAAATCCTCTCTCC
Organism: Myotis yumanensis; assembly: GCF_028538775.1. Classification (NCBI taxonomy): domain Eukaryota; kingdom Metazoa; phylum Chordata; class Mammalia; order Chiroptera; family Vespertilionidae; genus Myotis; species Myotis yumanensis. Next base: position 4,124,770 of record NW_027223762.1, read on the forward strand.
AGGAACCAGTGAATTGTACATTGGCAACTGGATGACTTAATTGAGCTCTCTGATTTCAATGATGCCCAGGAAGAGATAAGCACATGTTAAATTCTAGGCTATCCCCAGTTGATTTCTGTATTGCAGTTGGTGATGAAATAAAAGCAAAATGATAGAGATTGATTGCAGGCTTCTCAGGAGGCCTGGCTGCACTGATAATGCAGCGGATGCTATAATTACTCTGGGAAACCTTGCGCCAAAGCCCCTGGAACAGACGTCTGGGTCATCTCACGGGACTGTCACTCTTCACAGGGCTTGAGCATCACACCACCTCCAGGAAAATGCACCCACCAGGCAGAGCGACAAACCCTCCTGCCAGCAAGTCTCCTAATGCAAGTCTCCTAAGGGCTTGATTAACAGGCACTCCCTCTACAAATATGAAGCCCAAGGTTGCTCTTCAGAATGCAGGTCCCATGAGGTCCCCACTTTTTTCAGCATCTCCCCAGGTCACTCGGTCACCAGAGGGGACCTGAGACATCTCACTCTGGCTGCTACTATCTTGAACTTGGCAACTGGTCGCCCAACATCTCTCACTGCTACCTTTTCTCAGCCCTTCCTGGACCAGCTGATCTGCATGGCCTGGGCCAACAAGAGAGCCATCCTTGCATTGACTCATTCCTTCATGGATCCATTCATCCAACAAAGTATGTACCAGGCACTGTGCTGTACACTAGGACTCACAGTGAGGAAGACATGGAGTCTTCCAGGAGCTCAATATCCAGAGTACAGATCACTCCTCCTGGAGGGACTAGAGCCGCCCAGACCTATAGGCCATGGGCAATTCCCCAGAGCACACCAGCCACACTAGGCCCATTCCCTTCCCCCCACCCCGGCCTTTCTCATGCTTTGCTCTTTGCTGGGAACTCCTTCCAGTCCTCGGGCAGCCTCACCACCGGGAACACTTGCATTTTACCCATTCTCCCGTCAGGTGTAGACCCCCCTCCTTGTACCAATGTAGCTAATTTAAATCATGAATAAGTCACTTGGTTCACATAATCAGAAGTCTGGAGTAGAGCAGGTATTCTGATTGCCTGAATCCCATTCCTCGGGCTGCTTCTGTGCTAGTCACTCAGCTGAGTTCTCCTCTATGTACTGAGTTCATTTCAATGCTCACAGAGGGGAAATGTCTGTGCTGCTTTTCAGAGGATCTGAGGGAGTGGGAAGCTACTCCCCACATTTTCCAACGCAATTCCTCTCACATCTCATTGACCTGAAATGGACCATGAGGCCATTACGGAATCAATCCCCATGGCCAGAAGACAGCCAGGTATTGATCAGTTTAGGCCTGTGTAGCCCACACTAATTACTGTGGCAAAGCAATGAGATTTCTCTGATTAATTAGGAAAAACAGAGCCTATTCCTAGAGCTGAAGATGGAGGCATTCCTTGACATTTCTTGGCTGCCCTCTCGAGGGATGAGAACAGAATGGATGCCATGATTACTGGTGATGACATGAGCACAGCATGGGAATGGGACCGCTCACTATGGCTCAGACCTTGACGTGAGTGGCAAATGCCTGTGACCTCTGGATGCAAAGTTTTCCCAGGATCCAGCCTCCAGCCCTTGACCAGAGGGTCTCAGGATGCTAGACCTCCCCTCAGGATATTCCCTCCCATTGCACAACCCTGCTCTCAAAGGCCTGGGATATTTGTTCCACGCAATGTTATAGGGAGACCAGGAGCGGAACTGAATTCCTTGTAAGCTGTTCTATTTGTTTGCTGGTAGATGGGCCTCTGATGATGGAAACAAACATTGTCCACCTTGCCTCCTTTGGAGCCTTCATTTTTCATCTGGGTCAGACAGTTTTCCACAGGGCAAGGCGACAACTTCGGGGCCAGCCACACTCGTTGACTTATTTTCATGTCAGGGTTAAAGGAAAGACTCCCTCTTAGAAAGCAACTTTTTCTCATTATGAGGGCTGAAGCCAGGATGGTCACAGTGGTTACAACTCGGGACTCCTGTCCCGGTGCCTCCTGACCTCATATGCCTTGAACCTGTGATTCTGAGACTTAGGATCAGTCCTGCAGTGTCTCTAACTCATAGCTTTGGCCTTCTCTGGCCTTGAGTCCACATTCCTCTAAGGCAGAGGCTGGGGAAAGCCTTCGGAGAAAGCGCCTTCCTTGAAGACGAGGGCATTCAGAGTGAAGAAAGCAGGATCGAGTTCTATTTCTTGCTGGACCCAGGCAGGTAAAAGCATTTCTAAGAGCCCGAAGCAGCAGTGTCTATGATTCATGGGGTCATGTCAGAGCCCGTCATCTGAGCCTCCCTGAAAAGAATTGTAAGGGAACTTGAGCTCCAAGGACAATTGCTCTGTAATGGGTTTCAGCACTCAACGCCATGGGCTTTCGAGATTCAAAAGGAAAGATTAAACCCCCAGGGGATAGGAAAACAGTCTACATCTTATTTGTGGGAGAGAAGAAGCCAGCCTGAACCTCCCACTCCACTCGCACTAGCTTTTGAGAATGACCTCCACCCGGGCTTGTTAGGGATCCTGCTAATTGTTTCAGTGATTCAATCCCACCTCATTCAGTTCAGTGGAGTCTCATAAAGCCCCTACTCTGTGCAGGGTACTAAGGAGATGGGAATGGATGAGCCAGCCATTTGACTCCTCTGGGAGTTCAATTCTAATCAAAAGAGACAGACACATTCTCCAGGTTACTGATAAATGGCTTTCTCTTAAGAATGTTACAATTCAGTACGAGGGAGCCAGCTTTGCTCCTCTGCCCCAGGCCACCCGAGCTGCCTTGACTCCCAGGTCAAGAATCACATGCTCCAGAGACCTCAACCCCACGTGCAGTGTGGGCATCTGATTCCTCCCTGGGAGGAGAAGGCTGAGGTGCATGCAAGGGACATTCCAGACTATAAGGAACTTGAGGGAGGGGGACATTTGGGGCATGAGGACCCTTTTGGGGCGCCCTAACATCTCCCCATATCACAATTTAGAACCCAAGGCCTTGAAGAAGCACTGTGCCAGTGTCTCTGACATTGTGAACCTAAGGACTAGGCAAGGATCACCGTCACCACTTTACAAACGAGGAAGCAGAGGCCTGGACCAGGAGGGTGGCGGACCTGGAATCACCCAGCAAGGCGTGCTGACGCCAGAGGGCACCTGGCCTCTTCCCAGAGCCACAGGTGCTCCCTCGGCTGATCCCTGGAGCTGTCAATCAAACTCGCTACCCTTCAGTCCTTGGGCCCTAACCACTGAGCCACACTGGCTAGAGAAAGGGGAGGAACATGTTGATCTGCTCTGAGCTAGAGGCTCACCGTTCCAGCCACCCAGGCCCAGCCGGGCACTCTAGTGCTGGTTACCAGCGGCCACGACCGTGTGTTTCCATGAAAACCCTCAAGTGAGAGCCGGGCCATCGCACACTGAAACCTCCACGTCCCGCACTGTTACTCCTCAGACCTTTCACGTTCTCAAGGCTTCTTCCTGCAAATCTGAGTTAACAAAAAGCACGGTTCTTCTGGCAGAAAGGGCCTTGGGAAGGATTTTCCCAAGAGGCTCTGCTTCTCTGCGATGGTTTGCTTGAAAGCCTCAGAGAGTTTGGGTAACCCGGCCCGAACACGCTCCCAATGTTCATTCCCCACATGCACACGCTTCCCCGTTGGCTGCTAGTTACTCCTCATGAGGAATGAGAGTCAGCAGCCCCATTCTGCATGCTCACCTGGACATCTGGAACCAAAAGCGCGTCAAATGCATTCACTCTAATGCGCACATTTCAAGTGACGGCTTTATGGCTATCTATCTTGCAACGCCTCAAGCTGGTACTCCTCCAAAAATACAACCTCTGGAAACTGCTTCTGACTCTTGCCCCCTTCCTCCTGCTACATCATCATCATCATCAAAATAGTGGCTACAGAGGACTTATTATGCTACCCATTGAGGTATACTTGACAGACAACGACATTGACTTTTTGAAGCATACAGGTGAGAGTAGTGGTGAATCAATATATCAAACACTCCCTCCCCCAAACATTGCTCTGTGTCCATTTGCAGTCCTTCCCTTCCCCAACTCGCTGGCTGATGCCTGTCACTACAGTTTGCCATTTCTGGGATATCACATAAATGGAGTCAGGCTGTATGTGGTCCCTTGTGTTGGCTTCTTTCACTAAGCACGATGCTCCTGAAATCCATCTTTGTTAGACCCACTAGTTCTTACCCTCACGGGTTTCCCAGTCTTCTGGAGCATTTAGAAATTACTCCAACATGTGATCTCACCCACCAGAGAATCCAACCCCTTTTGTCCAGGGTGAGAGCCACTTTTGTTTTCAAAGCTCCCAGGTGGTTCCAAGAGGCACCCAGGTTTGAGAACCACCAGCCTATACCACGCTTTTCTGTTTTACATGCGAACCCCTGTCCTTCCCATGAACTTGAAAGGTCCCATTTCATAGGTGAGGAACACAAGGCCTGGGCGAAGGGTAAGTATCTTGTCCAAGATCACACACAGTGGTGGGAAAAGTATGACGCGAACTCGAGTCCTTTCCCAGCCCACATTCCTTCTCCCACATCGCTTCAGGCGAAGGAGAAAGCCTCCCACTGTGACAAAGAATCTGTTCCTACACTCCAAAGAGGCCCTGGAAAATTCTTACTTAAAAAGGAAAAAGAAAGAGTAAGAATTTGGCTGGAGGTGGGTGGAAAGCATCTAAACAATTTCAGAGCATGACAGCTCTGCTTCATGCTTCCACAGTGTAAAAATGGCTGAGCACAAATTTACCGAACTCCCAGGAGAGGAAAACACCTTGGAGCCCAGAATAAGGCTCATAAGTTCCAGCCCAGAGGGTGAGTGGAAGGCCACGGGTGTCTGAGACACAGATGTGTGATGAACACGACTGGTGGTGTCACTGTGATGCTGCCTACAGGGCAGCCAGGGCCGCCGGGCCGCCCGGCCGCCAGGCAGGCACCTGGTATTGGAGGTCAGAGTGGCCGGACGCAAGAGCTCCCTCCAGCCTCTGGTTTCTATCTAGACGCTGCTCACTGGGCTTGTCCGGGAAGAAGTCCGCGGTTTGTCAGCGAGAACGCCGCGTCCCATGGACATTTTCAAACGAAGAGCAGTCTCTTTCTAGTGAGCAAACAGCCCAGGAGCCACAGTTTAAGTGCATTATTCAAACGCTTTGCAATGAGAAACGCTGTCCTCTGTAAGGACCTTGCGTTAGTGTCTCACCAGGGCGAGGCTGGCTGCTGAGCATACAGCGGTAAGTTTGGTTTTTTCCTGTGTGGTGTTATGTACCAGGATTTACCAGCATTAAAAAAAATATATTTTCTTATTGATTTCAGAGAGGAAGGGAGAGAGAGAGAAAGAAACATCAATGATGAGAGAGAATCATTGGTCAGCTGCCTCCTGCACCCCCACACTGGGGATCGAGTCTGCAACCCGGGCATGTGCCCTGACCGGGAATCGAACCGTGACCTCCTGATTCATAGGTCGACGCTCAACCACTGAGCCACACTGGCTGAGCTTTACCAACATTTTTTTAACCAGAAGAATGTCAACCAATATCTGTTTCAAGAAGTGAACAGTTCCAACTAGACTGACTCATTGGTGACTGCAACACATCCACACCTCCCACGAGGGCCCTGAGCAGCACTGAGCGCATCAGTGAGGGTGGCAGGAGCTCAGATGCCAGGGACAGCCAGGGGAGGGAGCTGCGTAGCAGAGCCCACCCCTCCTCCAGGCCCTGAGGCTCCTGCAGAGTCCAGCCCCTGCCTCTCCCGGTGAGATCCAGGTCACCAGGAGCCAAGTGGGGGTGGGGCTGTATATTATTTTCCTAGGGCAGCTGCCACAAAGTGCCTCACACTGTGTGGCTTCAACAACAGAAACTCACCCTCTCACGGCTGTGGAGGCTGGCAGTCCAAGGCAAGGTGTCTGCAGGGCTGGTTCCTTCTGAGGCCGTGGGGGAGAATCCACACCAGGCCTTTCTCCCAGCTGGTGGGGGGCATTGCTGGTGACCTTTGGGTTCCTAGGCTTCTGCTGCATCACCCTCATCTCTGCCTTCATCTTCACAGGCTGTTCTCCCTCCGTGTGTCCAAATGTCCCCTTTTTATAAGCACACAAGTCATATTGGAGTAGAGGCCCAGCCTAAATCAGCATGAGCCTACCCTGGCTTACCCAATAATGTCTGCAAGTACCTTCTTTCCAAAACAGGTCACCTGTGAGGTACTAGGTATGAAGACGAGGGGAGACACAATCCAGCTCATAGCAGGCTGGGACTGTTCTTTTAACCAGTGACCCAGGAGAGCTTAGCAGCCTGGTTAGAGAACCACTGACTTACAGTGGAGGCAGCACCCTCGGATATACCCACGCCCTTTGCAGGAAGAAATAAACAATACAAATGCCCCCTTTCCCCTAATTCCCTTCTCACTCCCCTAATACCTCATCTTTGTTTCCCTGAACGTACTTTCTCAGACCAAAGGAGAAATCATGGGTTGAGAGCAGGGGTGGGGAACATCTCATCCGTGGGCCACATAAGGCCCGAGAAATATTTGGTCTGGCCCTGCCGAGGCATTGAGGTAAGTTAATTAAATGTTTGACCAAACAGGGTAGGCTAATTTTTAAGTTGATAATTTTGTATGGCCCAGGAATTGTGTTACAAATATCCAAATGGCCCTTGGCAGAACAGAGGTTCCCCATCTCTGGTTTAGAGGGTGGTGGCGTAGGTCTACAGAAGGTTATGACAAAAGGGACCACACTCAGCTGGGCCTCAGGGACCATCTTTGCAACCCCCTCCCCACTGGTGACCACAGGAGGAGCCAGAGATGAGTTTTACCAAGAGAGTGACTCCTATTAGATGACATTCAAAGTCTGTGAACATTTCTTCTTGTCCCTAAAGATGCTTGCTCTTCCAAGCACCAAATAGTGTGGGGAGCAGCTATAGGGTTAAGCCTGGGACTGACCTGTTGGCAAAGTCACAAACAAATCCCAGCTTAGAGGGCACAGTCCTCTTAGCATAATTAGGCTTGACCTTATGACTGCTCCCTAGAGCTTATCTGGGAAGCTAATGGGCTGAGGGAAGTGTAGCAAGAACAAAAACAAGTGAAACTCACAAGAACAGTGTAAACAAGTGAAACTCACAAGAACAGTGTAACTATGGTAACCACTACCTTGTTTATCTCTGACTATAAAATAAAGGCTCAGCATGCCTAGGGATCTTTTTCTGTGGTCTCCGCCAGGCACAGGGAAAATCTACGGAGACTAAAGAGAGCTATGCTGATCATATGAACACTGTCTCCGTGTAAATCATTCTTCGCTGACTCCGTCCACACCTTTGGGAACCCCTGGACCCGGCAAAATAGAACTGGACATCAGTAAATAGCAGGTTCCTCTCTGTGACAAGTTCAAAGCAAGGGTCTCTGCTCCTTTCGGCCACTCGCCTTCCATTCAGTTTTCTCAGGAAAGGGCATAGGCAGACGCCATCTCGCGTGAACAGCGTGCGGATGTCAGGGACTTGGTGACAAAGAGGAGAAGGTCATTTGCAACTACCATCATTGATAGCACCATCCATATGTGGCCCAAACAGAAAGCATTCTGTGTGACACAGATCTTTGTGTTTTGTCTGGTATGTTGTCTAGTGTGTGTGTGTTTTTGTGTCGTGTATGCTGGTGTTGAGTTTTTAAGGTGTGTGTTTGTGTGTACTTGTGTAGGGTGTGCTGTTTGTGCGGTGTGTGCTTGTGTAATTTCTGGGGGGGGGGGGGAGGTGTCATGTGACCAGCCTGCCCAGAAGCCCTTGCTCAGCCTGGCAATGCCCTTGGCAGCTGCATCCGAGTCTCAGGTCTCAGCATGGATGGCATCGCCTCTGAGGACCTTCCCGCCACAATAGCCCCATCCTCAGCCCTTCACTTTCCTACCCTGTTTATTCTCCTCACAGCACGCATACCACTCACCATGACCTCGTGCAAGGGCTGCGTCCCGGCTCACTCTGCCTCCTCTCTGTAGAATGTAAGAAGGATGCAGACAGGGGCCATCTCGGCCTCATTTCCTGATGGCTCTAGACCAGAGCCTTAAGCTGTTGAAATGAATAAACAAATGAGTGAATGTGTGAATGAATGAATTCACCCGCACCTTAAAGAGAGACCTCTACCAAATATTCCAACCTGTTATCATGGTGGAAGCATTCTAATTTTCAAAAGGATTTGATTTATACTTCTAGTTAAATGTTCTGATCTACCATCACAACTCAACTAGGAAATCTTAGTGAAATCTGCAAATGTCCTAGTGGTCTCCTCTTCTGTCGTCTCTGGGACCTTGCACTTCACCTGCCATGGGGTGAGGAAGAAGGAGAGGACAGGGTGGCTGGGCAGAAGGGACCCAGAGCGGTTTCTTGACCCACCAGGACATGCAGAATGGATTGGAGCCAAGAGTGGAGGGACCCTGAAGGCAGAGAAACTGGAGGAAGCTCTGCAGTATCCAGTGGAAGGGACAGACGAAGGGCCATGCAGGGCGCTGAGGATGAGTGAGCATGGGGACATGCCAGTGGCAACCACAGGTACATCAACAGAGGACTGGGGTCGGGAGGGAGGCTGTGGAATCAGGGCCCTTACGAAGACCAAGCTCTCAGATTATACCAATGCTGATCACAGGAGACTAAACAATCCTCAGGAGACCGGACAGGTTCTCTCACAGAGGGGCCGGACAGGTTCTCTCACAGAGGGGCCGGACAGGTTCTCTCACAGAGGGGCCAGCGGCATCTGGGAATTACGGAAGGAAGGGAGAGCTCCGTGGGGCCTGGTGACTTCCTATTGGTTAGGAGGGGCACTGGGGGATGCGTATGAGGTTGGCAGATGAAGCTGGAAGATGAATGGTTCCCAGCGGAAAGAGAAATGGGAAAGCAGCTGGTGAAAAGGCAGGTCTAAGGCAGAATCGTGCACAAAGCCAGAGTGAAAAGGATTAAGGATGTTTTGTTCTTAGCCTGTGGACATCTGGGTGTCATCAAAGCCAGGTCAGCTCGGCAGCCTGACCATTGTCCTGTCATCCTTCTAATTCATCCAGGACCTGAGCTCTCCTCGCTTCCTTCCCCTGTGGCCTGTGCTGATGACAGGAGCGGCTGTTAGCTGGTCTTGCAGGCCAGTCTCCTCCACACAGACCTTCTCAGCAGTGCTCAGGGCCAGGCCTTCGTCCTGCACTAAAGAAGGTTTCCTCATACAGCCCTCATGGGCATGGGCACACGGGCCAGGGGAGCCAAATGCACTGATTAGCGTGCATTTCCACCGGAGCCTCCCCTTCCCAAAGATCAGCAGTGCCAAGAGGTCCATGAGGCTAACAGTTCACATTGGTGAGTGGAGTGACGAGTGGGTCTCCCGGCGGGAAGCCCGGCGGGCACCGTGCCAGCCAGCCAGTCAGTGCCCACGTGGCTGCATGGAACTCAGAGTAACGCAATTTCATTCTCAGGAGCCAGTCCCCTTGCCGGCCCTGTTTAGTATCACAGTGTTTTCTCAAGAGCAGCAGGAAGCCCACGGAACTGCCCCTGCAGCCCACGTTTTCATCACTGCTCACAGCCGTGAGGAAGGGGAGGCGGGGGCAGTGCGCTCCTTACCCAGGAGCTGGTCCCCCCCTCCCACCCGCAGCCCCGAGAACCCCGCACTGTGGCCAGGCAGGCAGTCCAGAGCCCGAGGGGCCAGCAGAAACCAGGGAGGGACCAGACGGAGGTGTCCAAGCTGCTCAGGTCCAAGGCTGACCACCAGGAAATGAGTTGCCATCTCTCCGCTGGGGTTTGGACCTGGTAGAAAAGATGTGAACAAGTACCGCAGTTCACATCTGAGCACCTGACGGCTGTTTCCCAAACTGCAGGTGGAGGCTTTGAGGTGGGTAAGGAAATGAATGTAATGAATCGTGACCGGTGTTTTAGAATAAAGGAGAACATAGAGGTCTGGAGGGAGAGCACTCGTTTTAAAAACGTTTGCCTCTGTGTGGGTGTGTGCACGAGTGTGCGTGTGCCTCTCACGCACTGAACAATCATTTCTTACCGTGGGTTGATGTCAAAAACGTTTGCTACACATCATTGACGACTCAAGCCTTGGAGGACAAGCGGGGAGGCAGGCAGATCGCCCCGTGAGAGACCCCATTTCCAATGCATCCGATTACCCCATTGCAAATGCTCTCTCTGCCGTCTGCAGCCCTGCAAAACCATTCCAGTCCGGCTTCAGCGGAGCCCTAGGACAACAGTCCCCAAGAGTATCAGGGGATCGACCCAGCTATTTAAAAATAAAGATTGCCAGGCCACTTCACAGAGAGTCTGTCTCCCAGCCTAGTGTGGCACTTGGGGATGTGCCCTTTCTTATAAGCTGCTCAGTGACTGTGCAACACACCCAGTTTCTGGGCCTTTGCCTGGAGCAGGGACACAAAGCAGTCATCCTGAGATTTAGATTCATTCTTCATGGTGACAGAGGACATTTCCCAGCAAAGATGGTTCTCATACTTCCTGTGCTTAAGAATTTCCCAGGGGATTATGGGATTATCAACCTGGGGAAGTGATTGGTGGGGGGGGGGGGGGGGGGGGCAGGGGAGGGGCAAGGATCCCTCACTCAAAACCGATACACAGAATCCCGAAGTGAGAGCTGACAGGAACCTCAGAGGCGCTTCTCACACTCTCAGGTACACGAATCAACCATGTGAGGTTCTTGCAGACTCTGAGCCAGCAGGTCTGGAGTGGGACCTGAAGCTCACCTTTCTGCTCAGGTCCCAGGGTGTGCGATGCTGCAGGTCAGTGGGCCACGCTCTGAGTAGCAAGACGAGCACTCATTACAGCCATGTGGGCTGCAACTCTGGCTAAGTAATAGCATCGCCTAGAGAGCTTCTCAAAACTGCCAATACCTGGGCCCTGCACTGAAAATTATTAAAATCAAAAGAGTTGGGGATGGAACAGAGGGCGGAATCTCAAAGGGAAGTTGGGGGATTGTGGGTGGCTGGGAGGTAATCAACGAAGGCTCTTGTATGCGTGTATGCATGGCCCAGGGACACAGACAATGGGGTGGTGAGGGCCTGGGGTGAGGGTCTGGGGTGGGGACAGGGAGCATAGACACTGATCATTTGAAACGCCCTCAGTGATTCTAATGCACAACCAGAGCTGAGATGCTAATTCTCAAGCCACCGCTCCTGGCTGCAGGAAAAGGGGACCCAGAGCGAGAAAGTGACCTGCACCAGGTCACTCATTTCATGGGGGAGTCTTCCCGAGGGGCCGCAGCCTTTCCTGCAGGGATCTTTGAAAGTTCTTCGAAAACAATGGCAGGAGGCTGCGAATAGCGTCTGGGGTATTTTTCTGGGAATGGTCTTGGGTGCTATTTTGGGAGTTTATTCTCATCTGCATATACTAACTTCTAATCTTCTTGATTAGTGAGTGAAGAGAAGACCCCTGAACTCCCATTCCCATTCTGTCAGCTGCAAGATCCTATAACAAAGTGTGTCGAAAGCTTAATAGGAAAAACTGGCAATGTGTTGCAATTATGCTTGGCTGGCTAGAAATTGAATTCTGCAAATGCAAATCATTTAAAATTTAAAGGCGTTGGTGACGGGGGTTTTCACTTAGGAAAAACAAACGGGAAAATGTGCCTCTTGGACTGTTTTTCTCTCATCTCGGAGGCAGCATTGCCTTGAGAGGAACCACTGGACTGAGCTCTACTTGAGGCCTCTGTGACTCATTGTGTGACCTTGAGCAAGTGACTGCAGTTTTGAGCCTCAGTTCTCTCAGCAATGAAATAAAGAGGTGGAATTAGATGATCGCTAGCCCTCCTACTCAGAAAAGCTACAGTTCTGATTAAAACATAATTGGGGGGTGTGGTGGGTGGCAGGAACTGAAAAAACCCCCCAGCAAAGTAATGAATTAAAATGTAAGCAGAAAAGACAATGAGAATGAAAAACTTTCATTCTGGCAATTAGGTACTGCTACTTTTCCAATATCTAAGTCCTCTTTCTTCCTTCTGATCAGAACTCCAGTTATGTTTGATGGAGCAATGGGTTAAGGTAAAAATTACATTTCCCAGACTCTCTTGCAGCTAAGATTGACCATGTGACACAATTCTGGCCAATGAGACATCAGCAGAAGTCACTGGGAATATTCTGAGAAAGTTTTGCTTTCCCAGTGTAGATGGGATCTCTTTCTCCTTTTAGCTTTTTAGTCCTTCCTGAACAAAGCATATTTGTAAATTTCCAATCCATGCTATCCACAAATGCTTTCAAGTAGTATTACCTACTAGTGTATATAAACAACTAGTAAACATACAACTAAATTGTTACCAGCAAGACCACTGTGACACTGCTTATAGTGATCACCCAGCACAATCTCCAAGCCAACTAATTCTCCAATAATCATTATCTCGCTGATTCATCAAATGACAAGTTTGTTGAATTATTATTGATTCATTAAAGAAAAAGGTTTCTATTTCACAATGACTATAAAATGTATACCCATTCTGTTTCCTTTAACAATAGCTACTGTTAAGGATACTTGTGGTTTGCAATTTTTTATATTTTGAATTTCGCCTGTCTGGCAGGTCATAGATGTTGAATAAACATAAAGGATGGGTTTCTTTCACGCAGAGTATTTTCAATCCAGATTACTGCCATTTCTATTTGGGTGATTCACTGGCTTGTTTTTATGATTGAGAGAAAAGGGATGGTACTTGGTACTTGGGTAGTGCACCAAGATGTGGAATATTTCACTCTTTATCTGCACATATCACACATCCAGCAAATCAGTACACTCATACCCCTCATACACACTCAAGCCCATATCCACACAGACCTGACTTGCTTAGTCAGGCTGGCAAATGTATATGATGACACTGTAGACCTTGTATAAGGAATAGATGATACAGAAATCATACAGTACCAATGGAAACGGTGATGGAGACACAGCATGCTAGTGTCCTATCTTGGTAAGTGGGCATCATATGAGATGAGAAACACAGAGTTGCAATACGCTGTACAATTAATAACTTGCATAGACTCTCTAAGAATAAAGAAGAGCCTCTGTGTCTTTTGGGAATAGACGTATGTGTGTCTAAGTGATACATGCATCACAAGGTGAGTGTGCAAAGGCACTTGTGCCAAATCCTTCCCCAGTACAAAATCCTGGTGCACTCAGTGCAAATCCATCCTTTTTCTCCTACTCAAGAAAGTAAATCCATGGACTGAGGAAAGTAGGAAAGACAGAAGACTGGATTTAAAATGTACTTGGGGGCAGAATCCACACATTCATCATAACCCTTGACATTCATGTTGTACATTACTCTGCAGTTCAAAATTGCCAAAACATAATACAAAAAACGCACAGAATGTTGGGCCAGCCTCAGTGAAACACAAATACGTGCCATAAGCGTTCTAAGTGAATAAAAAGTTTGGGTGTTTTTGACGGGGATGGTTAACTACGTGTTTGGGTAATAGGTCCTTCAGCAACTGGTTCTATTGACCATTGGCTGTTGTAGAACTGGAGTTGGGTCACTTGGTCATGCCAAGGTAACTAGTAAACTATTCAGCAAAGTACTATGGGACTGATTGTCAGTGAAATCACCCAGGGCTATATCTCGAGATTAGCATTACAAGCAGGTTATTTTTAAGCATTATAGACATTTTTATTATAACAATGGTGCTATTTTTTAAAAGATTGTTCATTAATGAACTCAGTTCCATTGTTTCATAGGTCTGGTGTGGAGGCTTCCAGCTAACTGATATTATATTGTGATCCTAATATTAACAATACTCCTAAATTACATTGAAAACTCTTAACTAGAAGGAAAAGAAAGTTCTCCCCTTTCGTTGTTCAGATCCTGCGGGCGATCTGTGAGCTCCACACCATTCCAGTCCCACACAACCTGCACTGGAAATACCATTTTCCTTTCAAAGGCAGTGAATCACAAGAGAAATAATTTTGTGTCTAGCTGTAATTGTTTCAAGTCCTTACTTAATGGAGACTTGTCATCAAGGACATTTATTTAAAAATGATCTTTGAAATGCTAGGCACCGTTAGTTATTTCAGAGAGGCCCTGAGGGTGTTCTGCCGCGTGTGTGTGTGCACACGCGTGTGTGTGCGCGCGTGTGTGTGCGCGCATGGAGAGCACAGTGGTAAATCGCACTCTTTCTGATAGGAAGATAACATCATCGTTGATTCCAAACTGAAATGAACCTCCGATGGTCAAAAAATGGAGTCCCTCTCACTTCCGGCTTTCCCCCCATTGGTTGTCTTACTAGTTGTAGCCCCTCTGGGACTCCTGTTTAAAATTCACACCCCCTTCTCTCGTTACCTTAACGCTAAGAAGGAGATCACCAGTGCTTAGCCACGCCTTCATTCATCCGCCAGTGTTTCAACTACCCTCTACATTAGGTCTTTCCCCTTTTTAATGTATTTATTTTTATATTTAATGTATGGGGGTGACATTGGTTAATATGATCATATAGCTTCCAGGTGTGGGTTTCTATGCTACAAGAGGCCGTAGAGAACATGTTATGAACTTGACCCCAAAGGCAAGGGAAGTAAAGGCAAAAATACATGAATGGGACTATATCAAACGAAAAGGCTGCTGCACAGCCAAAGAAACGCCAACAAAACAAAGAGGCAGCCGACCAAATGGGAGGCCTTACCCGTCACAGTCCTCGGGCTTATCTAACATTAAAATCCAAATCTGTCGCCGCCCCACTTAACCACGCTGACAAACCCCATCTCCAACAGGGTGGAGGGCAGGCGCTACGCTGGGCCCGCCCCGCTGGCCTCCCCAGGGCTAATTCCTTAGCTAAGTGGGTGGCAGTGGCATTCAGATCCCCGCTCCACCCACAGAAAGGCCTCCGCTGTTTTCCTCTCCCAGGCCACTCAACTGGAGCTTTCCTTCCTCCGCCTGGCAAATCCCCCACAGCCACAGTTCGGCTTTATAACCAACCCATCAGCTGTGCGAGGAGGAAAGTGAAGGGGACATCGCTGTCATCACCCGCAACAGGGAGTGGTCTGAAGTCATCGCTCCCCAGCGCAGCCAGGAACCTGTGAGTTCCTGGAGGAGCGCAGGCAGGCGGGTAGCTAGTTGCCAAGAACGCTCACAGCTGACGCCCGGCCTTTAATGTACAGGCGTGTGTTATTCTTTCCGTAAATCCCGGCTGCATTAAAGTTTCGGGTGATGAATGGCTACAATGAAAGCGTCTCTGAATGCCCCTGGTCATTTTTACTACTTTCCCACTCAACGAAGTGCCGGTCGGGTTATTATTTTGCAGTTAACACACCCTCAGATCCGAAAGGTTCCCGAAACCCAGGCCTCCTGCTAGAGAACATCCTCATAATTTAGACAGGAGCCTTTTTTATTAACTACATAAAGGTGCAGGATTTATACGCCTCATAAACGCCTTCCCGGGTCAGATCGCCGTGGGTCTGACCTGCCCCTGCTCCCATCACAGCCACCGGCTCACACAGCGGAGCCCACCGAGGCGACTGGGTGACTCATGTCTGCAAAGCCTCTTTGGAAAGTGGAAGTGCACCCTCCATGTACCTAACTGGCGGCTGGTGCAGCACTAAACCCGGCTGTCAGCTCCCTGCCCGGGTCCATGTGGCGCCCAAGGAGAGCCAGCCAGCCCTGCGCGCAGAGGGAAAAGGGGGCTGTTCTTCAGCTAAAGACGCTCTCCTCCCCCTCACTGTAGCATCTTGACAGCGTATGGCTTAGAGATGATGGAGATGCCCAGCTGGAAGGTCAAGTCAAACTGCCCCTAAAGCAGTGGTTCTCAACCTTCCTAATCCGCGACCCTTTAATACAGTTCCTCATGTTGTGGTGACCCCCAACCATAAAATTATTTTCATTGCTACTTCATCACTGTAATGTTGCTACTGTTATAAATCGTCATGTAAATATCTGATATGCAGGATGGATTTTCATTGTTACAAATTGAGCATAATGAAAGCATAGTGATTAATCACAAAAACAATATGTAATTATATATGTGTTTTCCGATGGTCTTAGGCGACCCCTGTGAAAGGGTCGTTCGACCCCCAAAGGGGTCGCGACCCACAGGTTGAGAACCGCTGCCCTAAAGGGACAGCTGGCGCGATGAGAAGGGATGAGCCTGTCCTCTTGTCCTCGGAGAGACTGGGAAAGGCTGTGACCCCACAAACATCTCTCCACCAAGACCCACTCCAGACCCTGCGATGACCCTCCAATGCCCTCCTGGAGGGAGAGTTATTAGTGCCCTAGAGCCCTGGGGGTCCAGTCAATGAGATCATGTGGGGGAGACCACTTGGTCATTTTACGATGTTCTTTGTTAAACCTCGGGTACAGAGGGTGGTAAATGTTCTTTGTAGGTGATACACTATTAGATGAACTAAGATGACGTTGTTGTCATAATGAGCAGAGTGTCTCTGCTCCCCACTGCTCCCCAAGGAGTTCTGAAGGTGGGGAACTATGTCATCATACCTCTCCCTGCCCCTCAGAGAGGAGGTCCACACTGAGAACTTGGTCTGGCCCAAGAAAAAGATGAAACTATACATTGAAAGCAGCCTCCTTGTCTTCGCATGGCTGATTGGAGGTGACGAGACCAATGAGAGCCCTCTGGAAGACATAGTTATGAGCCCCATATCATATGTCTGAGTGGGTCCCTTGCCATGGAACAATGCATGATGGGAAAGGGATAAATCGAGAAGGGGAAGGAACGCTGTTTCCCAATATAAAATGCCATCCCCCTTGGGCACAGGAGAAATCCTGGCAGCCCGCATACACTGTGGGAAAATGTTTTCGTGTATTGATTTAGTCTGTATTGTCTCCAAGATTTATTATCTGCTTATCTGCCCTGGAGGCAACATGGGCACATGCATGGGTGGAGGGGCCTGGCGGGGAGGGTTCAGCCCAAGGTTTATCCACATGGGAGCCAAGACCCAGGAAGAATGAGGGCAGGGCTAGTTTTTCCTTCTGGAAGGGAGATGTGAAATGTGAGCCGCCTTGGGAGTCCATCACCTACTTGAACTGCTCTCAGATGCCCCACATGCATTGGTCTTGCGAGAACAATTCGGTCTTTAGGGAACGGAGACTGTTGTGCATAACTGTGGCTGCTGTTTGCGAAGGTGGGGGGAGAGGCTGGATCTAGAGCAGTGATGGCGAACCTTTTGAGCTCAGCGTGCCAGCATTTTGAAAAACCCTAACTTAACTCTGGTGCCGTGTCACGTATAGAAATTTTTTGATATTTGCAACCATAGTAAAACAAAGACTTATATTTTTGATATTTATTTTATATATTTAAATGCCATTTAACAAAGAAAAATCAACCAAAAAAACGAGTTCGCATGTCACCTCTGACACACGTGTCATAGGTTCGCCATCACTGATCTAGAGTGAGACCAATCCCTGAAGGTGGATGTGGGTTTTCTTAGCAGGAGACTGAAACCCACACTCTGAAGGATTAAGGAAGTGCCTATGGCTCTCAGATATCCAGCCATGTCAGGACCCCTGTAAATGACACGGTTTATTTCTGTCCCTTGGTTGCTGAAAACAATCTTTTTAGTATCTAATATTAAAAGTCTTACTCTCAATGCTGTAATTCCCTTCCACTACCTTCAAACCTTAGTAAAAATTCTTAGACAATACAACCGAATTATATTAGTAGAGTTATATAAAATTATGGGCCCAGGCAGTAGGGGTGGCCTACACAACACGAGGCTAGTGTGATAACAACAACCATGGAAAGACAACAATGGCCCAGAGTTCCAGTCCCTGAACAGCTGAGAGTGAGCACAGGTTCAATGTGACAAGAGCGAGATGGATTTATCTGTCCACAAGTAGCATATGCCTCACGGACAATTCCTGAGCAGACACTGGGAAATCCCCTCTTTTCACAAATATTCTAGTGGAAGTTTCCCCTTGTTTACATGATTACTACTTATTATGGTTCTAATTATCATTAAACGGTTCCATAAATATTTATAGAATTGAACAAATGGAATAATTCATTCACTGTACAAATATTTACTGTGTGCCGACTCCTGGCATACACAACACTTTCCCAAAAGTGTGTACTCTATCCTCATATCTGCACATTCAGGCATGCATATATCCGCACCCACCCATGTAGAAGTATGTATGTCTCTATTCACACATACACACATGTATACATAGGCACTTAATGTTCACATATATACATACAAGAGGCCCAGTGCATGAAATTTGTGCACGGGTAGGACCCTAGTGGCTTCCACGCCACCCCTTGGTGGTCAGCACACATTGTAGTGAGTGATTGAACTCCCAGTTGGTCGAACTTCCAAGTGGACACTTTGCATATTAGGCTTTTATATATATAAGATGGAATGCACAGAAGGACATACTCCTTGTACGTGCAAGTTCAGACACTAGCTGCAGTATTGATGATCCAAGACCCCAGATGTTAGCTCAGGCAGAGGCAAAACCTCATGATTTCCTCAATGCTGCCTCCCTCCAGTTCTCTGCTCTGACTGCAGGAATCCTGGCAAAGCAATGGCCCAAACAGAGCTTGGTCCTTAGGGGACTTTTAACTCTGAATAGTCAGGAACCATTTTTCAAATACCTGGTCTTAGGCTAAAGATTGCTAGGTTGGTTCCAGTCCCTGTGACACGTCCGTTCCTTCCTCTGCCTGCTGCTCTCACTCTGTTTCATGTTTCCCATCACCTGGCCAGCTATTGGGGCACACACAGGTGTGCCTGGCTCATAGGGCTGTTAAGGCACCACCAGAACCAAAAGGAGATGGAATTGCAAGAGGGAAGACACAGACAAAGGCAGGTAAAGACTCCTGTGGAAGAGTGAAAGGGAGGTAGAAATAGTGCATGAACACTAAGATCAATGGTCAATGGAGGTGATGGACTGGAGGCAGGATTAAAATATGGAAGGAGTCAAATATGAAGGCTCGGAATCAAGTTGGTAAATGTTGAGAAGGCAGCAGGGTGTTCCTTATGCTCAAAACCTGCTGTGTCTTTCTAAGGCAGGGACAGGTCCTTGGGAACTTCAATGAGCGGACCCAGCATTAAATAAAAATAAAAAGTAAATGGCAATCTAAAAATGTGCACAAAAACACAAATTAAAAATAAGCATTAGAAAGAAATGAAAATGTACTGTGTCGTCAACAGGCTTCCTGTCTCTTTTGTGCAGATATTGAACAGCAGGCAGACTGGTGGGGTATTTGTCTGAAATACTGTTTTTCGTTAGGGTTAGGGTTTGCACGGGCCAGCGTCTGTGCATACTTGTGCACTAGAAGAACTTGGTAAGTGTGAAACCAGAACAATCAACCAGAAATAGAATGGATGTGGTTTCTGAAATGGAAGGACAAACGACAAAATCGGGGCATCCTCTTGCAAAATACAAAACTGAATCCATTACATCCCTGTGTCCTTTATTCAGTGTTTGTTCTATTTGAGGTGTCATAGAGGCCAAGGGAAAAATAATAATTCCATGGTTTACAGAATCAAATACCATAGAGTGTTCAAGTAGGCTCAACCTGAAAAAACTCTCCAGGATTTGGAAAATAGGAGATTGTTGGTATCATTTCTTTGAGACATTTCAAAGGAATGAAGAGAGTATGATCTAGGTTACAGAAGATTGAGAACAACTGAAGAGAACAATTGCTTTCTGGCTGTATCAGTTAGCATATTCTAGGGTACACTGTGTAACAAGCATCCCCAAAGTGTGAGTGGTTTAATGTAACACATTTATTTCTCACTTATCCCACATGTCCAGAATGGGCCAGTAGGAGAATCTGCTCATTGTGCACAGGCACCCCAACCCCCTGAGTCTCCATCTCAAGAAATCTGTCCATATCTCTATGTAGGGACAGAAAAGATGGAGTCAAAAATTTTTTAAAAAACAGTTAACAGCTTCAACCTGGGAAAGACAACTCTGCTCCTTCTGTAGCAACATGTACATGTCCTGCCTTGGTGTGTTGTGCCTGCATCACAGTAGTTACCCCGTTCAGCCTTAGATGTGTATGTGTGTATCCACCAGAGCAGTGGTCACCAACCTTTCATGGACCACTGGTTGGCGACTGCTGAACCAGAGCATCGGCCACTAGATTATATCTCCTTGAGGGGGAGAAGTCTGCAAATCTTCAGCTTTTTATCATTCCAGTGCCAGCAAGATGCCTGTCCAACAACATCTGTCTACGTTTATTTCAATGCAAAGTTCTTGTTTTATTTTTTTCCTCATTTCACATAGATTAGGGCCCAGCTACAGAGCTGACAGATGGCATCATCTATAGCCACCAGACAGCACAGAATTTGGAACGTCAGGGAGAATTGCCTTCGCATAATCAATGGACTGAGTCAAGGCCTTCGTGGGTAACCCTGTGGCAGTTGCCTAACTGGCACGGCCCATCCCCATCTTCAAGTCCACCCTCCCTCCCAGCCCTACTCCAGCCCCCAAGGGTCTTGGTTTCTTGGCCTGGAGGGAAGCAGTCTTTGAATCAGGGAGTGCCAATTCTGGAAAGGGCTGTAAGCCACAGCTAATCCTTTGGTTCTCGAACTCTCTGTCTGAGGAATGCAGAGCTAAACAGAGATGACCTGCCTTTAACATCAAATGGGATGACTCTCAAGGAGCTTCCATTGCATGTCAAGCAATAACTTAGATACTCTACCCACATGATCACATTATATTCTACAAACCAACCCACGAGGTCTTTCCCCAGTCCTCATGGAAAAAAAAGTGAAATGCTACCAAATACAATTTCTAATTGTAACATTTCCTTGCATTAATTTTCATGAACTTTTGGCCCTTGCATTGCTTTTCTGCCAGTAGGCAATTTAAAAAAATTAGTAAATATCACACCTGATACCAAGTGACTTTGCTCAGGTATGTGGTAGGTAGACCCAGATTGTTTTTATCCTGCTCATATGGTTTCTTAAAAACATTTTACCTGATATTCCCATTTGAGATTTGGAAGAATAAAGAAATATAAAATATGTTCTTCTAGAAAAATCTTTCTGGTTGGTATGGAGGAGTTACAATAATTTCACTGCATGTGGGAGTGGAGAACCCAAACTTCTGTTGCTCTGCTCTCTAAACAACTGTGAGAATGAGGCTGTGCTCCCACCCTCATGTATAGACGAGAAACGTGATGCTTAGGGAGAAACGACTTACGCTAAGTACACAGTAATTTAGCATCAGAGGCAAGAGTAGATCTCAGCAAATTCCTTCTCCAGAATCTAAGTCCATTCCTCCCTCTGACGACACAGAAATGGTTTATTAATGCTAAGGGCCTAGAACTGGGTTCTAAAAAAAGCCACCAGGAGGAAAAGGTAGTTAAATAGAACAATTTCTTTCAAATTTCATACTTAGGTTCACAAGGGAAAAAGATGTCCAACTGTCAGAAAATTCCTTTCAGTCCCTGGAAGAAACAAACACCGAATAAATCCATGGCTTTTGCTGTCATTATTGGTTTTATGTGTAAATGTGGGGTCAAGATCAAGAACCATCCCTCATTACCCCAGCAAGGTACCCACCACCACCTGCAGCAGGAATTACAAGTACAGATAGGTAGGGCCAGGAGTAAGGAGGAGCGTGAGGGGCCACTCAGGATGAAGGCCATGTCCAAGGCGTTTCTGACTCAGCTAAGTCCCTTACACTGGAGTACCTGGCATCCAGCTCCCATCACTGAGAACAAACGTGCATGAACTGAAACATCTAAAGAGAAATATAGGATTTCAAACAACCCTGGGATCAAAACCCAGCTGCATTTCCCAGTTGTGTGAACCTGGGCAAGTGATTCGAACTCTGTGGATGTCAGTCTTTTGTAATCTGAAAATGATAGGATTTAAAGGAGACAGCACACGGAAAGCTCAGCACTGGCCACGTGCTTAGTGACTATCACCGTCCACCTGCCCACCCCTGCTCGGAGTCCTCGCGTGCATCTTAAGCATCTAGTCCTCTCCCCAGCTCTTCCACTGCTGCTTTGAGATGTCCTGTTTCCCACGCAACATCCCTCCTCCCATCAAAGATGTCTACCTCAGAACCTCACAGATGCCTCCCTCCGTATTAATTCCTCCCAAGCCATCCAGCCAAAGGTGCCACGCGCATTCATATCACAGAAATTGAAGGCTGACTCAGCAAATCCCAAGTGCTCTTTCCTGGGTGCAAAAGCTAGAACAAAACTGTCTGTTAAAAAACCCTTTATTTTTCAAAGCCCAGACACCTCGCCTTCTGAGGCCAGCTGGAAAAGCTGATGAAAAATCAATGGCGTTTGATTGTAAACCTGTCAAAATGATAGCAGCGGCAGTACATTGATGGTGGCTCCCGGTATTGATTCCTCCCCCTTCCTTTCTCCATCATCACACATCACCATCATACTCGTAACAGATTCTTTTTTCTAAATTAATCTTTGCACAAGGGAAATCAATAGCATTTGCCATGTGTAAATTTTCCTCCCCGCTAGAGCCAGCGGTTCCTGGAGCTTTGAACTTACGGAGCAGTGCCGTCCACAGCACACGCTACAAGAGCTGTCTGTCTATCTAACTGTGTGCTCATTCCTTTTAGTGTAAGGGCTGAACCAGTCCAGCAAATAACAGGAAGGAAGGAAGACACGGCATTGCCCCCACGTGTGTTTAAATGATGGAAATATGGTTTCTATGCACAGAGATTTTGGAGAGGCAAAAGAGGTCGCTCAACCAAAGTCTAGCATCATTTCTTGACAGGAAAAGAAGACAGAGGTGAATGTCTCTCCCCCAAAAGCCACAGAATTGGACCACATATTAGATCTGGGGGAGACAGGAGAGGACACCTAGTTCTCTGAGTTCCATCATCAGGATGTGGTTTGAAAAGAGAGAATCATTTTGCCCCAGTGATAGGATCTCTTTTTAAGCACAATATTGAATTCTCTTTCATTTTAAATGACACTAAAGAAAAAAAGTGAAAGCGTATAGAAGATGCAGAAATGACACAGTTTTGAAGTATTTGAAAAACGCTGGTCTAGTTCAACTCCCTCAACCACCAGCTGAGTCCAGCAGAGCGAGGCCTGAAATTCTCACGGATGATATGACAATCATTTTATGATAATACCAGTAATGCGTATAATAATGGCTATAATACACTGAGCATTTACTTCTAGGGTCAGTCTCAGTAGGCACTTTGCACAAGTGTTTCTAATCCTCAGAGCAATTCCACATGATAGCTACTATTACAACCATTTTAAAGCTGAGAAAATGAGGCTCAGAAATGTTAAATAATTCATCCAAGATCACACAGCGAATGCTCAGAGGATCCGGATTCACAGCCTGGCCTGTTTAGCTCGAGGTCTCCTTAAAAGGCACGCTGACCTTGCAGATACTTACAGCAACCATGGATCTTGTGCTGCGCTAGGGACCCGGGACCACCTAAAGGTGGTCTGATTAGGAAGTGAGACATGAGTATATATGGAAGTGAGCAACACCATATAGCAGAAATACTTAGTTGCTTGGTGAGTGAGGAATGAGGGTAGGTCAGAATAGCAGGAACAGTATTAGTGAAGACTGGAGAGTTTGGGATAGGAGGAAAGAAAGGGAGATTATTTCACATAGAAGTGGTTAATCTAATGAACAGAAACTAGAATAGTGAGACTTGGTGGGGGGGGGGGGTCGTAAGGATATTCTGGAACCATCAGGTTCATAGAACAGAACCAGAGGACATGAGATGAAGAAGAGAGTAAAATCCAGACAAGAGCTGGCGGTGTAGGGGAAGAGCATAGACCATGACCTACAAAGGTAAGAAAAGATGCAGGAAAACTCGCCCAAAAGGTTATTCCTATGGCCTCGATATCACCCTCCAAGAACCTGGTCTCCAGGGGCTGAAACAGAAGGACAAATGGGAAAGACATTGTGAGAGAAAAGCTTGGATAAAAATCGGGAAGCTGTAGGGATTGGGGGACAGAGGAAAAGCAGCAGTTGTAGACATGTTACACTGATGCTCATGGAATGAGGGTCACTGTAAAATCATTAGCAAAATAACAGGAATGTTGAGAAGTATATGAGACCCCCTAATTTACGTAGCGTTTTTCTATTAATAAGTGTCTTTTCTGTACATCTCTTGGAATGTTTCTAAAAAATGAACAAATTAGATGGCACTCTCATTATTCTAAAATGGCACCCAGAAGCCTAGAGAGTTCAAGTGACTCGCCCAAGGCTATTGGACCTTGTGAGAGCTCAGGTAATCAATATTGTGAAATAAGTAACAGCAGAACAGCGAATTCAGAGACTGAAGATGGAACAAGAGGCACTGGGTGTCTTCGGCCCAGAGGAGTGATGTCCACACCAGATCACACGTCTTGTCTTGAGGATTAACGTTTTGGTCCATTGAATCATGTGCCCCCACCATGCCCCCCAGACTCTACAGTGGCCTCCTAACAAGTCTCCCTGCTTCCACCCAGGGTCCCTCTAGCCCACTCTCAATGCAACAGTCAAAACAAGTCTGCTCCATATGCTAATTCCCGTCAGTCCCCTGCTCCAGAGCTCCACCACTTTCCCTCTGAGCGCAGTCCGAGGTCAGTGTGTAATCTGCCCTGTGACCCCCCAACCTCATCTCAGCTCCCCACTGTGCTCTCTGCCCTGCAAACTGGCCTCCTTGCTGTGACTCAAGCCCACCTCAGGGCTTTGCTCCAGATGTCCCTCTGCCTAGAGCAGTTTCCCCTGGACGATTGGGAGATACACTTCTTTTCTTTTTATTGATTTTTTACAGAGAGGAAGGGAGAGGGATAGAGAGTTCGAAACATCGTTGAGAGAGAAACACTGACCAGCTTCCTCCTGTATGCCCCTACTGGGGATCAAGCCCATAATCAAGGTACATGCCCTTGACTGTAATTGAACTTGGGACCCTTCAGTCCCTGGGGCCAATGCTCTATCCACTGAGCCAAACTGGTTAGGGTGAGATTCACTTCTTAGTGCCCTTGAGTTCTCACCTTATCAGCCCTTCCCTGGCTGTTCTCTGTAAAGTAACAGCGCTCCTGCCACCCTTATCAGCTTTATCTTTCTTCATTAAACTTATCTCTGTCTTACATATTATACATTATACTCTGCTGTTGTCTGACACCCAATTCTAGAATATTCCCTGAAGGAAAGCAGACATGTTATTTTGGTTGTTCCCCGCTATATGCCCAGAGCCTTGAAGAGTTTCTTGCATTAATAAAAACTCTAAAAGTATTTGTTAGATGACTAGGCAGATGGATTCTATAGCATTGTGAAGTTCTTTACTTGTTTGTTTTAATATCTGATCAGTATAACTCTTGGGAAGCCAGAAGAGCTCATATCTTTGTCATTATGTCACTAGCAGGCACTTAATCACCTGCCAGGGTCTATTCACTGTGACCCCTAAACTTCACCCACTTCAGGCCTCCAGGTGCCATCAGAGGTGGAAGAAGGGGACTTGAATTTTCTTCATATTCAGACTTAGTTTCCTACCAGTGGGGTTAACGTAAGCATTTAACCTCCCCAAATCTCAGTGACCCTATCAGCAAAATGAGGGTCAGAGTAGCTTCCTCGTGGGCTTGAGAATGAATGGTTCCATGCTCAGATGTGATAAGAGAAATGATATGTAAAATTAGTGTCACCTTTGGGGGGCTGCACTTCAAATTAAACAAACACACTAATGTCTTTGAAGCCAAAACTCGATGCAATTGCTGTACATGCAGCAAAATTCAGCCAAGATTTTGGATTCAGTCTGGAAGCTGATGTTCTGCCTAAAACACATAAGGAGTGAAATGAAATAAAACCCAGGAAATGACATTCTGTGAGAGGGGACCTTGCCCAGACTCCTCTAAATCAGGCGTTCATTTGATTTGGAGAGCTAGGGATTTCTAGGTTGGCACTGCCACGTGCACACATAAGCAGAAGAGGTCCATTAAGAAGTCAGAGAGGAAGATCTGCTCATCGCTGCATTACCAAGCTGACCATGCTGTGGAAGCATGGCTCTTTGGGCCTTCTTCAGAAAGCTTGCTTTCATCAGACATTTACCAGAGGAAAGCTGCTCTATTTTTGGCTCCCAGACATCTTCAAGGGCTGGTTAGGTTGTCCCCCCACCCCAGGTAATGCAGGGAAACTCCTTTGGGTTGCAAATAACTGGAACCAAGTCATTTCTCATGTTGCATTGTGATTATTTGCTGACATGTTGTAGGCATCTGTTTCCCCCAACAGACCACACGTTCCTTACAAATAGGAAATTCCATCTTCGTAAATTTTGTCCAGAATTGTCACTGACATATTACAGGCGCTGAATAAATGTTTGTGGAAGGAAAGGGGAAGGGAGAACAAGAGGAGGAGAGGGAGGAAGGTAGGGCAGGAGGGTGGGAGGGAGCAAAAACCAAAAGGAAGGCTAGAGGAGGAGAAGTCTACTTTCCAATTTTAATTTAGCCATCTGAGAAATAAAAATTTCACAAGCGATCCCCATAAATTATACATGCATTTTAGAAAGTCCGCACCAGAGGAAAGGAGACTGTTCTTCGCCATGCTTCCCCTTCCCCCGACTCTGCCGGGACTGAAACGACGCTCTAAAAGCAGACGTATTTTAAGTGAGGAGACTGCTCTCCCTGGAACAGACATCAATAACACTGAAGTGCCTGTCCCTGTAGTGTCCTTACAATGTAGCACTTGTAAGAATGAGACTTTCCAGCTCATTAATTTGCTTACGCAAATAGAGCCCAGAACCAGTTAATCCCGAAAAGCGATGGCTCTGTTTTCATCTTGTGGTGACTATTTTCTGCCCAGACTCGGGCCTCAGCGAGACAGACTCCTCACTTCCCACCTGCGCTGCTGCAGAGGGAATTCTAAAGCAGCCTGGGCAGGTCCTGCTCATTTCTTTTCCTGAAAGTGGCCGAGGACAACATTATTCAACCAGAAGGCAAGGCCACGGCCACCAGGTCAGCGTGGTTATCAATCAACACGGGGTGGTAGCAAAATGCTCTAGGTGGCATTCCTCGGCGCCACCATCAGGTCGGGGTCCCTGGTGATCTGTCCATTTTATAACGTAGCACTCTAATTTTGAGTAGACATGTCTAATGGCTATCCTGGCAAGAAAAATCTGCCATGGTTGAGGTATGTTTAATACCCATGTTCTTTAAAATGTAGAGATGCCAAGAACAGAGCATGTGTTGACAACACAATAATGACAAGCTCGCTCTTGCAATCCCCACTCTCACCGCCCATGACCTCTCTGTCCTACAGCATGAGGCCCAGAGTCCGTCCTTCTGCAGATGACATTCATGACCTTAAGAGTTCACCCCCCAGCCAGTCAGTCCGCTCCTCCTCAAGCTCGCGTCGCCAGTGCCATCTTCCGCTTACAAAGCCCCAGCCTTTGATCAGCATGTCTTTGTCCATCATAATGACCCCCTCATTTCCGCCTTTCAATGATGGGTCAAAAGTGTTTCATGGTCCTGGGCTAACAAATGAAATTAACTTCTGCATCTCCTGTCGCATTTCTCTGCATGTCTCTGCAACACGTGCTTCTGGCTTCTGAGCTGATCATTCGTTGATGAGAACTTGTTCTTACAACTGGGCCTTCCACATTCGGTCTGATAATTAAACAGCAAACTGAGTCTGAATGAACTCCTGGGCACCGGCTGTGACCCACGTGCTGTAATGGCTGACTCTACGAGACTTCAGCCTCGGCAGACGACTGCTGACTCAGAACTAGTTCCTCCCGCTTCTAGAGCCATGACCCCCTGCGTAACCAAGGTACATACAGATGGGAACAGTTCTAACATTAGAAATCCTCATTTCTGAAAAAGATTGGGCCAATTGCCTTGCAGCCAGTTGCTCCTTACAGCCAATACCTTAGGCTCGGCCATGTTGCAGCACACAGATAACAATAAAAGAACCCTAAAAGTAATCCCCCAAGATAGAGGGGCCCCCTCCCATCCCCCTGCCGCTGTGCCCTGCGCACCCCTCTATGCCGATCCCTTTGTTTATGGGGCCATCTCCCCACGAGAGAGAAAGCCCCAGGAGGCAACAGGGGTGTTTAATTCATCTCTGTATCTCCAGTGCTGGTGTACACAGCAGGTGCTCAACAAAGGCTTAGGAACAGAGGAGTGAAACAAGAAAGTACGCAGACCTACTGGGGAAAGTAAAATTGGTTCGCCACAGTGGAGCAGGGGCCTCTCTGGGCTAACGCTGAGGTCTCTGTGATGGTGGGAATTATATGTATTCAGCTCTTTGTTTTCCTGGCACTGAACAGGGATTATCTTACTGAATCCTCACAATACCACTGAGGAAATAAAATTAGATGAGATAAAGAACTTGTCCAAGACCATGCAGCCAGGAAGTGTTGTTTTGATCGGCTCAGGCAAACCAGCAACACTTGGGCTCCCTTGGTCCCTCCTGGATCTGCTAAGGGGCAGAAGTGATTTCCCCAAGCCAGGCCAACAGGTATCTCTGCACTGGGAGGGGGTGGGTCGGCTCCCCCTGCTGCTGCCCTGCCAGCCCTACTTCCTCCAGGCTTTGCCCGTGTCTCTGGGTAGCGAAGGAGAACAAAGCGGTGGCTGCCACCAGGGTGCTTCCAGTTCTTCCACCTGCCCCATTCATATCCATTTTATTTTCTCTTCCCCTTGCCTACATTTTAGCCCTCAGGGCAATGTTTTGCACATAGTAGATGCTCCAATTTCACTTTACTTGTATTACTCATCAAGGTGTTGGTCAAGATGGTTTGATTTTATTCCACTCACAGGGGTTTGTATAGATCCCTGTTAACCAGAGATATGCCTCTCACGTGTGGAGATACACAGGGCATGGATTCTTCCTGTGGGAAATGTCTACCTTCACAGAAGCAGGGGAATGGCTTGGAGGTAGCACGCTATTCTGTTGAGATGTTTTTGTTTCTGTCACACAGAGTCCACTTGAGAGGCAAGCAAGAAAAACCACTGCCTCCCCGCCTTGGTGTCTGTACAGGAAATCTAAAGGATTTCAGACGGGAGTTTTGAGCTTTTACATTGCAAAACCGGGTACTTGGTTGAGATGAGAAGAATCCATAAACAGGTAACTGTTCTATCCCATGTCACAGTGGCTGGCTTAAAAGCACACATTCCTTAATTTTGGTTGATAGGATTATAGAACATCAGAACTGAATGAGATAGTAGAGAAAAACTGGTCCCAAGCCTCTGTGTTGCCAGTGTGGGGAATTAGGCTTATATTTAAAGTAACGAAAGAGTTAGCAGGAGATGGGCAGTAGCAGAGAAGAACTAGACTGAAAGAAATGCCTTGAGGACCAGTGGGATTAAAAAATAATCCAAAATTTCACCCGAGTTCCAGAAGGATTGAAAAAAAAGTGGGAAATAGAAAGAGTATCAGAAGAAACAATGGTTGGAAATATCCGAAATTTGCTAAAGACACACTCCTCCACATTCAAGAGACTGAGCAGACACTGAAGAGGATGAAGTCAAAGACATCCATGCCAGGACACATCATAATTACAGCTTTAAAAACTGAACATAAAGGACAAGTCTTGGAAGCAGATAAATGACACAATTCTGATAGGAGAACACCAATTTAAATGACAGCGGATTTCTCATTGGAAACCATGGAGGGACAGAAGGAAGTGGCACAATATTTTTCAAGGGCTGAGAGAAAAGAACTGTCAAACATGAATTCTAAATCTTCAGAAGTCATCCCTCAGGAATGAAGGAGAAATATCAACCCTCTCAGGTGATGAAAAACTAAAAGAATTTGTCATTAGCAGACCGGCTCTTACAGACTACATAAGAGGAAGTTCTTCAAACAGCAAGGAAATGATCAATGAAAGAATCATGGCAGGTCAGGAAGAAGGAACAACAGAGAGATCATTAATATGGGGAAGTGAGTTAGAATATCCTTTTTCTCCTGAGCTTTATAAATCTTATCTGGGGATTAGAACAATAATAACACCACCTGACACCCAAAATATCATTTAAATTGTAGAAGGTAGAGACCCAAATGGAAGTATGGTTTCCTACCCTTTGCTCAAAGTGGTAAAGGGTGGATGTCAGTAGACTGTCATGTGCCACATACATATATTAAACTACCCAGAGCAACCACTATGAAATCTATAAACACAGATATACTCAATAACGTGATAAATAAATCAGAAATGCATCCTAAAAATTTTCAAGGTTCCCACAGGGAGGTAAGAATGAGAGAAACATAAGAATCCTAATCAGAGGGCAAAAATTTTTTAAAGTAAAATAAAATGACAGACTTGCATGATTGCATATTGATCATTATCTTAAATGTCCAAATACACTAATCAAAAGACAAACTTTCCTTTCATTTATGTGGTTTGGTGTGTACACATTTGGGTCCTTCACATTTCCCTGGTATACTTATCCTTCCATCATTATGTAATGTCCCTCTTTATTTTAGTAATTCTTTTGCTCAGGCATTTATTTTATCAGATAGTAATATAGCCATTCCTGCTTTTTAAAAAATCTTTGCGTGGCATATTGTTTTCTGTTCCTTTACGTTTAGTCTGCCTATGTTAGTGAACTTGAAGTGAGTTTTTTTTAAGCAGCATAGAGTTGAGTCGTATACTTTTACCCAACTCTGCCAATCGCTGTCTCTTCCATTTACCTCCTCGCACACTCCCACCTGTGCTGTAGCAACCAGACCACTCTGAGTCCCCACCCATCACAGGCACACCTCGCTTCACCTCACTTCACGGGTGTCCTGGGTTTTACAAACAGAAGACAAGACCTTCCACCAGCAAAAAGATTAAGACTTGCTTTTTGTGACGCTCGCTTCACTGCAGTGGTCTGCAACCGGACCCTCACTGCCTCTGAGGTCTGCCCGCAGTACGTGCCCTAGAAATACTCTCCTCCCCCTGCTCCGTGGCAATTGAAATGAATCACGAACAACAACAACAAAAAAGCCCCATTTTTAGCCAAAATAATCAATGCAATGCAGCAGCTCATTTTAAAAATCTGAACTATTGTCCTGATGACTAAAAGGTGCAAAGGCTGAGGATGGTAGGGGAAGAAGAGGCAAAGCCTCTGATGGCCGAGAATGGTCTCAGATGTTCTGTCCAGGCGCGAAGTGCTGCTCGTTGCATTACCAAGGCCGTTTTTCTTTGTAAAATCTATCCTGTTTCATTTCCAGTCTGCTGCCAGGCCTCCCGGGGTCCATGTTCTACGCAGTTCATTTATTTTGTGAAATTCTGCATCACATTTTCTTTTGTTTTCTTTGTCGTCTCCTGATATCTCCAGTTTGTCTATGAAAAACAATAACGAAAACCCTGCGCTAGCAGATGGAAGTGATTTCCTGGTCCTTTTCTCTACTCAGATCCAATGAGCATCCCTAGGGCCCAGCTATGGAAATGGAGGTGGGCTGCTGACATGCTTGCTACTGCGTGGGTTCACACAGAAGGTCTCAACATCTCAATCATGACGCCCTCTCTTTTATTGACAAGGTTTTCACTGAACTTTAAAATGATTACAAAGTTAGCAATTATCTCAAGGTCATTTCTGTTGCTTATGGAGCCTAATTTCCCCAGGGGCTCTCTTGTAGAGTTGCTTCCATAAATGTCCACGCTGTTTTCTCCAGGTTCTTTTAACACAAAGTCATTTTCCACAGCCCTTTGCTTTATGGCGAAGACTTTTCAGATTGGGCATGAGCACATACATTCAAGGGTGTGTGTGTGTGTGACAGAGAGAGAGACAGACAGAGAGATAGACAGAGATAGGAGACAGACAGACAGACAGACAGAGAGACAGATAGAGAAACATGGTGGATATTTTAACCCTTATATCTGCTCTCTTCTTGGCCTGTTTGGCTCAGGGGCAGCTCTGCCATGTGGGTGCTAAGCGGCTATGTTTATTATCATTGAGGGGTTTCATTTAAGAAAGAACATGAACACCTATAGATTGATTTTCACATAATTAGCGTTGGGCACTTGTGTATTTTGAATTATATGATACAGCTATGAAACTTTAAAGTGTCACACAAAGGCAAAGTCACACATCTGAACCTGGATTTCAAACCCCAATGGACCTGAGTTTGAATGACAGCTCTGTCACTCACTAGCGATATGACATTGGGTAAGCTGCAACTTCCCTCTGAGCCTGTTTTCTTAGAAATTAAATCGAGACGATGACAAGTACTCTAAAGATAATTAAATGAGGTCATTCATACAAGTACTTGCAGAAAGTAGATGTTACAGAAAAACAATGCTCCCTCTCTCTCCTGCTCTCTCTCCCCCACCCCCTCTTGATGTCAGTAGAAGTGGGGCCCTTGTGGTGTCACAAAAAAGGCATTTTCAGGAACGCACAAGGGAGGATGAGGTCTGGTGGTAAGTTCTATTTGGATGATAATAAAAGATGGCCTCTGAGTTTTCAATGCCCCATCACTGGGATCCGGAGAGAGAGAGAGAGAGAGAGATCAATTGGTTGCCTCTCATATGTGTGCCAACTGAGGACTGAACCTGCAATCTAGGTATGTGCCCTGACTCTGAATAGAACCCCCAACCTTTCAGTGTCTGGGATGACACTCTGACCAATTGAGCCACACAAGCCAAGGCTAAATGCCCTCTTCTTAGAAGAATGCTGTTCAGATTAGATAAGGGCCTACCCTCGTGGCCTTATTATAATTTGATCATCTAATTTGATCATCACTTTAAAAGCCCTACCTCCATACACAGGGACGTTCTGAAGTACAGGGGTTAGGGATTCAACCCTATACATCTGGAGGGTGGGGTGCACAACTGAGCCCATAACAGCAGATAAGGAAGGAAGAACAGTCAAGTGGCTGGAGAAACCACTATTAAGAAACTACAAACCCTGCTTCAGTTAGATAATA
The DNA here is from genome assembly GCF_028538775.1 of Myotis yumanensis. Taxonomy (NCBI): domain Eukaryota; kingdom Metazoa; phylum Chordata; class Mammalia; order Chiroptera; family Vespertilionidae; genus Myotis; species Myotis yumanensis. The sequence goes on from NW_027223762.1 coordinate 4,157,488, forward strand.
GCAACAAACCAATTCAGAAGTTTGTGGCTGAAAACAACACCAATTTGTCATTTCTCATGATTCTGCTTGTTGGCCAAGTGATTGTTCTGCTCCACGACATAACACCAATGTCCTCATTCACATGGCGGCAGTTGGTACCAGCCACCAGGAGTCAGCTCGGCTGTGTCTCTAGGGTAGAGGTCCTCTCCATGTGACTATTTGACCTTTCTCACAGAACAGTGACCAGGTTGCAAAAAGGAGCATTCCAAGAAGACAAGACCTAATGTGCAAGGGCTTAGGCAGCCTCTGCTTGCATCATACTAGTCAGTGTCCTATTGGTCAAAGATAATCACATGCTCAAGCCCAGAATCAGTGAAAGCGGGATCACATAAGGAGTGCTGGACAAGATAGTTCATTGAAGACACCAAAGCAACAGCACCATAAGCACCCAGTACATCTTCTTTTCATCTCCATCACATCCCCCTTCACATTGCCCAACAAGCATTCGCTTACATTACCACCTTTCCTGATAGACCACCCTCCTCAAGGGCGAAGACTATGTTGTACTGATCAAATCCCCGACCAGAGTACCTGGAAGAAAACAGATGTTAAATTAACATTCACTGATTCATAGAAAATGTTGGAGGAAGGAAAGGAGAAATGGAAAGAGGAAGGAAGACAGGTTAGACTTTTCAAATATTCCCTTGTCTTTTATTCTGCATGAGATGGTTAATTTTACGTGTCAAGGATCATAGAGCACCTACATATTTGGCTAAACATTGTTTCCGGGTGTGTCTATGAGAATGTTTCCAGATGAAATTGTTGTTTGAATCAGTGGACCAGAAAGTGGTTTGCTCTCCCCAATGTGGGTAGGTACCCTCCAATTCTTTGAGGGCATGAATAAAACCAAAAGATGGTAGAAGGAAGAACTCAGTCCTGCCTGATGGAGCTGGGACATCAATCTTCTCCCATCCTCGGGGCTCCTGGTTCTCAGGTCTTCAATCTGGACAGAATGCTACCACCAACTGTCCTGGGTCTCCAACATGCAGAGAGCAATTTGTAGGACTTCTCAGCCTCCATAATGGTATGAACAAATTCCTTTGAAATATATCTTCCCCTCTCCACATATATCATATTGATCTGTTTCTCTAGAGAAGTCTAATACACTGAGGTAGAAAAAACAAGTTATCTGGTCACCTTCGTTTTTAAAAGATAAAAAAACCCTTTGTGTCATAAGAAAACCTGAAGATCAAACGTCCAAACTGGTTCAGATCAAAACAGGTGACTGTGAGGTTTAGAGAACTCATCCACATCCAGGAGTCAAAACGATTTCATTCAAAATACAAGTGTGAAAATAGTGGCCCAACTGTGATCCAAACTACCAACTACCAAGAGTTGTTTTGAGGCTGAGCACACACAGTCTCAGAGTGGGAGCCAAAATTTCTTACTTTGCGAGGAATTTCTTTACAGAATAAATCTAACTCCTGCACTTACACTTTGTTGTCAGCCAAAGTCTGCACACTGGAAAAATACCCAAAGCTTTGTCAACAATGAATAAGATCTGAAGTTTCTGATTTATAATTTCCAATAGAGAGTCACTTAATCCAACCCTCAGCATCCTCTCTGTCTGTTAATTTGTTCTTAGAAAGCTCAATCACCTTCCCTTTCCACTTATAACTACTTCTAATGTGCCCGTAACACTCAAATCTTTATCTTAATCCCAGATATTTCTTCTCAGCTCCATGATACTGTCTTGCAGTCACCTCCTACTTCATGTCCAATGAGTTGTCTTCTCACCTCTTTCAAAAAGTTCCTTGAGGTTCAACAGTCTGTTCATGCTTCTATTATCAGTTTATTTGTTTTACTAGATTACACATATGAGTGAGATCATGTGATACTTATCTTTCTCAGAAGGAAGGCAAGGGAGGGTGGGTGGGAAGAGATCAGCCAATGAACTTGTATGCATATATGCATAACCGGTGGACACAGACAATGGGGTGGTGAGGGCCTGGGTGGGGTGGAGGCAGGAGAGGATGGGAGCGGGATGGAAGAGGTTAATGGGGGGAAAGGAGGACCTATGTAATACTTTCAACAATAAATATATATTTTTAAAAGCTTCTTGAGATATTTTCCTAAACATTCAGATTTATCCTGAACCACTCTCTATGAGATTGTGAGTGTGATATGTAATAATACTCATCATTAATTAGGACATCCTAATCTTTTAAAATTCTATCTGCACCCATTATCTCATTTACTCTTCTCAATAACGCTATAATGTAGTTAATGTTATTAATCATAATTATGCAGAGAGCTGAGACTCAGCGTTTACGTGGGTTGCCCAGAATCAGAGAGTTAGGTTACAGAAGAGTAAGGATTTGCTCTCAGGCCCATTGTCCCATTTTTGTGTTATTTTCACCCTGCCCACCATGTCTCTCACAACAGAAATTATATATACACAACTGAAAACAAAACCTTTACATATAGTGAGTATCAAATGCTCTTAATGATTTGATCAGTTTGTAGCAGCCATTAGAGTGTCAAGGTGAGCCCTATCTGAGTGGCACCATTCAGTCCGACTGCCAAACCTCCTCCCGCCCCCCCGCCCTCCCCCAAAGCAGCCAGTGGGGAGAAATGAGCCCTGAAGGAGCAAGGCCAGCTGGTGAGGATGCTCGGAGGTGACGGCAGGAAGGACTCCCTGCTCCATGGTACTCAAGCACATCTTGCATTTTTATTAACTTATAATGCTTATCTATTTTTAGCTCTTTGAACAGCTACATCTTCTGCCTGAAATGCCCTTTCCTACCTATGCTTTTTTATTGGAACAATTCCTACTTATTCTTCAAAACCAAGGTCAAGTTAACTCCTCTACAGAGTTTTTCCTGAACAGCCTAGGCAGGGCCCTGAGCCACTGCTCTGGGCTCCTCTGCTGGGTGTGTTTTTTCCCCATATAACCAAGCAATCAACTCCATTCTGACATTAGCTACCTGGAGATAGTGTGCAATCCCACAGGCCAAGGACTCAGTCCTACAAGACTGCACCCCCTCACAGCACAGACCATCAAGAAAACTTGACCTAATTAATACAGAGCAGTGAGTGGTGAGATTTGACCAAAAATCATGTACTCTTCTGTCTTGTTAGAAAAATAAAAAGTGACACCCCAAAATGCTGATGTCATCATTGTATAGATGATAAACAGCTCTAAATCTGGAATCAGAACACTCACAGCCACGCAAATGCTCCCAAAGAATGAGGTGGGTAGCATTTGTCTCATTAAAATAGAGGGACGAGCTGGGTCATCTGGCAGTTGAAAATTTGTTCTTTGTTTTTCCATGTTTCTACTATTTCCAGAAGAAACTGTCAAAATATCAGTCTTCTATTTCAACAGGAAATAGCTCTAGTTATCAATTTCTCCAGAACATGTGTTCCCCTGAGTGATTTCACCAAAATTCCAATGTTCTGTAGTTGGGGGATTTTAGAGTCAAAAGGGAAGCTAAGGATCCTTGAGACAGGAGGCTCTTAATTCTTCATGGACCCACCTCAGAGTCCGATGAGTGGTATAGACCTTCACCCTAGAATACTGCACCTACACATAATACTTTACACACGATTTTTACCTACTTATCAGCCCTCCAAAGGCCATGAAACCCCAGTGAAGTAGATCTAATCTTATCATTGAATCCGACCCACCTTCTTAGTTATGGATGAAGACAGCCAGATCCATGAGAGAGATGACTCACCAAAGTGACATTTGCTTGTCTCCCTGTCCACTTTCCTTCCATCACATGGTGTGACCTCCCAATGAAAACTGTAACCATATGAGTAACTTGAATAGGCAATGGACATTTTAAGAATAAATGTAAGTGGTGAATATAAGACTGCAGTTTGATATAAGATTATAGATCATATTGTAAAGTAAATCACTAAAATGAAGCTATCATAATAACATAAAGCAATTACTGAACATCTACTATACACCAGGCAACATTCAAAACAATACCTCATTCATTCTCATCACCACCCTGCTACACTTAGGAAGCTGCTTCTACAGTGGGGTTCAATGACTTGCCCAAGGTCAAATAGGCTGCCAGTGACAGAGTCAGAGTTTGACCTCTAAATCTCACAGCAGCGCCTGTGCCAGGAATCACTGTGTGATACTGTTCTGTCACAAACCAAATTAGCAAAACACACATAAATTGTAGATAGGATGCTTTTCTAACAAATGATACTTTTATTCCTGTCAAGAATCTACAGGGACTCAATTTAAGCAAAGCATGTTTCCCTGGCATGCATTAATTAGTAGTTAAGAATGGTTTGCAATTCGCCCCTCTTTTTATATCTAAATCCATGCTCTTCAAGGACTTTGAATTACTTGAAAGTGTTCTCTTCAAGCATTTTAAACATCTCCCTATTTCTCATTTACACTATTCATTTGTAAAACTTATAAAGAAGATGTTTTACTTGACTGAAGTTTTCATTTCCCCAATACTCATAACTACACTAATAAGAATCATAGTTGGCTTCTTGTTTCTGAAGAGCGAAAAGGGATCTTACAGATCATTTGGTCTGACCCACTCAGAAGAAAGAGCCTGGATACATCAAAAGCAATTTTCATGAAGATCTCACAGCACATTGTTGGAAAAGCAGGACTAACGCACAGTTCTGCTCGTCTACAGCCGGCCAGAGTCCGATCCCACATCCTGCTATAGTCGTTCAAGGTTTTAATTGTTTCCCAGTGATTACTTCATTCTTTTCCAATGAAAAGCAAACCCCGAGTAACATTAGAATTTTTTAAGGAGTTGAAATTGCAGCTGAATTGAGTGATAAACCCAATGGTAATAAAAATATACTAGCTTTTACTTATTTTTTTATAATAGACGAAATGCATAGAGTTTCTTTTAAAGCCTAGTTACCATATCAACCATCTTTCCTTGTAGTTTAAAATGGGAATTTCAAAGCATTGTCTTATAGGAAATTTAAAAATAACAAAAATGTAAGTATTTTCCACCACACCATGAAGTCTTTCAACTGAAGTTTCAAATGCGAAGGAAGACCACCCCCCTTTAGGCTCTGCTTCCCTGACACTCTGCCCAACCCACCTAGAACTTGGGACACCCTGAACGTCCAAGTGTCAGGGAGGTGGGGAATGGGACAGGCGTGTCTCAGAGCCAGAGGAGCCCAGCCCTACGCCGGACACTTCTCGGGCAGCCCCAGTCCTATGCACAGGCGACTCCTGCCTGCTTCCCAGGTGACCACACGGAGACTCAGAGGCTAAGGAACTTGCCCACATGTCACCTGTAGTGAATGAGAAGTAACGTTGGGACTTGAGCTCAGATTTGTTGATTCCAGTGTGTGCTCTTTGCACTAAAATACTCCTTAGACGTAGACAATGGTCTGCCTTCGAGGTCCTTACAATTGGTTGGGGCAGACAAGCCAACTTCTAGGGAGGTTGGCTTTCCTTCTCAATTTGCACGTTAGTGTGAAAGTATAAAATGTGTAGGTAAATAAAGACAAAAATATAAAGGTATTAAGAGGCGACTTCTAAGTCTTAAATGGCAGCACACAACGCTAATTATAAGATAGAGAAGGAGCCCAGTAAACAGGCAAAGAATGGGGAAAGGAAGGGAGGAAGGAAGGAAAACACTCAAGGCCCTGTGGTCTATGCCTATGTGATTGAAAGCGTGGTCCAGGGACCAAGGCAAGGACATTCTCAGCATGGAAATACAGACTCTCGGGCCCTCGTCCAGACCCACGAATCAGAACCTGCATTCTAACGAGTCCCCAGGTGATGTGAATGCACATGGAAGTCTGAGAAGCGTGGTCTATATGAAGCACCAAACCACAAACACGACTGGAATTCCCAAAAGTCTGGTGGGCATTGACTAGTAGGAAGTTGTGACCGCGGAAGTGTTGAAGGCTATGAGGTTATGGATACTACTGCAGATGCTGGAATCAAGTAGTTCAGGGTTCCAATAGGCTTTGCAACTTAGTACCAGCAGATCCCCAGAAAGTATGTGAGATAATAAATAGCTGTAGTTGTAAGCAGCTAAGTTTGGTGGGGGGCGGGAGGGGAAAGAGATCATTTTTAACACAACTATAAACAGTGGGCACACCATGAAAGGAATGAAGCTCACCTTTCAGGGCTCTTCACACACTGAGCTCTTCCAAAAAACTGGGGGAGGCGAGGGAGGGAAATGGGGAGTTCCCTAGCAATGTGTTCACAAGGTCACAAGATTTTGTAAATATGTAAACGTAGGTATTGGATTTTGTGGTGTTTTAGAGATTTGTTCAAATTTTAAATTTTTAATCATTTGTATTTGCTTATTCATTCGAAACAAACATCCACTTTGATGGCAAAATAAATATGTAAATGATAAACACGCACACTCACATATACATGAGGCCTGTGACACTGTGCCTAGTGAGATGTGTGTTTCTTACTATATATCAACAAGTTACCATTTGGAGATTTAAATGTTTCATTTCCTGAATGTGGATGAATCCAGAGTCATGCTAGGCAATCTCTCCTCTTGCATCTATCTTTCCACCCCTTTCTTTTTGTAACTAAATTTATTGGGGTGACATTGGTTAATAAGATTATGTATTGGTTCATAAGATGGTGTGCCCATCTAAAGTTAAATCGTCTTCCGTCACCATATGTTTTACCCTCTTTACCCTTTACTTTGTCCCCCCCCCAATCCCTTTCCCCCCAGTAACCACCATTCTGTTGTCTGTGTCTATGAGTTTCCGTTTATTTTTCTTGTTTGCTCACTTGTTGCTTTCAGTTTTATATCCCACATATGAGTGAAATGATAGGGTTCTTAATTTTTTCTGTCTGACTTATTTCACTTAGCATGATGTTCTCAAGGTCCATCCATGCTATTGCAAATAGCAGTATCTCATCCTTCCCTGTGGCTGAGGCACTCTCATCCCTCTCTTGTGAGCCTTCCATGCAGAGCTCTGCCCCTCACCAGCTTCCTCAAGGAATCCAATCTCACCAGACAATGCCTGATGTTCTCGTGTTTCAGGAGGGCTGGTAGAGTCAGGAGGAAAGCTCACATGGTCCCCTCTAAGGCATCCCATCACCATCTGGCCAGCCTCTCAGAGGCCATCTGTTCCCCATTTGGCCCCACTCCAAACCCTAAAATGTGACCTTTGATGTCACTTGCAGACCCCTCGGATGTCTGGTCCCATCCCTGCTTCTGACTCCATTTCTCCAGAAGATATCTCTCTGGAATTGCAGGGAGCAATGTGTCCCAACTCACTGTAAATCTGAGCTGGAATATCTGGATGAGCATCTCCTTAAGAACAAGCCTGAGACATGATTCCACCGGCCTCATTTACCTTCAGTTAAAGATCACGTCGCACCCAGCAGCAGGACTTAATTGAGAAAGGTTAATGAGAAAACACGAGGTAAGTGTGTTTCCAGCATATAACACTCATTGCAAATAAATACAACTCACAGCATGATGTAGAAATTAAGGTTTTAAAATAGCCCAAAGAGAGAAAAGTCATGGAAAAAACTGGACCATCAAAGAACAATGGACAGCATCATCCTCTGAACTGAAAGGAGTCTGCATTATAGCAATCAGCATCTCATTCAATCTATGAGTGCTGATTTAGTTTCTTCACAATATCATCTACCGCATTATCAATATAGTCCTTTTGAATTGTATTTGTTTTGTAGCTTTATATGTAGTTTGTAAATATGTTTTGATTTTGGATTCGCAAGAAATTATAAGCATGAGAAACTTAAATGCATTTCACATTTGTTCACGTATAAGTCAACACTTGGGGTGGGGGGGAGGGTCTGTGGGCATTTTTTCAGATTTAAGAAACACTGGCTTAACATTTTAGAAAGTGAAAAAGAAAAACACAGGAAGAATAGTCAGTCTTGTCTGTTACTCATTCATTGGTCCACTTGGTCATTTTAGTCCTCCAACCCTTCTCCCCTCCCTGTGCCCAGGGGTGTGTTGGTAAAGGTTTAACAACCGGCTCCCTGATGTGCAGAGCGTGATAGTTTGTGTGCTGCAAATATGCCACCATGGTCAATTTTAAGCAGCAGATGAAATATCAGTGAATGTGGACTTGGGAAGACATATGCATAGTCAGCGCTCCCAAGAGGTGTGAGCCAGTGTCCGCACACCTTGGCCGAGGAAGCTCCTGTGAAGGAGGCAACTCGCTGGCCTGCCTGTATCTACACAGCCCCACGGGGAGAAACTACCAAAATAGAACTGAAATAGCAGAAACTTCATAGATTTTAAGTAACACAATGATCATGATGATAAATTATTACTCGTTAGTGGAAAAGAACATCTTATTTTTAAAGAGTTGGATTCAAAAAAGAGGCTAAGTAGAGAATTAACCACTTTTTATAAATAACATCAAAGGAAGTAATTATGCCTTTGAATTGCATTGAAAGCTCAAAATTTAAGAAAATTTCTACCCCTGATACTACTTAATAACATAAAGGAACCTTAAGCAATCTATTACATAGTCACGAAGGTTTTCCTTTGCCTCAGATGCTTACTTAAAATGGTGTTTATGTAAATGTTGGCATGGCCCTTTTTGACCTGGGAGTCAGGAGACTTGGGCTCTAACCTGGGTCCTAATCCGCTGTGTGCCTGTGAATCTGACACGTGACCCTCTAAGACTATTTTGTTGTCTGATATTTAGAAGATTGAGCTGCATGACAGCTCAGATCTCTTCCAAATGTCTTGTTCTTTGAACCTACATATGTAAGGTGACCATCTACTGCAGTATTAAAACAACAGGCTCCTCTAAGCCATTTCCGTGACTTGCTATGGAATGTAACTTAGAGCTGCAAAAAAACAATAATCAGGTCACCAAACATATAAGTTAGCTCTCATGACTTGATTATTTCTATGCATAGCAAATAACTTGGATTTAAATATTTATGATTTAGCAGCCAGTTCAGGAATGTAGTCTTTCTGTCATGTATTGGATACAAATAATCAATGGAAAGTAATGTCTCCCATCCAACACCCGTCGGATTGAATGTTGAAAAGCCCAACAGCAGACACAGCAGATTTTTTTTAGAAAATCAATCTCCCAACAAGAGACGTAAACTTATAAATACTGAACAACCCGGTCTTTCCTGCGGAACCACTCAGATTACTGTCTCTGTTCCGTATTTGGGACATTCTCTCTATTTTGAATGCTCAATCAGCTTTCAGGCGCAAATAGGCAATGAGGTCTCTTGAATCTTCTCACGAGAGGTGACACTTCCTGCCTCTGAATTCGTTTCATCAGAAATATTCATTATACATTTATTGAGTGCTTGTTCTGTCATAGTCCCTGGAGCTCAGAGCAGAGGAGATAATTACAAAACGACACGGAGGTACATACGAGGTGCAGGAGAGCACCTCACACACTGAAAGATGAAGGTGAGGCCCATGAGTACATCTAGGGACATGGTACCAGGGTGGGAGGGAGGAGAGAGGGAGAGTCGGTGCCTTTGTTCTTTAATCACTTCGTCGTTAGTAAATAAGACACTGTTTCAGAAGCATGGACTGTAAGAGAGCATAATTAATAAGCCCACCGAGAAAGGTTAAGGATGATTTGTGTAAGCTGACATAAGCCAATGCAAGTTTAATGAGGGGGTGGACGGGATCAGAATGGTATTTCACCAGAGAACTACTCTTTGACGATGGCATGGAAGACAGCAGAGAGCAAAGCCAGGCCAGGCAGCAGGAAAGAGGAACTGCTAGGAGGCTGCTGAAGGCATACAGATCAGACACCATGGCGGCGAGCATGAAGGCAGAAGTTAGCATTTAAAAAAAGTCCAAAAATATAAAAGAGTAAACTCAACTGCACTTTACTGAAAGTGTTGATTAGGGGACGGGAGGGGTCAATGATGATATACTGGTTCCTGGCTTGGAAAATTCATTCATTTGAGAAATTCAGAAGGTAGGGCACATTTGGGGGGTAGGATAAAAGTAATCTGAGTTGTATTGAGTTTGAAGCACTAGAACATAGCAGTGGTGATGTCCATTAGACATTTAAATATATACTAGTAGGAAAATGATATGAGTTAAGAATGTAGATATTTTTAATCTTATTAAATTAAATATGTATATAAAAATGTACAGCTTAATTATTATAAATTGAACATCCACATGACTACCACCATGATCAAGAAACAGAACATTTCCGGATTCTGAGAAAGCACCTGAATACCTCTCACGTGGATGTTTCTCTCTCTCTCTCTCCCTCACCCTCTCCCTTCCTCTTTCTAATTGAATAAAAGCATTTTTAAAAACCTAGTTGCTTTTTACTTTATTGATCTTATATCTAATGACCTCACTAAACTCCCCTTGTAATTTTGCTAATTGATCTGTATGCCCTCTTTGAGTTGCTACATACAGAATCCTATCATTATGCCAATGCCTGAAGGCCAGGAGTTTTGCTTCTACTCACCTGCACCTCCAATGCACATCTTGGAAGCTTGTGCACTGCAGATGCACAATGAATCTAATTGAAATAACTACATTACTCAGTGGGGAGTCATCCTGGCCTTTATTTATCTCGTTGACGTCTATGGAGAAGGTTAGCCTATTCTCTGAGGACTAATAAGAGCCACGGAATAGCTGAGCACTTTAGTGCACATACATCAGCAGTCTGGGTGTGAGGTGAGACAAAAGAAGGGGAAGCCTTGGTGATCAGTCTGGAGGAGGTCCAGTCCGGTAGAGGAGACAGAAATGCACATGGCAGTTGAGAAAAACAAAACATTTTCCTTTCTAGTTCTTGAAAAACACAAACTCTGGATCATGTTATTGCTTTCAAGGGTAGTACTGAGCCGACATCTCTCTTCCACAAGCACTCCTTCGAGAAATCTCCGGATGATGCTATCCCCTCAATAATTTAAGGGTTCTATTATGTGGTAACTTATACTTTACTACTGGGCTTAAAAATTTATATTGCATTCTTTAAGAGCCTGGCAATGCACTGCAAAACAGGCCATGTGCAATATCTTGGAAATGCTTTCATCACATCAGCATCGTTCGCATTCTCCGGTGGGAAGGGGGATGAAGTAGGGTTGTCTTGGCAAGTACAGGTCCTAGATACCCAGAGTGGAATAGGCAGCTCTCACATTCATTGTTCTCTGTGTCTACAGTCAGAAGCTAGGACCACAGAGCAGGCCTAGGAGGGCATAACTAACCCACCAGGAAAGCAACTTGTCCCTGGTAGGGATTAGGGTCAGAATCTAGTGCCAAGAATGGGTAAATGCATGAAACAAGGAGCAGTAGATCAAAACAATTCAGCAAGGGAATCAGGTGAATGCTGGCCATCACTGGCTTTTGTTCTCGGCTTTTCCTGGCATTCTGAGTGTGAACCAGCTTTATCTAAAGAATCAAATGAAGTAACTGCTTTGGGAGGGAGGGGCGGCATCATTTCTAGAGTCCGAGCCACCAGGTTTCAATCCTACCTCAGCTTCTTACCCGCTGGGTGATCTTGTGAGGAAAGCAAACAAACCAATGACAAAAAAAAAAAAGTCCTCTTTCTAAGTTTTGGGTTCTTCATCTGTAAAATTAAAAATAACTAAATTTCATGGTTGCATCCACAGTTAATGAGATGGTGCCAGTGAAATTTCCTACCATGATCGGGCATATAATAGGCAGTGAGTGCTGTTTCCACATTACAGCTTGTATTCATTAAGGTAGTGCTAGAAGCTACAGGAAGTACACCTTGAATTCTAAGCATTACAGTTCTCATTTTAACCCAATAAAGATCCTCTGCTCACTCCTATCACAGTCCAATGTGAGCATTTGACACTGGGCGGCTCCCACAGTGTGACTCAGAGACTCAGGCTTGTCTCCTGGAGCCCCTTCCCTTGGGTTGTCAGTGTCCCCTCCACTCCGTCGATGAGGGAGACTGAAGAAGGCACCCATCCATTTTGGCCCAGAAGTGACACATCAGGACCCTGAGTTAGAAAACCATTCTTACACAAGGGTTCTGGCAAAGCTGCCCATCTTCCTCTCAGGAGACCTACTATCCTCATTACCCTAAATGTAAAGCTGCTTCACTTTATCATCCCAAGTGTGGTCATTTTTTTTTTTTCTTTAAGAAGGAGTCACTACATCTTTTCAGGGTCGTTTGTTTATGTAAATACTAGAGGCCTGGTGCACAAATTTCTGCACCAGTGGGGTCCCTTGGCCTAGCCTGCAGGATGGGGCCAAAACTGGCTCTTCGACATCCTCTGAGGGGTCCCAGGTTGCAAGAGGGCACAGGCCAGGCCAAGGGACCCCACCGGTGCATGATGGGGGCCAGGGAAGGATGCGGGAGGTTGGCCAGCCAGGGAGGGACTGCGGGATGATTCCAGGGAGTGTCCGGCCTGTCTCGCTCAGTCCCAATCAGCCAGACCCCAGCAGCAAGCTAATCTACTGGTAGGAGCGTCTGTCCCCTAGTCAGTGCACATCATAGTGACTGGTCGATTATCTGCCCCCTGGTGGTTAGTGCATGTCATAGCAAGCAGTTGAGCAGCCTTAACATATTATTAGCTTTTTACACTTTGATTGGTTGAACAGCCTACCAGATGACCGGACACTTAGCATATTAGGCTTTTATTATATAGTATTCTCGAAAAGCTATTTGGAAATAATTTACCTATTCATACCCAAATATGTAGAAACCTGAGATAGTCAAGGAGAATTGACCCCCACCACTTATAATGCCTATTTTTGTAGAGAAGGAAACTGAGATTTAAAAAGTTTCTACCCTCCTGGAGGTCACCTGAGGGCAGTCAGTGGGTGGAAAAATGGAGGTTCCACCTGGGTCTCCTTGGTCTCCAGACTATAGACTCCTCCCAGTGAGGACTGGCATCTGAGGTCCCAGCCCAATGTTCTACAACTGGGAAAGCTGCCACTTCCACGGGGTGCCTTCACCGAGACACCCAGTTACTGAATGACAGAACCAAGACTTGAGCCAGGCCTCCTTACCCTCAGACGGTGGATACCATACCACAGTGTGTGGATACCATACCACAGTGTGTGGATACCATACCACAGTGCGTGGATACCATACCACAGTGTTCAAAAGCTGCAGGCGAGTAAACAGCATGGTAGAGCAACAAGCGACATGCAAATCCCATTCTCCCGTTGCAAACCAATGTTTGAATCACAGTCAGCTCTTATCCTTTCTGAGACTCAGATCCCTTACGGTAACTGGAAGAGCCTTTCCTGGGGAGGTTGTGAGGAGGGTAGAAATGAAATTACATAACGTGAAGCAGCAAATGCAGTGCCCAGCACGATACAAACCCAAAGCATTGTGAAGGACAAGAGCCACGGCCTGGTTACAGTAGCTCAGAGTGGTTGAGCATTGACCTATGAACCGGGAGGTCACGGTTCAATTCCCAGTCAGGGCACAGGCCTGGGTTACAGGTTTGATCCCCGATCATGCAGGAGGCAGCCAATCAATGATTCTCTCTCATCATTGATGTTTCTCTCTCTCTCTCTCCCTTTCCCTTCCTCTCTGAAATCAATAAAAATATAAAAAACAAACAAAAAACAACAACAACAAGAGCCATGGAGTTGGACTGCTAGGCTGCTTGGGCTGTTCTCTACTGTCTGTGTGAGCCACTGAACATCTCCTTGACTTGACTATCAGAGCACATATACAACGGGAGGGTGCTAGCACCTATATCCTGGGGTTGTTGGGAGGATTAAAGAAGATGATATTTAAAGCACTAGAACAGTGCCCAGTATGAAGTAAGGACTCAGAAAGTACTAGCTCTTATTGCGAGTAGTATATCTAGTGTCATTGTTACAGTCATGACAGCCATGCCACTGCTCAGGAGACCTCCTCAACGACCTGCCCAGGGAGCAGAGCATGTAACATGTGGACCTCTTGGCCTCTCACCCCACTTCCATCAGAGCAGCTCAGCGTGCGTCTGCATTATTCCTCATCCTTTATTGGTGGGTTTCCTCCAACACAACATATTTGAAGTAATTATGTTGATCTTGAATTTTCATAGAGTAATCATAGAAAGACCCACTTATAAATTACTAATGATAACTTGAAAATAAGGGTCTAGCCCGGATGGCATAGCTCAGTGCTTGAACGTCGACTTATGAACTAGGAGGTCACTGTTCGATTCACGGTCAAGGGCTCATGCCCGGGTTGCAGACTTGACCCCCAGTAGGGGGCGTGCAGGAGGCAGCCGATCAATGATTCTCTCTCATCATTGATGTTTCTCTCTTACCTTCTCTCTCTCTCTCTCTCTCTCTCTCTCTCTCTCCCTCCCTCCCTCCCTCCTTCTCCCTCTCCCTCTCCCTCTCCCTCTCCCTCTCCCTCTCCCTCTCCCTCTCCCTCTCCCTCTCCCTCTCCCTCTCCTTTCCTCTTTGAAATCATAAAAATATTTATTTTCTAAAAAGCAACTAATGAGCCCAGGGGAGAGCTGCCAGCAGGGGCAGCTGAACAAGCCCCAGGACTCCCAGATCAGAGGACAGTTTGGTTCCCAGCAGCTGGAGAGGAGAGGCCCCCAACATGCGGCAGCGAGCAGAATCCTGAGCAAGACGTGGCCTCAGTGCTGGACCAATCCGCACTGGACGGCAGGCTGGCCGGGTCCTAGCCAGCAAAGCTGAAAATCAAGCCTCAAAAGATAAACCAATTTCTATGTGGTTTGGCTTGGGTGTGAGTACATGGGCTCTAAATAAACTGAAATCACTCCAGAACATGGGCTTCGAAGTAACTAACTACCGTAAGTAATTTTCTTGAAATGTAATAGTTTACAAATTCCAAATGCAGTCTTCCAAAGAAGTTATAAACTTCTGTTTTTCCTTAGAAGACATGCTGTTTGCAAATGCTGATACCTATCTTTCTGGAATCATCTCCCCTCCTTTGTGGGGACTATGAAAAGAAAACTTTATCCTTTATTCATAGTTCCTCAGGATTTTGTTCTCTGGAGCCCAGAGATTCGTTTTACAAAAGAGATAATAACAGATTTTCAGCCAAGGAAGTGGAATGTGTCATGATGTAAGATATAAATTTCCATATCTCCCACACAGCAAAAAGCCCCTATCTCAACGCCAGCAAATGGCCTCAGAAACAAACAGCAAAACACATTGCCTAGCATATGGCACGTTTCACCAGTGCTAACTTTTTTTCAGCAAGCCTAAGCACTTTTTACTGATAAGGGTATTACCTGTGTATTATCTCTAAGAACCTGAAGGTTATTTTGCTGAAAGTCGTGAAGTTAAGGCTTATTAAAGGTACTAGGGCGAGGCAATCATGTTCTCTGAGAAACACAGGCACTAAAAGCAACTTGGGAAATGCCTTAGACGTCAGCTTCCAAAATGCCGGTTCATACATGAAAGACTATTAGTAGCAAATCCTTTTTAGGATGAAAGGATCGAAGTGATGCATTTCTATAAAAACTAACCCCTTCTTTCTTGCCAGGTGACTCCTCGAAATTTAGAATTTATATCTTATATGTTTGACTACATTAATAAAATATTTAAATGTATTTTAAAGAGTTGGGGGAAATTCAGGGATAGCTACCTAGAGAAGCAAATGGAAGAAAAAAAAAGTGAAACATTGTACAAAAGAAGAAACTATCACAGATAGTTCATCTGTGAACAATGTTTATATGACCAAAATAATATAACCATTTGAATAGCGATTTAACCAAAAATTGGAAGATTGCCATGCTTGGCGGGAGGAAGAACAGGAGGTATAGGCATGGAGAGAAATTATAAGGTCATTAAATCCTTAGTTCCACAATAAAATGGCTATTCACAATACGTAAACGGATCAATCGGAAATGGCATAGTAAGTATATTATATGGGAATTAGGGGGTAAATACCAAGAATAGCTCAGAAGGTTGGAAGAGGTTAATTCTGAGAAGCAAGATTCACAAGTGCAGATGAGAGGGAAAGGGGAATGGCATTGTATTGTTATTGTTATTGTTACAGGCCTTCTTATTCTATTTGACTTTTTAAACTATGTAAAGATATTACTTTGATAAGTTAAATGTTTAGAATAGAAAAATAAAAAAAGCTAAGAAATTCAGGTTTCCCTCATCCAGAAAATCTGGAACAAAACAATGAAATTACTCTTTAAAAAGTGAAGCCATTAACACTATCGTATGAATTACCTTGATCAACTTCTATGTCTAAATCTCAGCAACACAATGATTCAGGGATTCCTAGGAGGCTCCTCAGGACATGTGGAAAAGGGATGTAGCCTACCTCTCTTCCTCAAAAATATCAAAGACCTTGCTTCAGCTCAGGCAAGACACTCTTTTATATTTATAACTAGGGGCTCAGTGCACGAATTCATGCACCTTGAAAGGAATTGTGGGCCACGAGGCTGTGGTGGGCACAGGGGCAGGTCTCGGCCCAACCTCCGCACCCCTGCCAGGCCCCTCCCGCTGCGGCCCCTGGTCCCCTGTCTGCTGGCAGCCCTGTTCCTGCCACCGCTCCTGTGCTGATGGTGCCAGCCCCACTCACACCCGCTGACAGCAGGGAGCCATTAGGGCCAGCGCCAGCAGCAGGTGCAAGCGGCAGCTGCCCGCCCCGATTGCCCCTCAGAAGCAGGGGGAGGCGGAGAAGCCGTGAGGGGCAATCAGGGCCAGCAGCCGCCGCTCACACCTGCGGACAATGCTGAGCGATCAGGGCCAGCGCTGGGCGCTGGCAGCGGGTGCGAGTGCCAGGCAGGACCGCAGTGCATGGGAGCAAATAATTTTCACTAACCACCAGCGGCTCGCCCCAATGACAGCAACCGGCACCCTGCCTTGGTCTGGAACCCCCATTAATCTGCTCCACCATCTCGCCATGGCTGACGCCTGCCATGTTCCGCGCTCTGCCGCCTGCTGCCAATGCCCACCATGTTCCACACGCACCCCTTGATGGTCAGCGCATGTCGTAGCGATCGGTAGTTCGGTTGTTCCACTGTTCAGTCTATTTGCATATTAGCCTTTTACTATATAGGATACCCAGATCCAATATATCCTAACTACCTAACTAGTCTGTACATTATTATTATTTTTTAAATATATTTTATTGATTTTTTACAGAGAGGAAGGGAGAGGGATAGAGAGTTAGAAACATCGATGAGAGAGAAACATCGATCAGCTGCCTCCTGCACATCTCCTACTGGGGATGTGCCCGCAACCCAGGTACATGCCCTTGACCGGAATCGAACCTGGGACCCCTCAGTCCGCAGGCCGATGCCCTATCCACTGAGCCAAACTGGTTTCGGCAAGTCTGTGCATTATTACATATTTTTCAAATTTGATCATTTACTGCTTGAAACTTAAGAGTAGTGTTCTTGTTTTTCACGGCAACTTAATTTTTCCCCTTAGTCATTATGCCTCCTACATTCTTGCACTTAACAAATCTTCCTTCGGTGTGAAGGGGGGAGGGACCACAGTGTAAATCACAACAAACCAATCAGCTGCCCAGAACAGCACTGCAGAGCTCCCTTGCTGTTTACTTTGACTTAATTTTTGTGTTTTAATAATAGCTCCACGGAACAGGGAGCGCAGACAGCGCATCAGTACTGCAGCTGTGGAATCATCTTTCTAGATGTCACGAGACCTCCTTAAAGAGATAGGGAGCTCCAAGACCTGAGACCCTTTAGACCAAGCATGTCAAATTCAAAGGCTGACACGGGCCAAATAAACAAGGTCTAAGTTTATGTGGCCACAAAAAAACAAAAGCTTCAATTTTCATAGAAACATAGGTTTATTTTGATAGAGACATGCCGAATACAAAGAGCTGAAATAAATGAGCCATTGTTAACATAAAATAATAGAACATCTTAATAAAATTAATATTTTTTCTTGAACATTAACTTACCAGACACTGAATAACTGCACAAATTAATCAGCGTAACACAAATAAACCTATTTTTCTTGTTTTCCGAAAGGGAAATATTTCCTGTTGCTCACATCAAACAAGTCAGTACAAGACTAATGACGTGGCCATCAGCTGCTAAAATATTGGCTGCTGGTATTAGTGGAGAGAAATTGTGCGCCTGCACGTAAGGCGCGTAAGGGAAATGAATGCAACGCAATTATACTAGTAATCAGCCATTAGCGAACATTGTAGTTCATTATTAATAATTATGTATAACAGGATATTGTAAAAATTAAGTTATGTAATTTTTATTAAAACCTTTCTTACAGAACATTATATTGGCTGGGCCGCAAAAATGTTCACTGTGGACCGCATGCGGCCCTCCGCCCGCGAGTTTGACATGCTTGCTTTAGATGGAATGCTGAAGACCTTCCAGACGGTGACGTTGGTAGTTTGAAACAACTGGGGTATGGGTCACAGTCGGCAACTCCAGTCCATTTACCAAGATGAGTCTGCTGATAACGTATCATCTTTTTAAATATAAGTATTCTATTGTTTAATAAAAATTCACATACACTGTGACCACATAGTGTAACAGAAAAGGGAGGCCTTCCATTCAGTTCTGAGTCCTACTTTGAGGACCTTGTTGTTGCAGGAAAATGTACCCTGGGCATCAGAGTAGGTGAGCTGTGGGGCTATGTGACTTCTAAGGTCCCCAGAGCCTGCCCGGTGCCTCTGCTACCAGCCACTTCGCGCAGGAAAATGAGGGCCTCCGGGGAGGAGGCAGGCTCTCAGGCAGATCACACAACAAGCAGTGACGAAGCTGGAATCGAGCTCAGGGCCTCGGAGCCCCACGTCAGTGTTTCCGCCTCTGTCTTATTCTGCCTTTCTTATTCTAGGTGCTTTTCCACTTTTAGAAACTAAAAATGTACCCTTTTCTAGAGAGCTACGGAGATGTTACTACTCTGCATTTCCCCTAAGGAAAGAAGTCTGATAAATTATTTAAATATCCACTTTTCTCTGCTAAAACGTACACTATGTTTTTCTTTAAGTAAAATGTGAAAACACTTATTTTACTGAGCCATTTATATGCACCATTTTTCTTCTTAAAAGCTTCCCTTCTCCCATATCCATTGCTCTGGAAACCTCTGGAGATATTGTAATGAAATATTAATCACTCACTCTCTCATCTCCGCCCAACTCCTGTTCTAATGACCCTGCATCTCCAGAATCATTTTTGTTCAGGAGGCACTAATTCAGAAACTGGGTTTTACATTTTTAAAACATCTTTATTGTTGAAAGTATTACTTATGTCCCCTTGTTTCCCCCATTGACCTCTTCTAGCCCGTCCCCACCCCCACCCCAGGCCATCATCACCCAATTGTCTGTGTCCATGGGTTATACATATGCATACAAGTTCTTTGGCTGATCTCTTCCCACCCACCCACCCACCCCGCCTTCCCTCTGAGGTTAGACAGTCTGTTCCATGCTTCCATGTCTCTGGATCTTCTTTGTTCATCAGTGTATTTTGTTCATTAGATTCCACATATGAGTGAGATCATGGGATACTTGCCTTTCTCTGACTGGCTTATTTTTCTCAGCATAATACCCTCCAGGTCCCTCCGTGCTGCCGCAAATGATAAGAGTTCTTTCTTTTTCACAGCTGTGTAGTATTCCATTGTGTAGATGTACCGCAGCTTTTTTATCCACTCATCTGCTGTTGGGCACTTGGGCTGTTTCCAAGGTGAAATATGTCATTAACCAGGGACTGTGCCCCCACGTTTCAGCACAGCAGCTCCCATCTGGGATGTCTCCTGTTGGGCCGTCACATCTCGTCAGCAGCAAGACATCTGAATGACTGGCTTCAGAGGGATCTTTCAGTTTCCAAGAGATGGAAGGTCAGTAACCACAGTGGTTATCCAGCAGGTTGAGCTTGGGGATCAAGGAGGAATCCATGGAGGCTCCAGTGTAAGGGGTACAAATTCAGCTTCTGGAAAAGGCTGGGGGTCTGTGTTCCTCATGGCACATCCCTCGGCTTCAAGGTCCCAGGTCAGTTTTGATCTGATGACATTGTTCCTGGGTTTAGGATCTGAAGAATCCGGGCTCAACGGCCATCCCATGGCATCGTGACTCAAGTGGTAATTTAATTCGAGTTTGTTCAATTCTCCCATTTGTAAATGGTTGGTAAAGACTACTTTTTTATGGATGTTGGGAAAATTTAAACAGGTCATTCACATTCAATGCCAACATATGCCTGCAGATACTTCAGAAATGCAAAGTATTGGCCTGGCCAGCGTGGCTCAGTAGCTGAGCGTCAATCTATGAACCAGGAGGTCACAGTTCGATCCCCAGTCGGGGCACATGCCCAGGTTGTGGGCTCTGATGTTTCTATCTCTCTCACCTTCTCCCTTCCTCTGTGAAATCAATAAAAATATATTTTTAAAAAGAAATAGAAAGTATCTTCATTCCTTGAGAAGAAAAGGTAAAAACCGTGTTAGTGTTTCTAAGAAAGATCAAGGTCGTTTTCCCAGTAAGACTACAGAGCTAAGAAATCTCACTCCACGGTGGTGGTTAGGAAATGGACCCGATGGTGAAATTACGCGGGTAAAACTGAGAAGCAGCACAGAGCAGGGGAGAAGGGCTGCAGGCCGGAGGGGCTGCTTTGCTTTCCTCAGGCTGCATAACAGAGCTCCCTATCAGGGGTCCTCAAACTACGGCCCGCGGGCCACATGCGGCCCGTCGAAAACATTTATCCGGCCCACCGGGTGTTTTTGCCGCCGCTGTGTGCATAGGAATTTGTTCATAGTTTTTTTTTAAACTATAGTCCGACCCTCCAATGGTCTTAGGGACAGGGAACTGGCACCCTGTTTAAAAAGTTTGAGGACCCCTGCACCGTGGCGGATTAAAACACCAGCCACATGACTTCTCTCGTGGTTCTGAAGCTTGAGCTCCAGTGGGAAGGAAGTTCTGTGGGTCTTGCTTAGGGTCTTAGTGTTAGTCACATGGTGTTAGTCACGTGGAAGCTAATAGGGAAGCTGGGACCCCTGGCCCCTCTCCCTCTTCCTGTGGTCTAGGGCCTCTCCTGCCCACCAACAGGGGGACTATTGTCTGCGTCTCTGAGGTTATTTTTTTCCCCTTTGCTTAATCCATTCATCCCTTTCACCAGCTCCCAACCCTCGCCCCTCTGACAGCTGTCAGTCTATTCTATGTATGTGAGTCTGTGTTCACTTTGTTTGTTATTTTGTTAATTGGATTCCACATGTAAGTGAGATCATATGGTATTTGTCTTTCTAGGACTGGCTTATTTCACTTAGCATGATACTCTCCAGGTCCACCATGCTGTCCCAAAAGATAAGATTTTAAAGGGGAGAATTTCATTATTCCTCAGCTAAAGGCCAAACCAAAAAAAGATTCAAGCAATAGAAAAACACACAGAGATAAGTAAATTGTTTAAGTGGTAAAGAGCTAGAGAGGATTTTATAAGCACTTCAGGGGAAAAAATAGATAAACCACAGAGAAAAATGGATATTCTAATAAATGAGTAGGAACAGAGAATTAACAATAAATGAGAACAGTTGAAATACTGAATTCATCCTTTGCAAGAAAAATGAGAGGAAATAACTTAGATTCTTAGCAAGTAATAAAAATCTCACAAAATACTTAATAGGGATAGAAATCTAGTGAGGAGATACTCATTACGTTTAATTCATCATTTTTAAATAGACAGCTTGCAGCCTTTACAAAGTGTGTTTCCACCGGGAATCAGAGTTAGTGCTCTCCTGCTTTAGTTATCACCCCTGGGGACCCTTAGGAAAGACTAAGTGTGGGGGTCAGTGCCAAGGAAAGGGGGTGCTGGGGACAGCAGTGACATCCAGGGAAATGCAGGAGGGAGCTGTCTGTGTTTGCGCGGTAATTCCCCCCCTTCCGGTACCAGCACCACTGAGCTCTCATATGTCACTCACATTCTGGGTTCTGAGGCTACTTGCCCAACCTCTGAGTCTGTTTTCTTCTTTCTTCAATATTTCAGCTGTTCTCATTTATTGTTAATTCTCTTTTCCTACTCACTTACTAGAATATCCATTTTTCTCTGTGATTTATCTATTTCTTCCCCAAAGTGCTTAGAAAACCCTCTGTAGCCCTTTTACCACTTAACTTACTTTTTTGTGTTTGTGCCTAAATCTTCCGGGGAGCACTTGATTAGGACAACGATAACTTCTTCTTCCTTTCTAACCCTCACATTTTTCTAAGTCTTGTCTTTTCTGTAAGAGGCAGGAGGAAGTCAGAGGGACGGGAGAGAGAACCTATGTCCGCCTAGACCAGTGATGGTGAACCTATGACACGCATGTCAGAGGTGACACGCGAACTCATTTTTTTGGTTGATTTTTCTTTGTTAAATGGCATTTAAATATATAAACTAAATATCAAAAATATAAGTCTTTGTTTTACTATGGTTGCAAATATCAAAAAATTTCTGTATGTGACACGGCACCAGAGTTAAGTTAGGGTTTTTCAAAATGCTGACACGCCGAGCTCATAAGGTTCGCCATCACTGGCCTAGACCTATTTGTGCGACGATATCTATGCAAACTTTGGACCGTGTTCCGAGCATTGCTGACTGGCGTAACTGTCAACCTGAGAACTTGGTCTCATCCAACACTGAGCCCTACGCGCTGCTTCAAAGCATGACCAGTAACGCAAGACTTGAATTTACTGGAAATGGAGGGTTCTGGAAAATTGAGGCATGGGGAGGACTAGGAGAGAGAGCACCTGGAGGTTAGCATAAGGGTAATCCAGGTTGAATTGGTGGGTAATTAATCAAACAATCATCATCTCAAAGCCAGAAAGACTGGGGGGAAGAAGGAGGCCCCACAAAATACCAACTAACATAATTCCTACTGGAGCAAATTGGCTGTTCTAAGGAAAAGACATAAGGTAAGAATGTTACATCAGAGAACCAAAGGGATGGGCAGCCACATGGTCAACACATCACATGCGGTAAAAGCTAGGTCACAAGGAGAGAGGCGAGAAAGCCACAGTTTGAATCAGGGGCAACCATCAATCCCAGTGGAAGATAGTTCAAGTCAACAAGCTCTCGACGAATGAGTCAACGGATGAATAAATGAGAAAGAGAACAAACCAGGGCCTTCTTCACACTGTGTGCTGGTATCTTGTGTGTCCTAGGAGGTAACAGCCAGTCACAATATTTTATGAGCCCTTTTGCAGTGATGACCACACCCTCTGAGGATATAAGCAATTCTATCTGCACGTTCTGAATATGTCTCCATAGCAGAATCTCAAAATCATATGTCCAGACTTGTTTTTCTGAGTTGTGAAATGAGTCTTATAAAACTACCTTGTGAAGAAAAGTGAAAAATTGTTCAAGAAAAGCCAAATGAAAATATACACAGAGGATCCTCCCAGGGTGTTGGTAAGAGCCCCGTGTTTGGAAGACAAGCACCAGGTGAGAAAACGGACTGCTCCCACTTCAGGAAAAGCTGCTCTGACGTGGCACTTGCCGCTTTGAAGGACACATCACTCGCACGTAGATGAAATCCAGGAGAGAAAACAAACAATCGGGGAAGAGGGAGAGGGAGGGATCTTATAACCCCACTGTCATTGTCTCTGCCCTCAGGTCAGCATCTCACAAGGATGGAAAAGAGATACTTTGAGGCCAAAAAATGTCACATTAGAACAAAAACCATCATGGTTTCAAAGAAATTAGGGGGGCGGGGGTCAACATTGGAACTCAACCATTGACATTTTACTACGGAGAAAATCAGGGTTCAGAGAAGAGGAATGGCTGTCCCATGAAGACAGGTCACACCTGGTGGGGTGTTAGACATAAGGCAGCCTCAGCCAGGAGCATGGCGGGAGGGTGCGCAGAAAAGCAGGGGGAGAGAACAAGAGGAGATCCCGGTGACGTCACCACCTGCCAGAGAGCCTCTGAGCCTCCCCGGGGCCTCCCCCATCTACTGCCCCTCAGGCTGGGTGTGGCGCCCCTTCTGGACACTCGGAAAAATGTGGGCATTTCTCAATGGGCTTTCACACTGTTATATAATTATTTGTGATTTTCTCTTTTTCCTCTAGAACCAGAGCCCCATGAGGAGGAGGTCTGCATCCTATTCAATGGTGTGACTCTGGTGCCAGACTCAATAAATGTGTGTGGAACGGACAAATGGGTAGATGAGCTAAGTGAAGACTCCAAAAGTAGACTGTCCAAGACCGTAGAGATGTGACTATGAAACCAGAACTGAGAATCTGTGACCAGGAAGCCACGTGTTGCTCCCACGGTGCCCGGCACTCCCCCATCTCGCCAAGAGGCTGCTGGAGAGCTGGACAAGGACCCTGCTCTCTGTGGTGACCCTGCCTTACTCTCTCTGGGCTCCTCCTTAGGGTGTAATTAACTAACCAAACATCCTGGCCAGCAAAGACAGAAACAAGACCTTTGTGCTGCCGCTAACCTATGTGTCTACCTCCTCTGTGTGTCTTGAACTGGATACCAGTGGGAGAAGTGACGCAGCTGAAATGTTTAAAAGCTGGGGAGACTAAAATGAGATTCATCCTAATGAATGCAATGCAGACAACGCATAACTCAGGTGGGTTCAGGACGGCGTGAGCAGATGGAATGAATGCCTTTATCACTCAAGTCTAAAGTCCACAGGGCCCCAAGTCCACTCCCCCAGGGAGGCTTGTGTGGTGCCCCGTCAGAAGCTTCTGCCCCTAAACCCCATGTGCTTCCCTGGCCTCCGCTGTAGAGCTGTGTCCTGTCAGCTGTCCACTGTGGGTGTGCATGCTCATGCCATGCTGTCAGATCGAGAGCAGGGAATGTTTCTCACTCATCTCTTACTCACGCTCCCTGATTTGATTTCTACACCCCGGTAGGCGCCCGTGGTGGGGGCACAGGAGTAGTGAGGGGGTAGCAGCAGCGGTGGGAGCAGTCTCTGCCCTGAGCTGAATGCCTGGCATTGCCGGGTGCTGGGCACGACCGTGTCCACCTGTTTCATCGAATCCTAACATCAGCTCTGAACAGTCGGTGCTTGTTATCTCAGTTCTACAGGCTTCTTCTCTTACAGGAGACAAAAGGTCCGCGAGGTCCAGTAAGCTGATCTCGCAGAGTCAGGATTCAGAGCGCACGTCATTGACGCGGAGTCTGTTCTCTCTCACTGAGCATTTCTGCTGGTTCTGCTACCAAAGGCTCAGAAATGCCACCGCCACCTGCGAGGGTAGCCAAGCCAGAAGCCGGGCTGTCCCAGGGACCCTTCACTCCCCATGGCTCCTACACCGGCCCTCTGCTCCGCACTCCAGGATGTGGAGTTTGGGAGTGGGAAGGCCCTCAGCGACAAGCTCCAGGGGCCCGAAGCCCTGGAGGTGGCATGGCCTGACCGAAGTCACTCGCGAATCTGGGGCAGAACAGAGCAAGCAGCCTGGCCACCTGGCCTCCTGGCCTCAGGGGGCAGGTGCTTTCTCCACGATTCCTCGCTGTGATCTGTGAGGAACTGCAGTTCCTTCTTGATATCAACTGTCAGGAGTCTGACCAGGAAGAAAAGGAACATGTGACATTAACATAAACATACTTCATTTCCACGCCGGCTGATTGGATGAACACCAGCGAAGGGACCGGGCAATAGGCCGAAATGAAGTCCAAGAGGGAACAGAGGTTGGACCAGTCTGCCAGCTGCCCTGAAGGTGACATGTCCCAGCCCTCCGTCCCTCCCAAGGCCCTGGTGCCGGCCCCGCTCCCCTCCTCAAAGCTCATAGTTTCCCAGGGTTGGCAGGGTCCTCAGAATCATCTGAGCCCTGGCTCTGTATCAGGACCGCCACGGGCAAGCCCCCTCCCAGAGAAGCCCACAGAATTGGTCTCCGCTGGGGTCTGACCCGTCTACTTTTATAAGCTGCCCACTGGTCCCTTCAAAGCGGCAAGTCCGAGACGTCGCTAGAACTGAGAACCCCCAGGGCCTAGGGCAGTGTTTCCCAAACCTGGCCATTCTCCTGCGCATCGAGCACAGAGCCTGCTGTAGAATGACAGAGGCTGCCCCAGGGGACGAGGAGAACAGGCCTGGGAACGGGGCCGGGACTCCAAATCAGAATTCACTCGCCACCTCAGCTCCTGGCGCTGCCGTTTCCTGGCTCTCTCAACCAACCGGCATGCCCGCCCTTGGAAAGCTAGGTCTTTCTGGCGGTGAAGCCACGGTGGCTTCATCCTCTCACACCAGCCCCCTTTCTGAGACAAGAAAGGAGATAATGATACAAACGGGGCTCTGTAAATGACGACACACCGGGCCGGGTGTGGTGGTGAGAAAACCATGTGCCAGGGAGGCTGGGGCGCAGGTTGGGGTGTGGGCGGAGGAGCCCACATGCCCAGTAGAGCTGCCCCATTGAGCTGGCTTCCTCCCCAGCCTTTCGGACTGAGAAAAGGGTTAAGCCATTCTCCATATCACCAGTGGGCGTTGCCTGTTGCTGGCAGGACTGTCTTTGTTCCTGCTAATTAAAAACAGGTGCCTTTGCTGGGAACCTTTGGGGCCTGGTTGCCCTGGAGACTACCATCCCCACTGCCAGCGATCAGCTTAGGGGGAAGAGTTCTAGTTCATTTCCATATGAGAACTTGGGTTTCAGCTGAGGTTCATAAAGAAGGAGAAGTTATGCATGCTTAGCTGTTCTCCAAGAGAGAAAACGGCTTGATTAAATAGCTTGTTGCAAAGGCAAAGAGTGGCAAAGAATGAACAGACTCTGAGAACACACTGGAAAGCCAGGAGCTCGGGGTTCTGGGTTCAGGGCCGCCACACTCTCTCCAGCTGACCTTGCACAGTTTACAAAGAAAACTGATATAATAGTGTACACTATCCCCTCAAAGCTGTGCCTTCATTTCCATCTGAAAGATGTGAAAACTGGGTAAGGAGGAGCCATAACCCAAATCCAGCTCTCCTGAGCCTTGAGCCCTCTGCCCTCTGCCTTCTCCTGCTCTAAGCCTCCAACTTCCATAAAATGAGGCCCGTGCACTGTATCCAGCTTCCTTGTTGCCTCTGCATCCAGAACACGGGTCCTCCCGTTGTGGGAGAATACAGTGGTTTCCCTGCCGCCTCAGCCTGTTCTGCCATCTCAGAACCAAGACCCCTCAGCAGGTCCAAGCCTGGATTTTCTGACTCTGGGCAAGTTGAAAGATAACAGGGAAGAGAGAGGGAGAGGGAGAGAGAGAGAGAGAGAGAGAGAGAGAGAGAGAGAGAGAGCTATTGGCCCATGCAACTGAACAACTACACCAAAGCTTTAATTTGATTTTTAACATTATGGTTGGAAATATTTGAGGCTGACATTTGAAAAGGATTATTGGGATGCCAAAATGAAGCGAAGATACTCATTTACTGTGGCTGGGGTCTGTCCCCAAGGTTTTACATCCAATCCCCCCTCCCCCCAATTTCTAATGGACAGCTCTGGAGCCAATTCCGTTGGACTGTCTTCAGTGGGGTTGTTGATCGTCATTTGAGAAGGAAAGCTATCAAAACTAAGAGAGCCTTCAAAACATTGCATTGCGGATAATGAGGAATCAGAAGATAAGAAGTGCAGTCCTCCTTCCTCATTTCCCCGCACAGCGGGAAGCAGGGTAAGCAGAGGCAATTGGGGCATTCTAGAGAATGATTGGACTGGATTACAACTCAGGAAAAGTTTAGCAAAATCTACTTCTTTGCCCCAAGTTAATCACTTGAGCATTTGAAAACTTATCTCTCTCTCTTCCTGCCTTTGAACAAAGACACTCAACGTTACCTTTCTGAACCTTTCCCTCAAATTTAGCTCTCAAGATATTGTTGAAAGCAAATTTTCGAACAACCTACCAGCTTTTCAAGAACACTCAACTTGGCTGTCACTCAACCACTCTGAAGGAGCTGTGAGAAAGTAAAAATTGCCCTGGCCTTGAAATCAGAAAATGTGCTTTAGTTTTTATCTTCAGCCTGTTTGACCTTGAACACAACCCCCCTTCCCCCTTTTAATTCAAGGATTTTCTCACCAGTAAAACAGGCGAGAGACTCCTCCACTTTCTGTCTCAGGAATCCATGAGGCTCACCTGGACTGGGATGGATACATGCTGGACAAATCTGAAGCTCTAGTATTTCCTGTGGCACAAGGGCTGAAAGGAAGGGGCTCTGACACAGGGAGGTGCCCGGGGTTATGGACAGCGGCAGGACGGGACATCGCGTGGGTTTTACAATGAGGCACAGGTGGGATCATAGCCCAGCATAGCCCTATCCCATATAATAAAAGCCTAATATGCTAAGTGTCCGGTTGACCAGTTGGCCATTCAACCAAAGAGTAATATGCTAATGATATGCTAAGGCCGCTCAACCGCTCACTATGACGTGCAATGACCACCAGGGGGCAGACAGTCTACCGGTCGACCAGTCACTATGACATGCACTGACCACCAGGGGACAGATGCTCCAACTGGTAGGTGAGCTTGCTGCCAGGGTCCAGCTGATCAGGGCTGAGCAAGACAGGCCAGACACACCCTGGAGCACTCCTGCAGTCCCTCCCGGGCTGGTCAACCTCCCACATCCCTCCCGAGCCCTGATCGTGCACCAGTGGGGTCCCTCGGCCTGGCCTTCACCCTCTCACAATCCAGGACCCCTTGGGTGATGTTGGAGAGTGGTTTTGGCCCAGTCCTGCAGGCCAGGCCAAGGGACCCCACTGGTGCACAAATTCGTGCACCGGGCCTCTAGTTTCTTCTATAATACAAGAGTAAGGTATCTCTCATTTGTTGTCAAGATTAAACAAAATGACTTAAATCCAATTAGCTAACTTTGAATAAGAATTCAATAGTTCCTTCCGTAGTGTGGTGGTTATGCACACAGAGCCTAGAGCTAGGCTATCTGGCTCTATAAATATCCTATGTAGCTTCTTAGCTGTGTGACGTTGGACAAGTTCCTTAACTTCTCTGAGTCTCAACTTCTGTAAAACAGGAGCGTAGGATTATCAGAGGATTAAATGACTTAAAAGGTGTTTAGAAAGGGGCCTGTCCATCGTTAAGTGCTGTTTATCAAATCATTTTAACAAAAATTAACTCAAATATCTTCCTTACTCAAGCTGTGCTAGAAAATTGAATTAATAATAGAAAACTTTAACCTAATTCTAACCCTTCATCACCTCACCTCAAAAGGACTAACTGGCCCAGCTGGTGTGACTCAGTGGTCATGGACCAAGAGGTCACCAGTTTGATTCTCAGCCCAGGTTCCTGGCTCCATCCCCAGCAGGGGGGCATGCAGGAGGCAGCCAATCGATGCTTCTGTGTCATCGATGTTTCTATCTCTCTCCCTTCCTCTCTCTCTAAAAATCAATAAAAAACACATTTGGAAGAAAAACAAAAAGGACTAACTGTTCCAAATAGGAATATATGCCATCCACCTACACATACACAAAGCAGAACAAACACAAAAAGAAAGCATCCCATCAAGCCTGCACCATGCCTGGTGACTCGGGGGAGGTTGGGCACGTATGCGGGTGACAACCCTCTTCTTGCTTTTCTAGGTTAGGCCTCTCCCTTCCTGAGCTTAGTCACTGCAGAGACCGGGAGTCCGTCCTCTGGCAGCCCGAGTTTCTCCAGGTAACCTATGAAACTTCTCACCATGCATTTGTCTAAAAAAAGAAATTTCTTTAACAAGTCAATTTAGAGGTCCTACAGCATTCGTTTGTTACAAGGAGATTTTTATCGGAAGTAATGTTATAGACCAAAGTTTCATTTTGCCTCCTGTTCTATATCCTGGTCTGGAGCTATTTTATTTTAAACAACACCGGTATGGACTGAAATTTCCCAAGAGCATTTCAAAGAGCAATTTCTCATTTCCTGCCCCTACGAATGTATGTTCTTAAAATAGAATTGTGCTAACAATTTCTTCTGAAGTCAGATTAATATGAGCATAAAATAATGGGGAGGGGGAAACTTGGGGGGGGGGAGAACATTAAAGCTTTTACAAAACCCATTTATAAGAGGCTGCATCTCAGTCATGAAAATAAAAAACAAACTACTTATTGGCACTGGAATATATTCAACTGTCCTTCACTCATTGATTCACAAATATGTATTGAATTCCTTCCATATCCCAGGGCTCCCATGAGTCTGTCAGAAATAAGAACAAGTAAGGAGATAAGTGGATTATAGGCGTGTGCTGTGGCACAGGTAAGCCAGGGGTGTGGCAAGCTTCCTGGGGGAGCAGCCCGAGATGGGCGTCATTCAGGACTAGTCAGAGTTAGGCAGAGGAAGAAAGGGCCTTGACCACAAAGAGGCCCTCATGCCTGAAAGCAAAGAGACCCAGAGGTCAGGAGAGAAAGCACAGGCCGAGGGCTAGGTAGCCGGGCCTTAGGAGAAGAGGCATGAAAGGAAAGCCAAGACTGAGCTTGGAAAAAGCTATGGAAGCCCAACTAAGTCACTTCATTTCTGCCCTGAGAGTGTAGGAAGACTTCACTGGGATTTAAGCAAAGGAATAATGTGCTCAGGTTTGGTTTTAGGTGTGGTGTACCGGGGAGTTGGGGGCATCAGGCAGGAGCCATGGGCCTGGGTGGGAAGCCATGGAGTCACAGTGACCATGTGAATAGAGAGGAAGGTGCAGATGTGAGGGATGTTTAGAGGAAAGTCTCCAGAGGCCTGTGTTTTGCCACCTCCTATTCATCCATCAGGCAAGCAGGGGTTTCTGCCCTGGGGTCACAGGGATAACCAAATACTGGGTAGATGAGACAGACAGAAGTTCACTAGTCACATAAGTTCACAACCCAGGAGGGAGGACACCACACACCTCACCAGGCCACGTGGAGGTTGTCCTTGGGAACAGACTGCATCAGCAGGGTTGTGGGAGACAGTGTTTATGGTGCCAATAGGGTGAGATGCCCCTGGTTCCCCGGGGAGGATGTGACTGGCTTGTTTGCATAATTCCATGGGCTGGTGGGGCGATGAAACCTGCCACTTGGAGATACCCAGGAACTGTGCCTGGTCCCTTGCTAAGGAGCCTTATTAGCAGGAGCAGAGCCAGGAGGAGAAATTGTGACTATCATTCAAGGCCCTCTTGATTTTTACCAGATGTCAAGATGGCACAGAACAATGAGTCTTAATTACAGGTCTTGCCCCATCGCCTGTTACAGCAAAGATATAGAAGTGAATGTGAAAGAGGAGTCCAGGTGTTTCTGTAATTTCTAACTTTGGGGAATGAGTAGGTAATGGATGATGAAGGATGCAGGGGGTGCCTTCTCTGAAGAACACATGATGCTGTGTCCATGTTGGGCACAGTGAGCTGAAGAGATGGCGTAAGAAGAGCCTGTGGATCAAGGTGGAGATGCCTCATAAATAATTGTGTGTAGATATCTGAAAGGTCAAGGGAGATCCACTCTCCACCTTCTGGGATCCCTTCCCTTTACACATCCCCATTCAATAGTTTTTGGTTAAAGCTGTTAAGTTTGGGAGTATTTGTTATGCAGCCAAAGCTAACTGATACATGCAGATTGGGAAGTGAGATCAAAGCTAAAGTTTCCAGTGAATGACTGGACTGGCTCTGGAGGGGCAACAATGGGACAAAGCAAATACAGGTGACAAGCTTAATGTCCTTCCTTCCTGTTTTCCTAGATGCCCAGCTTACTATCAAAGGTTTTTTGCTGGGGGGAAAAATATGATCTTCTATCAACTGGGTGTTTTGGAAGGAGTATTTAATAAAGGTAGGAGCTCTGTGATGAAAGATAGCATGGTTTATTGGTTAAAATCTGAGGCTCTGAGGTCAGGATAGGTTGCATTTAAACAAAAGCTCTGCTCCTCTCTTGTGAGCTGTGTGACCTGGCACAAGTTACTTCACCTCCCTGAGATCTGTATAGCAGGATAGTCATAGTACCTATTAGGTTGTCATAAGGATTAAATCAAGAAGCTTTATAGTATGCTGGGTTGTTATTTGTCTCCTGTCTGCATTAACCTGCTTTCTGATACAAAGGAAAGCCAGGCCCCCCTCTCCGACCTCGTTCTCCATCTGGAACATGTGAAGTTTCCATCAGAGGACCTCTAAGTCCCACCCCACCCGTCACAGTCTATGAAAGCAAAGTGTAGGCAAATATTCTTTAGGATTCAATCCTTACAAGGCAAAAGCATTCAGGGAATATTTGAAGGCATTTAAATAAGAGCACTGCAGCTGTACAGGAAATTTTCATTGTTGTTTTTTGGTTTTTTTGTTTTTTACATTTTCTTTCCTTAAAAATATATCAGAGAGCTAGCTGTCAGTCACAAGATAAAGCACACCGCTTCTAAGTTATATCCCACTGACAGGCTGCTCTGTAGCACGGCTAAATATCACGCCTAGATGGCTTTCAGTAAAAAATACAGAAAGGATAGCATACATCAGGTCCGAGGAGTGATTTTTCTCACTGTGACTACGGTACCGTGGCCACGGCAATCTTGCCTCGCAGATGGCCTGGTGCGTGCCGGCCAGCCGCTAAGTCCTGTGTGATAATTGATTGGCTTGTCCGTGTTGTCTCCGCAGATGCCTCCTGTGTGCAGATCTGATGAAGCCCACAGTCTGGGAGTCTGAGGTCATTTTCTTGCCAGTTGTGTCAGCAAAGCAGACAATGTGTCACACGCATGCACAATGTTTATGGTTCTGCTCCCAGGTCTGCTCTCAATTCCCTGTCCATAAGCTGGGCCAGATTGCCACACCCCCCTTCTCTGTCACCCATGAATAATATTAGAAAGCAGAAATAACACATGTGTTTGTTCACGCTACTACTGGAAACGTCATGGGCTGGCTGGACCAAGGGCAAGAAGGCCCATGGATTTGATCTCCGTAGAAAGGGTCAGAGAAAGGAAAAGGAATATGTGAGTTACTATGGCTGCATAGCAAATTGCCTCACATGTAGCAGCTCAACACAACACCCATTCGTTATGTCACAGTCGCTGCGATCGGGAACTGGGTACGACTTAGCCGGATCCCCTGCTGCACTATCTATCCCGAGGCCCAATCACAATGATGGCCACGCTGGGGTCTTCTCTGAAGACCTGACTGGGGAGGACTCTGCTGCCACATGATTCATGAGGTTGTCAGTAGGAATAGTTCTTCCAGAGGTTTCAAACGGGGGGCCTTCGTTTCTGGCTGGCTGTTGGCCAGAGGCCACCCTCATCTCCTTGGCCGGTGGGCCTCACCGGCATGGCGGCTGGCTTCATCGGGCCAGAGGGACAGAGTCTACAAGCAGGATGGAAGTTGCCATTCTCTGTAGCCTCATCCCAGAAGAGCAAGCTCATCAGCTTTGTCATGATTCATTGGTGAGAAGCAAGTCCAGGGGAGGGGATTGCTGAAGGTGTGAATGCCCGGAGAGTGGGCCTGCCACAACAGATAAAACAGAAAGCAAGAAAGTACACGAGTGAACTCTACTATCATTTGTTATACGCTAATGTCACTTTTGGGGAGCGGTTTGGGTAAAAAAGAGAAAAAATAATGCTATTTTACATAAGACTAGAGGCCCAGTGCATGAATTCATGCACCAGTGGGGTCCCTCAGCTGGGCCTGCAGGATTAGCTGACACCAGCTCTACAACATCCCCTGAGGGGTCCCAGATTGTGAGAGGGCGCAGGCCAGGCCAAGGGACCCCACCCGTGCACTACTGTAGCCCGGGAGGGATGCAGGAGGTTGGTCAGCTGGGGAGGGGCCAAGGGAGGGCTCCAGGGCAGGTCTGGCCTGTCTTGCTCAGTCCTGATCAGCCGGACCCCAGCAGCAAGCTAACCTACTGGTCAGAGCGTCTGGGTAGTTAGTGCATGTCATAGTGAACGGTTGAGTGGCCTTAGCATATCATTAGCATTGTTTTGATTGGTTGAACGGCTGACCAGACACTTAGCATATTAGGCTTTTATTATATAGTATGTGGTTGTACATGATAAAATATATATTTTATATAAAATATTTGCACATCTTGAAAGGACCCAGCCAAGAAGAACTCCTGGAGGGGCAAGAAGCCCCCAGGAGAGAGAGGCTTGTGGGGCAAACCACTGAAGTGGCCGCTGGGGGAAGGCTAAGAAGTCTGCCTGGGAGCACGCTGCCTGGGTCCGGGAATAGCAGGAAGGATGGGTGAGTATCAGACCATCCCCACGGGAGACAGTCAGCATCCGGGACCCTGCTGTGGAGAGGACACTGGTTCCGGATTCCACTAACTCCAGGCCTGGGCGTGGCCCTTCCCTCCTCTGCAGATTCTCCACTCCGATCCTAGAAAGTACGGAAGCAGCACAGGAGTGGGGAGGCATGAGAAACAGACCCGGCTCTGCCCACCCACATTCTGCGGTCAAATTCTGTAGGGAGCCTGAGCCGAGAGAGTGACGCATGGGCTAGAATGAGCAATGCATGTTTTGACTGAGATTGGACTAGGCTTTTTAATACCCGAAAATCAAACTGCCCCCATACGCGAGAAGGACTGAAACAGCGAGGCCCTCTGCCTGCGAAATCAACCCGGGCTAGAAAGCCATGTGTGAGGGAACAGGGCTGAGGCGCAGAGTAGATAAAAGTCTTCTGCTTGACCCTCCTTGAGTCTCACCCGTTCAATAAACCTGCTAAAACCCTGTTGTCAACAAAGGCACATGTGCGATTCCTGCCAATGACTCCTAAATGGACAATAAGCCTGAATATTTTCTGCGTTGTCAGCACAGGACATCTGGCCCGGCTTTGACATTGAAGACGTAAATAGATTCCAAAGAGCGAGGGATCACGTTATTGACCGATCGCCGGCAGAAACATTGCTTTTTTTAATCTTGGCCCTTTGCAGTAAACATGGCAATTTTTACTTTTATTATCACAAAATAGCAGCTGGAGAAACCAGGCCAAGGGGCAGGGAGATAGAGGTATATAATTTTCTCTCTGAGTCTCACAAGCTCCATTGCTAACGGAATACTGACCCCTTTCCGATCGAGAGCAAGAAGATCGCTGACTCGGCTCCGGAATGAGGTTCTGTGAGGCCCGTGCTGGTGCGGGGAGCTCTTGGTCCAGGGCCATGGTGCTTGTGGCACTGAGGCCGATGGGCCAGAGGAAGAATGAATGAATGGATTCATTCATTCATTAATACTAACAAGAATTTAGGGAACAAGGATTCCCCGCATCACACTGAGAGAGTTGATAAATCCACGGTAACCAGAGACGGGAGTGAAGGAGGAAGGAGGTGCCTGCTCGCGGAGGGAGCCAGGAGAGCACTCACCAGTGGGGCCCCTGAGCCATTAATGATCTAAGAACCTCTTGAAGTTTGCAGTATCTTTTTCAAAAAAACACAAGGGAATGTGTGTGGGTGGGGTTGCTGGGCTCAAAGAACCAGAAGGAGACAGGCAGCCCTCTTGTCCATCAACACGGGGACTGGCCTAAAGGAGACAAGGGTACACCCCGGAACCCGGGTTTCTGCTACAGCACGTAGGACTGGGTAACTCAGTTTTGCTCATGTGCAATGGGAAATCGGGAAGGATGTCAAAATAGTGCAGAGGTCACAACCGACAGCAGCTTTTCCCAGCATGGCGATCAATACCTGATGCTACAAAAAACAGCTGCTGACACAAAATGCCCTCCACAGCTGTGTGCAGCGGGTAGGGGAAAGCCAGGACTCTACCTGCCTCCTTCCCCCGCTACGGAAAGAGGCAGCCCGTCCTCTCCTTCCACCCCTTCAGGCAAGGTCCTCCCACCCCACCGGGTGTTTGTGGTAGAATCCTGTACTGACGGCGCATTGCCTTCTGTACTAGAGATGTAAGATGGTTCTGTCCTTTCCACTGAGCCAGTGGTTTTTATTACGATGGTGATTGTTTTTTCCCTGGTGGAATGGTAACAAGGTTGAGTGACCTGGCCAGGGTTTAGTGCTTGGTTTTGTAGAATGGGAGGCGTCTTAGGATTACATGCTTCACCCGACAGCAGTCAGGAGCCCGGCAGAGGGAATCTGAAGAGCTGGGGTCCCTGCTGCCACCCCAGATGCACCTCAGGACCTTCTGGGTCAAGGACACAGGAACGTGGCCCTCACCCTCACTGTTTTACCCCTCCCAGCAGTGCATGGTCTGGGGCGGGTGGGGAAGAGCCTTTGAGACAGATCTCAGCGTGTGCACCTCCAAAGGGCCTCGAGTGACAAGCAGGGGCACAGGCAGGATCAAGAATGACGCAGAAGTCCAGGGTCCCCACTAATGACCCACCTATGTCACCTCCACTTTCATCTGTCCTTATGTTGTGGCTCCAAAAATTGGGGTTTGGGCCCAGCCGGTGCGGCTCAGTGGTTGAGCATCGGCTCATGAACCATGAAGTCACATTCCCTTCCTGGTCAGGGCACAGGCCCAGGTTGCGGGCTCGATCCCCAGTGTGGGGCGTGCAGGAGGCAGCTGATCAATGATTCCCTCACACTGATGTTTCTCTCTCTCTCCCTCTCCCTTCCTCTCTCTGAAATTAATAAAGACATATTTTTAAATGGGATTTGGTTAAAAAGTTTAAATGATAGCTGTGCTGTCATTGAACCTGTTTCAAGGCTGAGGACATGGGGAGACACGGCTGGCGGGTGGCCGACAGGTAGAGTACCCAGCATTCGGAGCCCTTTTACTTCCAAAGACCACGCTGGAGAAGAGCATATTGATGAGCTGCCCAGGTCTGCAGGCGGCAAAGGCCTCCACGAGGCCAAGCCATCGGCTAGTTTCCCGAATGCTCTCCCCTGAACTGAATCCCTCATCTGCCGGGAGGAACTGCTGGAATACTCGGGACTTTTCAATTAAGCAGAGGCTGCGGCCCAGCTGCTAACAGAGAAGGCAGCTCCCACCACCGCCTGTTTACTTGCCGCCCCTCTTTGTGTCAGTGTCTTCTAAAGCCCTGACGAGGCTAAAGGCTCCTCACAATAGAAACCGGCCAGGCGGTTTCTATAGTTACTGCTGATAATGAAAAAAGGCATGTTTCGTGGAGCTTGAAGATGCCGTAGCCGGGGAACTCATATTCCGAGGAATATTGTTCAGGCCGGCAGCTACGTGTGAGCTACTTTTTTGGTCAAAAGAAAGACGCGTTCCCGAGAAGGGCTGTATTCCTGGCAGGTTGTATACAATGACAGTGTGAAGGCTGGGGCGGTGTGCCAAGGCCTTTTACGACAAATCCCTCGTTTTACCCAGGGGAAAAGCGAGTCCCAAAGAAGTCACTTGCTCAACAGCACAGAGCTTCCCTGGCAAGCCTGGGACTCACGCCTGATTTCCAGACCAACCTTCTTTCCTTTCCGCCTTCTGCTCCCAATCCACAGGCGCCTTCCTTGAAACGGGAAGGAACAAAAGTGCTTCCTGTGGAAATGTGCCCCGCAAACCTCATCAGGCCTTTTTCTTTTTTAAATTCTCACCTGAGGATATGTTTCCATTGATTTTAGAGAGTGGAAGAGAGAGGGAAAGACAGAGAGAAACATCGATGTGAGAGAAACACATCGATTGGTTGCCTCCTGCACACGCCCTATCCAGGGCCTAAGCCAAGGAGGAACCTGCAAATGAGGTACGTGCCCGTGACCAGAACCGAACCCGGGACCCTTTGGTCCACAGGCCAACACTCTATCCACTGAGCCAAACCGGCCAGGGCAACATCAGCAGTTCTTTCAATAACCATCTAGGCTGCTTCGTTCGATCCAAAGTCAACCTTAAGCAAAGATAAGCAGCCACCTTTTAAAGAGGAGAAAAAGCACAAACAGAAACCCCACCGTTCAATACGATGATGGATGGTCCGGGGCGACAAGGTACGCAATTATTAACTGTAACATTAAACAAGCAGTTAACAAAGATGAATCCTCCCGTCTGTATGCAAAGTACACAGATAACTCATTGGTTTGTGAGTGCTCTCTTGTCTGGCAGCCTGAATAAATGACCCTCTTTTCTGAAAAATGAGCCTTCCTGCCTGTGTGGGAGGCCCTAGCAGCCTGGGTGTGACCACGCCCTGCAGGCTGCCCACGGTGAGCGCATCCGATGGGAATTCAGAAAGAAGGAACTGTGATACACAGTGATTTGCCCAGCACCGCAGGCTGATGAGAATCTCTAGTCCATAAGGCTGCTTTGCGATGATCTCATCCCAATATTACAAACCCTCTCGCTGGCCTTTCCTCTTGAATTTCAGCTGCTAGAAATAAGTTCAGTCCATCCTGAAAGGCCTTGCTTGTATACTATCCACATGTACCCATGCAGAAGGTGAACCATGCCAAGGTGAGGTCTAACTTGCAGGTTTTTCTCTTCATTGGGGAAAAAAAAGGGGGGAAACGGGGTGGTTTCTGAGAGGGACAATATGGGGGAGACCTACAAGGCACTTTGTTTAGAAATAACGAGGTGCCTGAGGAAATTTAAATCCCAGGGTCTAGCAAACCTCACCAGCCTGGGATTTTACCAAAGGAAAGGCTAAATAGTTTTATACAAAAATAATGTTCATGTTAGCAGAAGATTACAAAAGGTAAAATCGACCCCATTTTCTCCACACCCTGTCCCACTGCCCATAAGCAACTACTATGAACAGCTTGTTTTCAAATTCTTCTTGTGAGGTTGAATAATGTAATGAAACCTCGCTGGTCTGGTCGATGTCAGATTGAATCTTTTCAGCTTCCACTATACCATGAGGATATACACCAGGAAGAAATCTTCACATTTATACAAACTCCCACATCTCCTTCCTCCTCCTCTTGTGCACTATAGTGTGCAAAAGGTAAAGGGAGCCACGTCAAAGACTTGAAATGTCTATTGGAGCAACATCTGCTGGAGTTGGGCAGCTCCCTATCAGAAGTGGCTAGAACAGCCACCACTCCACCTGGGCGGGAGCACAGCGCAGCAATGCTCTGATTGGCTATAGCTTTCCGAGGTGGTCTCATTTGGGGAAGGCTAGCTGGCTGCGATTGGTTGTCCTTAGGTTTCACCTTCAGATTCAAGTGCAGAGACTCTAGCTTGGGTGTTGGTTTGCTTATCTAAGCTCCCAAGGCATCAGGGCCGCCCCAGTCTACTGGCCTCCTTAAACCTTAGCACCAAATATTATTTATACTTTGCCAAGCTCCACAACATTTCAACCCTCTTCCGTAACTTCTATAGGTCTCCCGTACTGAGTCTATAGGGTAATTCAAAAATACAAAGCATCAAGTCATCTGACTTTATCCTTTTTTTTCTCACTGGAGGACATTCTTCCATTGATTTTTAGGGAGATTGGAAGAGAGAGGGAAAGAAACATTGACGTGAGAGAAACACGTGTGTTGGTTGCCTCCTGCATGAACCCTGACCAGGGCCCGGGCCTGGGAGAAGCCTGTAACCAAGGTACCTGCCCTTGACTGGAATCGAACCTGGGACCCTTCGGTCTACAGGCCGACGATCTATCCACTGAACTATACCAGCTAGGGCTGACTTTATCCTTTTTATAAAATAAAAAAATAAAAAAGCCCTATCTTATACAAAAGAGAATTTTTAAGAAACCAAGTCTAACACGCCCTCATTGCATTTCCTTGTAGCTTTCTACATTCACTAATGCCCTCTTTTTTGTACCCTGTATCATCTTTTTCTGTGGTTTCCTTTTTATTCTGCTAAAATAGCTCCTAAAGTAATTTTTCTTTTTTGTGTATAGGATATCTGAGAGGTAAACTCTGAATGCATGTATGTCTAGAAGTGTTTTAGTTTGGCTTTAACTTGGTTGATGGCTTGTCTGGACATAGAATTGAGATTCAAACCATCCTCTCGTGGAATTTAAAAGCAATGCGTTATAACCATCGCCCCCAGAGCCGCCAATGAAAGCAGTTTCGGTGCGCACACGCTTGCTTCCCTGTAGATAGCGGGCGGTTTTCTCTCCGAGAGCAGGGAGATTTCCTTTCTAACCAAGGTTTTCTGAAATCTATATTTTTCATTAATCCAGGATATATCTTGTTCGATTAATCCAGCTCAGCCTTTCCGTGTGAGGATTCGCCTTCTCAGCTCAGAAAATGATCTTCCATTTTTTCTTGGATTGCTTTATTTCCTGCCTAATGTTTGTTTTCTCCTCTAGAGCTGCAGTTGGTTAGTTGCTGAACCCCTGGGTCCATCCTCATGTTTCTTAATTTGCTTCTCCTTTTTCTACCTCTGTCTCTTTACCTGCGTCCTAGCCCTCACCTTTGCCATCAGCTGGTTGTGTTGATGCCCTGCGTTAGGCCATCCTTCGACATTTTGATATCCACATCGGATTTTTTGATTGCCCGGGTCTAGCTATTATTTGCTGACTGATCACTTTTTCGTACTGACTTTTTTTGTACTATATGGGAACAATCTTCTCTCAAATCTAAAGATAATAACTAGGTGGTGCTGGTTTTTGTTCGTAAGTGTCTTGTGCACCTTGAATATGCTCTGTTGCTCATCTTGGTCCCTTCTCATGCTATCGGGTTTGCCTCAAATCCCATGATTCTTCGTTTTCCAATTAGACTTGTGGACGAAGGGTGATGTGGACTCATTGTGGGCACTATTATCGTTTTCCTCAGCAGTGATGCAAGCCTGCTATGCCAGTGACCTCTCCCCGAGCAGCGCCATGTTTAAATGCCCCTGTTACAGGTTAGCCCCACCCGCCGAGGTGCCGGAAACGTGTCTCTGGGCTCTTTCAGCTTCCACAGCAGCATTCTCTCCATGCGCCTGGCACTGACCCTTCTGGTCTGTCCACTCCAGGCTACTCATCGTGCCCACATGCCTGCCTCTGTTGCTAGACTTCTCTCTTCCCCAGCCAGGGGTGCCAGTTTGGGAGCAGGGCATCAAGCAGGAAGATTTCTGTTCTGAGTAAAACACTAGCCAGTTCAGCCTGGTCAGAACATCAAAGTACAAATGGAGCCCGGCCAGTGTGGCTCAGTGGCTGAGCGTTGTCCCAGGAACCAAGAGGTCACCGGTTTGATTCCTGGTCAGGGCACATGCCTGGGTGGTTATAGGCTCAATCCCCAGTAGGAGACGTGTAGGAGGTAGCCAATCGATGACGTTTCTCTCTCATCTATGTTTCTATCTCTCTATCCCTCTCTATTCCTTTCTCTTTAAAAATCAATAAAAACATATTTTTTAAAAAAAATTAAATACAAATGATTAGTGTAGATGCATCTCATCTAATTTCCCAAGCCACCATCTCCAGGTAACGCCGGCCTTGAAGTGCCTCCAGGTTGTTCCTACTGAAATAATCAGAAGGAAAACATGTACGTATGATGTTTAAGTTGACACATACTAAGTTGCATCAAAAGTAAATGTGAATGCCATGCCCTCACCGAAATAAACACTGAGCAGGACAAACCACGGCGGGATTCTGGGGTCTGCTGGGAGGGAGGCGGAAGGTTTTCTGGACTCTTCCTTTAAAGAGAAATAAATTCCCATTGTCTCCAACTGACCCAATGCCAACCAAAATCTTACTTGTATATTTGTATTCTTTGCTTCTGGGGGAATAAGAACGGAGAAGTATAAGACTTAGGAGTTTCTATTAGCGTTGGCCTCATCGGTGAAATGAATATTTCAGTACCACGCAAGATTTCCCCACTGCACCTCCAAGGCCGGTCTGAGGCAGAACCAAGGACTGTTCTTCGGATGAAAGATCAGTCTGCTCAACCCAAGGACAGCGTTCTATTAAAAACAAGGCAAAAGGAATATGGAGGCAGCAGCTTCCCTCTCTCCAAAGCCACCCGTGACCACACCAGGGCCCCCGAACTGACAAGGATGGTGTGTCCATTTCCTTTCTTTTCTCTCATCTTTAGCCAAGATCACTGGGGGCAGAGCATAGTGTGACTGATGGGGGGCCAGGGATGGAGGCAGCGTGAGCAGAGAGGACCAGCACTCTCTACCATACACCTCCGTTCTACAACTCCCCACACTGCAGTCCATATCTGCCTAGATTCTGACTCCCTCACCAAACTGCAAGTTCCTAAAGGGAAGGATAAATCCTCTCTTTGTTTTCGTATCTCCAGCCCCAGCCCAGTCCTAAATACGCATAATAGTCTGCTATGTGCCGGATATTTTTACAGACACTTGGTGTTCTTCAGTGAACAGAACTGACAAAATGACTGGCTCTCCTGCAACTTGCCTTCTAAAGGGGATGGGGAGGGGATGGGGAAGGGTGGTGTTTGTCCCATAGGAAGCATCAGATAAAACGTTCATGAACGAATGGAATAAATGGCCAGGTGACAGGTAGGGAAGGCCCACAGCCCACTTAGTAAGGGGCTACCCTCCCCATGACAGCCCGGCATCAGTGGCAATCCCAAACGACCTGTGTTTGTGTGAATGCCTCAGGGGGCTCTTGGCAGAGGGTGAGCCTCCTTCTCACCTAGAGCAATGCGGGGCAGGGGGGCAGGGGGGCAGGGGGGCGGGTACATAGCAACTCATCCCAGCAGAACAACCATAGCAGGACCCCCCACCCCTACCCCAACTCCCAGAGGCATTCGCTTCTTCTTGCACAGCCACTCCCAGGACGAGCAGGAAGCTCTTTTCAGAAGCCCTTGACCCTCATCAAGGTGCAAAGAATGCTGGGAGCTTGGAGCACATGTCCCCTGGCCTCCAGCCCCGGGCTCTCCAGCAGCTGCTGTTTGCAGGAAGGAGGAGGGCCGAGCAGATGGATGGTTTGCTGACGGCCTCAGAATACTTCCTGGGCACAGGAAGCAGGGTGATTGCTGCTCATGCCGCTGCTGTGAGGCGCCCGCTCCCCCGGAGGACTGTGCTCGATTAGGAGACTAAACCCAATTGTCCCCGAGACAAAGTCTCTGATTGTGGAGAGTCTGTGCTGACTTTGCCGGAGGAGGCCACCTCCTATTTTCAGCCACAGATTGTCACCAGACTGGAGTTAGCATCTCCAGTCCCTGCTGCATCCGTGCCATTCTGCTCTCTGCTTTCTCTACTTACTTGTCAATGTGCAAACACAACACCCACGGGGCAGAGAGGAAAGGTGTTCTCCTGGTTTGCAGATGAGTTGCAAAGGCAGTTGCTTCTTTAGCCCATCAGGTTTGCTACTTCTCTCAGCCTGGCTGGGAACCTTTCCAGTAGCTTCTCAGATACTCTAGACGCCCAACCACTGACTATCAGACTGGGACACAGGGGTCCAAGAAGTTCTCTTCCAAACCCTTACTTCTCCGAGCAGGAATGAGGCCCAGGAAGTGGGTGGTTTTCCGAAAGCCGAGATGCTGCTGCCGTCCTTAGGCTGCTTTTCACGATGCCCAGGAGCTGCCAGCTGCCTGCAAGGGCCCCTGAGCCCCGCTTCCCACTGGTAAATGTGGAATTTCCCAGCTGGAGTCCACATGGGGAAACTGAGGACCAGAGTGAGGAAGGGACGACACAGCCTGGCCAGGCCTGGCCCGAGCACACAGTAGGGGCTCACCTCATGACAGCCGAGTCTGAATCTAAAGGGGAAAATGATTTCATTCATACTCAGAGTGGGGTGAGAGATGCGAGCCTTTGCTTGGGAATCTCAAGCCCTATAATGAACGGTAAGACCTACAATTGCAAAAGCCCAGAGCACCATCTTCCTCATTTCCCATCTTTCAGACAACCCATGAGGAAGGGGTCTTGGGCAGCTAGGGCTGCCTGAGAAAACTGCCATAGACGGGTGGCTCATGAACACCAGAAGTTCATTCTCACAGCCTGGAAGGCTGAGAGCGGGTGTCTGCGGGGGCAGATTCTGGTGAGAGCCTCTTCCGGGTGGCAGACTGCTGGTGGCATTGCAAGGGCACTGATCCCTCATCGGGGCTCCGCCCTCAGGACCTCCCCAATGCCCACCTCCAAAACTCACATGTATCACATGGTAGGGGACAGGGTTTCAACATATGAATTTGGGGGAATAAACTTTTAATGCATAACAGGAGAATAGATGTTTTCCCACTTCCGTCCCCTTTGGCTCTTTGGACATTGAATCATGCAAACGTTTATTTAGTGCCCTTAGGCCTGTGCTAAGCTAGAGGAACCCAGGGATGCATGGAGTCTGGTCACAGAAACTATGGAATTCCAAGGCTGATGGGATGAGAGGTGTGGTGAAGGCCTGGGCAAGGGCTCAGGGCGCACAGAGGAGGAGCCAGGCCATTCAGCTCCCCAGGCTGGGGCGTCGCACACGCCACCCTTGCCCCCACAATGCCAGTGACGCCCGCTTTTAAGCAGAGAAATGACCTGGCCAGTGTGTTTTAGGAGAATCTTTCCAGCATTGAGCACTTCCCAGGCCAGAAATACCCGGAGCGCAGCAGAGAACTTGACAGAGAGGCCACCAGTCCCAGTGACACTGACGGAGTTCCTATGATACACTCCGCCAGGCCCTGCACACCACACGGAGCGATGCTGTTCCTGCTCTGGGAGCAAAACACTCCGGCCAACAGGCAATTAGGTGCCACGGGATCGTGCACTTAGAAGAGGCCACTCCTCCTTGCTGGAGGGTGTCAGCCAGGTGCCCGGATTCAATATTTAAGTGGCATCAGGATGGAGAGGTGGCAG
The DNA here is from genome assembly GCF_028538775.1 of Myotis yumanensis. Lineage (NCBI taxonomy): Eukaryota > Metazoa > Chordata > Mammalia > Chiroptera > Vespertilionidae > Myotis > Myotis yumanensis. The sequence goes on from NW_027223762.1 coordinate 4,201,667, forward strand.
TTAACCAGAAAAAAACGGGTCAGAAGGGGAAGGGATGAGCAGGGAAGGATGTCCTGGGCAGAAGAAATAGCACAAACAAACGCCTGAGGCAAGAGACAGCCTGTCTCCCCAGAGCTGGCCCCAGTTAGTGCAGCCGGAGCTGCAGACAAAACTGGGGCGAGGGACGGGGCATGTTTATTCAACCGAACGGGAACGCTGCAGTGAGGGCGAAACACGGAGGGGGCGGGCACAGGGGCAGCGAGGCCACTGGGACTGGCGCGAGGGGAGTTTGATGGAGGGAGAAGTGTGGGTGGTCCGGACCGATGCTGAAGGTGGGAAAATGATGACGAAGGAAGCAACTGTGAAGAACCCTCTATGTGCAAATGGCAAGGGGCACTGGGTGGGGCTCCAAATCCCTGCACCTGACCTTGCCCCACCACCACCAGTTGGCTCCATGACCTTGAGCAAGTCACTTCACCTCAAGAAATCGCTTCTTCATCTGAAAAAATGAGAGATAATAGCTGTCTGCTCTCACCAAGTTTCACCGAAGAGTCTGCAATGCACCGGCAAGCTGAGCTGCCTTCACAATCCACAGTGCCCTCAGGCAGCACAGAAGCGTCCTACTCCCACGCGGGTAGCATCAGGCCCGACCATTTACCACCCTCCACAGCCAGCCCTCCTCTACACTGCCCAGCCTCGCTCTGCCCATTGCAATGACCTTCCATTTTGCAATGTCCACCCATCACTGACCAGAACGATCTTGCCAAATTGCTCATGTGATCAGGCCCCTCCCTATCTTAAGACCCTTCCCCTCATTCTGGATCAGATCTCAAGCTCCCTAAGACGGCGCACGAGACCTTCCATGGCCTGTCTTCAACCCTCCATTGCCCAACACTGCGAAGCACCACAGCCGAGCTGCACTGTCCGGGATTCCCTGCAGACACCCCCATCTCCATGACTCCGGGCATGTCCCCTTCCCGGGCTGGGCTTTCCCACCCGACATGCTCCAACTCACCCCTCAGGACCTCGCTCAAATTCAATCTTCCCGCGAAGCTTTGTCTAACAGCCCCAGGCGGTTAATATTGCGGTTACCTTTGACTTTGACCAAAACAATTACATGTTCACACTGGAATGTCTACCATTTCCCTTGGGGGAAAAAAAAATGCCCCATGAACTGCTTTTTGAGTTTGATTCTCTCCATTTTCCTTTTAGCCCTGAAATTGTACTGTATGAACATCGCCAAGGCCAGTGTCTGGAAATAATGGTTTCTTCTATCTACACTACCGGCCGGGGCTACGTGACCTTGGAAGAAATGGATATGACCTTTAGGCCATCGCCTGCTCTGTGGGACATTCCTGCGAGTGTGAGAGATTTGGGGCGCGAGGGGAATCGCCTGCCTTTGTTAATTCAAGAGCATCGTCGAGAATTCCCTTCTGCGATGTAAAGTACAATTAGTCAATTATAGTTAATTATATTGTAATAACTACATACGGTGCCAGGTGGGCACCAGCAATATTGGGGATGGGGAACACGCTGTAAAGTACTAGTATATGACTGTCTAACCACGATGCTGTACACCTGAAACTACTATAAAATAATATTGAATGTCAACTGTAATTTTAAAAAATAAAATAAAAATTCTCTTAAAAAATGGATGAAAGGAAAAGCAAAAAATAAAAGAGGGAGACTTCCCTCCCTTGCCCTTGCGGTGCTCCGCACAGCCTGTGCCCAGGACTTCTCATGCGCTCCACTTCCTGGCCCCCACAGAAGGCCTAAGTCAGCGGGTCGCGACCCCTTTGGGGGTCGAACAACCCTTTCACAGGGGTCACCTAAGACCATCGGAAAACACATATATAATTACATATTGTTTTTGTTATTAATCACTATGCTTTAATTATGTTCAATTTGTAACAATGAAATTGGGGGTCACCACAACATGAGGAACTGTATTAAAGGGTCGCGGCATTAAGAAGGTTGAGAGCCACTGGCCTAAATGCTCAGGGCCCAGGAGTATGGCTGTAGCTCCATAGGTCCCAGCCCTCACACTAGTTTGTGAGACATGATTCGCTCTCGGTTTAGAAATGTTCATTGAATGAATGCTAATAGTGAACATTTGCGGGGTGCTTACTATGCACCAGGCACTGTGCTAGGTGCTTTCTGTGTAGTAACTCATTTAATTCATACAATAACCCTGTGAGATAGGCATTATAGTTATCCCCATTGTAAAGATGAGAAAACTGAGTCCAGTGTGTAGAAGCCTGATTTAGAACCACAACACCCTGGCCAGAGAGCCCATACCTCCACCTCTCTATTACCCTGCCTCTCATGGTAAATAAGTAGGCCATCTGTGAGTCCTATTGTAATGAAGCTCGTTAGCCTTTTACCAGTTCTGAGAAAGAAAGAAGTCAGGTAGGTTTAAATGCTGCAAATGATATCATTGAGAAAGTGAAGATACAACCCACAGAATGGGAGAAATTATTTTTAAATATTCATCTGAGAAGGGACTTGGACCCAGAAGGTAAAAAAGAAGTGACTCCATTTTTGATGTGTGATAGCTCTCAAGCCCCACCACCCCATTCCCTGTTGCCGAACATCTGATGAAAAAGCCCTGAGGATTCACGAGGACCCTCCCCCTAGCTCTGTCCCCTTAAACTCAAAAAAAGGAAAAGTCTGTCTTCCTTCCCTACTGTCCCAAACCATGTCTGGGCTCCTTTGGGGGGCTCCCCTGCTCCCTCAGAAAGCCCAGCTATGTGAGTAACAAAGCTTTTCACATCCTCTCCGTGGCCGTGTGGTGTTACCAGGTTGACGCCAGTGGGGAAGCAGGGGACTCGGTTAGAAGGTCTGTAAGGAGGATTCTCAGAAAGGTTCGGGGGCCTCTAGGGGGACCTTGCCGAAAGCAGCAGCCCCTGCCTTGACTTTTCCAAACAAGTCCGAGCCCCTGGGTCTTTTGTAGGGTCTCTGTTTAGTCTTTTAGACCCGACCTTGTAGAAGCAATGCTTTCTCAAGGATGCTTACCCTACTGATTGTACCTAATAGTTAATTTTAGTTCAAGCTGTTGTGACAATAAAAAGTCTAAGGAGGCAGGCGAACGGGGCTTTTCTGGCTCCTTATGCCAACTAGCCCCTTAGCTTCTCTTTCACAGAAACGTACATCAGAGTAATCATTCATCCGTTTTCAGGGTCTGCTGGTCAGCCCCGGCAGACACCCAAACCAAATTTTAGATGTGGGTGCATCCCACTTCCATAGAATAACCACAACACAAGATAAATACAGAAATCTTATAACTGGACAATAAAAAGACAGAGAATCCAATTTGAAAATTGGCCAAAAAAGATTTGAATAGACATTTCTCCCAAGAAGATGTGCAAATGGCAAGCAAGCATAGAAAGAGAGGCTCACATATTTAGTCATTAGGGAAATGTGAATCAAAACCACAGTGAGGCACCACTTTGCACCTCCTGAGATGGGCTATCACCAAAGAGGCAAACACTGGGTCTTGGTAAGGATGACAAGAAATCGAAACCCGCACACGTTGCGGATGGGAATGCAAAATGGTGCAGCTGTTTTGGAGAACAGCTTGGCAGTTCTTCAAGTTGTTTAAACATAGGAGTTATCTACAGCTCAGCAATTCCACGCCTAGATATATATGCAAGAAAAATAAAAACATGCATCCACTCAAAAACTTGTACAGAGATGTTCATGGAGACATTATCCAAAATAGCCACAAAGTGGACACATCTCAGAGGTCCATCAGTTCATGAGTGGATAAATAAATATACACCCATATAGTGGAACATTATTTGTCCATAAAAAATAATGAAGCACTGATACAAGCTACTATATTATGCTAAATGAAAAAAACCAGTCACAAAATATTGCTTATTATAAGACTCCATTTATATGAAAAATATAGAATAGGCAAATACATAGAAACTGAAAGGAGGCTAGTGCTTGCTTAGGGCTGGTGTGGGGGGGGGCGGACTGCTTAATGTACATGGAGCTTCCTTGGGGGCTAACAAAAACGTTCTAAACTTGCAGTGATAGTCGCCTAACGAAGCATCTACTAAAACTGTTGAACTGTATAATTTAAATGGGTAAACTCTATGTAAACTATATCTCACTCAAATAAAGATGTTTTAAAAAAAAACAGTGAAGAAAGGATAGTCCTGTAGACAATGGTGCTGGAGCCTGGCCAGTGTGGCTCAGGCGGTTGAGTATCATCCCATGTACCCAAGAGGTCACCGGCTCCATTCCAGGTCACGGCACACCCCCTGTTGTGGGCTTGATCCCCAGTAGGGGGCATGCAGGAGGCCACTGACTCATCGATATTTTTCTCTCCCTCTCCCTCTCCCTTCCTCTCTAAAATAAAAACAAACAAACATTTTTTTTTAAAAAAAGAAGGCAGATAAAAAACAGGTTTCTAAAATCAAAATTTAATCACCATGCACTGAAATGAACCCAAACGGCATTGCGCATCTAGTATGGACCAAACTTTCCCACATGGGATAGCTCACCGACCCTTGCAGGCTAAACCAAGTCAGGTGACTTCCTAAGGTTGCACCGGCAGAAGCTGTGGGACCAGATGCAAATCCTGGCATCCATCACCCCCAAAGCAGTGTTACCTCAGAGAAACCACTCGGAAAGGACCCTCAAGGAAGAGAGAAATGGGGAGTTGGCAGACGGGGGCTCTCTGACTAGTAACCCAAGTTGATGAGCGGCCCAAAGCAGGGACCCCTCTGCCCTCCAGGCCCTCGGCACGTGCTGAGGCACCCAGAGGCTTGGGAAACAGGAGCGATAGCCGACGATGACAATTGACAGTGACACTTGGCTGCGAGCATCGCACATGGAATGGGAAAAGGACAGCGCGTCCTTGAAGCCTTGCCCTGATCAGGGCCTTTGCGCACCCTGTGATGGGCGCACCCGCACCGGGGAGTCTCATGAAACGTTCTTAAACCCCGTCTCGGGGATTCTGGTCACGCAGACGGGTCGGGGGCTGATATGAAAGTAAAGCTTTCGTGGAATGGCATCCAGCCCTGAGGTGGCATTTCAGAAGCATCGGTCACCCTGGCCCTGCACCTGGGACTGGGACGGGCTAGCGCCCTCCTGACGTGACGAGTGGCCACCCGGTGACAGACACCTCGCCCCCAAACGTAAATCCGCGCTGCATCCAACAGTCCTGAACCCGCTTTTGAGTTACGGCATCTAAAATTCTTACATAAAATAAGCCTCTGCAATCAAAGGAGTGACAACCTGGGAATATGTTGAAAAGTAACATTGATTTTATTTTTAAAAGGAATTTTAAAATGGGCTTTAAATATGCACATTCGTCTGATTTAAAATATGCCTTTTGACAGACGTAGGTAAAGCAGCTGAGAAGATGGGAAAAAAAAAAAGAATTTAAAGTGTATCCGGGGCTTTAAATTCAACGCATCGTGGGCCTCACTGACAGGCGCACACAGAAACAAGAGGCTTCAAACCACAGCACAGGAACAACGAGAACCAAAGGCAGAGGGAAGTGAACAAACAGGACACAGCGAGTCCTTTATTCCCCAGAATATTCTTAGTTTATTACTTGTTCTTAAAGTTCTCGGTGCGTCATTGTAACCGGGCACACGTGCTCCTCGGGAATTCTGGGGCTGACTTGCTTCGGTCAAGTTTGCTGGGAGGAGGTAACTGTCTCCCTGACACGCATTTAGCTACTGAATCAAGCTCATCTCGGCCTCTGGACACCCTGTTAATGGCTCAAGCTGATTTCTCCAGCTTTGTTCCCACAACCCCTCTGGCAGAAAGGCCACTCCCCCATCTCCACGCGCCAAATCCTTCCTTCCCATCCTTCAAGACACACAGCAGTACCAACTCTCCCCCCAGTGTTTTTTTCAGATTTCCCATGACCGAGAATCATCTCCTCCCTCCCTGTAATTTCCACAGCATTTTATCCGGACACGCTCACAACCACCTTCTGTTAACAGTTGGTCTTAACTGATGTGAGCCCATCTTATGTCCCCCACTGTACATTTTGTCCCTCCTCCTGGCCTCCCTCCCATTCTCCATTCCCGGGAGGATGTGATTGGTCAACGCCCAGGGAAACATATCTGTGTTTGTCCGGACTCGTCCATCATTGCTCTGGAGAAAGGTTCGGGCCTGAGGTGTTTGTGTGCATCACTTACTCTGAAAACCTTGGTAAGGAAACAACGAGTACATCTCCCGTCTCCCAGAATGAGGTGGAAAAAAAAACACACACACACAAAAAAAAACCAAGAGCCCTAACCGGTTTGGCTCAGTGGATAGAGCATCGGCCTGCGGACTCAAGGGTCCCAGGTTCTATTCCAGTCAAGGGCATGTACCTTGGTTGCGGGCACATCCCCAGTGGGGAGTGTGCAGGAGGCAGCTGATCAATGTTTCTCTTTCATCGATGTTTCTAACTCTCTATCCCTCTCCCTTCCTCTCTGTAAAAAATCAATAAAATATATTTAAAAAAAAACAAAACAAGAAACGTTACCCCCAAAGATGTCACCATATTTCTGGAAGCCTTGAATTATCTAGGAAAGAACTTGTCACACAGAAGAGGCTCAAAAAAGTGCAATGAGTGAATGAAAGCTAAGTGCCTAGGAATCCTTGATGCAGAGAAAGGTATGAGTATATAGCAGTGTGGAGTGGAAAAGGCAGTCATGAGTGGGTTCAGAGACAATGACTTTGCTGGTGGGGGAAACAAGAGAAATATGGTGGACCTAGCATTGTCACCAAGAACACCGGCCACAGTGCCAGGAGTTGGCCGATGTTAGACCAGCAGTGAATTCAATTTACTCTTCTGGGTCAACAGTTTCTCCCAACAAGTCCCTGCTTATTGTCCCTGTTTTCAGGAAATGTTTTATGAATCATTTTTTTAAACAGAAAACTCATAAACTCTCAGGACTGAAGAGGACCGTAAAGTACATCTAGTTGGGGGCCCATTCTGTGTCTGAGAAGCCTGGACCAGATCCCTTCCAAGCAGTCATCCATTCTCTGCTGGGACATCTGTCTCCTGGGATGGGGGGGGGGGGGGGGGGGGGGGGCAGAATTCTAAGAATAACCTCCCAGATGCCACAGCCCTTCGTCTCTGAGTCCTGTAAGTACTACTTCCAGGGCTGCAGCCTGTTATATAGCTCAGTTGGCCTTTCATAAAAGGAGACTGCATGGATGGACCTAACGTCATCACACAAGCCCTTCAAAGCAGAGAACGTTCTCTGGCTGGTGGCGGAGGGAGACGTCGCAGAGATTTCAAGCAGAAAAAGACTCAACCCCCCATTCCTGGCCTTGAAAACGATGGGAACAACAAGCCAAGGCCTGCAGGTGGCCTTCGGAAGCTAAAAAGGACCTCCAGCTGATGGCCAGCAAGGACCTCAGTCCTACAACCTCAGGTAACTGAGTTCTGCCAACACCCTAAATGAGCCTGGCATCGATTCTCCCCCGGAGTCTCCAGCTAAGAGCCCAGGCCAGGCAACATCTCAATTTCTGGCCATATAAGGCCTGCTAAGCAGAGTGACCTGCTAAGCCTGCCTGGACTTCTGACCGGATAGCTGAGACCATAAAAAGGTGTTTCTTTAAGCTGCTAAGTGTGTGGGAGTCTGTGGGGGGTTGGCAGCAATAGAAAATGAATGTACCTCCAAGGACACGAAGTCACTCTCTCCAGTGGCAGCCTCTTCTATCTTGGGAGAGCTCAGCTCAGTAGAAAGTTCTTTTTCAATCCACAAAAGATCCCTTCCTGTGACACACATCGCTCCTGCTTGTATCACCTGGATCACTTAGAGCAAATGCAGTCCTTCTTCCATGTGACAGTCCTTCAAAAACGAAAGATGGGCTCCCTGTCACAACCTCAGTCCCTTTCAGCATCCTTTATAATGCACGGCTTTGAGCACATCTGCCAGCCTGTTCATCATCCCATGAGTGTGGCCTCATCCATCCAGGTAACTCATACAGGGAGGCCCTCACGGAGAATGCTTGCTGGCTCTGCGCTCTCTACGTGGCTCAGGCCGGCACCACCAACTCTCTGTGGCTTGAAGCCTGGGTCCCATGTACATGGTGATTGGTGTTGCAAGATGGATTACCTTCTAGCTTCCAGAGAGAAACTGCCTTTATCCAGACACCGTTCCATCATGACTGGGCCAGACACCATTCCATCATGACTGGGCCAGACACTGTTCCATCATGACTGGTAGGGAAAAAAATGATTCCGAAGAAGTCTGAGCTCTCAATTCCCTTATCCTGGCTTTGCCCCTTGTCCCCACCATAGGCAAGATTTCAAATGAAAATAGCCATCTTCTCAGAAATCCCGCATTCCACACCACAGTACCTGGAATGACAATCAGTGGCACCTGACCCGAGCTGGGACAATTTGTGTCCTTCCCTTGGCTTTTATAAATAGAACTAGAGGTCCAGTGCGTGAAATTCATGCATGGGTGGGCGGGGGGTGGTATCCCTCAGCCCAGCCTGCACCCTCTCTAATCTGGGACCCCTCAGGGGATGTCCAACTGCCAGTTAGACACCCCTCTCACAATCCAGGACCACTGGCTCCTAACCACTCACCTGCCTGCCTGCCTAATGCCCCCAACCACCCTCCCCTGCTGGCCTGGTCACCCCCAATGGCCCTCCCCTGCTGGCCTGGTTTCCCCCAATGGCCCTCCCCTGCTAGCCTGATTGCCCCCAACAGCCCTCTCCTGCAGGCCCAGTTGCTCCCAAGGGTCCTCTCCTGCCGGCCTGATCTCGCCCTCAACTGCCCTCCCCTGCTGGCCTGGTTGTCCCTAACCCCCTGCCAGCCTGATCTTGCCCCTAACTACTCTCCCCTGTCAGCCTGATCTCACCCATAGCTGCCTCTGCTTTGGCTCCCACCACCATGGCATTGTCCGAAAGGAAATCAGACATCTGGAAGATGGCCGGTTGACCCAGTCTAATTAGCATATTATCCTTTTATTAGTATAGATAAGAGAACAGGGTCACGTTCCTCTTAATTTGAGAGTCCACTGTGTCTCATTGGGTGCTAATCTCCTCTTGGGGGACCTGACTGGCCCTACTCCAATTTTTCAGTAGGCATCCTTTTTAAGTGGACCTACTTTTAGTTTGTCAAAAACATGAAGTTGGAGGGTTTGAAGAAGTCTGGGTAGAAATGCGTTCATGTCCCCTGTTTGCTCTCGGGGAGAGTAAAGCCCTCAGAGAACAAGTGGCTCTCGGCAAGTGTCTCCCGTTCTACTGGACACATCCCTCGCCCACTCGCCCGTATGCTGCCATGCCCCTGTGCCTTCGCTTGTGCCGTTCCCTCCACTGGAACTCCTTTCCTTCTCTTCTCCTCGTACCAAAACTCTGTCTGTTCTCTTCACACTCCACCTGGAGATCATCTCCTCAGTGAAAGCCTTCCCCGTCCTTCCAAAGCAGAATGACTCGTGTCCTTCCCTTGGCCTGTTTCCATCTCTCAAGTCTGCGGCATTCCGGAAGCCTCGCGCAGGGGATGTATCACCATGTGCCTTGCATGGAAGCTCACTCTGGTGAACTGGACCTTCTCCTCCTCCGAGCGCGGGCTTTGGGGGGGAGGGGCAGGAATTGTATCTTTATTCATCTTGGAAACTCTCACTGATTCTGCCCGGCGAAGCTTTGCATGTATAATGATTAATCGATATTTATTGAATTCAATCAAGTTTTACATTAGTAGAGACTAATCTCAAAATAATTTTTTCTGTCCACATATTAGAACTCTAAAGAAAGGTTAAAAGAACTAGAATTGCTTTTCTGGGTAGAAAGTAAACACACACACACACACACACACACACACAGAATACAGTGCTGGCTTTGAGTATACCTGGCACATAGTAGGTAGACAATTAACACGTGTTAAATTGGATGGCAGGACCACAGCTAGGAATCAGAAGAATCAATTTCTGGATGCCCCCTCTTTCCAACAGGTACACTCCCTCCCATGTATACCTTTGCCTTGTACTCCAGTAAAAGACAGTCTTTTTGACATTGCACTTCAGGGATGCTCCCTCCCTCCACCCCAATACTCCAGCCCCAATATAACACCTGGCATGTGTATGAGAAGCCGCCTCTCAATCTCACTTTCTGCACATCCTCAGGGTACACGGGGGGATTCAGATTGTAGAACTTGAAGATGAGGTGCATGGAGAGCTATTTTCTGCCCAGTTCCATCAGTCACAGCCAGGGTTGGGGGAGGAAGTGTTCATTTTTGTGAGTCACTGTTTATCTGTCCATAAATTTAGTAATGAAATGCTTCTGCCACAGGGATGTGGAGAAATTTCATCTTTGCTTATAAAATCCCCGGGGCATGTTTGGATACAAAGTGCAATAACATGATAAAATATCGCCCTGGTATTGCCATCTCCAGGCCTGGCACGCATTCCTGCTGTAGGAGAAGCAAAGGAGGCTGATGGGAAAGATAAGGAGTGAGCTTTGCTCACGTATTTAAATGAGGGGTTTCTTTAAATAGCCATTGTTTGTTTGCCAGTGTGCTGCTGTTTGGGACTGAGAAAGAATATCTGTCAGTAGCTCCGTTTATTGGCAGTCAGGGCAATCATTCAGTAGGAGTGAAAACAGCTACAATTTATTAAGCATCCCTTTCTAGCCCTGGCCGGGTGGCTCAGCTGGTGGGAGTGTTGTCCTGTGCACCAAAGGGTCTCCTCCCCAGGTCGTGAGTTCGATCCCCGGTCGGATGCATGCTGGAGGTAACCGGTGAGAGTTTCTCTATGGGTGGCTGCCTTTCTGAACTTCTGAATCCTCTGTACCAGAGATTTTGAACTGTTTTCATCTCATGACACATAAACTAGTTACCAAAATTCTGTGGCACACAAAAAAATAAAAAAAAGTATAATTTTGATTCATTCACACCGGATAGCTATTGGCTGTTGCCATTTTTTCATTGGACAAGCTAAGGGAAAAGATGCCCCTAACTAAATAGTCAGGCAGTGCATGTTTTAAACATTCTTGCTGCACACTGAAAATCGCTGCTCTGTGCCTTAATTTGAGACCGCTGACATAAATTTAAAAAATCCACTGCAGTTAAGAAATTCTTATTAATTCTGAAATAGTGTGTGGGAATTAGTGGGTTTGAATCCTTAGAAATCTCCACACTACTGAAGATCTGATATGAGGCACACCATACCCTCTGCGTTAACTGAAGCTATAGCCACAGCAACATGAGTAACTGACATCGTTCAAGATCCTTTAAACATCATACATTTGGGTTGGGTTTACATGTAAGTTGTGGGTGTTAATCACCTTGTCAACAAGGTACTGCTCTGAGTGTGCATTCCAGCTAGGAGTCGGCTTACAAACAGCCCAGAGCCAGTAAAACTGCCAGCTCTCAGAGGCTTACGTTTCTCACAGGTGTACCTTGGGGCAGCATAATTGGGGGAAATAAGCTATTTTCAACTCCCTCACTGAAAAGATCTGGATCGGAATGTTCCATCATAATTCCCATGCTAATATCTCCTGCCAACGTATAGAAAATAAATCCACAACAGTTCCGAGAGAGTGTGTAACACCACCAAGTAGAATGATGTTTAAAAATTAATTTAACGCACTCAGCCCTCCCCCGCCGAGGACACGCTGGATAAACTCTGGCTTGCAGTGTAATACCTTCGACCGATGGGAAGAAACGGTGTGCTCCATACATAACACATCCCATTCTTCTCTTCAATTCCCCACTATTTCCTGATTTTTTAAAAGGAACATAGCAGAAGTATTTTGCATCAAGACCTTTCTTATATTGCACAGTAATAGTTTTCATGCGCTTTTGAAGAAATTGATAATAACCTGCTTCATTTGCAGAAAATACACCATCGCTTGTCTCTCCAAGTTTATTCCCTTGAACTTGGCATTAACGTCAGTGTTAGATAATCAAGAATTCTTCCTCGCCCTAGCGGGTTTGGCTCAGTGCATAGAGCATTGGCCTGCGCACCAAAGGGTCCCGGGTTCGATTTCGGTCAAGGGCATGTACCTTGGTGACAGGCTCCTCCCTGGCCGGGGGGCCCTGATCAGGGTGCATGCTGGAGGCAACCAATCATTGTGTTTCTCTCACATTGATATTTCTCTCTGTCCTTCCCTCTCTCTTCCACTCTCTCTAAAATATCAATGGAAAAATATCCTTGGATGAGGATTAACAAAACAAAAAAAAAGAAAAAAAAAAGAATTGTAGGAAAGGTGGCTAGTTTGTCATTATGAAAATGAAAATGAAATATAAAATCTGCTTAATAAAATGTCTTACACACACACACACACACACACACACAGGCTTTTTAAAAAGCATCATTTAATCATTGCAGAAGCCCTCAGATTCCACAGCATAAAACTTCATAGGCTTTAGGTGATAATTTTTTTAAAATTCTAAATTCTGAAAAACCAAAAATAAACACAGAAAAGACTTTTGGAAGGCTATTATTTTATCTCCTTGTCTCCTGGCAAGCCAATGTTCCAATTATTCTCTGCATAGAAAGAGCTCTAAACTTAGGTGTGACGTGATTTCAGATAATCAGTCAACTATTTTTTTAATCCTAGCAAATTCCGGTTAATAATAACAATAACCTGGCCCATGAAGCATCATATCCTTCAAAAGATCCAATGTATTTTAAATAAAACAAAATTGTACCAACAGGAATACTCTGATTTCTTATTTAGCACAAATTTACTTGGCAAGTATCAATTGTGTCACTGCGTAATAAGTGTCTGGAATTCTTTAAGATTATTAAAGCACTGATTCCAACTAACAGTATCTATGTTCACAAGAGTCTTGTCGATTTCTCTCAGCAAGTGACACAAATAGCACAGTCTTTTTTAAATTAAAAGTAATATTTTACTTTGTTGTGCTAGATTGAAATTTAAGTGCTGCATTATACATAGTGTGACTTGATACTGACATAATTTCTTTTTTTGACAAATATGTATATATATCATAAGATCACAGACTAGAATCAAAAGGTACCTTAGACATTATATCCATATCTTTTGGAAATTTTACTATCCAGATAAATAAAGATATAGAAATAAGTTATTTTAGGAAAAATTCTTTGTTAAAACATCAAGTGGGCAAAAAGGGAAACACTAGTACTAGTAGCTTTAACATAATTTTTTTTGATAATTAGAGTAAGATAGGCTGATTATCAAAACCCGGAAAGCATGAAAGGAAAAAGGCTATACTACCCATAATTTTACCACAAAGAGTTTCCTTTATGCATAGAGCTAAAAACAGAATTAACCCAAATACCCAACAGTAGGGAAATGTTTAAATACATTTTAGTATAATGTTTGCTCTGTTTTCTATGCATTTATTACTGAGTTGATGTCTCACCCCAGCATTCAAACGTTGATGAATCCTGAGGTGGGTTTCCTAGCCTCCTCTCTCTTTCCCTCCTCCTGGCCTGCCTCCCATTCTCAGTTTCTGCTAGAATATAATTAGTCAACCCACGGGGGAAAAATTTGGATTTGTCCTGACTTGTTCACCACTGGTCTGCAGAAAGTTTCAGGCCTGAGTTGTTGGCACACATCATCACCCCGAAAACATAGGTAAGGGAACAATTACATCCCCTTCCTCCCAGAATGACATGAAAAAAACAACAAATTTTCACCAATTCTTTTCTTGATATTGTCCCTATCTTCCTAAATGGGGTGGTATCATTGAGGCTTATGTCCATTTGTAAGAAAAGATTACTCTTAACTGGAGGGATAGTAGCTTTTGTCTCTATAAGTCCAATGACAAATGTGAAACATAACATCAAAATGGACCCGTCTACCAAAAGCCAGGGCAAGAACACACTGTAAATGGCGCACAGCTTCCTCTTAATTAAAACACTTTTAAAAACGAGTTGATGATACTTCTCTTTTAATTCAAGTAGGATCTGTGAAAAAATTAATTACACTGAATCCCTCCCTTATTATTGTCAATGACCACTAAGAATGTTAATAGAAGAAAATTACAAAAATAGCAGGCAGCAGGGAAGGAAGTCTCTTTAATAAATGGTGTCAGGGAAACTGGGCAGCCACATTCAAAAGAATGACACCGAATCACTATTTTATACCACATAAAGCAACCCAAACTGGATTAAAGACTTGAACTCAAGATCCAAACCCATAAAACTCCCTAAGGACACATAGGCAGGAAGCTACTTGATGTGTTTTGGTTTCTTTTTAAAGATTTGACACCAAAAGCAAAGGCAGCGAAAGCATCTATGGGAAGAGTAGACACCACCTTTCACATGGGTTAAGCAGACATGCTGCTCATATGTGCCTATGAAACAGGACGTTGGGCTCATACGTTTTAGAACCACAGATCTTAAAGCAGGAAGAGGCTTTTATGATAGTTGCCTGGAACGTTTATATCAAAGAAAGTCCTTTTAAAGCTCAGAAGAATCTCTAAGCCCATATTAAATATCGATACTTATTTGAACGCCCTCACAACCAAAGAGATGCAAATTTATGTAAGGACATTTTTCACCTATTGAATTAGCCCCAATTTAAACTTTTATAATCCCCAGTTCTGAAAACAGGACCATGGAGTGGTCATGCTCATAACTTGCTAGTGGTAGAAGGAATAGCATACATTTGAGGGGTGACTCCTCAGGACATTGAACCCAAAGAGATCACCCTAAATTCAGAAAAACAAGTCTTCCTAGCAAATCATCACTGCAGCATCCAACATGGACCAAAACTGAATACAATCCGAAGTCCAACCACAAGGTAATATATATGTAAACTACGGTGCACACACTTGTAACAATATTACACTGTCATTAAAAAGGATGCTTGCAAAAGTAGTAGTAAGAGAATGAGTGTGCTATAATCCTATATAATAAAAGGGTAATATGCAAACAGACTGAATGGCAGAACAACCGAACAACCAATCAAAGTGTAATATGCTAATGATATGCTAAGGCTGCTCAACCACTCACTATGACGTGTACTGACCAACAGGGGGCAGACACTCCAACCAGTAGGTAAGCTTGCTGCTGGGGTCTGGCCAATCGGGACTGAGCAAGAAGGCTGGACACATGCTGGAGCCCTCCTGCAGTCCCTCCCCGGCCTGATCATGCACCGGTGGGATCCCTCAGCCTGGCCTGCACCCTCTTGCAATCCAGGACCCCTCGGGGGATGTCAGAGAGCCGGTTTCCGCCAGATCCCACAGGCCACTCTCCTTGGGAAGGCACCAGACACGGGGCTTATGGCTGGTGAGCGCTGCTGTGGCAGCATGAGCCTCTCCCGATCAGGACTGATTGGGCGCGAGCCTGAAGCAGGCACAGTGGAGTGGGATGAGCGGGAGCAGCAGGTAGGAGCTGTAGGTGGCATTGGATTGCAGGTTTCAGCCAATCCCTGCAGGCCACCCAGAGGAATCCCACCCATGCACAAATTCGTGCACCACGCCTCTAGTTTTAAATAAAAAGGCAAGGCATACATGGGCAAAAAACCCCAGCATCATTACAACTCTATATTAAAAAATTCTGTGTGCATAAAGCAGACTAACAAGAAATAGATCAAAGATTTACCAGTTTATATTTGGGTAATGAGACTATGGGTAATGTTTCTTTTTCTCTCTCCTTTTTTTTTCTATTATTCCCTATCTTCTGGTTAATTTTAAATGACCCTTTTTCTCCTTGCATTTCTTAAATTGCTAAAACAGCAAGAATACTGGTCACTCAACTGAAAATTTCAGGCACAAAATGCACAAGCAGGATTGCATCTTGGAAGGCTAAAATAAAATTAATTAATAACAAGATCAACATTAATAATAGTATCTTACATTGAGTAACATGCTTTTAACTGCAAAATATGATCTTTTATCTCCCAAGTCCTGACAGTTTTAAATCTCTAAAGTAGATTAAATCATTTTATCATCTTTTTTTTTTATTCAACATATTTACTGAGCATCTCTTGGATCAGACCCTGTGATGTGTGAAGGGAACACAAAAAAATAAGATGTGGATCATGAAATTGAAGAGCTCACAGGCTAAAGAAACAAATGGAGAAACAGACACTGGTGACAAGCAGAGAGGCCGTGGGAGGGACTAAACCTGCCAAGGGGAGCAGGGGCCCAGGAGCCTGGTTTGAAGCAGGAGTGGGAGTCTGACAGCTGGGCAGGAGGAGGGCCGAGCCATGTGTCACCCATGGACTTGATGACACAGAGGAGGGGGCATGACGGACTCCCCGTGTGCATGGGGGAGGGAGTGGGGACACAGAAGAAACTAGGTCAGACTTCACGCGTGACTCCCAGCTTAAGAGTCAGGGCTGGGGTTTGACCAACAACCTTGAACTTACTCCATCAACCTAAGAAACATATTAGATTTGGAATTTAAGGACCAGTCTGGTTCATGTCTCTGCTCTAGAAGGACTGCCTTGCGGAGTTCGCTGCTCATACGAGGGATGCCTTCCCCGCAGGTTGTAAAGAGCTAATGAAATAATGGCTGGATGGCCGTGTCCTCTGTGAACTCCAGGGATGTGAAGTCCCTTAATGCTCTTCTGCCCTGTTTTATAGGGACCGCACCCTTCCTTTTGGAAGTTGCATAGCCGTGGTCCAGACTTGAGCTGGTTTAAGACTCCCCAGGTGACTCCAGTGCACAGCCAAGTTCAAGTACCAGTGCTTGAGTGCCTGGCCTAGGACCAACTGCATCAGGATGGCTTAGGGGCCTAGTGGAGATGCAGAATCTCCAGCACCTCCCAAACCTGCCATGTGAGACTCTTCTTAACAAGCTCTCTGGGTTATTGGTGTACATCAAGCAGGTCAAACTTGCGGCCCATGGCCCACGGGCCAATTGCAGCCTACAAAGAATATTTTTGCGGCCCAGCTAATATAATGGTATGTAAGAAACATTTTAATAAAAATTGTGTAACTTGATTTTTACAATATTCAGTTATACATAATTATTAATAACGAACTACAACATTCGCTAATGACTGATTACTAGTATAATCGTGTTGCATTCATCTCCCTTACACGCAGGCACACCATTTCTCTCCACTAATACTAGCAGCCAATATTTTAGCAGCTGATGGCCACATCATTAGTCTTGGACTGACTTGTTTGGTGTGCGCAACAGGAAATATTTTGCTTTTGGAGAACAAGAAAAATAGGTTTATTTGCATTACACTTATTAATTTGTGCAGTTATTCAGTGTCTGGTAAGTTAATGTTCAAGAAAAAAATTAATTTTTATTAAAATGTTCTATTATTTTATGTTAACGATGACTCATTTATTTCAGCCCTTTGTATTCAGCATGTCTCTATCGAAATAAGCCTATGTTTCTATGAAAATTGAAGCTTTTGTTTTTTTGCGGCCCACATACACTTAAACCTTGTTTATTTGGCCCGTGCTAGCCTTTGAGTTGGACATGCTTGGTGCACATTAAAGTATGAGAAGCACTGCTCTGCCCAGGCTCATTCATTCAGCCAACAGTCTCCAAGTCCTGGCTCCAAGTTGGCCCTCAGGACACAGAGGGATGAGCCCCAGTCCCTCCTTCAAGGACTGGCTCTCTGGTAAGCAGGGCAGGCAAGGCAACAGGTCACGGAGAAAAGACCCCTTTCTCTGAGAGGGTGGGGATGGTGAGTCCTGGTCAGGGCAGGCTTCCCAGAGGTGGAGAAGTGGTAATGGACCAGGCGGACACCACGGAGTTCGGTGTGGGCCACGTTGGCTTGCCCAGGCAGCAGGCTTGCGGTTTGGAGGTCTGAAGTGAAGGGAGGAGGTCCAGATTGGTGACATAATGTGTGTGAAAATGCTCTGTAAACTGTAAGTCATTATGCAAATGGGAGAATTTATATTAC
Source organism: Myotis yumanensis (assembly GCF_028538775.1). Taxonomy (NCBI): domain Eukaryota; kingdom Metazoa; phylum Chordata; class Mammalia; order Chiroptera; family Vespertilionidae; genus Myotis; species Myotis yumanensis. Next base: position 4,219,430 of record NW_027223762.1, read on the forward strand.
TGCTCCAAGTCCTAGTGGTCTTTCTCATAGCAGAGTCTTCAGGGAATTAAGCTGGTAACTATAGCGAAAGCAAACCCCCAAATCCAGATGGATTCTCAGCTCTGTGCTAAAGTCCTTGCAAGTACAATGACAAGGACACCATGCAGGGAGGCACAGTCTGACCACAGGCCATCTAACCAGGGTGACCATACATCCTGCTTTGCCTGGGACAGTGTTAGCTACGCCTGTCACCCCAGCACAGTTTCTATGATGCCTCCACACACTCTCAGAAGTGCCCTGCTGTGGGTGATTAGAATATATGGCCATCCTGTGTTAGATCCAATAGCTCTTAAAAAAATAAATGCAATTTCTTCATGTTTCAGGACACGGCCCAGGGCTGCCCCCAGCAGGGATGGGGGCCAGGCTTGAGCAGGGTCAGCCCTGAATCCAGGTGTTTTCTTTGCTCTAAGAAGCCCCAGACACAGTGCATGTCCCTCCTGGGGTCCTGCATCCATCAGGCGTGAGTCAGGGCCTCCCAAACTTCCAGGTGAGCACTTGGCAGGTGGCGAAGGATCCCATCAGCCATTGATTTGGTCCTGGGCTGGGGTGGGGGGTGGGGTGCAGTTGAGGGTGGGAAGATGCAAACCATGACAGTCCACCATCCCAGAAAGGCCTCGCATGACCCCAGCATCTCAGTGCTCCTCTGTCCCCTTCCACCAGAGACCACAGCTGCCAACACCCAGCTATGGTCGGTCCCACAGTCATGTGTCCAAGCTCAGCTGCTGAGGGAACCAGTGCATCGGTCATGGAGTCGTCGGAGAGGACGATGCTGTAATGTTTGTGAAAACCAGTTCCTGATTTCTGAACTGCCCCGAGCTCCGTGGCCACTCGCTGAGGACACAGCGTGTGCAAGGGATGCTCAGAGCACTTGGGGTCATTGCTCAGAGCCGCCCTGCCAAGGACGGACCATGCTGTCCTCTTACACATGAGAACACGGATTCTGAGAAAGGGTCCACGGCCCAAGGTCACAATTCACGTGGATCTGTCCCGGGCCTCCTCATTCACGCCACAGCGAGGACTCATCCTCAAGTTTAAGGCATCGGTAGGCGTCGGAAGAGCAGGATCTGATGGCTCACCTTTCCGCTGGTGTTTCCATGCCCGTCCCGCTCGGCCGGCCTCTGCTCTTATTAAAGCCGAGCGCTGGCCATTCCTCCCGCTTGGCATCAGGAGCCGGTGCCTCTCTCTCTGGAAGGACACGGCCCTAAGGAAAGTCATGCCGCTCAGTTCCATCAGCCCTCCAATTCCCAGACCATCCTGTGCCACCATTTGCCCTTTCCACATGCTGGCAAGCTCTTCTCCCTCGGGGTTGTCTAAAAATGTCCAAACTATTTTATCTTTACTCCCTGCTGTCAGCGTGTTTATTAAAAACCCAGCCCCTGCCAGAACGCAGAGGAAGTCCAACTCAACTCTCCTAGAACCATCTCACCGATAGCCTGGCATTCTGTAATCCTCCCCCAAAGATCCTGTAAGCGACTGAGAAAATCACACTTACTAAAATATATTGTTATCACGCTAGCTGGTTTGGCTCAGTGGATAGAGCGTCGGCCTGTGGACTGAAGGGTCCCGGGTTCGATTCTGGTCCAGGGCACATGCCTGGGTTTCGGGCTCAACCCCAGTAGGGGGCATGCAGGAGGCAGCCAAACAATGATTCTCTCTCATCATTAATGTTTCTATCTCTTTCTCCCTCTCTCTTCCTCTTTGAAATAAAAAAATATACATTTTTAAAAAGAATGAAAATAGCCGCTAATACGTATGTTAATATACTATGTGCCAGGCACCGGTTTAAGACTTTTATGTGTATGAGCTTGTTGAATCCTAATGACTCTTGCAGCCAAGTACTATTGCGATTCCTATTTACAAGTGAAGAAAGGGAGGCCCAGATGGGGTGAAGGAACTTACCCAGGGTCACAGAGCAAGCGTGTGGTGGAATCCAGAATTCAAGACAAGGTCATCTCAATGCCAGACTGCATTGTCCCCACACCGCAGGGCTGCCTTCCAAGGTCAAATCCCGTCTCCAAATCTGGGACATCTGCTCTTGTCTTGTCCACCTGCCCATGTCACAGCCCACAGGGAGAAACTTCCAAAATAATTGCTCTGGGCCATCAGGAGATTTTGTTGTTTCTTCAAGATGACAGCCACCCTCGGGTGCTGAGAACAGCCGTGCAACCTTGACTTGACGGGGCTGGATCTAATATAGTGGGAAGGAGCAGTCTGCTGGGGACCCCAGAACCCCTTCCCCCTCCCAAAGGGCAGAGAAGCAGATGCTGACATTATAAGAAAATCACCCCTTAGATAAACCAAGTACAAAATGTTTCAAGGTCTCCGAAGAAACACAGCTGCCACCACGCGCTCACTGTCTCTCCAGCGAAGCTGTGCGAAGTGAAGATCCCTCCCTCCACCCCAAGGAACCCAGAGGAGGCACACTCGAGTTTTCAGAAAGATTCTTATCCAAACAACAGGAAAAATAACAATCCTATCACACTTTTGTTTATCAGAATAATGTGATGCCAAACACTTAAATACATTACAAGTTGCTTCTCTGCTCTCTAACCTGGGACATGCGCTTGCCCTACTGCCAGATGAACCAGGTCAGAGTCAGGGCCGGTCAACCTTTGCCCAGCTGACCAAGCACCGGCCCCTGAGCTGGGTCTCGGGTCCATGAGATGAATCGAAAGTGGCTGACCTCGCCTTACATGCCCAGCCAAGGCACACGTGTGTGCTAAACAGGAGCAACCCCCGTTCATCTTCATTCGCTCTCCTCTTCCTCTCTCCTCATTCCTCCCATTCAGAAAAGCTCCTTTTCGACCTATAAACTACTCTTTTTAATCTTTAAAGTAATCTTTATTACATATTAAATAAATACTTTATTTAAAGTACTAAATCTTTGTTGAAATTATTACATAGGTCCTTTGTCCCCCATTGACCCCTTCTAGCCCATCCCCCCACCTCAGCTACAAGCCTAACCCAGTGATGGTGAACCTTTTGAGCTCGGCGTGTCAGCATTTTGAAAAACCCTAACTTAACTCTGGTGCTGTGTCACATATAGAAATTTTTTGATATTTGCAACCATAGTAAAACAAAGACTTATATTTTTGATATTTATTTTATATATTTAAATGCCATTTAACAAAGGAAAATCAACCAAAAAAATGAGTTCGCATGTCACCTCTGACACGTGTGTCATAGGTTCGCCATCACTGCCTTAACCAATCTATTGTGTGTGTCCATGGGTTATGCACATATTCATACAAGATCTTTAGTTGATCTCTTCCCACCCTCTCACCCTCCCCCGTGATTCCACAGTCTGTTTTCTGCTTCTATGTCTCTGGATCTATTTTGTTCATTAGACTCCACATGAGTGGGATCATGTGACACTTGTCTTTCTCTGACTGGCTTTTTTCGCTTAGCATGATGCTCTCCGGGTCGATGGACTCTTCCTTACATGCTCCCTGCAGTTAGCAAGCCCTGGACCCTTCCAGGTTGTGGTGACTTCCAAGTACCCAGAGTAACCCAACCAGGTGGATGTCCTTCTTGTACGCGGCCCTCGGGCAAGAAAAGGGCACTGACTGTATTTATTCTCTGTCTTCTAACAGGAGGCTGCCCTGGCAGCTGCTTTATTCTCCCTTTGATGGGAGCCCGAGAGAGCGGGCTCTGATGGGTTAAGGGGCATGTCCGAGTGGGCAGAGCGGAAGCGGGGCCTTAGCCCAGACTCTTAGCAGCGAAGCCCTGGTCCCATCACACTCACAGGCTGGGTGGCACAACCATCTCCAGAAACAATGCTGCGTTACAGGATCCGCGCTCTTTTTTTAAAATTTATCTTTACTGGTGAAAGCATTACAGGTGGCCCCTTTTTCTCCCCAGTGACCCCCTCCACCCCGCCCCGCCTCGGCTGCACTATTGTCTGTGTAGGACCCTGACTCTTAAGCCAGCAGCTTTGTCTTCAGAGTGTCCTTGGGCAAGGTGGCCCCCTGCCTACGTGAAACCAAGGAGAGAAAGGAGACAGCGAGAGGTGACTGCAGGTTGAAGAGAAAATTGCCAAGTCAAGGAAAGCAGCAAATGCAGCATCAGCTACGGACTCTGGGGACTCAACTTCCCTTCCCAGTTCCACGGTCCAGACTTGCACACCAAGATCGGCTGCTTTTTTTTCTCCTAATGCATATATGAAACACACACACACACTCCGGTTGCTATGGGAACCATCCCTGAGAATTCCCATCTTTTATCCAATTAACATTTCAGCCTCACATCTCCTTGAAGTGCAACACACTTTCACTCACAAGAGGACAGCGAGGAGATACCTGACGGGTCCGTTGCCAATGAGCAGGCGGGGCTTCTGCAGATCGGATCGTCTCTCCTGAGGGTCTCAGCAGGCCGGCGATCATGAGATGAGTCCTAATTACTGCTTGGCAAGCACACACCACGCTCAGGCAACCACAGCGCCACGCGTCCACGCCGTGACCCGCCGAGGTCACACAACCTCCCCAGGCCCCCACCAGCCATCTGTGGCAACCAGTGGATGCCCATTCGTTCGGGGCTGCAGGGATTCCACCTCCGGGCTGCTTCTCAGAGGGGCTCCATGACGTTCGCCCTCCTGCTCCCAGTGGAGACGAGGCTGGCAAATGAGTCTTGTAAATGCAATCGCCGAGGAGCCATGAACGTAAGACGGCCGAACTGTGGAAGCCCCTCGGAGGAGTCCATTTACAACTCACCTGGTAATCGCCAAGCAAACAGATAGGAGGGCTGCTCCAGCATATGCGCAGATGTGATCATCGGAAAATCACTTTTGTCTATTCATCAAATCATTCCATGGGACGCCAGAAGACCTAGGTCAGTGATGGCGAACCTTATGAGCTCGGCGTGTCAGCATTTTGAAAAATCCTAACTTAACTCTGGTGCCGTGTCACATATAGAAATTTTTTGATATTTGCAACCATAGTAAAACAAAGACTTGTATTTTTGATATTTATTTTATATGTTTAAATGCCATTTAACAAAGAAAAATCAACCAAAAAAATGAGTTCGCATGTCACCTCTGACACGCGTGTCATAGGTTCGCCATCACTGGCCTAGGGCCATCTCTCATTTCCAGCACCGCCTGCCTGTGTGTTCCAGCCAATGACTTAAGTCCCTGGAGCCACAGATCCCTCATGCAGAAAACAGAGCTAATGAGGCACAGGGTGTGAACCCGATGACGAAGTAAATGATAAATAAGACATGGGAGAACTTTGCAAATTTCTAAGTGTGCCTGTGAGTCGGTCCCGTCCTGGTTCCCATCGCCGCTGAGATCTGCTCCTGCACAACCTCCTGGCCAGGCCGGAAGTGAGGAACCGCAGTTCTTTTACCTTCTTATACTCTATTACCGTCAAAAACGTTCTCAGGGGTGGAACAGTGAGAGACTCCTAGCAGGGCCACGTCCACATGGCAGTGGGACGGGTGTGCACAGGCACCAGGCCGGCGTTCAGGGCAGGGAGGAACTCGCTCCCAGTTCGTCACAGCAGGCCGCCTCCCGGGGACAGCGTGGGCCCTGACCCAGCATTGCCCAAGTCCGATAGTAAAGCCCCGGCTTCATGGGAGAACCAGAAGGCGACCACCTCGGGATGGACTCCTGGGTGATTCTAGACGAGTCAGTGTTCAACATAAAACCCCTCTGTCTGCTCCGTAGCCCAGCCAGCCCTGCAAATGGGCATAAAAATGAGCCAATGTCTTTTTTTTTTTTTTAAATCTTTACCTGAGGATATTTTTCCATTGATTTTTAGAGAGAGTGGAAGAGAGAGGGAAAGACAGAGAGAAATAGTGATGTGAAACACATCGATGGGTTGCCTCCTGCACATGCCCTGACCAGGGCCCAGGTTGGGGAGGAGCCTACAACCGAGGTACGTGCCCTTGACCTGAATCGAACCCGGGACCCTTTGGTCTGCAGGCTGACGCTCTATCTACTGAGCCAAATCAGCCAGGGCGAGCCAATGTCTTAAAGCAGATGGAGTGCCATTTACCAGCGGGCAGGAAGACGGGTTCTGTCTGGAGTGAGAATGCACACAGAACCTCTAGCACAGCGCCTGAGAGTCTAGGGTAGTCAATTGCAATCATTATCACATGAACCAAATCTGATTATTTTTCAGGGTTTACATCCTGCCTGCCTCCGTTGGGCTCGGCGGCTCTCAGGTAATACGACTATAATGAATGTTACAAAGAACTGTGAGGGAGCTGGTGATGAATTTTAAACACACAGTGGTGACGCATGTCAAATAAACCACATTTTCCAATTTCCTTCCTCGTGAAGATGTTCTATGTGGACAAAGTGTGCAAGGCATTCGGAGTGGCTTTAATTCTAATGAGGATGGTGACAGACCCACCGCGGGCTGAGAGCCCGCTGTGGGCCAGACACACCTGGGCACTCAAAGGTCATCTTGTCACTTACCCTCCGAAGGGCCTGGTGAGGTAAGAATTCCTGTCCCCGCTTCAGAGACAGAGTCACTGAGGCTCAGAGAGTGGAGGCTGCATCACGCAGCTGGCAAAGGATGGACTACCTTAGCACCAGCGTGCCTGAGCCCAGCCTACACAGCTTCCCTCCCGCTGGAGAGAAGAGAGCCTTGTCTCCAAGTTGCTCACATAAAACAGGCTACAGAACATGTTGCTAATTTCCCGGGAGACTGGAAATCTGTGAGGAACACCAAGTGGGTGAAGAATCTCTGCTGTTGAAATGTCCCCTATCCAGAGCTTTCTTCCTCCAGATTCTCACACATGTACTGCCTCACTGGCAGCTTCCTCCCAAATCCCTCACTGAGTTTCTGATGCACGATATTAGACACCATAGGAGACTGATGAGATGATTGCCACTCAATCCTTAGCATGGAGTTCCTAGCCTAACAGGAGAAAATCTACATAGTTATATGACATCTATATCTATAAAAGGCTAAGCGACCGGCTGACCGTTCAACCATCCGACCGGTAGCTATGACATGCACTGACCACCAGGGGGCAGAAGCTCAATGCAGGAGCGGAAACCACAGGCATGGAAACATGGAACAGACTGATGAATCTCAGACAGAAGGGAGGAGGGGGGAGGGTGGGAAGAGATTAACCAAAGATCTTATATGCATACTAGAGGCCCAGTGCATGGATTTGTGCACTGGTGGGGTCCCTCAGCCTGACCTGCACCCTCTCACAATCTGGGACCCCTTGGGGGATATCAGAGAGCCGGTTTCAGCCCTGTCCCCACAGGCCAGGCTGAAGGACCCCACCAATGCACAAATCCATGCACTGGGCCTCTAGCTGTAATATAATGTAACATAACATCTATAATAATAAAAGCATAATATGCTAATTAGACCGGATGTCCTTCCAGATGACCTTCTGGACAAAGCCGGGGCTGCAAGGGAAGCCCAGGTCCCAGGTGCTAGAGGGAAGCCAGTGCCGGAAGCAGGGGGAAGAAAGGCCTACTCTTTCACGAATTTCGTGCATTGGGCCTCTAGTATAATATAATAATGCAATGTTAAATCAAATTATAGTTGTTCCATATATTATATACCCCAATTAGTTTAGAGAATTTTAAAATGCTCAAGCTGTTCAGCATGGGGAGAAGTTAAGCTCCAGAGCAGAGGTAAGAGGCACGTGGGGGCAGCCCTTTTACTTTTAGGCTGGGCCGCTGGCGAAGGAAGGAGGGAAGGCAGATGAGGTGGGAGGAGCTGCTTCTGTACTCGGTGCCTTTTGAACGAATGATCCAAGAGCGTCTTGGGGGAGTGAGGACGGTTTGGAATGTGGTGTGGCCTTTGCCCGCTGGTTCTCGCAGCCGGTCCTCAGGAGTGTTCACGGCGCAAGTACACAGCCAGGTACTCGGAATCGAGCAGCAAACAGAGCCAACAATGCCTTGTATGCACATGGCTTACTTTCCATTTCAAATTCATTCATTCTGGGTCATCCAGTTACTCAATGCCAGGAAGAGACTCAACAGGGAGAGGGATGAGGGTCCAGGTGAGATGTGCTGACACCCGGACCGGCTGGGGAAGGTCTTTCTCTCTTTGAAGGTGAACACAGTTTCCTTTTTTGTTTGTTTCTTTCTTTTGTTGCTGTTGTTGATGATTTCAGAGAGGAAAGGAGAGGGAGAGAAAGATAGAAACATCAATGATGAGAGAGAATCATTGACTGGCTGTTTCCTACACGCCCCACACTGGAGATCGAGCCCAAAACCCGGGTATGTGCGCTGACTGGGAATGGAACCGTGACCTCCTGGTTCATAGGTCGACGCTCAACCACTGAGCCACGCCGGCCGGGGGAGCACAGATTGTTGAGTCTGAGGGAAGAGCGATCCCGCTCCTGGCTCTCCAGGCCTGAGTCCTACGGAGAGAGGTCTCTAAGCTCTCCCAACAGAACCCAAGACTCCAGCTTCCCAGAGGTCGTTGCTACCGTGGTTTTTGTTTTGTTTTGTTTTTTACTCAGGTTCTAACCAATCAGGAGCAAAATACTTATACCAAGATAGTCCTGGCTGTTAAGGAGCAGACCACTTGCAAGTACCCGAGATTTCAAGTGTGTCACTGGGTTGGTTTTATTACGACGCCTCCCCACGCTCCTGAGAGGGAAATGTGGGCGCAGTGTCAGAAAGCAGCTGTGCCCTGTAACCCGGGAAAGAGAAATCAACGTGAAAAATGGCCATTTTCAGACACCTATTTTTTAAATGCCATAAAAAATTAGGACATACTTTAAATTCTTTTTAGGCCACTGCACCCTCTAGCATTTAGGAGAGTGTTTCTGAGCCAAGAATTCCGAGGCACCATCTCATTCTCATCACAAAGTGGATTGCTGGCCTCCAGTCACTAATCAATTTAGTCTCCTTCAAAGCATCAAACAGTTTCCTTACAATCCAGTTCATCCCGCACAGCCTTGGCTCTTTACCACTTTTTTCTTTTTCTGATTTGATGCCCAATTTTCCAAATAAAATTGTGAATATACAAACAATTTACAGTGTCTGGTCATTTGCTTTTTTAAATAATATTCACTTAGAGGTTTTTTTTTAAAAAAAAAAGGGGGGGGGTTGCTCACAAATTATTCTGCAGAATTGTTTTCATTAGATTTTTTCTGATTTTTTTTTTTTTAAATATTTCAACATTTGAAATAAGAACCCATGAGAGTTTCCCCAACATTGGCATTTGGTAATGCGTTACTTGCTAAACTGAGTCAGGAGACACTGTTATTATTATTACTTTAAAAAATTGTTAATAAAAAAAATTGTTTCTAGGGATCAAACAGTGAGTGATAAATACCATCCTTCAGCGTAGGATGAAGTTTATATTTTTAACCACGAAATGGTGTTAAAAAGACAGTCAGGGTCTGGATTCTCCTGGAAACGTTAGGAGAACCGCCTGCCAGTGACGGAGTGACGTTGATACCAAACCTGACAACAATTAAACATGGTTTTACTCACACTGGCTATGAACAGTGCTATGAATCCTGGCAGGTCTAAGTTTCTTGTGCTTATAAAAATAACGCCCTGAGAACTAATTTTTTAAAAATTTTCTTTTATTGTAAACAGTTAACATGTGATCCACCCCCCCCCCCCCAACTGATTTTTCATTGTACAGTACACAATTGTCAGCTGTAGGCAAAAGGGTTTAGAGCAGAGTTCTAGAACCCACACCCCCTACAAAACCGTCTCCCTCCCTCCAGGCTGGGGCAACCACCATTCTGTTCTTCACTTGAATTTGACTATTTTATAGACTTCATACCTTAAAGGAGTAGGTTTCTTTATTTAGAAGAGTTGTTCATTTACTGATAACCCAGCCTGCGGGGTGCACCTCTATCGTTTCAATCCATCCTCAAACAACCCTGACCGGTGGGCACTGTTGCCATGGAGATTAAGCCACTGCCCCGGCCATGGCCATAGGGGTGGCAGAGGACTGCAGCCCAGGACGATCTAACTGGAAGACGGGGTGTCATGAATCCTGGCTGCAGCAGGAGAAGGTTTGAGGTTATTGCTCGGTTTCTGACGTTCATTTGTATTTCCTCTGCTCCTCGATGTTGGTCATGAGCCTCCACTTAGGATGTACTTAAAACATCATTAAACACCGTTCCGTCGCCCTTCGTCGTCATTAAGGCAGACATTAAGCCGGTCAGGAATCCTCACCCACCCTGGGGGCACCTGGGACATAATGCCAAGCAAGGCCACGGGACTGTTCATCATTGCACTTTGCTTCCTCCTAAGGGCATCTGCAGTACGTGTGCTGATTTTCATCTCCATAGAATTGGAACTGATTTTAAAACTGATCTATCAGGGTGCACCAGGTGAGCCAATTATCTGAGGCCAGCCACCGAGTGCCACCAGGACCTTTCCCCGCATAATGGCAATTCCACTGGATTCCGTGGTGGATGCTGAGGCCCACTCAGCCGCATGCTGTGTGAGAGGCAGGAGGCCAATTCCATCGATGCTTTTAACTTTTCTCCTTTAATATTGGTCTCATTACTCATCACTTTTAAGTCCAATTACATGGTATGATTTCCCATCTTTTGCCCTCCTGGTTTTTATTTATTTTTAAAAATATATTTGTATTGATTTCAGAGAGGAAGGGAGAGGGAGAGAGAGATGGAAATATCAATGATGAGAAAGAGTCATTGATCATCTGCCTCCTGCATGCCCCACACTGGGGATTGAGCCTGCAACCGGAGGATATGCCCTGACTGGGAATGGAACAACAGTGACCTCCTGGTTCATAGGTTTAACCACTGAGCACACTAGCAGGTGCCCTCCTGGTTTTTAAACTTACAATGTTTATTCAAGGAGGTAAGGATTTTTTCTTATTACTGAAGTCAGTTTTCTTATGAAAGTTTTATTTTTCCTTGTGAGCTATATATTTGAACAAAAGTCAGCATTGGCAATAGAAAAGGCCCCTTTCTGAGCTTCCAGTTTTATCAGGTTTCCTGGAATTATGCGTCCCCTCCTTGGTAGAGAGCGCATTGACAACACACGGGAGCTCTACTCTACACCAGGTCTCCAGCATCACGCTCGCAGGGGAGATAATAAAGGCTGAAGCCCTAACCGGTTTGGCTCAGTGGCTAGAGCGTCGGCCTCCTGACTCAAGGGTCCCAGGTTCCATTCCAGTCAAGGGCATGTACCTTGGTTGCGAGTACATCCCCAGTAGGGGGTGTGCAGGAGGCAGCTGATTGATGTTTCTCTCTCTTTGATGTTTCTAACTCTCTATCCCTCTCCCTTCCTCTCTGTAAAAAACCAATAAAATATTTTTTTAAAAAATAAAGGCTGAAGAATACTAAATAGCAAAATGTGTTGAAAATAAAAAACAGCGTGGGTCTTGTCATTCAATCCACATTCAAATCCAGGCTCCACGATTTACCAGAAGCACGACTTCAGTCAAGTTACCTAAACCTTCCAAGGGTCTGTCCCCACCTCTGTCCAATGCAGGTCGTCATACCTGCGTTTCAGAGCTGTCACAGAGACTTACACAACAGCGCTTTGAAAGTGGCAAAATGAAAAACAAACAAACAAAAAAAGCGGTAAAGTGTCATAAATGCCAGCAAGTAAAAATTGTGTCCTTGCTTCCCAAAGGGTTGTGAACATAAACCAAATACTATGAAGAACCACTCTCTTACCCAACATCTAGCCATCCCAAACAGACATGGCAGCCTCTCCAGAGGAATTCCACACGGAGATGTAGGACTCGCTCACAGTGACCAACAAATAGGAAGTGTCTGACCAGGCTCACGTGATCACCTTGCTGTAATGCACACTCACTAGAACAAGGTTTGCCCGTTTCTTTCTAAAGGCCGCCAAAGCAACAACACAAAAAGAAGAAAGAAGTTTCCTACTCTCAGCCAGAGACCCCTAAACTTGACCGACGAAGAATGCTAATCATCCCAGAGCCCAAGCTGCAGGTCCATGCGATTGGTTATGACTTCGAGTGGGACCAATAAGCGATGCAAGGAGTCATTGTCAAGGCCAAAACTGTGAAGGATGAGACGTGACCTCGCCTGTTGTGGGGGCCAGATGTCCCTGCACACACAGCAGTTCCGCCCAGGAGAAGAACCCCCAAATCCTGAAACTCCGCGTTTCCATAGGAACACAGGAAGCTATGGCACATCTTCCCATCCTTCCTTCTGGAGAGAGAGAGAGACAGACAGACAGACAGACAGGGGTGGGAATCACTTAATTTGCTCTGAATAATGCAAACAAAATCTGTGGTGGGAGAAGAGGGCAAGGCCTCTAACCTGGAATATAAGCAAACGTCTCTGAGGAGATGCTAATGCAGCGCAGTCTCTGGACAGCATTACTGGAGAATGGGGGCAGAAGGCCTGGGGGGGGGGGGGGGGGAGAAGGCGTCCCTCTCTGTGTAGTTGGTGGGTTTCTATTGCTCTGAAGGCCTGACACATGCAGGAACGCCAGGAAACCCAGGGAGGACTGTGTTCCAACACTAATCAGCCGAGCAAGGAATTACAAACCCAGGAAGCATATGTTTGGACCAGGTGCTTTGAGGTGATGTGAACACCTCTCTCCAGGCTAAGAAACAGGAGTGAAAGGCTCTGGTTTGGAGATCTTCTCACACAGAGGGGTCCTCCCTCCATGGGAGCTTCTGGGACCATCACCTCCATGACAGAAAGGAGGTAGCAGACCACCTGCTCCACTTCCCCCTCCAGATCTCAGGGCTGCCCTTTGCCTGGCCCCACAGACGAGCCAGGAAAACCAACGTGAGAGCAAATTCAACGAGGTCCACCTAGTCAGTCACACTGGTTCTCCGATTGGAACCCGACGTTCAGCGTGGGTCCTGCTCAGCCTCATTCCCCAGAAATAATGCTAACCTCCTGAGTTTTATGGGAAATTGCAGTTTTACAAGAAATGTTCAAATCTACCTTCTTATTTAATACTCAAAACAATCCTGTGAAAATGGTAGAGCAGGCTCTGTAACTCTCTATTTTATAGACGAAAATAAAATGTCGCTCCATGGAGTAAATAACCAACAAGTAAATGCAGAAGTGGATGACTGGCAGAAACAGAATGAAAGCCCATTTCCTGTCTTCAAATGCGGTGACTTGGCATGAATACCACATCCCCTCCTCACACCTGTATAGACCAATACAACTAGGAGATCTCACCATCTAATATTTTGGCTCCTTCCTGATCTTTCAAAATATTAAATGGTGGATACGATTATTTTCCAAAGCATTGGCTTATTTTACTATTGTTATTGCTATTGTTTTAATTGTTTAAATCCTACAATAGTTTTGGTAATTGTGGAGCTTGAATGTTTAACCTTTTTCACCTTGACATAGGCATAAGAGAATTGGGTTACACTTCATTTTCCTTTTTTTAATCAAGAAACTCATCAAGTAACTAATAATGCCAGTTATGATGCAAGAGTATTCCTAAACTTTGCTCCTAAGAGTGAGAGGTTAGAAGTTATTTCTACATGTAATAATTGATACGCATATCCAATGAGTCAACCTTCCTCCCTGAGAATCAGATAAAAATCTCTCCTCTTTTCTTGAAATGAAAAAGTTGTTTTGCATAGTCTTTTCCTTATTATTTCAATGCACCTGATTTTTTAGTAACTATGCACAGAATTTCATGCATATACAGGAAAGTATTTCATGCAAAGAGCTGCAGCTTTTGAGTCCTGTAAATTTGTCACATCAACTGTGATTATGCACATAAAAGAATACACTTTCTGCATCTCAATAAGCCACAGAATAGTTTGGTTCAAAGCATAGGGTTTAATGAAATGGTAATGATTTCATTAATATATCAAGCCATGTCTAATTCCTTTCAAGGAACATAAGACAATTTACATTCACTCAGAATACACAATAAGTAAATAGTCCAATTGGCAATAGCTTAAATGGGTACTCACAATCAGAGTCCTGATAGAGACATTTTTGCAAAATCATTAGAGATTATTATAAGGGAAAAGGAATGGAGGTATAAGGTCGAAATGGTAGTGAATTTGGGTTTCTTTCTGGTTATAATTATAATGATGTAATAATTAAGCCAAAATTCAAAGACTCACTCATCAAAGTTTTGTATTCATGACTGTCTATCTAGCCTTTGTTGCAAGGTACAAGTTCTTCCTTCATATCCCTTTTTTTTTCTAATCTTTATTGTTGAAAGTATTACATAGGTCTCCTTTTTCCCCCCATTAGCTTCTTCCAGCCTGCTCCCATCTCTCCCCCCACCAACTCTCACCACCCAATTGTCTGTAGCCATAGCTTATGCATATATGCATACAAGTTCATTGGTTGATCTCTTCCCACCCACCCTCCCCTGCCTTCCCTCTGTGGTTCAACAGTCTATTCATTCTTCTATGTCTCTGGGTCTGTTTTTGTTCATCAGTTTGTTTGGTTCAAATCCCCTTTTCATTGTCCCTTGGGGAGAGCTTTGTTAGAAGGCGGCTAGAGGGAAAGGAGCTGCATTTGGAGAGACAGAGAGAACCAGGTTGTGCAGACACATGGAAACCAGGAGGGACTGATAAAGCCGTGACCTGCTCCGTGGGCCTCTCTGCCAGGCACTTCGCACATGTGGCATCTTATTTTATTAGTCTCTTGGGTTTTCAAACACAAACTATAGCATAAGCTCCAAGATATAATTTTACTTCTTCTTTCCAAGTGTTAATAGCAGTTATTTTATTTTATTTTATTGTGATTTGCATTCACTAAAACCTCCCAACCATGTTAAAAATAATGGAGGGAAAGCAGGAAAGCTATACAGTTCCTGATTTTAATTGAAATGATTTTTCCATTTAAATAATGTTTAGCAGCAATTTCTAGTTGTGGATACTGCCATTGTGGCTGGGTTTCATCTTTATCATATTTAAGTACTTCAACATGGTTCTCATTTTTTTTAGTTATTAGGAATTGCTGCAGGATTTTATGAAGTGCCTCCTAAGAATTTATTATTATGACCAGAAGGTTTTCTCTCTCAGTTTGTTAATATAATGGATAATATTTACTGTTTCATTGACATCAAACTTTAGTTTACTAGAAAAAAAAACTCTGCCTCATATCACATGTTATTCTTTTGATACATTGCTGGATTCTATTGGCTCATATTTAGAATGTTTGCATCTATATTCACAAGTGCAGTTGTTTTATAGTTCTGTTGAATAGACCAATTACGGCAGAAAAACCTGCCAGATGATTAAAGGACTACCATTAAAAAACTCATCCGGAACTTATGAGCTCACGGTTGCATTTTATCTATCCTTTAAACAACAGATAATTGCAGTGTTTTCTAATCTGGTGATTTTCCAACTTTGTTCTGAATAAGAATGACCTTAAGAACTTGGTGAAAGAAAGCGGAGGCCCAGATCCTGTGGTCCTTCGAGCCTAGGTCTCTGTTCTCTAGCGGCTTCCCAGGGGATGCTGGCACACCAGGATTTGAAAACGCCTCTTCTAACCTGTTTAGAAAGCTCCAATTCATTTTATGAAGCACCCCTCAACCCCTGCCAACCCCTCAAAAATTAATACCAAGATCAGATAAAGCTAGGGATTTTTATGCTTTTAAAACAAAAAATCAGATTGTGTCAATTCTCTGCTTAAAACTTGTAAACAGTTTTCCATTGCACTGGAATCAAACCCAAATTCCATCCTTGAGCCCATGAAACCTGGTACCACCGGCCACGGCACATCCCTGTGACAGTACTCTCTCTAAGCCACAGCTTTTCCATCCTCACACCCAGCAAGCTCGGCCCACTTTAGCTTCCTCCATCTGGAACATGCTTTCTCCACATGTTGGCATGTTGGCATGCCCGCTCCTTCTTGGCAACCTTCAGCCTAGGACTAGGTCCGTGGTCAGCAAACTGCGGCTCACGAGCCACATGTGGCTCTTTGGCCCCTTGAGTGTGGCTCTTCCTAAGCCTTAGGAGTCCCCTAATTAAGTTAATAACAATGTACCTACCTATATACTTTAAGTTCAAAAAATTTGGCTCTCAAAAGAAATTTCAATCGTTGTACTGTTGATATTTGGCTCTGTTGACTAATGAGTTTGCCGACCACTGGCCTAGGACAAGAAAGTCTTTCCCTAACTACAGTCCTGAAGTAAGCAGGTCCTGATGTTTTCCATTTGTTAAGTGTGTGTCTCGCTCTCTTTCTCTCTCTTTCTCCCTCTCTCTCTCCTAGAATGTAACCTCCATAACAGCCAGGAGCTGATCTGACTTCTTTACCACTAAATTCCCAACACCTATAATAACACCTAAAACACTGAGTGGATGGATTTATTCCCTTATTTGTCTATAGGCTTCTGGAAGCCACACCTTTTCCTGGCTCAGATCTGTGGCCCCAGAGCCTGCTACAGAGCATGTGCTCAGAAAACTTGCTAAATGAGCCAAATGAATGCTTGTTGGCTTTTACTTGGCTCCGAAAAGACTCATACTAAAGGGTTGTTGATTTTTAAATACTGCTTTCAAAGCTTGTCGAGAATGCAAAAACTCTCTGAGAAACAGGAGGTGAGCCTGGCCTGAGGAGGAAGGTCCCACCAGGAGGGTCCAGCTACAAATTCTCATCCAGCCGCCTTCTTCCAAATGTGCGCCTACCCTTGGAAGCGTAATTGAATCATAAATCTCACACCGAAACGAGCTGGAAACGGTCGCCTGGTACAGACGCTCTGCCCTCGGGCTGGTTCACCATCATTATCCTCACTTTACAGATGGAGCTTGTTAGTAACAAAAGAAAAGAGAGACCTTGGGACTCGAAAGGGGGGAAATGAGGTAAAATACAGAAGTCGAAGTAGAGTAATTTCAGCAAACTCTTGGGAGAGGTGAAGGAATTGGAGGAAGCCTGTGTCTGGGTGTAGAAGCACACGCCTGCTGGAGCAGATTATTCTGACTGGACGCCATCAGCCTGCTCACCTACTGTGTGTGGGGCGTGTTTCTTTCCTGTGGGTCCTGGTTAAGGGTCCTCAGGGGCCACCACACAGAGCAGGAGGGAGCTGGGGAAGCCGAGTCACCGAGAAAGGAGGGGGTGATGACAGTGAAATATTCTGTACCAAATGCTGGACGTTTGCCAAAGGAGATTTCAGGTGCTGTCATCGCCAATATAAAAAGTAACTATTAGAGGAGATGTGTTCATTAGCGGGAAAGTAGTAATAAGTTCACTATGCATATGGATATTTAAGCATCATGTTGCACACCTTATACCCATACGATTTTATTTTTTAATATATTTGCATTGATTTCAGAGAGGGAGAGGGAGGAAAGAGAGATAGAAACATCCATGATGAGAAAGAATCATCGAGCGACTGCCTCCTGCACGCCCCACACTGGGGCTCGAGCCCATAACCCGGCATGTGCCCTATCAGGGAACCGAACCATGACCTCCTGGTTCCTAGGTCAACGTTCATACACTGAGACCCTCTGGCCTGGCACGATTTCATTTTTAAAAAATAAAAAGGAAAAAATGGACAAAGTCAGCAGGCCTTGTGTTCACAGAGACCTCTGGGGATGGATGCTGCGCTGAGGGAAAGGAGTGAGGGGCCATCTGTCCGCTCTGAGCTTTGTGCGTGTTGGATGGTTCAAGATCAGAGAGAATCGATGACTCCAGCACGGCCTTCGGGATAAGGACGGAGAGGCCGGCAGAGTGCAGACCTGCCTTCCAGCCTGTCTCGCCACTGAGGCCCTGAGTGGCCTCAACGACTCCGTTTGGAGTCTCAGATTGTCCCCTTCACTGCCACTCCCTCATGTGATCACAAATATAAGAAGAGAGAGTATATTCTCAAGACCTTTTCCCGTAATTTGTAGATTCTACACCAATATACCCATCACGGACAACCAAAAGGTAGGAAGACGTTCATGTTTAGAATTTATAATAATTGAGAGGGATTGAGAGCTCCAAGGTTATTACCAGCCAAGGATCCCTGTAAGTCACGGGCAGCTCTGTCACTGAATCGCTGTGTGAGCTCGGACAGGTCGGTTAGCATCTCTGGGGCTCAATGTTCTCCTGTTGGAAGCAAAGTATTTAAGGACCGTAATCCCAAAGGACCCAAGTCATACAGGAGCTGTGCAATATGCTCAGTGGATCTGACACGGAGCCTCTTCCACCTGAGCTGAGGCTCAGGCCCCACGACACCAGGCCAACCACTGCCGCGCACAGGGCGAGGGAAGGCGTGGCTGACGTCCCACACAGGCGAGGGAGGAAGCTGGAGAGGGGACTGGGGGAGGCTGGCACTGTTTTGTGCTCCTATCGTCTCGCCTCACCACTGGCCTGTGAGAGGGGCTTCCAGACCACTAGGAAGCTTGCCCCCTGTCCCAGAGTCTGTGGGAGAAAAATCAGGCCTGAGAAATGCGAAAGGCACGGGCCTGTGGCTGCCTGGCTGCTTGGGTGACACCTCAGGGAGCCAGCTCTTATCTGCAGAAATCCCCTCGGCAAACGGTGTGACTAGACCAGTGATGGCGAACCTATGACACGTGTGTCAGAGGTGACACGCGAACTCATTTTTTGGTTGATTTTTCTTTGTTAAATGGCATTTAAATATATAAAATAAATATCAAAAATATAAGTCTTTGTTTTACTATGGTTGCAAATATCAAAAAATTTCTATATGTGACACGGCACCAGAGTTAAGTTAGGGTTTTTCAAAATGCTGACACGCCGAGCTCAAAGGTTCGCCATCGCTGGACTAGACGGCGCTCTGGGAGGAAACAGGCCAAGGATGCGCTGAGACCCCGCCCAGAAGACATAGTGAAAGCGCGAAGCAACACAGCAGAGAATCTAGCCGGGTCCCTCTGAACGGCCAGGGGCTGAGCCCGGGGCTCAGTGACCAGCCAGAGAAGAGGGCAGAGGGCAGTGGCTTCCCAGCGTGGGTCTGGGAGGCCGGTGGAGGGAGTCAGCTTCTCCCCGGATCACACCCGGCACGCCCGGTGGTGAGACTGGCTCCGTGGGCCCCGTCAAGCCTCTTCTCCCGGACTCCAGCCTCAGTGACCAGCAAAGGAAAACCCACTGCAGTGGACGTCCTTGACGCTCAAAGCAGCGGGCGCCTTCTAGTCCAGACCCAGCTCGTCCCAGATAATTAGACTCTGGGCTCATTAGTGCCAACAGACAGGCCCTAGTCATTGTCCTTCCTTTTCCCTCTACACGGTGATGCATGAATACACTGACTTGTTAAAGTTGTGGACAAAGACGATTTAGCAAAATTCTGTGGGTCCCTATGAAACCAGCCCTTCCTCAAGGGAGTCGCTATCACCAATTTGGTTATTTCCATCTGCGTTTACTCTGTCTATTCACATAGACACAGAAACAGAAAGATTTTTTCCTAATTTTTTAAAACACAAATGCGCATTGTTCTATATTTCACTGTTTCACTTAATAACTTACTCCAAGGTCTTTCCACATCAGCATGTCATTGATCTAATTCATTCCTGTTTTTAATTAACTTGAAAGAGAGAAGGAGGGAGGGAGGAAGAGAAAGAGAGAGATATCAATTTGTCATTGCACTTTTTATGATTCATTGGTTGCTTCTTGTATGTTCCCTGATCCGAGATCGAACCTGCAACCTTGGCATATCCAGCCCAGCAGGGCCTAATTCAATTCTTTTTAAAATTGATTTGTAGTATTTCATGGTATCATTGTACCATAGACTGCATTCCCCTGTTGATGAGTACCTAGGTTTGTTTGTTTGTTTTCTTCAATTTTTCACTCATAAACAACATTACAGTACAAACTCTCATAACTGTTTCATAATTTACACATGGAAATGTTTCCTTAGGGTAAATATTGAAAGGTTGGACTACTGGATTAAAAGTATATACATATTTTAAATCTAGGTAGAAATCATAAAATTGCCCTCCAAAAATTCAATTTATATTACTCCCACCAACCATAAATGAAAGAAGTTGCTTTCCTTTAACTTTACTAATAGGTAATAGTATCAATATTTTAGATTTTCCCAATGTTGTATTTTTTATAGTACCTCATTTTTGTTTTAATCTATATGTCCTTGATTACCAGTGACCTTGAGTCCTACCCATATGTGCACCCCGAGTGCCTAGCACGGTCACTGTTATAAAATAAATACGAGTATTTTTACAAGTTTTCCAAATACAACAGCAAGAGCAAATCCGTGTACCAGGTGATGTGCTAGAAATACACGGGGACTCTGTAGGCTTTTCCTCATGAACCCCCTCAACTGCCCTCTGCAGTAATTCTTGCCCCTTCCCTCTTTATAACGAAGACATGGGAGCCCTGCAAGACTAAGGCAATTCCTCAAGGTCACAATGATAAGACGACACAAATTCCAGCCCAGGTCTGGCTCCAGAAACTGAATCACATTCCACCGCCTCACCCCCAAATCTGGGCTGAGCACCTACTCTGTGCAAGGAGCAGCGGGGGTCCCAGGTCATCAGTGCTGTGTCCACGCCAGGCATGACCAGCAGACGTGACATAGGCACCCCACCATCATCACTCGCTCGTCATTCCCAGCTCCCTCGGGCCTCCCCGCGCAGCATGCGTGGCACTCACCGTGACTCTTTAGGAAGAGAGAGCGGGGACTCTGCGGACACTGTCCATCCTCATCATGCAGATGTGAACCCGAGGCTCAGAGAGGTTGGGAGTTGCTGGAGGGCGGTGGGAGATGCCAATGTCCCGGGGCCTGGGTAGGAAAGACAATGGGAGTGACTGAGGGAGGTCCCTGTAGGCTGAGCACAGGGAAGGTTCTGGAAGGGCAGAACTTGACAGGAGCCCAGGCTATGGGAAGGTGTAGGGGGTGAGGGAACACAAAGAATCAATCTGAGGCTTTGACGTGTCGTATGGAAATATGACTCTGACCCTGCACCTCTGAGTCCTGACACCAGGGGAGTCAGCCGTGACACAGGGGGATCCCTGGTAGCCCTCCTCCCCCAGGGCGGGCAGCAGGAATTTGGGTGACTGGGACCCTGCGAATATATCCTACTGAGCCCACGCAAACGCAGCCGCCAGGCGAGCCTCCTTTGGCCAATCCCAGAAAGGCTCACAGCCACTCCAGGCTGCCTGACCCCAGGGGACGTGTGACGGAGCGGACACACAGTGGAAGGAGACAGTGGTTTGAACCCATTAGCGATACAGTGTCTCACTTTTGCCAATGTCACAGGAAGACCTGATGGGGCAAAGGTGGGCTGAGGGCCCTGCCGCTGCATCGGGGTTGGCCTGGGGCGAATGAGCCTGCCTCGGCTCTCCTCGGGACACACGGACACACGGACACACATTTGTGCAGCGATCGGCCTCACGTGAAAACAGAACCAGTGGAAGCCAAAGACCTAAATCCGGGTGTCTTTGAACAAGGTACTCATCTTCGCTGAAACGTAGGTTCCGAGTCTATCAAACGGAAACAATAATGCTGTTCTCAGGAGGCCACGCGGAGGACTCAGCGAGATGACAGAATGAAGGCACACGTGGCCGGCGTGGCATCGATGTCACTGTGGTGGCGCCCAGCACAGACAGGCCGAACACGGGGACGACCGAGGGCAAGTCTCAGCCTCCCGTGCTAACATCCTCTTAGGCAGCGGTTCTCAACCTGTAGGTCGCGACCCCTTTGGGGGTCGAACGACCCTTTCACAGGGGTCGCCTAAGACCATCGGAAAACACATATATAATTACATATTGTTTTTGTGATGAATCACTATGCTTTCATTATGTTCAATTTGTAACAATGAAATTGGGGGTCACCACAACA
The DNA here is from genome assembly GCF_028538775.1 of Myotis yumanensis. Taxonomy (NCBI): domain Eukaryota; kingdom Metazoa; phylum Chordata; class Mammalia; order Chiroptera; family Vespertilionidae; genus Myotis; species Myotis yumanensis. The sequence goes on from NW_027223762.1 coordinate 4,241,100, forward strand.
TGAGGAACTGTATTAAAGGGTCGCGGCATTAGGAAGGTTGAGAACCACTGTCTTAGGTGTCTTCAGCTCAGAAACATCCTAGGATTCAAAACCCCCATAGACATAAGCCAGGGAGGATTTAAAGAAATAGTTGCATATCATTTCTCACGGGCTAATCTGTGCTTCCCTGTGGGTGGAAGAAGATTAAAGGGCTCCTAGAAATTCAAAGGCTGATCACTCCAAATCCCATCTGGGGAGCCCGGGGGCTACAGCACGGCTCCTTATCCTGCGCACAAGCCAGGATGTTTAAGATAAGCATTTCACTGGAAGGTGAAAGGTTGCCAGAAAGCTGTGACTTTAAATCCTTGGAAGCAGGGAGCTGACCGGCAGGGAGATGGTCTACCCACTGCAGGCTCACACTGCCAGCGTTCACTGCCTGCCTCCCGGAGTCAGGCACAGGCTCTAGCCGAAGGGCTAACAAGGTGGGTGGCACTCCTGGACGGTGGTGCCTCTTCCCTCAGTTCTCGTCTGGCTGTAAGCATGTGACCGCCATCCTCAGAGCCCAACAAGGCAAAGGGGCGTCACGAACAGAACCAGGGAAGCGGCGACGGCAGGTGCTGGCCAGGTGAGCAGTGCAGCAAGAATGACCACCAGCCTGGCCCAGCGTGGCTCAGGGGTTGAGCGTCAACCTATGAACCAGGAGGTCATGGTTCCATTCCCAGTCAGCGCACATGCCCAGGTTGGGGACTTGATCCCCTGTGTGGGGAGTGCAGAAGGCAGTCAATCAATGATTCTCTCTCATCATTGATGTTTTTCTCTCTCTCCCTCTCCCTTCCTCTCTGAAATCAATAACAAATTATATATATATATATATATATATATATATATATATATATATATATATATATAAAATAAAATAAAAGAATGACCATGAGGCTCTTTGGTTTCTACTCATCATGAACAGAAGATGACTAGAGAGGGAAGCAGGGAAACAAAATTACTCCAGTAAATCGGGAAATAAGTGAAGTGAACAACAATGAGGCAAAAATAACCACAAGGAAAGGCTGGAAAGGGGAGGACATACAACGGTTTCCTGTAGGAATTCACAGGCAGTACAATGACCTACAATGACCATGGTCCGCTCCACATTTCTTCCAAGGGGAGGACCCAGAATGGAACCAGCTGAACGGCACCGGCCAATGCCCTGCAGAGCCCACTGCACCCCTTCCTTCCGAGCGATCGCTCCGAGACAGACACCCAAAAGAACCCCCCCACTCCTCCCCCGGCCCCGTGCCCAAAGACAAGGAATCCATAAGCGAAAGCAATTCTGGGATCTTCCCATGTCGGTGAATCATTATATTTGGCAAAGCCATCACCCACGGCTTGATCCAGAAGCCAGCAAACTTTTTCAATAAAGGGCCAGACTGTAAATACTGTTTGGCCACAAGCTTCTGTCTCAGCTACTCAACTCCGCGTGAAAGCGGCCAAGATGACAAACGCACACGCGGGCGCGCAGCTGTGCTCCGATGGCGCTTTGTTTACAGGAGCGGCTGGGAGCCAGATGGGTCCACGGCCAGAGGCTGCCAGCCCGGGCGCCAGCCGGGTCCGGGATCATCATGAATCCTATTCGACCTGACAGCCCTCTGCCGTCCAGTCGGCCCCGTGCTCACTCCTTCACGGGCTCATCTCTGTCTCTAAGGAGGCCCGGTTGGATCTACATAGACGGGTCCGATGGGCCGGGAGTCCGGGCCCACAGAAAGCATGGGCCTCGCCCAAGGTCACACAGTGTGTAGGCAGCAAGCTGAATGTCACTCCCTGTGTGCCTGGCCACCTCTGGTCCAGTCCCGAGTTCTGCGGCTCTGCCTTCGAGGACCCTGGCTGGGCCGGCGTCTGCACAGCACTGAGTCTGTCCCGGCTGGCTGTGTCTGTCACTCAGAGCATCTCCTCCCACCCTCCACCTCCCTGCACAGCTGCCAGAGCGAGCTTTCTCAACGTAAGACGTCAGCACGTCACCCCCCTGCTGGAAGCCCTGCGATACTTTCCAGGACCTACAGGCTCTGCTGGCTCTGGCCTGTGCCTCGTTCTCTATCCTCACCCCTAGCTCTCCCCTTATCCCCATCTCTCCATTCTTATCCCAGCTCTCCATCCTCACCCCCAGCTCTCCATCCTCACCCCCAGCTCTCCACCTCACCCCCAGCTCTCCATCCTCACCCCCAGCTCTCCATCCTCACCCCTAGCTCTCCCCCTCATCCCATCTCTCCATTCTTATCCCTGCTCTCCATCCTCACCCCCAGCTCTCCATCCTCACCCCCAGCTCTTCATCTTCACCCCCAGCTCTCCATCCTCACCCCCAGCTCTCCATCCTCACCCCCAGCTCTCCCCCTCACCCCTAGCTCTCCCCCTCACCCCACCTCTCCATCCTCACCCCCAGCTCTCCACCTCACCCCTAGCTCTCCCCCTCACCTCACCTCTCCATCCTCACCCCCAGCTCTCCATCCTCACCTCTAGCTCTCCATGCTCACCCCGTGCTGAGACCCCCTAAACCTCAGCAATTTCGAATAGCATTACATGCCCACAGGTCACCATGCAGGCCTCTGTGCCCGTGTGCATACAGCTCCCTGTGCCAGAAAGCCCAACCCCACCCCTTATCGCACCACACTCGGATTTCTTTGCTAGGGAGGCCATGGTGGTATCAAGGATTTAAAAATTCCCTAAGCGTTGGAGGCCCTAGGCTCTGAGTCTAGCTCTGCAGTGGACTGGTGGCCCTCTGCTGGCTAGCCAGCCCTTTGGCACTCGGCTTACTATGTCACCTCGGGGACACCTCTGACCCCACCCCCGCTGGCCACCAGGGCTCCTGCTCATACCTCTGCAGAGCCCCCACCTATGCCATCTTCCCCTGTCCGTTATCTGAACACGAGGCTGCAAGAAGAGACCCTCCTGTCACCCTTCCGTTCCCAGCCCATAGCTGAATGGGTAGATGAATGAATGAACCAGAGAGTGAATCCACAGACGAGGAAACAGAAATTCTCACACAGACTTTTCCTAATAAAGGGTCAGGCAGGACAGAGAGAAAAACGAAAAACTTTCCTTTGCAAGTACATCAAGTGCAGACAGTCCGCGGTGGTGTTTCCGATGATGTGGATTCCAAATGACACACGAGCATTCTGTAAGGCTACCTGTGAGCGTGCTGACGCCGCACGATGTGGACAGGGGAGAGGAGGCCTTGCATGGCTGAGCTCCTCAGATTGACAGGGCAATAACCCCCACAGTCCAATGATCTCAGCTATCCACCAGCCCACGCACGGGGCATGTGCAGAAGAAGGAACGGCAAATCTCTCCATCATTGTGGTTTCTCATAAGATAGAAAAATAAATGCAGTCTGCAGCAAAACAGACAAGGGGCTCAGCGGAGGATAGAATTGAGATTTCACAAAATAACTAGAAAGGCAGGGCTCGCTTCTAGTGTTGCCATGGAGAATACGGAGAGAAAAATGTAACCCAGGAATCAGAACACCAAGCCTTTTGTCCTGGCTTGGATCTCTGGCAAATTACACGAGACTCAGTTTCCCCGTCTGCACGGTGGGGTGGACATCGGTGCTGCCTCCCTCACGAAGGCGCTGTGAGGTGTTAAGAGGTGCATTCCCGTCTAAGCTGCAGATAACTATAAAGACAGTGACCCGAGTGGCCAGGCTCCTCTGCCACTACTTTCACACGAAGGCGGCAGGATGCTTCCTATCGTGTAAGACAAATCTGACGCATGTTTCGCTTTCAACATGTAGCCTTCCGTGTGAAACGACACGCAGACGCATTTGCTAACACCAACACGTAACGGGGCAAGGCTGTCACCTACCACTGCAACGTCACATGCCAATAGGCGCGCCCCAAAGCATCGAGTATCGGAAATAGATTTCAAAGGAAAGAGCCCATTCTGCCCAACTAGCAAAGACGGATCAATTTCTAAATATGATCTCCTCCCCAAATAAATATCAAGACCTCAATCATGTATTTCCTGAAGCATTCCAAGTAGATAGACTGACGGGGGGCGGGGGGGCGGTGTGAGGGGGGTCATTGATCACCCACTGGGCCAGGCCAGTGAGAACACAATCCCAGGCTCCTGAGCTCACAGTGGAACATCAGGTGTCCGGACAGTGTGAGCGGAGCTGGTGCTGAGCCTGAAGAAGCGCCGAGAGGGAGGCCGGGGTCCGCGTATCTGTGGGCAGCTGTCCTCTAAGCACAGGGACATGCTGTGAACTGGAGCGCCCCCAGGGTGCGGGTGCTTCACTTTGTCACCTGAGGGCATGGAGAAGTGCTCCCTTTCCCCGTCTCAAAAATGCCTTCCCAGCCTCACATGCCAGGGCCTGAGACCCACGAGGAGGGGGACAGGGGTTCAAGTCACCCCTAGACTGGGCTGGGAAGGGTCGAGGACTATTTGGAGCGGGCCCTTGGCACTGGGCACTGCCATCCACCGCTACCCTGTCTCAGTGGATCCTCGTGGGTCCCATTAACCCGGCTGGCCACAGGGGGACCCCGAAGCATCCTCCCGGGAGGTCAACTTAGCAAGAATCCCCTCCCCTCTGGTCCCCTCTTAGTAATTTCCGTCCACTGACCCCTCCGTCTGCTGCTTGGCTGTGAGTCCCAGCTGCCTTTGCTGTATTTAGAGTTGAATAGGTGTTAACTTTTCCAAAGGCTTTTTATGTCTCTACTGAGGTGATCATAGCTTTTCATCTTTGGTCTCTTGATAGGTGAGTTACATGGAGCGAATTCCGGATGTTACGCCCACGAGGCACTCTGCAGATGAGTCCCGTTTTGCATGGCGCGTTATCCTTTTCTACATCAGAGACCCCGACCCCTACTCTTTTCTGGAGGCCTGGCGCGTCAGTGCTCATGGAGAGTGGCAGTGTGTGGCTCTACTTTCCTGGGATGTCTCTGTTTGGCATTAGAATTAGGGTGAGGGCACCTTACACAGTGAATTTGGGAGTGTCCTCTTTTCTATTTTCCGGAGGAATTTGAGTCAATTGATATTATTTCCTCCTTACAGATCTGGTGTCTCTCACCGTCTGGGCTTCCGCACATGAGTCACAGTTACTTAACATGCCTTGTCAGGTGGTCTCCTTCGGCACCACGGCCGGGCGGGGCTCAGCTGGCGGCTCTTGGAAGAGTGTTGCTCTCTCTTGCCTTTCAAACACCTCCTGATCTCTTGTTGAATGTGAGGCATGATGCCCGGCCAGCGTAGCTCAGCGGTTGAGCATCGACCTATGAATTAGGGGGTCACAGTTCCATTCCCGGTCAGGGCACAGGCCCGGGGTGCGGGCTCGGTCCACCTGCTGGATGGTGAGTGCAGCCGGAAGAGAAATTCCCAGGTGGGAGCACCCCGCTCCAGCCTGGAGCCCAATCAGAGTCTGGGTGCTGTCTTCTCACCGGCTCGTGACGTGGGTGGTGACCACCCGGGAGGAGGCAATTACAGGGTTTGTTTATGGAAACCATTTGTTTGCAAAACCCCTTCTGTGTACATCACTAAAACCTTCCATTTGTAGTTCCCCATCTGTGGTTTCCCCGAGGAAGATAAGCAAACCTTGGAGAATCCTGGCCGGGGAGAGGGAGAGAGGCGGGGGCCTGGACTGGAGGAGGACAGTGACCGTCGGCCCCTCAAATGGACAGCGAGAGCCCTGCAGACCTCGGATGGGAGAGCGGCTCAGCAGGGCTCTGCCGGCTGGAGTGTTGGGCCGTCCACAGCTAACACGCTGTCCCCGTATCAGCAGACCAGGCCCCTCTGGGATTTGATCCGGGAGAATGAAGGTGTTACTGCCGCCCCAGTTGCCGGCCTCCTTCAGCGTTTCTCCAAGACCCAGGCTTCCCAGTCTCACCCGCCACGTGGGACCAGGAAGGATGTCTTAGCCATTGAGCGTGAAGGTCGCCCCTCGAGTATCATCTATCGTCCTGTGTTATCACTAGGCTCTAAATGGACTCGGCCAAGCTGCACAGAGCGACGAGGCCAGAGCTGCCGGCCGGGCTAGTTACACGGAGCAGAGCCAGGAGAGGTGAAGACCCCATGTCGGTGTGTGGCCCAGCACGATCCTCCCACAGGCACTTCTCCCCACTCCACCCCCCGTCCGCCATGAAATGCAAATCAATGTTTAGAAATGCTGGAGCCTCCAGATGAAAGCTGTAATTAACGGAGCGATGATTTCCTTCCAAAGGGCACGCGGGCCACAAGGGGAGCGGGCGTCTGAGAGCAGCCGATGGGAATGGTACACGGTGGTGAGGACCAGGGGTTGGTGTTCTGGCTTCAAACATTTCCAGGATGTAGACATTGTCAGGTTGAAATCTGATGAGGCTGGAAGCCAAACTGATCAATATTCATGGCGTGCGGAGGGCATCCCACATGCACAGTGAACTTTGCAGAGGGGAAAAGACAAGGTCCCGCCTCAGAGTCTGAACAACATGGAAACGAAACAGCACGTGGAGGCAGGGATTCGATCAAAGCCATGCAGGTAGGGAAGGCACTCTGGGGTTCGCCGAGGAGGAGAGCTGCGGGGAGACTCAGATGGAGCCCCGGTTAGAAGCACAGGCAGCGCCCCTGTACCCATGCTGGGTCCCTGAATGACACGTCTCTGCATGGCAGATGGAGACACAGCTCTTCCCATGAGCCAAGTTCCAACCTCCGAGCTGGGCTGCACACTGCCCTACCTCGAAAGGCTCTAACGTCCCCCTTCGCCTGGAGTGTGGGCCACTCACGGTCAGACCCCTTTCGTTGTAGTCTCACCCCTCAGCTCAGATGCTCAGCCGACAGCAGGTGCTCAGGAAACACGAACTCCATCCCACTGAGAGCTGACTTCTCACATCTACTCAGTGCCTAGGCAGGGTCTCCTCTTTGGGTTCTAGCAATGGGCATGCATCCTTCAAGGCCTTCTGCATGTTGCCTCCTCCCAGCAGCCTTCCTTAACCCCTAGAGTGCCGGGGAGCACGATCGAGCTCCTCCTGTCTTTCGCCAAAAGTGCCAGGAGCGCTATCAAAGCTTCGGAATGGCGTCCAGTTCTAAGTCTGCTTTTATTAGTGATGATGATATTGCTAAATATGTCAATGTAGTAAAGGTTTCCTTAAGTTTTTGAATATGTAACTTCATTTACTTGCGATTCATAATTTTTTCCCTAAACTGCTGTAAAATCAGCAAAAATGCCTTGGCAATTTTAGCATCCTTCCTAGGATATTGGTTGGTGCTCAAAGGGTTAACCACAGCCTGTGGTTACCTGGCCTTCCTCTCAGCTCCAAAATGGCTCATGGCTCCTGTATTTCTTTAGGTTTCTCCACATAACCTGTTTCTCCATACCAGCTCCCTGTAAGCTCCTGGAGGATGCAAAGCATGGCTTTCTCATCTTTGCATCTTTCACAACTGATTTTTTAAAATACATAACTGTGTTCCTCCAAAATTTAGATCTGAAGTGTTAACCCCCACTATATCTCACCATGTGACTGTACTTGGAGACAGAGCCTTTAAAAAGGTAATTAAGGTTGCAGGAGGCAATAAGTTATGGCAAAAGGGTAAAAGAGCCCTCAACCCCCAAGCCACGCCAGCCGGGCTCCACATTCCGTCTGGACAGAGTGCCTTCCCCACCTCCTGATGAGCCCTTCTTCCCAAAGCTCTCCGTCTTTCCGGCCGCTGAGCTGAGACGCCATGGGGGCTGCAGAGCATGGCTTCAGTCAGGCTCAAAAAAACAAGAAAGCACACCTGGGAAAGAGCTGACGAAGATGGCAAATGACAACTCACACGACTTGTCCAATGCCAGGGGAGCAGCCTGGCAGCCATGGCTCAGGTGGTGCAGCGTTGACCTGTGAACCAGGAGGTCACTGATGTTTCTCTCTCTCTCCCTCTCCGTTCCTCTCTGAAATCAATAAAAATAGGCTTTTATTTTTAATTTCAAAGGAAGAAGATCCAGGACATTTTTCTCACCTCTAATTCTCTGTAAAACCTTCGGTCACATTGAAAGAGAAAAAAGATAACTTTTCAAGGACACTTCTCCTCTGTGACAGCATCGCTGACGAAAGAGCACAAAGACCAACACTCAGCCTCGGCTGGGGTGCTTATGAAAACTAGAGGTGGACAAGCGTTAGGACCGAGAGGCGGGTGAGCTCCCTGGGCCTCGACCCAGAGCTACCTGGGACCCTTCATGAATCAGTGAGCAACAGCACTCGGCCCGGAGGGGCTAGATGTTGTCAAGACCCCCAGCGAGAGGATGTTGGCACTGCAGGGGCCCCGGCAATGCCCTTCATTTAACAATTAATTCATTTTTTAGCCCGGCCAGTGTTGCTCAGTGGTTGAGCATTGACCCATGAAGCAGGAATGGAGCGTGCAGGAGGTAGCCAATCCTGATAGATGATTCTCTCTCGTCATTGATGTTCCTAACTCTCTCTCCCTCTCCGAAATCAATAAAAATATTTTTTAAAAAATATTCATTCATTTTTTAAAAAGTGGAGCCCAACTGTCCCATGAGCCCACCTGCAGTGCAGTACGTTTCCCACTCTGCAAGTCACCCTTCCTAGGAGACCAAGGGACCAGGGACAATGCCTGTGCACTGAGTCTCTAGTCCCACCTCTGCCCCCAGCAGGCCAGAGGCACAGCTTTTCTTAGGTATCTACTGCGGAGGCCCCCAACTAGACCTTGATCAGCTCTTTCTGTGCACATAGGGTCCATCCCGACCTCTCTTGTGGCAAGAATAAAGCTCAAATACATCCACATTGAAGGGGAGGAGAATGCCAGGAGGGCTTCACAGAGGAGGTGCCTGGATCCTAGGCTTTGAAGGTGTACAAAGTGAGAAAAGGCATTTGGACATAAGGACAAGCACATGCAAAGGCCCTGAGGTACAGCTGAGCTTGCCGAGGCTTGATGCTCAAACTAGAGTGTCAGCAGGTGACCGGTATATCTTAACACAGAACTGAGTTTTATCCTATTGGGAGCCCTGAACACTCAAACAGTCAGACGGGAAGCCTCCCTGTGGTGGCTTCGATGGAAAGCGGCCTGACAAGGGTCTCCAGTATTATCATCATGAGCAAGAAGGGGAATATCGATAGAGCCGGCACAACACCTTCTTCTCAAGAACACCTCCGCTCCCCGCGAGGCATGAAAACCGCTTCGTCCTACATCTGTTCTTTCTGCTAGAATGTTCAAAGAAACTTGTTGACTTTGCCTCTTTAATCTTTTCCGACATCCCTGAGAGATAGGCTGGTGGAAATGACACTTCCATTCCAGGCTCACAAAGACCTCAGAGCCTCCTGTGTGTGAATTAGGCACAAGGAGGACTTTGTTTGATCTCTGTCAATTTCACTGCTCTCTTCCCAGAACCCCATCCTGACCTCCTGAGTGGAGACAGGATTTGAGGACTCTAGATCTGAGTTGCAGACTGCCAGGCTGAACTGAAACTTTTCCAAACAATAAGTTTTTTGCTTGTAAAAATAAATTGAACCTTAGAGAGAAAAAGAAAAATTGCCCAGCTGACGTGGCTCAGTGGTTGAGCATCGACCTATTCACCAGGAGGTCATGGTTCAATTCCCAGTCAGGGCACATGCCTGGGTTGTGGGCTCGATCCCCAGTGTGGGGCATGCAGGAGGCAGCCGATCCCTTATTCTCTCTCATCATTGATGTTTCTATATCTCCCTCTCCCTTCCTCTCTGAAATCAATAAAGATATATTTTTTAAAATAAATAAGTAAATAAATAATCAACACAGACCTAAAAGTCAGTAGTTATCCCATACCCCAGAGAGGATGGCTTTCCGCGTTTGGATGTCTTTCCTTCTTGTCTTCTTGGCCACATAACAAAATCAGGATCAAAGAGAACAGACAATTGTGCATCCCAGTGCACGCCAGCTCCACTGCGGGTGGAGTGAGACGGGGGAGAATGGGCATCATATAAGGAACGCAAAAGCAAAAAACACAGCGAGGTGCTATGATGGTCAAGCTCTGCAAAACAGAAAGCTGCCTGGAGTGAAGGTCATTGCCAAGGTCTTTTTCTGAATCTCCTCTCAAGCAGGAACAGCCCCATGAGGCTTGAAGGTGTAGCTGGGCGGACCAGATGACCTCAGAATGCCCTCTGAATACCAGACCATCTGACTCTGAAACTGTAAAATAGCAAAGTAGCAGATGAATCTGAGGCTTTAACCCGCACTATGCTTGATTCTTCCGAAAAGAGGAAATGTGAATTCTAGATCAGCATAGAATGAGAAACTAGTTCAGCCATAGGTAGTCGTGTAGCCTTCATCAAAACACTTAATTTCTCTGAACCTCAGTGTCCTCATCTGTAAAGTGGGGATAAATTTTCTTCCCTCATAAACGTTTGGGAATTTAAAAGATAATCACTGAGCATGGAACAAGTACGCAATAAAGACACTCATCCTCGCCACCATCACTGTCACTTTCATGTTCCTCAAAAATCACCCAGCCAGGCCGATGTGGCTCAGTGGCTGAGCCTTGACCTATGAACCAGGAGGTCACAATTGGACTCTCAGTCAGAGCACATGCCTGGGTTGCTGGATCGATCCCCAGTAGGGTGTACACAGGAAGCAGCCGATCAATGATTCTCTCTCATCATTGATGTTTCTCTCTCTCTCTCTCTCTCTCTCTCTCTCTCTCTCTCTCTCTCTCTTCCTGTCTCTGGAATCAATAAAAAAAAAAATTGTTTTTTAAGAAAGAAATCACTCAGCTGCCAACACTCATTCCTGAGGCCCTGGTGGGATCTGTCAGGACCACCGTCGTGCCTCCCTTCCACACACATTCCCAAGGACACAAACCCTTTGTGGTGCCCACTACAAACCTGGACCTCTCCCCACGACCCCTGCTGGGACCTCTGACAACGCAGAGCCTGAAGGATGACCTGCTCAACTTCTGAAGCCCCTGCCGTTAAGAAGGATCCTGGCTCCTCTTTTGCCTGATGTGTCCATGTCGTCCCCAAGGGGTTCTTGGCAGAGGTTGCCGACCTCTCCTTGGCTTCTGCCACCCTTGATCCCCCAGGGGACATGCCCTCCCTGTGCGGGAAGTCCCCTCTCTGCATGGCTTAACCCTCCGACAGGTAGAGAGCAAGGTGAGGGCAGGAATGGGTCTTCACCATCTCTGCACAGCTAGTCCTTAGCTCCATGGGCCGGGCACAGAGAACACAGCCAACAAATACAGAGAGAGTGGCATTCACAGTAGTTCCCATGAACAGGGCATGGATTTTATAGCTGTTATATTGACGAAGCAGCAGCTCTGATCTTCCCGCTGTTTGACTTTGACAGAGTAAAGCAGAGAAGAATGACATCCCACCCTAGAGTCATAGAAGATGAGGGGGAAAGAGGAAAGGTTAAAAATGGCGGTGGAGTAAGCGGATGCTGCACGGACACGCTCCCAGGACCAAACTGAAATTGCAACTAAAATACAGAAAAACTTCCTGAATAATCAACAGAAGACTCGCTGGAGAGAACCCTGGTAACCAAGGACCGAAAGTGGAGACCGCATAGAGACTGAAAGAACACAGAAGATGAGGGGGCCAAGGAGAATAAGATAGACCAACACCCCGTGAGCCAAGAAGCCAGGCCATCACGTCACAGACACCCCAGCCATGGCCCCCGAGGACAGGCCTTGTCCTTTGGTGTTGGTAGACCAGGTGGGCTCTTAGCTGGAAGAGGATGGCCCCTCCTTCTCCAGAAGCCCTGCTCAATCACCATCTCCTCCTTTTAACTCCAAAGGGCTCAGCGCACCTAACAATAACTGGTGAGATCTGAGTGATGAAGGTCTCGGTCCACAGACATTCAACTTCTGAGCAACACCATCCCTAATTACTCTCGGGTGCCAGCTGCACCCCCTGCTCCTTTCCACAAACATGGCCCTGGTGACCAACACTTGAAGCCCTCCCCAATCTGGGTAAGAAAGAGATCGAAAGGGTGGTAGTTCTGGTTATCTGTTACTGTTATCCCAAAACTCAGTGGGTTAAAAAAAAAAATCACTTTATTATCTCACTATTTTATGGGTGTAGAACTTAGGCAAGGCTCAACTGGGCCTGCTCCATATGGCACCAACTGAAATCATTCTCTTAGATTCCCTCTCCTGCTCCCTCCTCAACCAGCTCCCCTGAGTGGAGACCCCACTGAATTAAGCCCAGGCCCCTGGGGACTAGGGTATGCCTCAGCCCACCCAGCCAGCACCCCCAGCCCACAGCCCACTTCCCTCAACTTAGAGAGGACTCTAAAAATCCTAGCGGCTGCTGTCTATTGGGTTCCCCATAAGCACGTGGCACACAGTCCCCCCATTCACTCCTCCCGGCAAGGGTAAGTGTCAGAAACCTTCATCTCCACTTTACAACCGAGGGCACTGACCCTCACACGCGCCCCCGTCAGCTCATGAGCAGTGCAGGCAGGATTCAAACAAGTGTGTGTACGGACGGGAGATGAGGGACCGACTGATTAAAGCTGCACAGAATGTTAACAGACAACGTTCACCCCACTCTTGGGCAGCTATCCATCCTTCGGAATATTTTGATTGACATGTATCTCCCTGTGGTAGGCATGGCAACTAATTAATAAGAAAACAGATGTGGGAGGAATGCAGCAGGTGCGGGCGCCAGAGCAGAGCGGGATTGTGGGGACCACTTGAGGGGAGGGAAGCAGCACCTTCCCCGGTGCACGCCCCGCTACCTGGGGACCTGGCCGCACAGTGTTTTCGCTCCAACACCCCCTCACCCTGCAGCAGGAGTGGGAACCTTTCTTCTGCCGGGGCCATTGGGATATTATAACATCATTCTCGGGCCGTACAAAATGATCAGCTTAAAAATGAGCCTGCTCTATTTGGTCACACATGCAATTAACTCACCCCTAATGCCTTGGCAGGGCCAGACCAAATGACTTCTCGGGCCTCATACAGTCGGACGCTCCCCACCCCTGCCCTGGAGCCTCTGAGTGGGTTTCTGTTCCCTGGAGCAGGGCTCTCTAACTAAGTCCACCGCCCACAAGGGCAGGACCAGCCACCCTCTCCCCTCCACCCCCCGGCGTGTGGCCTGTGTGGGCTCAGTGCTGGTACCCGAAGTTGATGACTGAGTAGGCGACAGCAGCTCTTGAACATTTTTAAACGAAAAGCTGGGTTTTTGTTCTTTTTTCCCCTCCAGGTTTGTCTGGAAGGAACAAAATGTCCCCGCCTGTTCCACACAGGCTACGGACCTCCTGCAGCACCATTTGCAACATTTTCTAAAATTGAAAATTGTCATGGGCTAAAATTGCCCGCATCTGCATTTTTTATTCTTTTCCGAATAATGCTGTGATGGAGGAAGAACAGATGTTTGATGCAGGTAGAGGCAGCTTTTACCAACAGAACACACAGAATCATCCCACCATTTCCACCCACCACCACAGCGCTCCCAGCCCGTGTGGTTCCAGCGGGGAGGGGAGCGGTGCCCTGCGAGACCTCCAAGACCTCCAGGGATGGCTGCCAGCCTGTATGAAACCAGCCTGACCTCACACAGGGAACCAGGGAGGGAGGAGAGCTCGGGCTTTGGGGTAGAAACGATTAGCGTGTGGGCCTCAGCTCTGCACTCGCCAGCTCCGCCACCTGGACCAAGTGGCTCAATGTCTCTGAGCCTCAGTATTAACACCTGAAAAATGGGGACAAAATGCAGACAGTAAGTGCGTCTGCTGGTTAGATTGACTACGAAAACTTACATAAACTCTCTGGCACAGCAAACAGTACATGGTAAGCACTCAACGCTTGCTGTTATTTTTATCACAGATGCAATGTGTAATAAGTTACAGCTGTCATTTGTCATTCAACTTATCTATCATTTAAGTGGTTTATTCTCAGCAAAACCAGTGTTAGAAATAGTGCCAAGTGGCCTGGCTGGTGTGGCTCAGTGGGTGAGCGTCAACCTATGAACCAGGAAGTCACGGTTCGATTCCCAGTCAGGACATATGCCCGGGTTGTGGGCACGATCCCCAGTGTGGGGCGTGCAGGAGGCAGCCCATCAATGATTCTCTCTCATCATGGATGTTTCTATCTCTCTCTCCCTCTCCCTTCCTCTCTGAAATCATTAATAATAAAATTTATAAAAAGTGGTATCTTAAGCGCTGACTGGTTTGGCTCAGCGAATAGAGCGTCGGCCTGCGAACTCAAGGGTCCCAGGTTTGATTCGGTCAAGGGCACGTACCTTGGTTGCGGGCACATCCCCAGTGGGGAGTGTGCAGGAGGCAGCTGATCGATGTTTCTCTCTCATCGATGTTTCTAACTCTCTATCTCTCTCCCTTCCTCTCTGTAAAAAAATCAATAAAATATATATAATTTTTAAAAAGTGGTATCTTAAAAAAAAGAACTATGAGTGAGTGGAGCTCCAAGAAGCTGAGAGGAGAAAGAACATGCAGGGGGGAGGTCAGCGGCACGGGTCCTGGGGCTTGTCCTGGGCCTGTGCAGAGGGAGAGGCCGGTGGGAGGGCGCAGGGACGGGAAGCTCATCCTGGGCCCCGGGCGAGAGCCACGGCCCCGTCACCGCGGAGCTAAGCCGGTCGTGCTACCTGCACGGAGCCAGCGGGGAAAGGGCCACGCGGCCTGAACTGGATACAGAATTTTTGAATATGTCATAGGTACTGTGTTTTAGAAAAATCATTCTGACAGGGAACACATTTTACCCCAATTTCCTATTTTTCTGGACTTTTCAAATTCTTTCTTTCTGTTTCTCTGCAGATGTTGAACATGCAAGACCTTTAAAAGTGGAGGAAAAGGACAGCAAAGACGCTTATTTCCTCTCCTGGGTAGAGCTTTAAGCATGCGTTCGATCTTTGCCGGTGGATGGAAGGTTTCTGAGAGCAGCGGCTGGGGCTCACGATGGCCCTCTGCTGGGTCCGCACTGCCCTGGGCACTGTGCAGGCACCTGAGGGCTTCTGCAGGCTTCCCGGCATACTCCCTGTGGGGCCCCGGGTGGATCTTAGGGCCACAGGACAAATTTTAGGGCCACAGCATGTTAGAGCTTGAAGAAATTTCTCCTGATCTTACAGAGGTGGAAACTGAGAACGGACGTGAGCAGGACCAAGGACCGAGTTGATCCAAGACCAGAGTCTGGACTGGTAACGCCTGGCCCAGTGTGCTCCTCCCGGAATCCGGCTGGGACGGGAGAGAAGACACCCGGATTCAGGCCAATAGCTGCATAGCGCTCTCTGGGTTCCCACGGCCAACGCCAGGCAAGCCCAGGGCAGGGTGTCTCTCTCGCGCTCCCTCTCCCTTCCTCTCTGAAATCAGTAAGAACAAAAATTATAAAAATTATAAAAAGTGCCCCAGCCCCGTCCCTGCAGGCTGTGTGAAGGGTGGAGCCCCCTTCCGTTCTCCCCGCACGTTCCAAGCTGCCAACAGGCTCAGTTTCACGCGGCCTTGTATGCGCTTAATTAATCTTAGGATCTGTCAAGGCCTTTTAATACTATATACCTGAGGCAATTATCTTAAAATCCCAAACCATCCCAGAATCTCAAAGTGTGAGAGTCGGGAGAGATTCTGGACCCACTTTAATGCATGTGGGGAAACTGAGACCTGGGGAGGATAAAGGACCCGAAACTTGCCCAGACTGGGGCTTCCAGCCTGGTGGGGCCCCAGGACAGACAGGCCATGAGCAAGTCAAGGAGGGTGCAGGAGGGGAGGGGTGTGGTGCAGAGTGGGGGGGGGGGGGGTTCTGGGGGCACCGAGTGTCTCTACACAGCTACAGAAGCCGTTGGTTGCCATGGGAACACTCAAGCTCAGTGATGCCAGGAATTCCTTTTCAAAAGGGGCTGAAAATCAGATTTTTATGTGAAATCACTACCTTTAAAAGGTCATCAGCTGAGTTGAGATTTTTAAACATTTTTCAGGTCAAAAACAGGTGCCTGTGGGTCTGAGTGGGCAGGCGGGCCTCCGACCTGGGGCCCGGAGGAAGAGGCTCAGCACACAGGCCTGTCTCCGCCCCTCCTCGCTGCCTTTCTACCTGCCTCTCTCTTCTATCTTATCGAAACCGTGAGCTCTCACCTTGCTAGTCACCTGGGCACACACAGATTGTAGGCCTGGAACACAGACGGGGTGCAGAGTGCTCTCTGGGTTTTCACGGCCAACACCAGGCGAGCACAGGGCGGGGTGTCCACCCGCCCACAGCCCCGTCCTGCAGCCTCCGGGCTGTTGGAAGGGTGGAGACCCTAACGTTAGCTTTCTTCCTTGAAGCCAAGCCTCCCAGATACAGGTAACTGTGACCTCTGCGGTCGCCCTGTTGGCCCCATAAAGAGTTCCCCAGCTCAGCCCCGGCTTCCACTGGTGAAAAGTATTAGAAAACCTGGACACAGGCGTTTGCACAGGGACCATAACGGACTGTGATGGCGGTGCTGCATTAACATCTGGTGTCTGTGCACGCCAGGCGCTGCCCAGGACAGCGGTGCGACACACCTGGCTGGGCCAGCTCTAAAGGCCAGAGACACGGAGAGAACACCCCTCCGCATCTACCCACAAACCCTTCTGTTGAAAATGCATGAGATATCTTTGAAATGATGCTCCAAATGAAAGCGGGCAAACATGGCCTCTCCATCATTGGAGAGGCTGTCCAGCCCAGTCCAGCCCACCTGAGGCTGTCCAGTCCCCGGCGTGAGTAGCTAAGGGGCCTGACATCAGATTCCTGTTTACACTGACGGTTTGACTGACAAAATCCCCACTTCAACACAGTCCAGATCCTCACACAAACAAATCTTAAGTCACCACAACGTCCTGGATTTCTCTCATGGAAACACTCCGGAGAAGTCCATGACATTGGAACTCTGTCCGTTCTTGCGATGCCCTGCTTTCTGGTGTCCCAAGCCTGGGTCCAGGCTGCCTGTAGTTAGAGCGTCAGCCGTGCAGAAATGGGGACTCGACCAGGAGACTAAGCCCAGGCCGCCTTGCGACATGGGCACCTGCCATGAGAGGGCCCTTAGGGACCCTCTGACTCAGTGACCTTCACCTCCATTACAAACAGGGAAACTGAGGCTCTGCTCACAGGAGCAAGGTGTGAACTTGATCCCATTCATTTCAAATGCACCAGATACTGCCTCTAAGTAAAACGCCCAACAAACCCCTGATTTAAAAATACAAAAGGCCAAGTAAAGAAAAAACAAACAAAAAACTTTCCTTGATTCCCTGAGGAACTCCTGGACTCCATCATTGACTTGCATAGCTGGTGGCGAGGCAATTTGCATACATTTCCAAAAACTCACCTAGGAAGGCTTCAGGAGCCCCGCGTGATAGATGGTGCGCCCTTGGCACAGGAAGAGAGCGCCCGCTCTGATTAATTAGGTATGCAAAACACAGCCAGTCCTGGGCCGGGAACAAAGGGAGCGACGCAGAGAGTTCAGGGTACAGATTCACCAATTAGCTCCCAAAGAAAGGAATTAATTGCTTCTGCTTCGGGGTGCCCCCCCATCTCATTCTGCAAATATGTTACAAGTCTCTATTTTCCTCCTGGCCTTTCAGCTGCGACTTTGAAGTTTCCCTGCTTCCCCTGCCATGAGCTCGCCTCCTCTGGCTCAACGCCCGCCCCCGACTCAGCCGGAGCTTGCCCAGTGCGTCCAACTCAGGGATAATTAGTCTGAACTAAAAACATCATCTGCTCAGTGTGATGGACTCTCTATGAAGACGACTTTAAAGAAGGAGAACAGTCTACCTTGGGCTTCACGGCTTTGCATGATTATTTCTTAGGTTAAATGGAATTCAGAGGAGGTCTAACCTTTGGGATCTGGTGGGTCACCGCCCATAAGTCTGATGGCAGAGAAAGAAGACAAATTCCATAAGCATCGCACTGTATTTTCACCTGAAGTGCAGAATTTAAACGGAATTATTGTAAACTAGAGGTTCGGTGCACAAATTTGTGCATGGGTAGGGCCTGGCCAGCCCGCCCAGATCAGGGCCGATTGGGCCAGGCTGGCCAGGGGGAGGGGCTGCAGGCAGTTGGCAGGCTGGCCCCACCCCTGATCAGGGTGGGGGCGATCGAGGGCAGGGCCAGCTGCAGGGAGGGGCCACAGGCGGTTGGCCGGCCCCACCCCCTGGTCGAACTCCCAGTGGAGGGGACAGTTTGCATATTAGCCTTTTATTATACAGGATTGTTCCCGGGGGTTACTGGAACCCAAGTGTTTCTTGCTGGCATTCGAGGCCCTTCCTGACTGGCCCAGCCCCCTCTACAACCTGAGTTACTGCCAGTCATGAGGAAACGAAGCTACAATAAGTAGGTACCATGGGTTTCTGCCTCGCAAGTATTGCCACCCACGTTCACGATGCACTTTGTATGTTCCTATGCTAAGGATCCATCAGCACGGACTTCCTGGAAAGCCCATTGGCAATATGTTTGAAAACGCTGGCCCAGTCATTTCACTTTCAGGGGTGGTGGCAAAACTGACAAAGGTTTTCTATAAGGAAGTTTATCACAGTGTTATTCACACGCATGAAAAGCTTAAAAACCATGAAATGACTAACATTAGAGAATTGGTTAAATTGTGTCCCAATCAAAGGTTAAATATTAGGAAGCCATTCGAAATGGAGTTTACCAGGCTTACAGGTGAAGGAGATTAGGAGCTGTTGGTCAAAGGGTACAAAGTTCCAGTTATGCATAAGCTCTGGGACCTCATGGACCCCAGGGGAATGACAGTTGACAGTACTTTACTGATAAATAAAGTGAAATCTGTGAAAAAGGATAGATCTTAAATCCTCACACACATGAATGACAACTGTGTGAGGTGATGAAAACATTGATAGCTTCGTGGAGGTGAGCATCTTATAGCACACACAGACCAAAACTTCGTGTTGGAAACCTTAAATACATACAATTTTTTTACTTTTAAATTATACCTCACAAAGCTGGAAGCGGTGTTTAAACAATAATGAAAGACATGGGAGAAACGCTCATCCTAAGAGGTGGTCACGCCTGTTTTAGGTAGAGAAAAAGACTGTTTCTTTAAAAGGACAAAATGGATGATTCTCCCAGGACTTTATAAATGTAAAGGGTTATTTATTTATAACAGATTTCAAATGTACGCCCATTTTTTGCTACTAAAGAGACGCAGAAAGTGAGTTTTGCTCATTTTTAACCACAGTTTTAGAACGACATGCGATCTGTAGAACCTTGGTTTGGGGACAGACTGCAAAGCCCGCTTCCCATGCCAGGGATCTCGGTTTCAAATGCGCAAAGGAAGCCACTCCAGGGTCAGACCCATCGAGAGGCATTGGCTGGACACCCCCGTTCGGTCCGGCCCCACAGGGAGGGCTGCGAAGGTAATTGCTTGGAAAGAGCACACTCCCCTCTCCAGTCATCACAATGCCTCTTCTCCTCCATCTGCCTCCTGATGAGGAGTCATAATCTTCCTCTTATGACATCACCATAAAGACATCCAGAGGACAAAAAATTACCTGCTCCTGGCAATAATCGTGTTTATTATGGAAACTGTAAAATGTTCCCATAGAGGGGCCATCCCCGTTCATTAAGCCTTGTCGCAGAATCCATTTTCAAAACATCTAAATCAGATCTTGCAGAGCCACGGACTCGCTGCCCTGGATAAACAATCCTGCACCTCGGAGATGAAGCCTGGGGCCGAATCAATTTTCGTATTAAGACCCGGGCGAGGTTTAGGACGCAGGACGCGAGGCCTGCAAAGGAAGCCAAGCCACGCCTCTCACTTCACCTGAGAGCTTTTGAGCTTAGGATGTGAGGACTGATGGGCCCAAAGGCGGGGCCAAGGCTCCCCTGGTCCCCTGGACCCTGTGGGTCCCCACAGCCTGGCTCTCCTCCAGAATGAACCCCTAATCTAAGCAGAGACATGGGGCATGAGAGCCAATGGGCTTCCAGGTTCCAGGAAGCTTCCAGAAAGAGGAGAATGAGGCCATGGTGGATCCGGCCAAATTCTAAAGAGAAAACTATCATTTTCTTTCCATGTTATCTTTCATTTAAATTCCTTCTCAAAACTTAGAAAGGGTCCAGCTGGCACGGGTCAGTGGTGGAGCATCAACCTGTGAACCAGGAGGTCACAGTTCGATTCCCAGTTGGAGCACATGCCTGAGTTGTGCGCTTGATCCCCAGTGTGGGCCGTGCAGGAGGCAGCCTATCAATGAATCTCATCATTGATGTTTCTATCATTCTTTCCCTTTCCCTTCCTCTCTGAAATCAATAAAAGTATATTATGTGTATGTATATATATGTATATAGAAAGGTAAAATGTGTGCCCCATAATTCCTTAAAAATGACTACAAAATGCAGTATAAAATCTTCCCTACAGCCTCTGCAGCTCCCCCAGCCCCCAGGGGGACAGAGCCTGGCTTGTATGCTTCCCCACTTCCCCCCATGCCCATCGAGCACACACAGAAGTGCCCTTGTTTGTTCTTATTAAAATAAGGGCATTTCACACGCATTACTGTGCACCCTGTTCTTCTCACTTAGGCCTCCAGGGCAATAGCTATAGATCCAGGAAAAGGGCCTTTCCACCCTCAGCTCTGGTCTCCTGGGCCCTCACTCACGTGCAGGACCATGTGCCCACAGTAAAGTCCTAAATGGATGTGTTAAACGCCCTAAAATAGCTCGGAGGGAAATATACCACCATGTTAGGTGGTCATTTCTGAGGCGGTATTATTACAGATTGTTTTTATTTTCATGCTTTTCTCTCTTTCCAAATAGCCTACATTGGGCACATGCCACTTCTCTAAAAAGAAAAGTTTCACTTTATTTTCTTGAAATAGGTCTTTATTGATTTTTTAAAGAGAGGGACAGAGAGAGGAAGAGAAAGGGAGAAACGTTGATGAGAGAGAAACATGGATCGATTGCCTCCTGCATGCTCTCTGCTAGGGATGGAGCAACAACCCAGAAATGTGCCCTGACCAGAATCGAACCAGTGACCTCTTGGTGCATGAATCAACATTCAACCACTGAGCCACACTGGTCGGGCTCACTTTCTTTTCAAGTGTAGGTACAGGTGGGAGCAGAGAGGAAGAAGTTATTTAACCTCCATGATCTCTACCTGGGGGATAGCCATCCTGTGATGCTGAGAGAGGACAATATAAAACTTCTGTTTTTATTTATTTACCTTTAAAAAAGAAGGAAGAATTCATACTGTGCTAATTCAATACTCAGAATGACCCTGGCACCCTATTCAATCCATGCATCACGTGACCAAGTGTCCAGGCCACATGGGATCACCCTGAGTTCCCCGACAGGATGGCTTGACAGCGGGCGGGGGTCTATTGCTAATTTCACTGTTCTGTACATTATATTGCCATCTGCTGTATCGTGCGGGTACCCAGGCAAGGTACCGACTATATTATCTGGTGGGTGTTTTTTTAAATGTTTTTTTATATATTTTTATTGACTTCAGAGAGGAAGGAGGAGGGAGAAAGAGAAAACATCGATTATGAGAGAGAATCATTGATTTGCCACTTCCTATATGCTCCCAACTGGGGATGGAGCCTGCAACCCCGGGCATGTGCCCTGCCCGGGAATCGAACCCATGACCTCCTGGTTCGTAGGTCAACTCTCAACCACTGAGCCACACCGGCTATACTGGTGGTTATTTTACTAATGGACAAAGGATTTAAAAGAAATCCTGCAAAGAAACACCCAGGAAAAGACAACACTGACACAGACACAAGCAAATGAGATAAGGAAACACTGGTCCTTCTGAGGATGAGGTCTTTACAGGCGGCATGAGGGTGTTCACAGTGACGTGAACCAAATCACGTAAGAAGTCAACAAAAACCACATTTCAAGAACACGTGTTCTATTTGAAATTAGAATGTATGCCACTATTATAAACATCATCTATGTACCCTAAATGTGCATATGTTTGTCTTTCCAAGTACAAAAAAAATGCAGAATATCAGGTTTTTTTTGTTAAATTCCTCATTCTCCCTGCCACCGGAGCATGGCTAAAGTTACCCAGAACTACAATATGGAAATACGTGACAAATTAAATTGCACCATTTGTCAGAAATACCTTTGGAAGACACACACACAATCTTGTGTGGGGAAATGACTAGCAGAAGACGTTAGGGCACCCTGTGTTGGCAGGCAGCTAGGTTAAAGTCCAGATGTGTCCAGCAGGTCCCACCCTATGGGTTTGGATTGACATGGTTTGTCCCCACACGTGGTACAGCCGTGCAGGTTGCACACCGCACAGGCGTGCACACTGCAGTCTGCGTGACAGGTGCTCTGACATTGTGTCCTGCAGGTCCTGGGGGCCCGGAGGTAGTGACTGGAGGGACGCATGTGAAGAATGGCTTCGTATGAGCCGTGAAAGGAATGCTACATAGAGGAGTTACAGGCTCAAGAATTAATTCTGTGGCAGGAGCTGTGTTTTACAGCCACACTGCACAAACACGGCCGGTGGAGCTGAAAAGGATTCCGGAGTGAGGTGACAGAGACAGGCCCCCCACAAAAGTCATCCCCAGCGTCGTTTATGAGGGAGTAACACAGCAAAGAAACACAAGCCAGAGGCGAACAGTGTCGCCGGATCCGTTGGTTAGATTATCTGTAAAGGGAAAAGGGTATCTAAATAGAATTTCCACTAAATTTCACAATCACGTCAGGCATGACCGTGACCTTCTTTCGGAGCACACAACGTACTTGAAGAGTTCCCGACCCGGAAGATGGGTGGTGCATCTCTCCTTTAGAAAGAGGCGGTATCGGAGCTGGTGACCCCCGTGAGGATAAGGCCTCTCAGCAGCGCCGCGGGTAGAGAGCTTTTTAAAAATACCAGCAGATTTCATCTGACCCTCCCACGGAAAGGGCGAGTGGTGAAGTAACTGCTCTTTTGAAGGAATTGGGGTGCGGAAGAGCACTTTGAAAACATTTCCGTCACTCTCTGATTTCCTTGCCAATATGCTTGGTTATCGAGGATCAGCCAATCACATGGGCACCCTTCAACCGACGCCTCTCGCCTGCTTAATATTAAAATCCTCCCAATGAAGTTTCCACGGGCTTTGGATCCCTTTGTTTAAAAATGTAAAAGTGAAATATCTTCCAATTAGTTTGCAAGAAGAACTGCCTGACGTCGGGAAAATGGAAATGGACTAGCCCGCCTTCCACGCCTTCCACGGGGGCCTCTGCATAATTGGGGGCTGGCAGTGAGGAATGAGAGGCCTGACGCAGTGAGCGGTGCCCATGCCCTTCTCCGGAGGGAGCGCACCTGCTCGCGGGAGGGAGGCCTCTCAGCCCTGACAGCCGCGAACACGGAGCAGCTTTTAAACACCGAGCCGAGCACTTCAATAACCTGCGTTATCGTCTAATGTTATAATTTCAAAAATAATGAAGCACATCCAATCTTAACATTCACTTTAAAGCATTATTACTGATTCCTGTGGCAGCAAAAAACAGCAGCAACAGAAAAAGGATTCTGTCATATGATTAAGAATATCATCTATGACATATTTATCCAAACCATTAAATATTCTATTTTTGTTGCTATTACATAATACAACGATACATTATTTTCATATTTATACTTCTATAATAGTACATCTATAAATTATAAGTGTATGTAAATTAGTCATACAAATATGTAAATTATAAATAACTATGCATACAGTGCGAAATGTTAGGATTTTCATCCCATCTGAATTTGGGGTGGGGCAGGGACGGGTGAGGGTTTACCGAAGCCATGACATTTGATCTAAGCCTTAAGGCCAGAGTGGCACCTAAATCATGACTACAACTACATCACGGACGAAGAAACACAGATGTTTTTATCCAATTTTAATATTCATTCAGATTCATGTGGGGGGGGGCCTAGAGCAAAGGAGAGGATATTGTTCTTTTTATAGCAGGCAAAACCCTTGTAGAAACTCATTTCCCTACAGAGGATGGAGGAGGGAAGAAGGTTCAAGAACAGTGAACCTCACTCCTCAGTGACTAGTCTGAGGGGTGCTGAGTCTACAGTCCATTTCTGAGGGTGGGAATGACCAACCCCTCACGGGCAAGGCCTCTGCATGCCTTTGGGAGCCATGTCTCAAGCTCCTACAAGATGAAGTGGCTGCCCTTGGAGGCCCAGCTCCAATGTCCCTTCCACAAGGTTTCTCTAAGCCCCAAGATGGAGGCGAGTTCCAGTTCCTTTCAAATACCTTGGTCAGCAGCGCAAGTATGTCCTTCGTGCTAGATGGGGCAATTCTGAGGCGGGAGGGACCTAAGGTGACATGCAGTAAACGCCCAGAATGAGAAGACTTGAGTTCAAAACCAAGAAGGCATTAATGAACAGCAAATATGGGAGGAGGCAGGAAAATGCTTGGGGATGTGAGTGGCTGGGACTCCTACAAGCAGGTGTGGAGTGAGAGGAGCTGGTCCACCTGGTTCAGGCCAGCATCCAGCATCCGTGAGCTGGAAATACCATCCAGCCAGGCCTGTGCTCTCCCATCCTGTTACACCCTCCCATCCTATTATCTGTGCTTGAGGGATGGGAAATCAAGCTATACTCACAGTCCTTTAACAATGTTTAATAAGTGTGAGTCCTGGGTCATGCTGGGCACATTCTACCTGCTAATGGGTTATCTCTGCTCTCATCCGAATTCCCCTACACAACAGTGAGCTCCTGTAGGGCAGATGTATTCAGAGTTGCAACACCACTGGGGTCTAGAATACAGGCTCTTACAGGTTTGATGGACAGAGAGAGGATCTGTGAGTCCATGGCACAGCCACGGGACTTGAAATGATCTCCCATTGCTCCTACCACAAGCTCTTCCCAACAGCTGAGAAAAAATTTGTTTGATCTGGGGTTGTAACTACACAAGGATAGCGCTCTGCTCCCTCCACCCGCGTGACTCATTTCTAGCTTCACGTCAGGCTAAGTTGGAATACTTGGAAAGAGCAAAAGAATAAGTGATGAGCTCCAAAGTGTCTTTCCACCTTTATCTGGATCTCTGCTTTTGCCAGGTCATTCATAAGCCTTGAACCAAAAGTCAGTCGGGCTATTTGGGGGAGGGGTCTATTTGTCAGGGTTATAACTATTGGAGGGTTGCATGTGGAGCACTGAGGCTGAAGGAAGGGGAGAGGGAGAGAGGGGAGAAGAGGGAGGAAAGAAGGGGAGAGGATGGGAGCAAGGAATGGCTTGCTCAGCCAGCCAGCCAGCCAGTAAATGGAATCATCCTGACCACTGGTGAGGAGGAAGCAAATCTCTCTCACATGGGACTGTTCCCAGCACAGACATACATTTAAGCGTCACTCTGAACCTTCAGTCCTGCTGTCCCCAAATTTAGAATGTTCTTCCTGCACCCTCTCACATCTTGTTGTGGTTATTGTGTCAACTTGACTGTGACACAGGGTGCCCAGATTAAACATTATTCCTAGGTGTGTCCGGGCAGGTGTTTTTGGATGAGATTAGTATTTGATTCAGTGGATACAGTGGGA
Organism: Myotis yumanensis; assembly: GCF_028538775.1. Classification (NCBI taxonomy): domain Eukaryota; kingdom Metazoa; phylum Chordata; class Mammalia; order Chiroptera; family Vespertilionidae; genus Myotis; species Myotis yumanensis. The sequence goes on from NW_027223762.1 coordinate 4,266,430, forward strand.
CCATCCAATTCACGGAGGGTCCCCATAGAACACAAATAGGAGGAGGGTCCACTGGTTCCTGTCTGTCTGCTTGAGCTGGGGCATGGGTCTTCTCCTGCCCTTGACTTAGGCTCACAACACTGGGTGCCCTGGCTCTCAGCTATTACCAATATAGATAGGTAGATAGCCCATTGGTTATGTTTCTCGGGAGAACCCTGACCAATACACATATCAAGCTTCTTTCTGAAAATTTTTATTGATGCCTCACCCTGAAAGTGAGGTCCATGTTCAACAACATCATTCTGACCTGAAGAACACCTTACAATCGGATTTCCAAAACTTCGAATTCTCTGGCAGGTGATTCTTACATACATTCAAGTTTGAGAACTTTTATTCTGTTCATTGGAAAGGCATACAACAGGCACAAAGACTGTCCTAGGTTTTTCCTAAAATGTGTTCCCTCTGTATAATAGTCCTTTATGTTACCCCACTATGATACTGTAAGTTGCTTGGGGAAAAGGACCATTTCTTGTGTTCCTCTGTACCACTGAGATGCCCAGCACGGAGAACCAATTTAATAAATGCTTTTAGATGAAAAGAATAGGCAAACGGATGTCTCTAGATTCCCAGAGATGCTATATTTTTTTTCACCTGAGAGTTTTCTTTAGAGAGTTTATTAGTCCAGGGAGCCTGGTACTGGTCCCTAACCTGAAGGAAGAGGCACATATCAGATCTGATCAGAGTTCAGCTGTCACCTCCACCGTTGGATAACTTACATCACACAACCAAAGGAAAAGTTAGCTGCTTTGAGAACCACATAAGCCTGTCATTATTAGACTGATTAGCAACTCAAGATCTTATTTTTCCTTCCTTTCAGTAGCTAAGTCATGCCTGTCCTATCTCCCCCACCATGTACCTGTAAGACACTCACTTTTGGATGGAATGTAGGACTTCTAATCTCGTTCAAGAATCACATATTGTCCTTCATGCACTCAGCCCTCTCCTACATTCAGGAACTGCAGAGATGGAAGACAGTCTCTGCCTCCCAGGAGCAAACAGTGATACCGAGTCACATACCTGTGATAGTCTTCGTTCTACTGAAGATGTCTGTGCACAGTAGAATCTTTTTGATGCTGAATTGATTCAGTCACCTAATGTTTTCTCAGTCCCTCTCGGCTTACCACCATTAGAGAGGGTCAGAGAATATCCTCTATGGCTCCATTAAACACATGGTGTAAGAACCAGTAAACGATTCAGGACCAAGGACAGAACCCTCTGGTGCCTGGAATCGAGCATTCAGGTCCACTTCAATACAAACATTTAATAACTCTCTACCTTGTACCAAAAACTTTACAAGGTCCTAGGATTCAGAGGTTCATCAGGCACAACCACAATCTTCCCAAACTCCCCAAGTTTGGCTGGGACAGGGACAGAGAACACAGGGACAGCGTGTCCAGGCCACATTTCTCCTTCAGTGCCCCCAGACTTTTGGAGATCGGTCTGTCATGCCCAAGTCAAGCACACAGAAAAAGCTGAGCCTTGTTTGGAGGAGAAGATGGAAAAATATTTCCGAGACCGTGGTTGCCTTTTGCCTTGGGCTACCTCTGCTCAAATTGAATTCACTCGAACGACGGGATAGCTATTGCAGCGGTGCTCATCTAATGAGATGGCTTCGGATACTATTAAAAGTTAAATCAGTTGATAAATGAAATACTGAAATCACTCGAGAATTGGCCCAATGTACAAAATATTAGCAGTGCAACCTCTAAACCAAGCGCTGAACACAAATTCAGCCAAAGCCATTAACACAGGACTGTGGACTCTGTCCAAGACGGTGGCCTCTCTCCTGAGTCTTGGAGCTGTGCCCAAGGAGAGTTTTCCGAAAGCTCAGTGATTCCTTTGGTGGGAGCTTTTGGGAAATATGGGGTCCCGTGCTTATGTAATTTTTTTAAGCACTTAAGTTGCTTCAATGGTAAATGATTCTCCATTGATGTTAATTGTTCAAATATATTTCTAGCAGGTGGAGCACAGGTCATGGAAAGGTCATGGAAATGACAGTGGAAGAGTTTTAAAAGTATGAGTCCCCAGAGGCGAAGCGAGTAGCCGAGGACACCACTGGGAATAAGAGAAGTCATTTCCGAAGCCAGAGGAGAGGCTGGAGCAGCTTCACCCAAGGACAATGGATGAGCATCCCTGAGAAGTCACCTGGGAGCACAGGACATGGAGTGCGGGGTCCCCTGAGGCAGGCAAGCGGCAGAAGGATGAACACAAGGCAGGCAGCCTGCGTCGAGAGGGATGCCGTGGCTGCCTGACTCTAAGAAGCTGTCCCTCCCAGACACTGTCCTCTGGGTTGGATGCATGACCCAGGGCAGAGGTGTGCAAGGGAATGTATTAGAGTATGGGGAGAAAATATTAGAACTTCTATTTACAACTTTTCTTTAAAAAGAAATAAAAATAGGCTCCAATAACACTTAATAACTGATGTTACTCATGTACAGATGCACAAAGATGGACAGCAAGAGCGAAGACCATGTTAGTTCAAGAGAAACAGGATCAGAGAAGTTACAGCCTGTTTGCCAGACTATAGGAGAGGAGGCTGTCCACAGGGGCTGCAAGTGAGCCTACCTACCACAGAGTGCAGCGCTCCGACCCCTTTCTGTGGGAGAGGACAAGCCCCAGACAGAAGACGTGTGTGCCATCCGCACCTGCGCAGAAGGAAGTGGTGGTGGACACGAGGACTGTGAAATAGAGCAAGTGTTTCCTACGCAGCTCAGCCTGCACTGCGAGGGGCCACACACTCCACCCTCGAGGGCCTGCATGGTCCCGCTCCATGGTCAGTGGGGAAGGCAGTCTGGGCCCTATGAATCTCTGGAATTAATGAGCCAAGGTTCCTTGTTTTATATCATTTCCTTTGTTTGTGTGAGACTTAGTAAAAGCAAATGGAAGAATAATTATATTACCTAGAATTGCAATGATATAGCAGAGAGGGTCAGAAGGTGTTGCCTTGGGAGGCGTGGAGTCAGGAACTTGTATATCGTCATGGTGCCTATAGCATATATGTGGTGCTGAGGGCTTTTTAGTGACCCATAGTCTACTGCTATGAAAAGTAAAAACGTTTTAAATTAAAAGTGCATTTTCCCATTGGGGTCTGTCTTGGTGGCCTGCATATGCCGCTGCCGGAAACACAGTTCCCACACCTGATAACAGGCTTCTAACAAAGAAGCGTTTGATTTCACTCCAGAATCCGAGAGACCCGGCATCAAGCCCAGGCCTGCCACCGCACACCGTGGCAAATGGTTTTCATTCCTAGAACAAGTGCCAGCAACGTGGGAGCATCTACCTAGGGAGTTAGATGCTGAAACGTGAGCTGTTGGATCTAGAGCTGGGGTGTGATCCTCCCGACACATTCAGTTCATAAATAATATCGTGGGGGAAGCTTGGCGGACATTGCACTAAGTAAAACAGGACATGTGTACAAGTGTCCAGAACTGTGTCAGGCTCAGAGCTGATGTTCAAAACACTTTATAGCCGTTATTGAGTACCAACCTGGGGCTCTGAATAATACGCACTGTGGGGCCCTTGGCCAAACCTGCCCTTTAGCCAAGTCACAACCCACACGTGGGTACTTCGGGGTCCCCGTCGAATCTCCGTTCCTTTGTGATGTGTCAAAGCGGATGCAAGAGCTCGTCTTCTCCGGTGCTAACATCAGGCACCGAGAAAATAAACCACGTGTGGCAGCCAGAGGCCGTGAGGGCAGTGGCCACAGAGCTGCAGAGCTGTGGTGTGTGAGCCACTGGGTGCTCCTCGGTATTGGAAAGGGGCTGGCTTCTTGGGTTCTTCAGACCCGCTGGCATGACGTTCCGCTCTCCATGGACGTGGACGGGGTGCCCACCCAGCAAGGGCTCAAGGAAATCTTCTGAGAGGCGGCCCTCAGCTGAGGTGCCATAACAAAATACCACCGACTCGGAGGTAAACAACAGAAATTCATGTTTCACAGCTCGGGAGGCCAGAACGTCGAAGGTCATGGTGTTGACCGTTTCAGTTCCTGGTAAGAGCCCTCTTCCCGGCCAGCAGACCGCCTTCTTGCTGCATCCCACCCGGCCTTTCCGAGTGTGCACGGAGCCAAAGGGAGCTGGGGTTTCTTCTCCTCCTCCCAGGGCACCTGCCCTGTCCCATTAGGATTCCACCCTGAGGACCTCATTAAACCTATCACCTCCTCGCAAGCACCATCTCCCCATACAGACACATCAGGGTCTGGGGCTTTTAACGTGAATTTGGGGGTGACATAAACATCCAGTCCATGGCACAGGGCATCCACAGTAACCCTGGGAACACCGACCTTATATGTGAGCAGCACTCTCACCCCCTACTGTCAGGGGAACCCCTCGGCAGAAGAGAAGCAGTAAACAGATTATTGTGTCACATTTGCAGATGAAAAGTCTCGAGTATTTTTTTTTATGCAATTAAACCAGCCACCTTCAGGAACTTCTTCACTTAATGCAGCGGTTCTCAACCTGTGGGTCTCGACCCCTTTGGCGGTCGAACGACCCTTTCACAGGGGTCACCTAAGACCATCCTGCAGATCAGATATTTACATGACGATTCATAACAGTAGCAACATGACAGTTATGAAGTAGCAACGAAAATAATTTTATGGTTGGGTCACAACATGAGGAACTGTATTTAAAGGACCAGAAGGTTGAGAACCACTGACTTAATGCATATACAGGTTTGTTGCGGCCAAAGGTAAACTGAGTGGGGGGCGGGGGGGAGGGGGAGTGTGTGTGAAAGGATTAAGACAGATAAGAGAATGAAAGCTGGGTCTCGGTGGGATGCTGCTCCCTGATGATGTCTTTATTTTATAGCAGAGTCCACGAGGCAAGGTAGGGGCGTGATCACGTTGTTTACAGCATTCTCGTGAGTTCCAACCTCACTCAACTATATGCACCTGAACTCTACCACAAGGCACGTGGGGCCACGTGTTTGGACCATAGGTTCAAGCTTACTACCACAGCCATTGGCTATAATTGTGCTGGGAGGGCCCTGCCCTCCAGCTGGGACTTGCACGTGGCAATGAGAGAACCCTGTCCTTTCATTAGTCCGAGGCTTGGACCTAGCCAAAACACTGTAGCCGTGCCCCATATAGGTTGGATTTTTTATGAGAATAGAAAAATATCACATTAAATATGTATGTTACACTCATGTTACCCGTGGAGCAAAGGAAAATGGGGAAAGTTGAGTAATCATTTTCTCCTTCTCTCATTAGTTCTCTCTCGCTTTTTTTCTCTTTCCCATCCGATACTAATAAGACCCAATTTTCAATGCAATGCTCCATAAATGATCCACAATACAGGAAGTTGTGCCCCTTTTATATATATATATATATATATATATATATATATATAAAACCTCACGTAGTCGATGTGGCCGTGGAGGTCAGGGTAAAGGACTCCCCCACCCCCATGACCACCACCCAGCACCACTCGCTGTGGGCTACACAGCCTGCTCATAATAGTTCTGCACTGTCACCATCCAGAAACGGACTAATTTCTGAACCATGGCTCCTGCATTTTCCCTACCCATTGGCTTACAAATTAGACAGCAGGTCCTCACGCGGGGCCCTGCCTGCCCAAGCTCTAATTTCCCCCCAAAAACGTATCTCGAACTCAGCCACTTAAAATCTGCCAACTCCACAGAATGAACTGAAAAATCCCTGCCACTTAGATAATAGGTTTCCTCCCCGGACGTCACAGTAAGAGTGAACAGGTGATAATGGTCTAACAGCATCCTCCCAGCGTCAAAGAGGGGCCGAAGTGTTTCTCCCGGCCCTGGCTGCTGCTTTAATCATCTCACCTCCTCCCTGTGCCCAGCCCAGCAGTTAATGACCTGCAATAAATCCAGGAAGCTGAGAATTGAGAGCTACCGAGGCCCCCGGTCCGCTAGAAAGCAGATCTGTGTTTTCCTGGAGAGGTGGTATCCAGGTTACCCGGCCTAGCAAGGATTCCTCGATATTAAGGCTGCTTTTCTTGGAAGGCCCACGTCTCTACCGTCCCCCACGGGACTTGTCTCTTCCCTTTAAACCAGTGGTTCTCAACCTTCTGGCCCTTTAAGTACAGTTCCTCATGTTGTGACCCAACCATAAAATTATTTTTGTTGCTACTTCATAACTGTAATGTTGCTACTGTTATGAATCGTCATGTAAATATCTGATATGCAGGATGGTCTTAGGCGACCCCTGTGAAAGGGTCGTTTGACCGCCAAAGGGGGGTGGGGGTCAGGGCAACCCACAGGTTGAGAACCGCTGCTTTAAACACCCGCACCTGCCTATTCATCTAACCCTCCCAGATGGCTGGCCCCTTAGAGTGCAAGGGCCGGGTGATTGGAGGACGGTGATCACATGAAGTGCTGAAGGGACCCGCCCACACTGGCCACGTGGTTCCCCTAAGACCCTGTTTACCCTGTTCAAGTCACGTGCTGGGGCTGCAGCAGGCCCTTGGCACCTGGAGCCTCTCTCCCCGCCACACCCCCCACCACCACAGGTGCTCACAAGCCATAGTCAATGATTCCAGAAGGTTCTCCTGAGGCCTCTAAGGTTTCTCAGGCACCTTTAAAATTGCAGTTTCCCACTTGGCTAAATCCTCTCCTCACAGATGGGTCTGTGTGACATAACAGCCTCCTGAAGGTCACATAACTCCTGAGTGGGTCTCCAGACCTCCTGGGACGGTGGGGGGGCGAGCTCCCCGCTCTTCCCAGCGGCCCTGCCCAACCCCTATGGTGACTCCCCAGAGTGTACGGGCGCACACAGACCCCATCCCCAGCCCCAGCATCAGAAAAGTTCACAAAACGGAAATTTTCTCCACTTCTCTGCTCAAAACCTGACCTGAACTTCACTGACGCTCAATACTGCCTTTATCCCTTTTCATGCGAATATTGCACTCTCGCAGCAGAAACATGAATGTGTTTGTAGGGCCGAGACCTGCCACAGAACCCACGCACCACGATACTTTTCCGGAGCCTGGAACATTTGAAATTCCACAGCACATTTGCCCCTCCCCTTCCCTTAACGCAGAAATCCCCGGACACTCACGTTCAAGGCATCGCGTCAGGCAGTGTCTCATCTGAGAAGCTGGGTGTCTGCAAAGAGATGAGAAACGCATGGTCCTACACCAGGCTGCTTCCTGGGTGACACAAAACACTGGCCCCGTCCACCAGGGCGAGGAGAGAAGGCAGCAAAGGCAGGCCCCTCCCGATCGGGAGGTGGAGGTGCAATAAGCAAGGGCTTCCACCTGAGGCTTGCGGTGGGCAAAATGCAGATCCTGCACCACCTGGCAGAGTCTCCCACGGCATGGAGAGGCCTTGGCGGGTTCAGCACGTTCACCGTCAGATGGTCCCGGCAGCACCTTCCTCTCTGAAGGCTGAGTCCTGAGCCTTCTCTGCTGTGGGAACCGCGGGCAGAGCGCACATCGAGGACGGGGAGGGCGAGGACGCTCTGATTGCCCAAGGCAGCTTCAGGGCCCACCGGCATTTCGTCCTGCCATGGTTACCAGACAACCAAAGGGTCAGGCGCCTGTCACTACCTGAGCCAACTCAGCAGAGACGGGGTTGAGTCACACAGGAGCGTTTATTCAGTACTGCCGGCAGCACGGAGAGCAGCAGGTCACCCACGAAAACGTGCTCTCCCCTCCTCGCCAGCTGCCTGCTTATATACACGAGGGAGGAGAGCGCTACACCCAGCTGCGAGCTGCACATGGAAAGGGGCGGAGGGTCTGCAGTCCGGCCTCCAGGAGCTCGATGCCCGATAACAAGGTGGCTCATCTTCTATGATGTAACAAACAGCTTGGCCCGTGCCTGGGACTGGAGAGTGGTCAGCGTTCCCACTGCAAACTCCGGTAAGGGGGGTGGGGGGTCAGGGTCAGTCTGAGCGCATCCTGACCTTGGTCCACTTTTAAAATGCATTTTCTCCTTGAAGCGCATCCTCCAGTTTCCCAGGTCTGTGAGAAGACGTCTTGTCTATAGTTAGTAAGGTGGATTGTTCTTAGACAGCGCTGGCTCTGTTCTTATTGCGTGCCCTTCCCCATGACCTCCTCCAGCACACACATAAAAATCACCATACAAAGCCTTACGTGATCACGTCTGGCTGGGGAGGTCGGGCGCTTCATAGAGGAGATAGAAGTGAACTAGAAGAGGGCCTAGAAAGGAAACCGTCATCGCTGGCTGTGCAAAGGCACGGGTGAGGCCTCGGTGTCATCAGCAAAGCAAGGCGCTTCTCCATTTGTATTTCTCATCCAGCTTCCCCCGTGAGGCCTCATTATTCAAATCTCAGTTAATCCCACAAGAGCACTTGCATGAGAACCTGTTTAATTACCTCCTTTCCACTCCCTAGCGGTGCGTGGCCTTGGTTGGCTTATTGATCACTCAACCACCAGCTTCTCCCCAGGAGCCGGGCCTGGGCAGCTCAGGAAGTTCTGCAGGAGCCGATTCCGAGGCCACGAGCTCACCTTCTGTGCAGGCGGCTTCACGGGGGAGAATGGGGCTAGGCAGTCGCCCTTAGGAAGGAGGCTTCCGAGTCTCCCATCTCCACCAGTGTCCGCGGCCAGTGCCAACGACCGTGCCAGCATCTCGCACCCCCCTGCTTGCCGGGCACCAGGTTCCCTCGAGGCCTGTGCCCCAGCCATCGCTCCCCATCCAAGCCACCAGCACGCTGCCCACCCTGTGCCACTCAAAGCCCGCCCCTGATCTTGCCCAGTCAAGCCCTCCCTTCTCTACAGCACCTGTGGCTTTTTGAGGACCTGACATCATCCTCCAGCTGACACTCGGCAAGGGGAACAGTCCCTGAGCCACCTAGCCTGCACGTCCCACCAAGCAGCCTGCCCTGGCGTGCCCACTACACTGTCACTTACGAGGACCCCCAGGAATAGTGAGGGTACGAGATAGGGCCGAGGCACAGACACAGGGATGAATCTCCCTGTGAGCCGCTGCTGTCCCCAAATCCCGGTCAAAGCCCCAAAAGGAGAAGCAAAGGGCAGTAAACTTGCTGAGGCTGCTGCTCCCATGAATACACGCTGGCCTACACAAACAGGAACATATGCTCTCCCCCTTCTGGGGCCAGCATCTGAAATCAGGGTGTCTGAAGGTGGGCTCCCTCCAAGGGCTTCAGGGATGGGTGCTTCCTGCCTCTTCAGCTTCTGGGGGCTTCTGGCCACATCCCTTCAACCTTCATGAGGCCCTCCTCCATCCTCGCGGGACATCTCTCGAATAATCACCTGCCCCCACTCCCCTGTTCAACTGCCCACTTCAGGCTGTGCCTACTTCCTACTGATCACAAGAACCACCCCCGGTTCAGATGCTCACTTCAGGCTGTGTCCACTTCCAGCTAATCACCTGCCCTGCCCCACTGTTCACATGCCCACTTCAGGCTGTGCCCACTTCCGACTGATCACAAGCAGTAACACCAGTTCTCATGCCCACTTCCGGCTGTGCACACTTCTGATTGACCAGCTTCCCTGCTTCCCTGCTCACATGCCCACTTCCAGGGTCCCAACCTCCCCCCCCCCCCCCCCAGGACCCATACCTCCATCAGGGGCTCAGACCTACATCGGGGTCCCTGACCTTCACGCTGGGGCCCACACGTCGAACCCAATACCCAGTGTGTATTTTGGGGCGCAGACCTACACAGTAGTCCAGACCACCATTCCATGCACGGGTGAGGCCTCGGTGCCATCAGCAAAGCAAGGCACTTCTCCATTTGCATTCCATGACCCAGAGGTCCAGCCCCTGACGCAGAAATCCACCCGGGGCCAGAACTCCCTACAATGCCCAGATCTCCATCCCAGGACCCATAACATCATCCGGGAATCAGACCTACATCAGGGTCCCAGACCTTCATGCCGGGGCCTAGAAGGCCATTCTGGGGCCCAGACCTCGAACAAAGCATCCAGTCCAATAGTTCAGACCACCATTCCTTGTCCCGGAGGCCCAGCCCAAGAGCCAAACCTCCTCCCAGGGCCCCGAAATCCCTCTGGGGCCCGAACCTCCCTCCCAGACCCAGACCTCCATCCGGGGCTCAGACCTACATCCAGGACCCAGACCTGCATCCGCGTCTCAAACCTACATCCGGGTCCCAGACATTCATGCCGGGGCCCAGAAGTCTATGCCGGGGGCTAAGACCTCGAAACCAGTATCTAGTTCTTTATCGGTGTTCAGATTTCCATAGTAGTGTAGACAACCATTCTAAGATCCAGAGGTGCTGCCCCTAATCCTGCCAGCCCCCCTGGACCAACACCACTCCCTAGTGCCCAGGCCTCCCTTCCAGGGCCCAGACCTGCATCAGGGTCTCATACCTACATTCCAGGGCCCAGAAGTCCATCCTGGGGCCCAGACCTCAAACCCAGTATCTGCTCCTTTATCATGGTCCAGATATCCATTGTACTCCAGACGACCATTCTATGATCCAGAGGTGCGGCCCCTGACGCAGACCACCACCTCCCCCCAAAACCGCCCTCGCTGTGCCCAGACCTCCCTCCCAGGATCCAGACCTGCATCCAGGTCCCAGACCTTCATGCCGGGGCCCAGAAGTCCATCCCGGGGTCCAGTCCTCGAACCCAGTATCTAGTTCTTTATCCGTGTCCAGACTTCCATAGTAGTTTAGACAACCATTCCATGATCCACAGGTGCTCCCCGTGACCCTGCCTGCCCCCCGGGGTCCAGACTCCCCCTAGTGCCCAGACGTCTCTCCCAGGACCCAGATCTCCATCCGGATCCCAGACCTTCAAGCCAGGGCCCAGATCTTGAACCCCGTATCTAGTCCCTCGTCAGTGTCCAGATATCCACAGTATTCCCGATGAGCATTCCATGATCCAGAGGTGCTGCCCTTGACTCAGCGCGCTCCCCGGCGCCCAGACCGCCCCCTAGTGCCCAGACCTCCTTCCCAGGACCCAGCCCTGAAGCTCATCCATGCAACCCTAGGCGTCAGCAGATCTCTGAGGTAAGACCTTTGCTCTAATTTGTGCCCTTACTTAGAATCAACGTCCCACGTCATTTTGAAATGGAATTTTTGGACTGGAACCCGGACTCTTTGTCCACTGGAATCGAAGAATGAATGCACAGACAGAGAGCAGTATAGCAAAAGTGGAGATTTATTGAAGAACATGTACAGACTCCCATGTGGGTAGAGGGAAGGAGTCCCACAGAATGAACTCCCAGGTGGGGAGTGGGGAAGGGTCCCACTGAGTTCCTTTTTCCTATGGCTTATAAAGGCTGCAGATCCTCGTGCAGGACTGGTTACTATAGTAACTCCTGAGCTCAAAGGTCTCACCTCACATGGGACATGTGAGGTTCTCGCTGCTCCTTCCTTATTGTTTTCCTATTCCCTTTGGGCTTTCTTCTTCTCCTTCTGGATGAAGGGCTTCCTTCTCTTTATTTTGCAAATATAGACCTTTTGCTGTGCCCAGCTCCCTCATTCTATGGAAATGTACCTGTTGCAGCTTCCCTATTGTATGGAAATATACCTTCTGCTGCTCTGCAGCCCTGTGCTTCCTTAATGGTCCCCTTAATTTCTAAAATTTCCTAAAACCTGTCTTTTTCACCCCCCAAAAAATCCGTTTCAATTTTGCCTCCCGAGTGGAAGCTGAGGGCAAAGTCACCCCACGTCAGCCCCTTCTTTCCCACGGCCCCGGCCCAGGACCAAGCGGTCATGAGAGACCCATCTAAAGTCCAATCAGCAGGGGCCCAGGACCTGGAGGAGGTTTTGCTGAATCTTTCGCTGGAAAAGATTCCACCCACAGTGTAGAGTGAAGAATGAAAATTCACCGGAAGCAGAAGCCTCAGACTCCCCTCCTCTGAACCAGACAGACTGGCCCCCGCAGTCCAGGCCCCGTGTGCCCTGGCTCCAGGCCTCCCCAGCACTCAGCACCCATTCCAAGCACCTCCCCCGCCTCTGCTTCCGTGTCCACCCACCTCAGCATCACCCAGATCTCCCCTCCCAGGGGTCTCCTGACACTAACCAGGCCCCAGCTGAACTGGCTAGGAAGCAGAAGTGTCCTTTGCTCCATCAGGAGGGAAATATCTGACTATTGGTAGGAAGCTGCGTCGGGCCCATTTTTTTTACCCTGGAGGTAAGGGTTGGTCTGCAGGTGTCACTCGGGTGAGCCAGAGCACAGCCATGAGCACAAGGGGGAGGGGTAGGACAGAGGGGCAGTGGAAGGGAAGAAGGGATCAGACCAGGGGTGGGCAAACTTTTTGACTCGAGGGCCACAATGGGTTCTTAAACTGGACCGGAGGGCCGGAACAAAAGCATGGATGGAGTGTTTGTGTGAACTAATATAAATTCAAAGTAAACATCATTACATAAAAGGGTACGGTCTTTTTTTTTTTTTAGTTTTATTCATTTCAAATGGGCTGGATCCGGCCCTCGGGCCGTAGTTTGCCCACGGCTGGATCAGACGGAACAGGCCCAGGCCCACCTTCGCTGCCTCCATGGGGGTGACCCTGAGTTTGTCACTGAATCCGTCCTCACCTGTCTCTTCAGCTGTAAAATGGGGGTAACAGCATTCACTTCACAACTGTTTTGGGAACCAAGGCTGGGAAGTGCTGGAAGGAAGAGTATGAACAATCCCACTGCCAGCGCTGGGGCCCACAGGTTTCTCTTCTGAAACCCAAATCAGGGCCCCCTGATGGGAGGGGGCCTCCAGGGAGTGGGCACCCTGCCTGAGGGAGGCCCACAGAGGGTCAGGACCTGCTGCCCCCCTCACCCTCCGCCAGCAAGGTCACCCCGTAAGCTGAGGGCCTGAGCAACAGCACTGATCCTGGTGACCTCCATCCCTTGGGGGTCCCCTGGGACCAGGAGTCCTGCACAGCAATTACCCTTTGCTGGTAAACTCTCCGCCCCCTGGGCCCGCAGCACCACGATGAACTGACAGTGAGGAGCTGATAAGCCTGGGGCACAGAGGAGCAGGCTGCATCCCGTTGCCATGACAACTCCTGCAGGTGCTCCTGAAAGGAAGCACAAGGCCAAGGGCTGGGGTTGCTTTTCTCCCCCTTTCAGCGAGTCTAAAAGAGAGAAAGGTTGCAGGGCGAGTGAGGCAGCCTAATGCCAGCAGCAGGCACCTCGGCTCCTGCCTGGGCCAGTCTGCTCCTTCCGCTGCACCCGACGGACACTGAACTTGGGGAGATTGTGTCTCCTGCACAGAGCTCCCACCCTGGGCTCTCAGATACCTGCTCCCTGTCGCTATCTAAAGGAGATCTCAATTGGGGCCGCTGCCGGACCCAGCCCCCCACGCCTCTCCTGTTCTGTTAGTAACAGGACCAGGCACTGGGGCATCCTGGCAACCGAAGTGCCCACCAGAGGGAAATTGGGGAGTCACCTGAGGACCTGAGAGACCACACCCTGGTCCCACCTGTGCAGCTGGTCCCCTCCAGTGATCTACCGATTTCCTCCAGCTAAGGCCCGCATCCCGACACGCCCTCCCACCCCCAGGCCCCCCATACACCCCTCCTCCCCCCAAATCTGCGCCTCACCATGGAGAGTGTGCAGGAAACCGGATGGAGAAAGCCAAGAAAGTACAGTTGCCCAGAGTCACAAACTGCCAGACCGGTCTCAATCCCAGATCCCTCATCCAGCCCAGGGCTTTCTCTGAACTGTGTGGCTGATCAAGTCAACAATCCATCAGCTGTGAGGTTACCGAGGGCAGCGTGCAGATTCCAACCTGCCCTTCCTGGCTGGTTACACACTGGGCTGACCCCCCTGTAGAACCCACCAGGGCCACCTGGATCCCACACCCTAACACTGTTGAGGGTGTTGGCCTCTGAATCTGCTTCTCGTGCCGAGAGGCCCCTCCCAGCCCCGGGGAGGGGACACTCGGACGCCAGGAGTTCCACACCAGCATGATGTGGGAGTTGCTCTTCATTTTACTAGTGAGCGTCTGCTGCACGTCGTCATCACAGGCTCACAGCTGTGAGCAGGCTCCACAGCTCACAGGTCTGCGGTGTTAGTCCCAGTCCCGGCACCCGGGCTCCTGGGGGAGTGGGAAGCCTGGCCGTGGAGGCACCCAGTTCACAGAGCCTCAGTCAAGAGCCCGCTCTCCCTTTCGTGCCCTGCGCACCAGCGGCCTGTGCTCCCGGTTTCTCGTTCTGCGAGCCATCTTCCGTGGATGGGTTTGCAGTGGTTAGGAAGAGACCGTGAATCCCAGCTGTGCGCTGGAGCTGGATGGGGAGAAAGGCAGCCTCTTCCCACAGAGCAGGGCAGCCCCGCTCGGGAACGCTCCCCGAAACATCGCGCAGACTGGGTTTCCTTTCCAAAAAGACCCAGTTTTCCAGGAGAGGCGGGGGAGGTAACATCCCGCAGGGCTGGCGCTTTCAGACCTGGGAGCCACCTTGACTCCAGCTCTAAATTTAGCTGCAAGTTCAACAAGCCAGGGCCTTTCATTTCTCTTTTGATTGCTCCCTGCCTTTCACAGCGGCCCCTGCCCCTCCCTGGGGCCCGGGAGAGAGCCGGCATTGACGTGCATGAGTCTCCCTAGACCTGCCCCGAATGGGGCTGGAATGGGCGGGGGCAGGTGTAGGTCCCTTCACGCTCCTTGTCTGCTTCTGAACGAAAGGAAAGTGGACAGACACAGGGCCAACGAGTGATGAGTCAATGACATAAATCCGGGCCCCCACGGACTGCTGTGAGGGCCCCGCCCCCAGATAGTCTGACTCAGTGGGCCAGGGTTGGAGTGGGGACTTGGCTTCAGTATGACAGATTCTTGGGCGATTCCACACGCAGCCCAGACTGTTCACCACGGCTCCCGGTGACCTTCAAATGGGGACGTGAACACGTTCCAAGTCCTTGACGCGACCGTGTTAGCGAGCCAGGCGACCCCACGACAGGAATTGTCTACAGGGAGTGTTGATGGTGGCCAAGTCCCTGCACTTGGGGGGAAGCTGGAGTGTCGGGGAAGCTTGGATGAAGGTGCCTGGGTTTCCTGCAGGGCGTGGGGAGCTGGGACAGGTCAGTACGAGACTTGTGAACACAGAGAGACGGCAGTGCCCGCCGCTGTGAAGGCTGGCACATCGAGGAGCCCACGGTATTTCAGAGCCGCCCCCTGTTGCCATGAAGCTATCCATTCATGGAGGACGGGCGGGATGGGAAATACTGCAGTGTCTCCAGACGCCCTCCAGGAAGTTCATCCCGGTTTCTCGGCAGAGGGACCCGCAGAGCCGCACGTGGCCAGCAGCGAGGCTCCGGGCCAGGCTGCCTGACTCGCACTGGGGATCTCGGCCCCTGGCTCTGTGTCCCTGCAGCTTACTTCTCTCTCCGCCTGCTGTCCCTCTAAGACAGTGGTTCTCAACCTGTGGGTCGCAACCCCTTTGGGGGTCGAACGACCCTTTCACAGGGGTCGCCTAAGACCATGGGAAAACACATATATAATTACATATTGTTTTTGTGATTAGTCACTATGCTTTAATTATGTTCAATTTGTAACAATGAGAATACATCCTGCATATCAGATATTTACATTACGACTCATAACAGTAGCAAAATTACAGTTACGAAGTAGCAACGAAAATAGTTTTATGGTTGGGGGTCACCACAACATGAGGAACTGTATTAAAGAGTCGCGGCGTTAGGAAGATTGAGAAGCACTGCTCTAAGGTTATCACGAGGATTGAATGAGTTAACGTGTTTAAAGCTTGGGGTGTATATTTGGGGGGACCACCAACAGAGAGCGCATTCCCTTGGCAGAGTGGGGTTCCAATGGGGCACAGAGCGGACGGGGCTACCCCACTTACGCATGGGGGCCAGGGCGGAGCGTGGCTCACCTGCGGGTCTCACAAGGAGCCTCCCAGGGGCCTGGTGCCCATCGTCACTGCGCCTGCTCTCCTCCTGGCTGCTGCCCGGGCTGCTGCGGGTTTGGATCTGATGTGAGGCCCTGGGGGGAGTAGGCCCAGTGCTTCCAGCTGAGCCTCCACCTCCAGCACAGGTTCCCACAGCCGGGCTTGGGGGTCACACCCCTCAATGTTTGCTATTCACACCCTCGCCGTGGTCGCCATGTGTCATCAGTGGCCCCACATGCCTCTCCTGCCCGTGACAAGTGTGCACCTGGCTGTTAGCCCGCCCGCCGGCTGCTGAGCTTTCACACACGTGCGGACTTGCCAGCCTTCTCGCGATGCTAAGTGTGGAGGCGCCTGAGTGCCGGCCCTCAGTGCTGGTACTGACCATCCAGCTGTGGCCTGAAAGTCACAACTCACAACCTGTCACTCTACGGGGGAGAGGGGTGCCTGCTATGTACCTGACAGAGCCTCTGACACCCTCTCCCCTCGTCCTTGGCACCCCGGGAGGTAGAGAACATGCCCTTGTTTTATACGGGGCAGAGGAAGGTCCAGAGAGGTGGGCACGGGGCCCAGAGTCGCCTCCCTACGCTGAGACCTGCATCAGGCCCACCCACCGCCTGCGTCCCAGCACCTGCTCCACCACCACCCTCTCCCCCTCCCTCCCTTTCTCACGCCACCTGCCCATAGGCAGCTGTCAGGACGCAGCCCTGGAGGCATCACCTGAATTCTGTCCAGAAAGGCAGTTCCAACTGAAGGAATAGGAGTCTCTTGGTCAACAAGAAAGTCTGTACAAGTGGCAGGCTGCTCAGCATGGACCTTTATTTCCCACTTGCGGGACCCCCCGAGAACCATCAGCAGGGACAGGTGCTGCCTCCGGGCCAGCACGGCTCTGGGTGCTCGGGTCCACTGCGAGGGAAACTGGAGACACACTGTGCGTGGGCCTGGGCCGCGTCACACCCAGTGCCGGCTCGCCCCCAGGGCCGTGCTGAAAGTCCTCAAGGCCCGATGCGTGCCCCTGGCGGCCAGCAGGAGCGACCCCGCTTCGGCCTCGTGGCCAGCCTCCCGCAGGTCCCGGGCCAGCCCCTCGGTGTCCCAGCGCCCTGGCTGAGGGCTGGCCAGGAGGTGCTGGACGATGCGCGGGTAGAAGGGAGTGGAGAGGCAGGGCACCAGCAGCTTGGCGTCCAGGAGCAGGGAGAGAAGTTCCTGGTCACAGTTGGAGTCATTCACCTTCAAGAAATAAGACAGGCGGGAGTGAGGCTGGCGCTGCTCACCCTCCCAGGAGCCCCACCCTCGGCGAGGCCCGCCCTCTCGCGTTAGCCCTTAGCACCCCTCTCCCCTGGGGACAGTTCTGCTCCCAGGGCACGTGGAGGGCACGAGCCTCCTCTCTGTCACTGCCAGTGTCACAGCCTGGGAGACGGCGTGTAAGGACTCTACTCAGCGCCGGGTGAGGCCCGGAACCAGGATCTGAGCTGACATCGTCCTGACTCCTGCCAGCGTCCCACAGCCACTCCCCAGTTCCCTGAGGGTCTTTCCCCCCCCCCCCCACCCCCGGTCCCCATTCTCTAACCCCATCGACTGGGTCTACTCCCCTGAACAGGCCCACAGAGAAGTTCCTTCCAGAAGAAACCTTTCTCCTCCGCTGAGAAAATACACCCTCGACCCCGTGTCATACACAGAACGATGTTGGGAGGTGTTCAGAACTCGTTCTCACGTGGGCGCCGGAAAGCTCAGCATCAACTTACCTTCCCCAAACGTTTCACCGCCCTTTCAGCTGCGGCTTCTCTGTGCGGTCCCCTGGCCCTAGCTATCTTCTCAGTCTGTGAATGGTCTCCCATGGCTTTGACACTTAGCCTACTTTTTTCTATTTTCGATTGCTGTCCATATTATTGCAGGAATCGAGTCAATATAATGCACACTGAGACTCAGACTCACTGACACGGTGGTGTCATAACAGAGCCAGGACAGGCTTTCTTACTGTCACTGTGCACTTTCAGGGACTCGGCTGTAGGAACCTCGGACACAATGTGGCCTTTCAAAGCCAATTAAGCGATGGTAGAGCCGCCGTACCCTCCTGTGCACAGTGTGCCCGTCCTGCTTGCTCCTGAGACGCGGAGGTCAGCGGTGCCCACTGCACGTGAGAATTAGAACAAAGGAAGTTCTGAGAGTGAGCCGCTGCCCATCTTCCTGTAAGTCACCTGGTGACCCCTCAAAACCCAGCGCAAATGTCAGCTCCAGGGAACCTTCGAGGTGGCATTTCCTCTAAATCCCTGGCCAAGCCGCTCCCGCCTTCCCCGTCCACCAGGGCACCGACTGTCTGCCTCTTCGTGTCTGTCCTGGAAACCTGTCTGTCTCCTGGCCAGGCTGAGGTTTTATCTTATTGTCCTGTCTCAGCAGCAGTTCGCGCCACTTATCAAATAACTGAATTCGAGTGAGAGGCGTGTGGTCTGGTGAAAAGAAGACGGGCTTCCGGGTTAGAGACCCGTTTCTGATCCCGGCTGCTCTGCTGGTCTGTGTGACCTTGTCAAGGACAACCTCTCTGGGCTCCAGTTCCCACACCTGAAATGCAGCCCGCCTATCGGGGCTGAGATCACCTGTACTTTCCAAGTGCCCAGCCCAGTGCTTACAGAGGTCAGCTCAATACATGGTCAAGTTAAAACAGTCAAACCAACCCAAAAGCAAGCATTTTCGAGAAGAGGAGGGGGCTTATAGATATCATAAAGTGAGCAGAACGCTTGCCACCTGTCTCCATCGGTGATTTTTCGTGTGTGTCACGATTCATTTTTGAGAATAAATGAAACTTTGCAGATCTTGGGAAAGAAATCTATTAAAGCACAAAGCGCTACTGTCTTCCAAACCATTAAAATGGTATCTGCTTAATTCCTGTTTCAACAAAAGGTAATGAACTTTCTCTGAATTAAAGTCTTTGATTTTATGGATCTCTTAGAAGCTAAGAGTAATTACAGTAATGAGGTAAGCTCAGGTTCCAGGACCTCATTTCAAAGACTTCAAAGAAGATCATTTAAACTTATTTCACTGTTTACTTTAGGGAAGGGTATTTGTCCTGTTACGTTTGCTATTACTAATAAAGCTGTTAAGTATAGCAACAATAAAGGCAGAAAAACACAAGGGCCACCTAAGCATATAGCTGGAATAAGAAAAATGCCTGTGGGTAGTTTTAGTAATTTCTATTTATTTGAATGATAGTCGGTCCCCCTCCTGGCGTGGGACTTAATCATATTTCTCTTCTGAAACCCAAACTGGACCAATCCTCTGGCTTCCAGCCCAACGACAGGAGGGTCTGTGACTGTAACCAGATCTGCCACTTCGGGCCTGAGTGTAGCCGGCCCCACACTTTGTCCTGTCACCTTCCTACTTCGCCTAATCCCTTGAGGCCCTATGTCAATCCTCCCGAGATAATCCCTCACACGCAGGATGGGTGTTGTATTTCACCTTTCCCAACACCCGACCCATTCCTCGCTCCTGAGCACAGTGCCAGGCTGTGCACCTGAGGCCGGTACGTTTACGCACAGTAGGTAATTCTCGACAATGATAACACACGGCTATGTTACTGGTTTGTGTATTTCCTAAACCAGCGGTTTTTAACCCGTGTGCTGCCGAATTTTAGTAATTCGTTTCTATGTGCCAGGAAATGAAAAAGGTTGAAAATCACGGTCTTATGCTATACTTTTCATCATCATTGTAGAGTGTAGTTTCTACTTATTACAAAAAAAGTTTGCTATAAACAGTGTGCCCCATTATGCGGGCAGCAGCCTCACGCATCTCGTTTCCCGTCTCTCGGCTGTACCATTTCCTCTCGTGCTGTTTTATAAACAGTGTGGCCTAAGCGGGCAGTGTTTGCAAGGCTTACAGTCATGCACATGGTGTCCTGGGCCTCTACCCTCACTCACCACTCACCCAGACTCACCCACGGTTTGGGGGTGTGTGTGCACCCCAGCTCCAGGCTTCTCCTCCCTTCTCCGTCCTCTGACACTTGTTAGAAAAAGCACGCAATCACACGGACACACATAACACTCACTCACCCAGACAAGTGACACACAGTCACACACAGAACTTCAAACTGATCACTCACATGAAGGAATGATCTCCCTACAGAGGGTTTCAGTAGGAATCACACCACGTGAATTCGTTAAAACACAGCCCTGAGCTACCTAATTCTAAAGTGTAAAATGTAAAAAGGGAGGTGAAAGTTTCTTCCTTAATCACAAGACAGCAGCCTCGAGGGAGAGAGCGCAGGCCCTGGCTGCAGTCGACCCCTCCTCAGCCCAGACGACCAGGCTGCCAGAGGACAGAGGGCTGCGAGTCAGATGGTGCCAGTGAACATGACCGCGGCCGCTCTCCCACCTTAATTAGGAGACACACACCCGGACGGAAAACCGACCGGAGGCCGAGCCCCCAACCTGAGTGTCCCGTGCCCAGGACATTTCCTGAAGGGCCGACACGGCTTCTTAAGAGAAACAGCTTCGCTGTTTGGATTTACAGTCTCCGCACCTAAACACAGAGGCTGGTTTGTAAATGTTTGTAAAATACTAGTAGACGAATACCGCTTCCTAGACAAACAGAAAGAGTGAGCGGCTGTGGTCAGGGAATACCATGGACAGAGCAATCGTGGCTAATCCCGTCAGTGCTGGCCGCACCGACTCATGTCCTGGAAGCAGAGTAATGTCAAGCCGGTGGGCGTACCTCGGTGACGGCGGCCACGTGCTCCAGGGCCACGGCGTGCAGGCGGGCGTCCGGGCTCTCCAGCAGCAGCTTGAGGGACGGCAGCAGCAGGGCCCGGCTCCGCAGCAACGCGCTCAGCTCCTCCACGCACTGCAAGCACAGGGGACACGCTGACTCCGTGCGGGGACCTGCCTCGCCCCCTGCACAGGACACTGTCAGCACCCGTCTGAGCCTCAGCTCTTCCCCCACCGCATCACTTTCAATGGCTGCATAGTGTCCCCTCGGGAGGACGTGGGACTGTCACTTACTTCCCTGAATTCTCAGAGCCCTCATAAGGACAATGAGGTAATGTGTCTACTTTGCAGTGTGTGTGTGTGAGAGAGAGAGAATGGGTGTTAATAACAACATACAATGCTCAGCATATCAGCCGTGGGCAAACTACAGCCTGCGGGCCGAATCCGGCCCGTTTGAAATGAATAAAACTAAAAAAAAAAAGACCGTACCCTTTTATGTAATGAAGTTTACTTTGAATTTATATTAGTTCACACAAACACTCCATCCATGCTTTTGTCCCGGCCCTCCGGTCCAGTTTAAGAACCCATTGTGGCCCTCGAGTCAAAAAGTTTGCCCACCCCTGTACTAGATGCTTAACAAACAATAAAAACTATTGTCCATTGTTAATACTATCAAATATCCAGTATCATCCACTGCAACAAAGGAAATCAGCAAGTTAAATGTTTAAAAACCTGTCTATAACCCTAATGTCAAGGTGAACTGGAAACCTGATACTTAAGATATTTCATCTTCATGAAAACTCAAAAGGCAGTGGGATCCGCAGATGGACCTGTGTATCCTCAGCTCTTCCTCACACTGGCCGACCGGCCGACCTCAGAGAGGCTTTCATAGAAGGCAACCAATGCGACTCCTCACCACAAAAGGAGGAAAGAAGAGAGAAGGAAGAGGCAAGCCCCGCCCCGCTGACTTAGGCTGCCCGCGTCCTGACTTTAGCTGCATGTGGTCAAGTTCCTAAGACATTTCCATTTGCAATAATGCTCCTTCCTGTGTAACAATTTTAATTCACATCTGAGCACATTTAGTGATCGATAAAAACAGCACAAACATTTGCACAGTTCCTTTCGTCTTGGCATCTGGAAAAAAACCCATAAATGTACCCCATTAGCAGACAGGAACTGAGGCAGCACAGGGAAAATGAAGGCAAGTCACAGTGGCAACAAAACTCCTATGATAATAATTACCTTTCACCTCATCAAATTGGAAGAGACAGGTGATAATGACCTACTTACAAAAGGGGTTCAATCCAGTGCCTTTCTCCACCCCCGCCCCCCGACAGGAGGTTGTGGACTTGGGGGAGGGGGAGTCAGGTGCTCTGGGGGAGGCAGTGAACAGCAGCCTCTGTCACTCCTCACAACAGAGAAACAGGCTCCCAAACAAGGTTTCCCAACCTCGAACCAGCAGCACTGACTCCAGGCACCTGGGCATCTGATCCTGATCCTGATCCAGCCGCGCCTGACCTCAGCCATGTTACGGCCAAGGTGAGCCCTGTGTTACTTATGCCGTACCTGCCCCGGCCAGGGGGGAGGGGGTGCGTAATAAACTGTGTGGAGACCCCACTCCGTGCTGTGTGTGAACTCCTGCCATGGGGGACACAGGTGACACAGCCGTGGTCCCTACCCCTAGGTGCTCACTATAGCAGGGCCGGTCACAGGTCAGCAAGTAGCTGACCCCACGGGAGCCAAGGGAGTTACCTTTGGTGCTGGTGCTTTAAAGATTTCACAGGAGAATTCTGTCATTCTGGTGGCTGACAGATTTCTTTAAATAAATATTTTAAAATCCAATCAAAAAACACTTAGCCAGCCCCTCATTCTGTAAACAATTCATTAAATGTGCATTCAGAATGGGAATCTTTTCCTTGAGTGATTACAATGAAGATTCAGACAACTCTATTTACAATTTTATTTTCAAGTTTATCTCCTATGTGGTAGCAACTCAAAACCCAATTAATCAACTTAGTGCCACTGTCCAGATGCTGCTGAAGACACGCAGCCTGCTCAGACTACACACTGCCGAGGTCGGATCCACTGTGGGGAGCTGTAATTAACATGTGCTCATTTTAGAAAGCACAGACACATATACGTCTACATATGACACAAACACCTCTGTGACAGCCACACCAGGAGTAACATAGAGAACGAAGGTCAAATGGAGGGGCTGCGTGTTTTAGCGTGTTTATAGAGAATAAACACGGAGGTGTGCAATCTCATTACAATGCTATGGAAAATATGGAAAAGCCAGGGTGGCGGGGGACCTGCCCCAGCTGGAGGACTGCCGAGGTTCACACCAAGCTCCAGCCGGCCTGCTCCCACACGGGCACCCTGTGAGTGCCATGACGCCTTGGAATGTACACTGAGGGAGACACACAGGGTCCAGAGGGACTGGAAGCGGGCTCTGCCCTGGGACTGTGAACGGAAGTCGGAGCTCGGGGGAGCCGGGAGGAAGGCCCTCCAGCGTCCTTTCAGCACTATGTGTCCTCGTGTGACCTGCTACTGATAGGGGCCCTTGACCTTCCGACACCCTGAGCTCATGTCCCGTCCCGTCCCCCCCCTCAGCAGCAGCGGACACTGCCCACGGCAGAGCGCGGGGAAGAGGCAGGCGCCCGCAGGGGAGCCACTCACCTGGGCGGGGAGCATCTGCCTGGTGTTGTACAGGGAGCGGCACATCTTCAGAACTTCCTCGCCCAGCGCCTCCCTGCTCTCCGACGTACACCTGGCCAGCATCGCCGCAGCCAGCCTCACCCAAGGGTTATCCGTGACGCTGGCTCTACGGGAGAAGAGGCAAGGCCCCGGAAATGATTGAGCTGGGACAACTGTGCTAAAAAACCCACTTTCCAAGTGGAATGCTTTTGACGAACTGCACTCGTGACCCAGAGGACATGGCCCCTCAGGCTGTCCTTCGGGGGCAGCTCACGGAGGAGGTGCTCATGGTGGCATCCCCAGCCCCCAGCACCTGACTTACTGCCTGGTGGCCTCGGAGAAGTGACTGTAACAGGCCAAACCTGAGCGGATGGTTCTGGGGAAGCCACCAACCTTTCTGGGCCTGAGTTTTCCCAATTTAGTGTCTGCCCTGTGACAGTGCTTTGCCTAATGAAGGGTCGTTTGCAACCGTGAAGTGTCACTCATAATAGCAGGCCCATCGAACTATTCACTACCCAGACCGGCTTTTCTTAATCATATGATCATGACTATGATCAGGACTGACCCTGGGGTCGGGCAGGACTAGTGACAGGAGGGCAGGGCACAGCAGAGATCAGCGTGGGGCACAGACGGGAAGCCACACACAAGCGATAGGGAGATCCCGCTTCGAGCTCCACCCAGTTCTCTTATTCTAGACATAAACACACACAGTTTGCCTTCTGTTCCCCTTCTCTGGCTGCCACGCCCCATGCTGCATAAACACACCACGACGTACAGGTCCAGGGACACGGCCTGGGAGCAGGGCACCGATTTTACTGACGACACTGGGAAGTAACTTCATTACTGACTGTCTGTGGACTCGCCAGCACAGCTCTGGATTCTAGACACGGAGTGCCTAACGAGGGCCTCTCCTTGACAGATTTTACTCCTTGCCCCTGAGAAAAACGTCAAGTGCAAGGACAACGCGGAGACGCACAGGAGCAGCCTCTGTCTCAGCTTAAACTCAGCTGTGTCTCAGGGACCACTGCTCATGTCGCAGCACATACAAGGCCCTGGAGTGTGTGGCGGACGGGGTCTCCCTACACGCACGGACAGGCTCCTGCTTCCTCTCTCAGAGTCGGAACCGGGGCCCTGGGTTTGCCCAGCAGGCTGCCCGCTGCACAAGGGGCAGCCCCGCGGGGCAACACGGCTGCCTCACAACAGTGGCCAAGACGCTCTTTCCACCAGCTGGCAGGATGCACTGAGACACTGAATTTCCCCTAAGTACAAATCCCTTTCACTTCCCAGGCAGCCTCCTGCCGGGGCTCACACTGTACATCTGAAGGTGGAAGCACTGAATTAGCAGCCAGATGGATCGGATCTAGCACTTTTCTGAGTTTTTAATTCTATTGAGCTGACTGGCAACATCAATCACTGTCACACCCCTCCCTCCTCCGCCTTCCCTCTCCCCACCCTCTCCTTTGTTCTGGTTCCAGTGAAAGTGCTGGGAGTGCCGAGGTCACACTCGGATGGTCTGGGAGGAAGCGCTCTGAGAGCCTGTCTGGAAAGGACCGGGGCTGGGAGGAGCGTGAGCAGATGGGCAATGAGCTCTGACTCTATGGGTTGTGTAACGAAGGATGCAGAACACAGGTCAGCAAATTACTCATTTCCTTCCATGTGCGACTATAAAAAACACACCTTTGAAAATGAAGATATTTTACATTAAATGTTTTACATGCAATAAATGTTTTAAGTGAAGCGAGAGGAACCGTGACACGGGTCACTAGCCTCCCAGAGGGGCCACGCTCTGCACTTAGACTGAGAGAGAGCCCTTTGAAGGGCTGAAGCAATCCCCACTCAACACTGGTTTCCTGAGCAGAAAAGCTGGCTGGCAATCTGACTCGTGGTCCCACGTCTGCTTCCCATCCTCACCATCTGGGACTCGTCCAGAAACAGACGCCTGGCCCCGGCGGAGACCCGGCTCAGCAAACCCGGCCTGGCACAGCACCAGCCCAGAGGCGGCTGTGCCCGGACGGCTGGGAACCAGAGGGAAACGCTGTCCCGACGCGGCCAGGAGGAAGGCGGAGGGGTTCTGATAGAGCCCGTGCCCGGCCTCATCCCGCGAGGTGTGAACCGTGCTCGGAGCTCCACGCCCGCGTGCCGTCCCCAAGGCGCACGGCAGAGACAGAGAAAGGCCGTTTCCCACGGGACGTCAGGACAGCTGGGCACACAGTGGGTAATACTGCAATAAGGTGTATGGGGCCGGGTGGGGCTGGAAACATCGGGGAGACCACTCTGTAAAGTGTATGACTGTCTCACCACTGTGCCCTACACCCGAGCTAACGCAGAACAACACTGAATGTCAACTGTAACTGAAAACCACAAAACAAAACAACACCCCCTGCAGAAATTCCTCACAGCCCACCCTGGGTTAGAGAGCCTTTTCCAGATGTTCTTTGGGGCCCTACATGCCCACAGATGGCTTTTCAGGAAAACCTACTTCACGGCTGTGGGTGCAGATGCGGGCGCCTGGGGCCTTGCACCTGTGCGCGTGGGAGCACTGGTGAGTCCCGGGCAGGCAGGGGGCGGGAACAGAGGCCCACGCGCTCCGGGTTTTGCCAACCAGCAGCAGCAGGTCATGACAGACAGCATATGTGTGCAGAGGAAACTGGCCACGCCTTCCATGGGATTCCGTGGCTGCCGGCACAAGGGCGGGGTGGCCGCTCCAGGCGTGACGCGTTGGCTGTGAAGGTGGCCAGTGGCTGTGAGAGCTCTGCCTCTCACGTATCAACCACGGCAGGCCTGAAGTTATATAACTCAACTTCTGAGCTTCAATTTCCGCATCTACAAAAGGAGCTCCCATCACCTTCCCGTGCAGAACTGCACGTAACACTGTATGATCTCAGTGAACGGGAATGATCCGTTTACTCCACCTGGATTCTCAATTAGCATCGGGAGCCACGCCCACAGAGAGTCAAAGATTTCCTGGTTGAAAGAGAACAACTGGCACAAAACTACTTTGCTGACATCATAAATCAGAGGCTATCGTCAAGTGCTGTCTGGTACTTTTGAATAAAATATTTGGGTTTAGGGGCAAGACGAATCTTGTCTACTCTCTCACTGGCTCCTTTGAAGGCACTGGCTCTTTAAGACGAAAGGAACAGAGAAGCCTTGGGTCTGGACCACTTACGTGCTCTCCGGGCTCCCGGGCGGCCAGGCCTGCAAGAGCAGCGCCAGGTGCTGGAACTCGACCTCGCGGCAGCTGGACTCCAGGAGCTCCGCGAAGAGGGCACCGCGGTTCTCTTCGCTGTCCACGTCGGCCACAGCCACCTGGAGGTCGAAATACACATTCAAACTGGTGGCAGAGGCTGAGGAATTGGTTTATAGAATTCACATTTGATGATTTTGACTCAACACTCTTTTGAAAATTTTTGCAATTCAACAACATCCTACCTCCCATCTCCACCAAAAGCCTGCAAAAGCCGACGCCTTTCCAACTTCAAACCTTCAAGTTAAAAGTTGTTTAGAACAAACCACAGGGTGAGTTTTAACGCTCTTTACCAAAATCAATGCAAACAAGTAGATTTCCACAGGGCTGGCTTCTCGGCATCTCATCTATGTTGTGTTAATGATCTATGTTACGTTAAAATACTGAATTGCTTTATGAGTTTACTCAAAATCAGCCTGTTGTTTTTACTTACATGATCCTTCATGCATTTCTACTCTGCATTTCAGCATTATTACTGTTAAGTGCTCACATTGTCCCAAAAATATCCCTAATTTGAAATTACAGATTTTACTAAAGTGCATTTGTCATATACTTTTGCGACAAACTAAAATAAAGTAAAATACCTTTTACTCCCATCTCCATTTCTAACATAAAAGAAGTCTCAGCCAAAAAGAAGGCAAGTGGTTCCTCTCTTTGAAGAGTTGGTGACATTTCACTCACACTGAGGCAGCCCTAAAGCAAATCGCAGCCCCCACAGCTCTGGACAAAAGTGTTTGCGAGTCCCAGCCTGCAGGACGTTTTCAATATAAAAGAGGCCCAAAGCTGGTTCTCGCGTTCCCTAGCCTCTCTTGACATAGGGTGTCTGGAACGGGGTAACGAAGACTCACACGATACCTTGAAAGAGGAGAATGAATGGTTCACCTATATATTTGCTAAACTGTCTACATTAATGTGTGTTTCCAAAACATCCAATTCAATGGTCATTCTGGCTCTGACCCCCAAGAAGCCATCTGAAGAGGTTGTACCATGGACTCTGCACTTGCCCGGAAGTTGGTAAGTGCTATGAAACCACTGGTGATCGCTATGGGAAGTGCTGCTCCCAGGGGCCAGCCGGGTCCTTCAGGGCCTGACCCACAGCCCCATGCCACTCTCCGGTGGAACAGTCACTCGGAGCATCTGACGGTTCTTTAAATAACTTTATAACCTGGTAAGTCAGTGGACCCTCAGAGGAGTTCAGTATTATTTGCCTCACTTTACAGACGACAGGCTTGTCTGTCCCAGCGCGTGGCTAGCAGGGGGCATGGCCAAAATCTACATATAATAGCCAGGGCCATTACATCTGAAACAACCGGATACCGAACAGGCTGAGTGGGGTGACCACATCGGCAAGGGGGTTAGTGAGGGATGACCAAACAACTGAGCAGCAGGCTGCGTGGGGCGACCAGGCTGGGGGGGGGGGGGGGGGGCAGTTGTGGGCAACCAGGCTGGCTGTGGGGGCAGTTAGGGGCAACAAGGCCGGCAGAGGGGGGCAGTTGGGGGTGACCAGGCTGGCAGGAGGGGCAGTAAGGGGCAACCAGGCTGGTAGGCAAGTGAGCAGTTAGGAGCCAGCGGTCCTCGATTGGGGAGGTCCTGCATTGGAGAGGGTGCAGGCTGGGCTGAGGGGACCTCCCACCCCGCCGTGCACGAATTTCATGTACCGGGCCTCTAGTATAATTATAAGCAGGTCAGGATGTTCTGAATCGAGAGGACTTGGTAAGCTAAACACGCTTCGAATGTTTGTTGTTGTGAATCCTCATCCAGAGGATATTTTTCCATTGATTTTTTTCAGATAAGTGGAAGGGAGGGAGGGAGGAGTGGGGAGAGGGAGAGAGGGAGGGAGAGAGAGAGGGGGGGGGAGAGAGAGAGAGAGAGAGAGAGAGAGAGAGAGAGAGAGAGAGAGAGAAATATTGATATGAGAGAGACACATTGATTGGTTGCCTCCCACCCAAAGCCTGACCAGGGCTGGGGATTGGTGCACAGGTGGATACTCTAACCACGGCTCAGGCCAGGGCAAGCTTTAAATTACTTAAATTGGTGGTGTAACTGGGAGTTTTGCTATAGTTTCTTACCTGTTTACAAAGACATGTGTGTGTTTGTTTATCTCAAACTCAAGCCATCCATCTGTTGTTACCAGATCTCAGCATCTTCACTGGTCCCAAGCCTCGGCCCCCTCAGGTGCTCTGCACTCATCTCACACACACTTCTGCCTCTGGGGCTCGGCTCTGCTTCCTCTGCCCCACATTCTGTCTCCAGGCAGCTGTGGGCTATAAGGCTCACCCCTCCCTTCCTTCAGATTTCTCCAGCGTCACCTTATCACCGCATAACTGCCCCCTAAAGCGCATTCCCCGCCCCTTATCTCTCTCCCTCACCTGCTTCATATCCTTCTTAGCATTTAAAAGTACGAGACATGTTAGATATGTGCTTCCTCCCTTTATTCTTCATTAGAAGGGAAGCTCCTTCAAAACAGAGGCTTTTACTTGTTCACTGGTTTATCCCCACTTCTGAAACTAATAATTGATAGACAGTAAATCTTACTGAGTGAATGAACTAGTGAATGGGTATACAAGTGAATGAATAGAAACCATCATTTATAAAATGATTTAGCACAGAATATCAAATATTCACAGAGTTGCCATGAGTTTTGGCTGTTTTATTATTATTATTATTATTGTTATTATTATTAAAGATGGACATAAGATTTAAAAAGGAGATGCTGCCAAGGAGGAATCGCTGAGTGACCGGAGGTGGCATGCTCCTTGACTCTGTCAACCTCAGGTGCCTCGCTGAGCCCTGTGATTTC
The DNA here is from genome assembly GCF_028538775.1 of Myotis yumanensis. Classification (NCBI taxonomy): domain Eukaryota; kingdom Metazoa; phylum Chordata; class Mammalia; order Chiroptera; family Vespertilionidae; genus Myotis; species Myotis yumanensis. The sequence continues at coordinate 4,295,657 of NW_027223762.1, forward strand.
AGCAATGCCCTCTCCTTGAATCTCACTTCCCATATCTGAAAAGTGAGCCCCCAAATCCCTGAAGTCTCAGGGTGAAGTGCCCACAGGTCTGCGGCTGGGAGAAGGGCTGGAAATGGCTGCTCTTGGCTTTCTGAGTGATCACCTAAGTTTTTACAGAGTTTACTTGTAGAAAACGTGCTGTGCGTAGAAAATACCTTAAAACAATTGAATGCTGTGTCTGTGATAGTCCTAGCGGTGTCGATGTTCCAGTTCCTACAATTAGCTGCAGGATAATGAAGAATAATAAGTTTCTCCTCTACATGACACGCAGAGTAGAATGGGTTATTTGCTACAGACCATAAAAAGGAAGAGAGTAGGAAAAAGTGATTCATGTTTTCAATATCGTTTAGATTTCTTTCTTTTCAGAAAGTATAACAGCCTGTAAATTCTAAGTACATTAACTGTCATAAGGAAAGAAAAGATAAAAGAAACTATAAATCAAACATTCATATCTTTGTTTTCATATTAGTGTGCAAATAACAGTTTCCACTTAAAAATGTTAGGTAATAGCCGAAACCGGTTTGGCTCAGTGGATAGAGCGTCGGCCTGCGGACTGAAAGGTCCCAGGTTCGATTCCGGTCAAGGGCATGTACCTGAGTTGCGGGCACATTCCCAGTGGGAGATGTGCAGGAGGCAGCTGGTCGATGTTTCTCTCTCATCGATGTTTCTAACTCTCTATCTCTCTCCCTTCCTCTCTGTGAAAAAATCAATAAAATATATTTAAAAAAAAAAAATGTTAGGTAATAAATTCCTTTGTATAACACATTTCTAATGTATACACAGACTTTTTAAAGTTATTATTTGTTAAATGTATCTCTATTGTTGACAATATTACATAAGTCCTCTTGACCCCGCTCTCCCTACTTCCGTCCTCTCCCCACCACACCATCACCACACTATTGTCTGTGTCCATGAGTTATGCATATATGTATGCATACAAGTTCTTTTGTTAATCTTCCCCCCCGCCCCCACCTTCTACCCTCACCTTCCTTCTGAGACTTGTCAGTCTGTTCCATGTTTCTCTGTCTCTGGATCTATTTTGTTCATCAATTTCTGTTCATTAGAGTCCACAAATGAGTGAGATCATGTGATACTTGTCTTTCTCTGACTGGCTTGTTTTGCTTAGCATAATGCTCTCCAGGTCCCTCCATGCTGTCTCAAAGGGTAAGAGCTCCTTCTTTTTTACTGCTGCATAGTCTTCCATGGTACACAGACTTTTTACTAGATCACTGATGCCCATTTTCAAAATACAAACGTCACAATTATAGTAACGTACACAATCATATTTACTAAAACCCTATAGCAGTGACTTATGAATTATATTCACATACATTATATATATTCACTTATAATTCATTTTAGCACTTATAGTAAATTCAATTTATTAACTAGTCATTTTCAATATTTTTCTTAGGTTTCCAAAAATGAGAATTATATTGTCTACAAGTAATAATAATTAAGATTTTTAAAGTGTTACAGCTCCACTTTCTGGTTCCTGTCTTACATAGACTAGATGCCTCGGAACAATGCTACACAAATAGTAATATTGGAAATTTTTGTTCTTAATTTTAATGAAAGTGCCTCCAAATTTTCAGTTTTGAAAAAGTCAGCTATAATTAAATGCTGGTGGTCAGCAGAGAACACACAGCATAGCAAATGATCAATACAGATTTCCTGCATAAATACTATAATAAAAATAATGATGTTATCTACTTTCTTTCTAGAAGATGGTATTGGCCCAATATGTTTTCATATCACAAGCAGCAATGTTGCTCATTAATGGTTAAAAAATATTAAACAAATGTGCACGTAGGAAAGACGGGGCCTCCCTTTCCTGGAAGTCGTCCACTCCATAGCATGTGCCCACACAGCCACAGTGTGAAATGACCACAGAGCATACTCTAACACAGAGGAAAACTGCCTGCAGGCAGCTAGCAAATGAAATGATAAAGGGCAATTGGATTAAATATGATTAAATATGCAGCTTGAAAAAGAATGCTGACAAAGTCCAAATACATGTTTACTTTGAAGACATGACTGCATCTTCCTGCGGCTGCACTTCCTCTTCTGTAAGATGAAGATTGCATGTTTTTATATGACGGTCGTGAATATTACATAAGAAAATGTGACTAAGAGAGCCAGCAAACAGACGAACCTGGGAGGCACACATGAATAATAGATATTATTTATATTATCAATAACCTAATATGCTAGATATAAAGACATAGAAAGCCAGATGTGTGCTGTTTTCGTCTAATAAGGATTATAGTCTATAGACAGGACAGAAGGGGGAAATAAGAAATACAGCTGCTTTAGGATAAAGAATCATGGGTTAATTTTTTAGTGAAAATTAAATTGAGAGAAATGGCTATTTTTTCTGTACTTTGCTTTATTCTGTCCTTTTCCCCAGTGAAGAGAAAGTAACATCCACCTCTCTAGTACCTCTGCTCCTTCCCCAGCGAGCTGGGGTGAAAACGCCCAGTATTCACAGGCATTGTATAGATCCATACTGACACCACGAACAACACATCACAGGATCAAGGGCGAAACTCAAAGGTGACTCAAACATATCCTTTCCCCTTTTGCCTCCCAAAGCAGTGTTTCTCTCACTGAATGAGGGGACTTCAGCCCTGGCTGCAAGCCCATTTGTCACTCGGCTGCAGCCTCCTTATCTCACACAGTCGCCGTCCTTGAAAAAGTGGCCCGTCACCTCCTCTCAGATGAGGAAGCTTTAACCTCAGCTCGCTCTCTGGCTGGAAGTGAGCAGGACCATCTTAACCTGAGGCACCGCCCCTGAAATGTGCATCTCCTTCGGGCGCCGACAGCAGCCTATTTTACCTTCAGATAAAATGTTTGTGCATACGAAACAGATGTTAACGCACATAAGAGCACCTTATGAACAGCATGTAACTGGCACCACGGAGAGGCTGTCATTGATGTAGGGACACTAATCACCACACGCCCTTCTCGAGAGGAGCGGCGGGCTGGCGGCTGCTTCCCAGGCACCGGGATGACCCGACTCCACGCCGCAGCGTGGGCAGTTCCCTCCATGAGCTCATCCAGCAAGACTGAGCTGCCGCTGTCGCAGGCATCAAAATACAAAACCGATCCCCTCCTTCACAGACCTACACAAACGTAAAAGGCGGCAGAGCTGAATTCTGGGCCCTGGACTCCTGATAAACGGTGTCAGGAGCCAGCGCTGTGGCCCTGCTGAATCCACTGGATCCAGACCCAACCGAAGCCTCTGGTGAAGGGAGTCCCGGCTTTAGGACACCAAATAGTCACCAGCTGCCGGCTTGGTCCTAAGCGGTTACACCCCTCACCGAGGCGAGCAGTATTTAGAGCAGCATTTAGACACACACGTACTCCATAAACAGTATTATTACTCTTCAGTATAGTCATTAATTATTATTGGAAGAGAAAATAGAAACAGTACAAAAATTATCATGTTCATTTCTGAATACTTATGGGTTTTATTAAATAGAAAATGGTGGAAATGGAGCTAAAATTTAAATATTGGAAGAGGGTAGCGATTTCTGACAGATTTTCCATTTCCGTGCAGAGAAGTAAGGAGCGGAGGTAGGCACTGGGGAGGGTGCGGTGCAGGGCCGGGAACCAGGCGCCGGGAGCAGGGGGAACCCCAGCTCTATCATCCCAAGCCGTGGACCTCAGAGGCCGTGTGACTCCTCTAACACACAGACAGGGCGACCCCCTGCAGGGCTGCTCCCGGGATTCACTGAGGACCTGCACTTGGCACACATTCCTCGGTCCCTCTGCTCCCAGCGAGGCCAGTGGTGAGGGCAAGTCCTTCAAGGGCAGCACCCATTGCTCAGAGAGAGATTCAAGGTCCTCAACTACCTGAGGGACCCAGTGAACACTGCTGCTCTCCCTCTCCTTTAACCACTCAGGGAGCGAGGCCCACGGAGCTCGTGCTCACATCTGCACACACCTGCTTGTGACCTGTTTGCTTTCACATGAAAAGCAACGAGCTGTCCAGAAATCTGTCGGTAAATTATGGCAAATTAACACAGACCAGAGTCAGCCTGCAAGCCCCTGGCCACTCGATGCGAAGCCTCTCCATTATCCAGGCAATCACCCCACTGGTGTGTAAGGGGAGGCAGTGCGGTCTAACCATCACCGTCCACGCCAGGAACACCACTGAACGCCAGCCGTCCTGACTCTGCCACTTTAAAGGTGATCTGGACACGTTTTTAACGCTTAATGTTCATTCAGTCAACAAATATTTAATGAGTGTCTTTATGATCCCTGTTCTCATGGAATTTATTTTCTAATGGAAGAAGACAGACACCATATAATGAACAGAGAGAGGGACACAAGGATAGGTAGGAAGAACTTAGCGGAGTGATTAGAAGAGTTAAAATGGTCATAAAACAGAACGTGACGGGGCCACTAATTTAGGGTGTAGTCATTTTAGAACTGGTGACATTTAAGCTCAGGTCTGAGGAAGGAACTTTTCCTTTCTGGACATCCATCTCCTTTTCTTTTTTAAATCCTCACAGGAGGACATTTTTTCCAGTGCTTTCGTTTTTTAGAGAGTGAAAGGGAGGCAGGAGAGGGTAAGGGGGAGAGGGAGGAGGAGAGAGACAGAGAGACAGAGAGAGAAACATTGATGTGAGAGAGACACATCAACTGGCTGCCTCCTGCGTATGCCCCGACTGGGGCCAGGAAAACTCCAAGCCCCTGGTTCCTTTTTTCGTAAAAACACAGGAAAATATACTGAGTGACAGGGATGGAAGTTTTTTAAGGGCACATCAGTATTTTGGCCCACACTGTTCATGCGCCAGTTAACTAGAAAATTACAAAACCTGAAAAACTCAGATAAATTGCACCCAGGGGATTAACACACTAAACGCACCCCGCCCCCCCCCCCGGCCCCACCCCCACCCCAAGCTGGGGCACATTTCCGGAACAGAGATGAAGGCCTCTCAAGCTGTTGAAAATGAGGGCCTCTGGATTTTTAATTCAGTTAACTCATCATTAGAAAACTAGAAATGCCGTCTCTCTGAGACGAGTGGGGAAGCAGGCTGCACAGACTCGGTGTTAATTTTGCAGGAGCTGGCCCGGTTCCCGGCATCACATGGATTTGTGGGGCCACTACTCTGGGCATCTCGGGGACAATTAAATATTAAGTCCCTCTTTGATGGCTGCAATGTTGCCGGAGGATCCCCAGCCACAGAAACGGCAGCAGTGCCTCATTTTCTGGTCCCTGAACATGGCAATATCGTCATCTATCCTTATCTTTACTCCGAGAACCCGTCGCCATCCTCATGTTCCCTCTGAGCATGCAGAGGGACAGGCAGACACAGAACCTGGGAACCCCGGAGGCCGACACTGTGGGGTGTCAGGGGTCTGGAATGCGAAGATGAGTGTGTGTGGGGGAGAAGTGACAGACAGCGGAGCCCCGCCTCCCCAGTTCCTCTAGTGATGGAAATGGTCAGGGACGGTTCCAGAGGAAAGATGAACGAGGGAGTCGAAGGAAGGATGGTGTGGAGACACTAATCTTGTGCGGTCGCTAAGCTGTTTCTGGCCGGGACAGGAGAGAGGAGAGGGCCTGAGAGTCCCTGGGCGGAGCAGGAAAGAAGTGAACCAGCTCAGCTGCCACTGCGCTTCCCTTCAGCCCTGCTTCTCCCCCGGGAAAGGGGAGCCACCATAACTAACCAACACCGGGAGGCCCTGACTGTATCTCAAGAAGAGAAACACGACCGCGCGTGTGAGCATGAAGTCGTCGGCTCTGCACAGGCACAGGCAGCCATCGGGGAAAGTGCAGGGGCTCTGCACAATGTCGCCCCCAATAGCCAGACGGAGGAGCGCCCTGTGTCAGGCTGGCTGCTTCCCTGGAGGCAGCGTCAAGTGAGCACCCAACGCCCTCCGTCTGTGACCAGGGAGGACATTCCAAAGCAGCGCTCCTCACCTGCCGCTGGGGCCACGTGGCCTTGAGGATGGCATCCGTCCGGAAGAACACCAGGAGCCTGCCGTCCTCCTCGCTCAGGTCAAACGACTGTCCCAGGACCTGCAGCGCGTGCACGCGGGGCCTCACGGGCAGCGAGTCATCAGCACAGAAAGGCCGCAGCCACTCCAGCAGGTCCTCGGGGGACACCAGCTCCTCCCTGCGGGGCAAGGTCAAGGGTCAGACAGGCATGCCAAGTCCTTCCCTCTTCAGTATCAAATGCAGACACTGACCTAAACACTTGTTTCTTGGGTGACTGTACTTCTTCACTTGAGAGCAAAAGGTTAGGTTTTCAATGGCTTACAGCAAACCACATTAGCTACTTAAAAACTATGAAAATAAATATAATTTTTAAACAGTATCACATTAAATTGCATTATCTAAAGCTGATAAAAATAACCATTAATCAATATGTCCTTAGCTACTCTGTTTCTTATGCGAAGTTTAGTAAGTAGTATGCTTATTTCACACTTGGAGTGCGGGTGAATTTCCCGCCAAAATATAAGATGGCTCTGTCTTTTGGTTTTGTTCCATCCACCAAAAGGGTGGATTACAAACAAATATTTGGTAATACGCAGTTACAATCGGCCCGAGTTTACACGTTTCCCGCACTCCACCGCAAATCTATATGAACCGAGTTAAAGACGGCTCCCGCGGAGTACGCGCAATTCACGCGAGCCGACTTAACTCGTTTCCCGCACTCCAAGTGTTCAATTAACGATAATCACAGCCCCAGGCATCACTCAGGAATTTTATATAAACTATTACTATTGACACTATGCAAAGTCAGATCATAAGTTCCATTTTATTTTATTTTTCTACTTTTACTAATACATAGCTGACATATAATGTTGCAATAGTTTAACATAATGATTTGATATATGTACATATTGCAAAATGATCACCATGATAAATTTAGCTAAATCCATATAACCTGACATAGTTACAAATTATTTTTTTGTAATTTATCATTGAAAGTATTACAGATAGATGTCCCTTTTTCTGCCCCCATTGTGCTGAGGGTTAAAAGTTATGACTTTGTCTTTCTTCATCTTTTTTAAGCCAAAAAAAAAAAAAAATTCTCTAAGCTTTTTTGTGAAAAAGCCTTTGTAATTGTTCTCTGAAATAAAAAGTAAGACCTTGCTCTCTATTTCCATTCCCTAATGTATTCCTCTTTGGAACCTGAAGCTTAAAAGCTAGTCCGTATGCAAGACCCACACTGGATTCCTCTGTGTATCTGGCTGGAAACTCACTAAGAAAAACACGGCCTCTAATCTCGTTGTGACGTTCCCAGTGGACAAGCCTGGGAAGCCCCGGTGGGAGGGGCTTAGTGCAGAGCCTGGGAAGGTCCCTTTCATTGAGGAGGCCAGGCCAGGGCAGCAGGACCTGAGAGCAGCAGCGCTGACAGCCGCCCTGGGGAGCTGCCAGTCAGCTCTGACAGGTGTGTGGGAAGGCAGCAATGCCTCCTCTGGGAGGCGCTGCATGCTTCCCACACAGGGCAGCATCTCCCTGCTGTGTTCTGCTGAATCCACAGCTCCCAGCACCTTCCTCAGCCAGGAGGAGTTCACCCCCTCCTCCTCTAACACTCGGATGCCCTAGACCAGGCCCAATGGCACCCTGGGGCGTCCTGCGCTGACTCCCCAGCAGCGTAAACTGCTCCCTGCACCTGGCTTTCTGCATAGCTCTCCCCACGCTACAGCAGAGTCACCAGGGCCGGGGCAGGCTGGCCGCCCTGCAAGGCTCCCAGCTCCGAGCTCCGAGCTCCTAGCTCCTCGGTTGAAGGTTATTTCCTACCCATAGTCAGCTCCTCGTGACTTCCCAGGGCATGGCACCCAGTAAGCACGCAAAAGAAAGTAAATAAATGTCTCATGAGAGTGAAAGGCCTGAATCAGCCACTGCTGCAGGTTCCTGACCACCCAAAGGTCCACGAGCAGCAGTCCAGAGAAGCTGTGCAAGGTCAAGTGCAAGGTCAAAGGCAGAAAAGCAGAGGCCCTGCTCGCTGTGTCTCCCACACTCACCTACGTGGCTCATCCTATACTCTTTCATCCAGACCTCGGGCACAGAGCAAGGCATGGAAATATGCCATCGAGGCAACTGGGTGCTAAGTTGTGTCTGCAAGTCAGACTGGAGCCCGGTTCTAGTCCCAGGTCTGATCTGGGAAAAGTCAATTCCCCTCTCTGAGCTTCTAGACTCACCTGAACATGGCAGCAACATACGCAGCCATCAAAAATAGTAATCATTAAATCTATAAAGACAGAGATGTTATAACAGCAAGCAAATACCATGAAATGTGCGTGTTTATAAATCTTGATCAACACGATATCAAAATGCGTCTGTACCTGAACAATAACGGAATAGCAGTTAATAACACAAACAAGAACTATATTACTGAATGGAACTACTGGGAGTTTTCTCAAACACTTTTTCATTATTATTAAGTCACATTTTCCATTAAAAAAGGAAAACTGGGACAAGGCCTTCCAGGGTCGACATGGATATCAGACGTAGGAGAGATCTTTGTAAACTCAGGAAGTATCTAACCATTCATTCATTGTTGCCACTATTCCTATCACTGCCATTGCAAGCAGATGAAAAATTCTTTCTAAAAACGGCATTAGAGCCCTGACTGGTTTGGCTCAGTGGATGGAGCGTCGGCCTTCGAACTGAAAGGTCCAAGGTTCGACTCCGGTCAAGGGCATGTACCTTGGTTGCGGGCACATCCCCAGCGGGAGGTGTGCAGGAGGCAGCTGATCGATGTTTCTCTCTCATTGATGTTTCTAGCTCTCTATCCCTCTCCCTTCCTCTCTGTAAAAAGTCAATAAAATATATTTAAAAACGGCATTAGAGACACATACCTTCTAGATTTATACAACGTGAACGCTTAGTCCTCAGACAAGACAGATCTACCATACAGAAAGCTTTTTAAAAAACAATGTAACATATACTCTAGGAATTTCCATACTTAGTCACTACAGTTAGTGGTGACAGCTGTGTCCCTTCTCTAAGCCCAGAGAGCCCTCTCCCCAGCCGCCCTAGGAGGAAGGTCAGGAGACCAGGCTCTCTCAGCAAACAAGGCTCAGGGCAGCAGGTGAGCAGAGCTGACGGGGTACATGCAGCTGGGGAAGCCGTGTGTGCACCTGCAGAGACACTTTCAGTTCTGCAAAAAGCACTCAGCTTTCTTCCAGAAACGCCTCAAAACAGTGCCTAGTCTTGGAAGCATCTCACACACACATGTGATTCTGAGGCTCTGAGGAAGGCCCTGAGTGAGATCGCCAGCCTGTTCCAGTCTTACCCCTCATCCACGCTGGCACGGACGGCTGCTACGACGCCTTCCAGGACCTGGAGCGGGTCCCGGGGCCCACCAAGGTCGGCACCGCCTCCGCTGTGGGGGGAGAGAGGAACAGTGAGACACAGCTCGGCACCCGCACTCAGCCACCTGCAGCTCGGCCTTCGTGGATCTGCAGTCTGCAAATGTACAGGGCCCTGTCCTACATGCAAGGACGTGAAAAGAACACACTTCTTCCGGGAAGGAACTCACAGTCTAATACATTTGTGTTTTCCTATCAAGAGAATAAAAAACCCTACTTGCATTCTGTCATTCAAAAAGCATTCCATGGACATTAAATACCCAAGCCATTTCCAACATGAAATATGCAATAATCACCCAAATTCTCCAGTAGGTCTATTTGCTCCTATTTCCAGGGGACCCAGCAGAGATCAGCACTGCCCTGTTTTACATGTGTTCTGCCATTCCACAAGCCCAACGGCCCCTGATACAGGCACTATTATCACGCCCAGTGTCCCACTGCATGAGTCTGAAATTCCAGCGAATTCTGAAAACGCATCAGAGGAAAAAGACGTTTTAGATGAGTTTTTTGAATGGTTTAAGCTATATGATTTAAGTCAACTGCTGGATTCAGTTATTTTCATGCCTTTGTTATTTCATGCCTATCACATTTTACTAACTCCCTCAAAGGTAACTGTTATGGATATTGTCGATGGGAGTTTCTTTTCCTTTACGAAGAGGTGGTTGAACTCCTAATGTCCCCTTTCCTTCCACTGCTAAAGACTTAATTCACACTTACGGACTGTCTTAAGTGTGTAAGAATTACATTTATTAGATCAGCCCAAATCAAAGCTTCAGTAGAACTGGTGCAGCGAAGGAGGTTAGAACTAAAATTTACATCAGAATTTTTTAATGTAAAAATATCTTTAACTATTAATGGAAATGTGCAATTTTTAGTAAATAAACTAAATTCATAAAGCTTGAATGGTTCAAAATATTTATTTTGGTGAGCTTCCTGTAAAACCTTGATTTAAGAAACAATAAAAAATAACTCTGAATCACAAGGTACAAAATGTGGTGAATAAGTACCTCTCATCATCTGCAAGAGGAAGGTGGTTCTATAACCACCACCACCACCAAAGCCAATGTTAATAGAACAAAGCTTTATTAATTTGGCTTTATTATTTCTAAAAACTGTTACATTTTATTTCTCTCTCTCTCTCTCCATATAAAATCGCCAGCTACCTCAGAGAACTCCGGTGAAAATTGCATGAAGCCAGGGTAATTAAACTGATAAAGGCTCATTTGATTTCAGTTCAGCTGCTGGAAACTGACATGCATTTAATCAAAAAGTTCCTCAAGAGCAATACAGAATTACAAAGAACGCTTAAAAGGAGAATGAATTAAGCACAACTAAATCTTTTAGCCTAACTGCATTATTCACACAAAGCACTCGACGACTCATTATTTTCTTAGCTTAACTCCCCTCTGTTCTAACCCTCTGGATGCATTCCTATAAAGACACCAGCATATGGATACAAAGGTGGAATTTCTCAATTGTGAGTTTTTTGGTTTTTAATTTTTTTTGCCATCATTTCAGGTAAATGATGTCCTAAGACACTTCACAGAAGTCTAACTTCTTCGGACTGTGACTAACCAGGCCTTGTGAACTTCCTAAGAACCTCTGGGAACCATTTCCCCACAGCTACGCGAAGGGACACTGGGAAAGGCGAGATCTGCCAACCCACCCTGAGGTCCATGCAGCCTGACACCTGGCTGTTCCACATGCCATGTTGGCCTTTCCCTTGTTTCAAGAATAACTAGGAGGGAGGAGGTGTGGAACCAGAAGTTAGCTACTTCCTTGACATATTACACACAATACCAACATGAAACGTTCTCATGGTGCTCTAGTCTCAAGACATAGGACTTGGGGAGATCTCATCATCTGCATCTCACTTCTGCACAGAACTTCACAGTTCATGGGACACTGTGCCGGCATGATGATGTTTTATCTTCCCAACAACCATGAACCAAGCACTGTCATTGGCAGAGTCTCAACTCAGGTTTTCCTCACTGGCTCCTGTATCGCTCACCTCAACGCAGAAATGATTTTCATCACTGCACTCTGTACTATGTCCTTGGGCGAGAGGTCAAGGGGGCCCACAGCCACCGCCAGCAGCTGCTGAATCATCGCCAGAGGCTGACCGTCCAAACACATGGCCACGGCTTGATCGTGAAGTTTCCCTCTTTCTGACCGGGAGAGATCATAGAGGTGACTGTATTTCTGCAGTATTTCCTGGGAATTAATAAATAAAAAAAACAAATAAAGTGGAATTCAACTTCTAAATAGCCCAAAGCAATTAAATCTCTACATGTACACAGAGAAGCATCTAGAAGCTTCTCAAAGCAAATACAGGGCAACCTGGTACCGTTAAGTCCAGCCTCTTTGAAACAAACAGCTGTTTTGATAATGACCCTCTTGGCCCAACACACTGTTCTACCCACTGAAAGACCATACATGTTTCAAGGAGAGTAGTGACAATTCTCCGATTTGAATATGATATATTTGCTTTAAAAATAAATAAGACAAGTATTTAAATTTTTAATCAAAATTGTTACACTAATAAGTACAGGCCACTCGAACAGCTAACGTTTACCCTCCTTTTTGTGACTGTGGGTCACAGCTGGGACAGCCAGTGGCTCCCTATCTCCCTCTCACCATGACTCCATGCTGTGCATCACACGGGCTAACGGGACTGAGAAACACAAGCTGGAGGGAAACTGTTATCACACTCCTGAATTCTCCCCATCATCTTCTCAGGGGTTTGTGCTTAGAAGTCTCAGGCTGATTTTGAAGTTTTCTAGTTGTTCATTATCTGAATTCTTCTCCACTGACTAACCTTTCTAGTTAGGATTTTTCTTTACAAGCTAAGAATACAATCCTATATAATAAAGAGCTAATATGCTAATTAGGCCAAACAGCCAAACGACCTTCCAAACGTCCTTTCAGACAACCTTCCGGATGAAGCCAGGGCTGTGAGGAGCTGCGAGGGCCAGCCAAGCAGCCGGGGCTGCAAGGGCCGAGCCCCTTGCACAAATTTCGTGCATGGGGCCTCGAGTGCTTAATAAACGTGTAAGACCTAAGAAAAATGAACAATGAGGCTAGTGGCCACTCACAGGTTCATTTACTATAGCATTAAATTTTAATTTTAAAAAATGTATACATCTAAACACTGTCTTCACCTACATGAAAACCATGTCCTTACCGATCTGTCAGCTTTTCAGTTACGGGAAAGAACATCTAAAAACCCCACAGGTGTTCCCTGTGACCATTCAGATAAACGCTCCAAAGGCCACCAGGGCTTCCTTGTGCAGCCCTGGCACACTGGGCCTCCTGCCTCTCCGTGGGCAGCCCTGGCACACTGGGTCTCCTGCCTCTCCGTGGGCAGCCCTGGCACACTGGGTCTCCTGCCTCTCCGTAGGCAGCCCTGGCACAGTGGGCCTCTGCCTCTCCGTGGGCAGCCCTGGCACAGTGGGTCTCCTGCCTCTCCGTGGGCAGCCCTGGCACAGTGGGTCTCCTGCCTCTCCGTGGGCAGCCCTGGCACAGTGGGCCTCCTGCCTCTCCGTGGGCAGCCCTGGCACAGTGGGCCTCCTGCCTCTCCGTGGGCAGCCCTGGCACACTGGGCCTCACACCTGGCTGTGGGCAGCCCTGGCACAGTGGGCCTCACACCTGGCCATGGGCAGGGTCTCCTAACCTGAGTGCTTTCTGAGACACCACAAGGGTCTCAACTGGGGATCAATTTCACTAGCAAAATAATTCATGTCAATAATAAAGTTATATTGAAAACAGAATACAAAAACAGAATGAATACACTCAATTAAAAAAAAACACCTACTGAAACAGGCAGGGTGGCGATTTCTGAATTTTTCTGAAAATTCAGGGGGAAACCTACCATTATTCAGTTAGAGAGCACAGAGCTGCTGGCTAGAAGCAGGCTGTCCAACCAGGGCCCCCCATCCTCAGCCTGGCGGCTACCCCCTCCTCCACACCTCCTATCTCCTCACCTCTTTCTTCCCAGATTATCAGTGGTGTGAAGTGGCCTAAAATCCTTTTAAAAGAAGTGAAAACTGAATTGACTATCAAGCGATAAAGAAGAGGTGAGAGATAAAGGCTTGAGGACTATTTTCAAGGATATCTGCAAGGTTGAAACCTACCAGAACTACTAATGTAGCTTTCGAGGGTAAAGGGAAGAAAATGCTGACATTAGCCGGGCAGTTGAGCTTCTGGAAGACGTGTTCCTTTCATTACCTGCTCACTGTTCTGCAGAGAAACAATGAAGCTGTGGCTCAGGGTGTCCAGGTGAGCGAGGGATTTCTCCAGATGACTCAAGGCGTCCGCATAGGTCACCTTAGAGTCCCCAGCTTCCTGCACGTCCTCTTCCGGATTTCTTTTCCGAAGCTTCTCAATAAAATGTTTGACTGTCTTAATAGCCTTGTTCGTCATCTCCTTGCGTACTTCCACAGACAGCTTTAAAAAAAGGAACGAACAACAATGAGACAAACCAGCCCTATGCTATTTATGGCGTATTTAATAAGGCATTCGCGAGACAGAGAGAGCAAAGGTGACATTTTAATATGCAACTCAAACCAGTGGGTAGGGCTTTTGTTATACTAGTTTTTCTCTGGAATATCATTTGCACTGTTAAATCAGTAAAAAGGTTTTCTTTTTATATGAGTCTTTTCTTTTAATATACTTTTATTGTTGGCAAGTCCTCTGCTCCAACATCTAAGAACATAGTCCACCCCTCTTCGTGCATGTACCCTGTCAGCTTGGCATGCTCGGTCTAGGCCCACACAGAAGTCTGTGCTTTCTAGAACTTGCTATTGGCCACAGGAGGTGAGCGCATATTTTCAGAGTATACATTTTTTTTTTTACCTCATCACTAGTTTCATCAGAAAAGCTTTTTTTCCTTATTTTTAATGGTATTTAAAAATAACGAAATAACCTGACACTTACCAAGAATATAGAGTGTAAATAAATGCAACCCTAAGTTAATTTTCCTGACGAGTCAGGATCTCTAAGATGCCAAATAATATTAGGACAAAGATGCAAGGGCTTTCATTTCACTCGGCATTTCATTTCACTGGGCATTTGAGTTTTTCACTTCTTAACTTTGTAAAAACAGGTTGATTGCTGAAGGACGTTAGCGTGAGTTTAAGAAGTATAAGTCTAACACTGAATTTACAGTTAGCAAACTTATTTTTTATAAATTCTTCTATGATGGAACAAGCAAAAAGTAAGAGAGAAAAAGATGGACCAAATTGTACCAGAGTAGAAAATGGCAATTTCTTCACTAACCCTAACCCACAAGGCACTTTTATTCTTAGCCGTCTTTTTTGCGAAATCCACAGAATGAACGTGTCACTCATATGCATCATTACCATAATAACCAATCAAAGATTTGAAACTATTCCTTGACAGCAATGTGTAATTACTATTCAAAAAATGTGGATTTTGAAAGATAAGTGATTAAATTGTTCTATTGCTCAATAAATAGATAATGAACATCGATTTTCCAGGCCCTGGCAAAATGAGATAAAAATATGAGCCAGGCTTAAAGAAATCACATTTAGTATAGAAGATGAGATGGTGGGGTGGGGGTGGGGGGGATTGAGGAGTCACCCATGACATCTGCACATCTCCTTGGGTCTACCTTCAAGATACACCCAGACTCCACCCAATTCCCACCCCTTCGCTGACACCACTCAGCCCCAAGCCACCATCGCCTCTCGCATATTCCAAGGGTGCTCCCTGGCCTCCCGACGGACGTGGCAGAGAGGTAACCACCACACACAGCAGGCTCCACTGCATCTGCCCGACCCCTTGCGCTGGGGTGAGCCACGTTCCAGCCCACGGCATCTGAACAGAAGGGATGTGTCATGTCTGAGCCACTGCGATCAACAACCCGCATGCACTGCTGTCCCGTCTCCCTCTGTCCCGGCCATGGCAGCTGGGGAGGGGGAGGTCCCAGACGGTAGAGCGTCCTTCGGCTTGGACCCTCCGGGACTGTGGTATAGAGCTCTCTGCCATCTCTCACCGGAACAGGAGCATGAGGGAGCCTGCATGCTTGCTGTGTTCAATGAAACCACTGCGATTGGGGGTGAACTGGCCACTCCAGCGTGACAGCAGCAGAGTGACATTTCACAAACATGACGCCACTCCTCCGCTCACATCTGTTTACGCTTCCCAGTTCACTAAGAATAAAAGCCAGTCTCCGAAGCCTACAGGACGTGCTCTTCCCTCACCTCACCTGCCTGTCTCACCTCCCCGCCTTCTCCACACTGTCCCTCCACTCCCAGCACCCTGGCCTCCTGGCCTCCCGCAGCGCCCTTCCACCTGCTGGTGCCCTGACTGGAAGTCCTCCCAGGAATCCTCCTGGCTGGCCCCGGTGCTGCCCTCGGGGCTTTCTCCTGACCCACCGTTAGCTTCTTTCCTTTTTTAATACATTTTTACTGATTTCAGAGAGAAAGGGAGAAGAGAGATAGACACATCAATGATGAGAGAGAATCATGGATCAGCTGCCTCCTGCAGACACCCTACTGGGGACTGAGCCCGCAACCCATGCATGTGCCCTGACCGGGAATCAAACTGACCTACTGGTTCATAGGTCAATGCTCAACCACTGAGCCACGCTGGCTGGGCTCGGCGTTAGTTTCTTTCTTCACAGCTGACATTGAGCTTCTATCTGCTACTGTCTGTCACTGTTATCTTCACAGAACCCGGACGGTGGCTCAAACATAATGAATGCCCAATTTGTTGAATGTATGGTGGACAGATGACAATATTTAAAGAAGACAGAAGAGCAAAACAGAGCTGCAGAGGTGGGAGCTCAGGGTGTATGAGGAACCCCCGGGAACACTGCATTCAGACAGAGCAGGGCTGTGCAGGTCTCTGCTACACGCTCTTGTGTTTGTTGAGCTGGTTGGTTTTCACGATGCTTTAGGAAGACCTAACACCCAGTCTCAGCTAAGGGCTGTGAGAGAATGGGCCTGGGCTGAACTTGACCTGTAGGCCGTAGTTCACCGGCCCCTGAGCTACAATCCTGAGAATCTACAGTTGGAAGATAAACTGAGAATAAGCTGTAAATGGCCTCGGGCGCCTGGCTAGCTACACAACCTGCACTCCGGGAATGCGGACGCCACCGAGGCAGCTGCAGACTGAGGACAATGACAGGGACTGTCTCTCTCGGTCCCATTTAAAAACACTGTAGGAGAATCTTCCTCCAAAGAAATATAGGAAACTGCAGGTTCCGAGGGGAAAAGGTCATCCTTGCTCAAGCCTCCCTTCGTGGGTCCTTCCAGATCAGCTCAGAGTTCACTCTCGCCTCGGGACGCCGTCGCCCCTGACACCATCTCAGCCCAGGCACACGCCTCTCCCACGCCTCCCTAAAGCACTCCGTGCTCTCCCAGATCCAAGAAAGGTCACACTGCATTCAACTCGTCTGCTTATTTTTGTGTCTCCCTGACTAAACAACGAGCCCCTTCAGGGCAGAAGCTGTGCTTCCTAGGTCTCTGCATCGCTGGCACCTCACACGCTCTCTAGCCCATCACAGACCAACGGGAACATCCCTGGCACCTAACACGCTGTCTAGCCCATCGCAGACCAACAGGAAGTAGCTGCTGAGTACTGATCATCTCTGATCAATGACAAGGGAAAGACCCTTCAAGAGGCAATGAAATGACACGTGCTGAGATGTCCCTCGAAACGTGTGTTCAGAATGTGCCGGAAGGCCCCGATTTACTCTGCAAAACCCTGTTCCTGGCCGAGGACCCCAAGAGCCTAAAACTGGGAAAGGACATTTTAAAGGACTTGAAACCAAAAGAAAAACAAAAAAACAAAACTGGGGCCAGATGTATGCCATTGGGACATTGCCAGTCCATGGTAATCACGCAGCAAAAGGCACAAGGACATTAAGCTAGCGATGACTTTCAGTTCATTTATTCTATAGACAATGTCCCCTGAGTGGGTGCTGCACGCTAGGTGCCTTGGGCCGTGCTGGGCACACAGACAGGGCTAGATCAGGCCCCGCCCCGAGGTGGTCCAAGTCTGGCTGAAAAGGGGAAGCATGATCCTCATAAACCTACACCAGGGTTAGGACAGGATGCTGTGGAGGGTCCTGAGGCGCCCTTGTCCCCATGGGACGGTTGTAAAGGAGGCTACGTGTCAGGAGAGTCCTCGGGCGTGAGTGGGCTTTAAGACAAGGGAAGACTGCCAAGAGGTCACCGAGCCTGGGAGGAAAGGGCGTGGCTGGGACGCAGAGGGCAAGTAAAGGCCATCAGAGAGGAGGACGAAGCCAGCAGTGGTGACCACGGGAGGAGCCTGTAAGTTCTTCATCATCTTCACGCCCGGGAAGCCTGACAGAAAGGAGCTGAAGCAGGAGCTGACGCCTTTAGTGCGACCGCTTTCAGGGCATGGCTCGATCTGAAGTCCACGCGGCCATTTTCATCACGGGCAGGCGCTTCAAGGCTGATCAGTCTCGTGAAACAGGCACTTTTCCTTTTTCCTTTTTGAAATGAGCATCGCATGCCTCTGAAGATAAGGCTGAGATTGAGGAGATGCAGGGGCCCGAGAAAACCCAGCTGCTACCCACAGTCAGGTGGGAAACTGGGGTTGGCATGCTGCTTACACCGAAACAGCCACGACGCAGGACAATGGGCAAATCAAGAGCAAAATTATTTTATTCACATATTTCCACATCACCGTTACTCTGAGATTGAAAACAATTTCTTTGACTAATAAAGGATGGCTAGATAGCCACTCGATTTGGTCTCCATTTAAAACCTCGCAGGACTTTTTCATCTTTCCCCGCTTCAAGCACAAACACCCCACCCCTCACCACATGCTAGGCCTGCTGTTGGCACTGGGGCACACAGGTAAGTCCACACACACTCCTACCTGTGAAGACACACATCCCAACGGGGCAGCCAAACACAACAATATTCGTAAAGCGCAGCCCAAGTATCAGTTAGGTATGTGGGTGCACCTAGAAAAGTGTCTGCCCGACCGGCGTGGCTCAGGGGTTGAGCGTCGACCTATGAACCAGGAGGTCACGGTTTGGTTCCCGGTCAGGGCACAGGCCCGGGTTGTGGGCTCAGTCCCCATTGTGGGACGTGCAGGAGGCAGATGATCAATGATTCTCTCTCATCATGGATGTTTCTAACCCTCTCTCTCTCTCTCCCTAACCCATTTAAAAATAAAAAAATAAAAATATCTATCTTGGAAAAAAGGCAAGCAAGTCTGCACAAAGGTGGAGCAGCCCATCAGGATGTGGAGGCTGCGCAGGTCTTCCTGTGAGGAAGGTGCGGGGCGGGCTCCAGGCAGAGAGAGCAGCTTTATAGAGAGAAATGAGTGGTATTGCTATGACATCACTCCTTCCCCATCCACTATGTGAACAAGACTTTTAAATATTCATATCTATAGAAATGCAAAATGGAATTGATATTTAATGCAAGTTCAATCTAGCAATAAGTAACAGTCATCCAAGGGCACATAAACTAATTAAAAATAATGTTTAAAGCCCTACCCACCCTCATTAAGATGTACATTTAAAATATAATTTTATTTTTAATAGTTAATACTTATTTATCAAAAATGTTAATGCATCTATGTTGTTCTAATCTAATGTACGATGCAATAATTCAAACAATAATTCAATGCAGAGTTATCATAAAAATATTAGAGCCCTATGGTCACAAGAAACACTTTAAATGTTAATTTCTATTTCTGGAATTATTTTTGATGCAGAGAAACAAGACTTTTAAGCATAAAAGCACCTCATTCTGATAAATTACATGAAGGTGAACTGTAAAAGCTCTCAGCACAAACAACTCTGTGGAACTGTTTCATTAAGAGACCTGGTGAAATCCTAGGTGATTTCCGCAGCCACAGGCCACTGGGACGGCCGCAGTCCCTCTTAAAATACCCGAGAAAGTGATCGCTCCCTAAGCTACTGGTTTACACCTTCATCTGTAAAGCGTTCCCTCTGGCTGTCCAGCAGGCAAACACCGGCCTCCCACGCTGGTGTCCACTGGACAGGAATGGTCCTGGGTCCCATGTAGAGAGCGCAGTGGGCACTGGCTAAGGGAGAGGGCATGGCTGCTCGGTGCACATCCCTTTGCTTCCCAGCCGGAGACGGCCTTACTACCACAGCCATCAGGAGATAAATCTGTTTCTAAGTCCAGGGACTTAGTAAGAGGAGGGGGCGGACTGGATGAACAAGGGAGGGAGGGGAGAGGGTCCACATCACTGAAGGGTTACTGTTGAACGCGAACGAAGTGAAATCTGTGAAGTCTGCCAGACAGGAGCGTGCAATGGGGAGGTTATTTTCACACTCTTTTCCCTGCTCCTTTTTTCATGTTAAAATTTGCTGCACGTTATTCGGAGGCTGTTTATTGATTCCTCTCTTCCCTAAGATCCCACCCACCCCCTGTGAAGTTGGAGCCCACACACTTCGCAGGAAGGGGAAGGCCCTCCTTCTCGCACTTATGAATGACGGGGCGCGAGGGCTGCAGACGCTGCCGCCAGACGCCTCCTGGGGGCTGGTGCACAGACTTCTATGATGAGGCTGTGCACATGGCTGACAGGACAGATCGCAGGGAACGTTACAGTAATACTCTCTCCTCCTGTAAACCTGTTTGCAAGGCTGCATTTGAAAGGTCAATGCAGGAACTGGTTCACCTGAGCCAGGTGCAGGTGCACCCGGATGACTATGACGGACTTCTGGAAGGAAACGCTGGTCCCCTTGTTATCACAGGGGGACACCGACAACATTTAAGGGACAACTCGTGGACTTGTACAAGTCACAACATTCAGAGTGAATGCTAATCCACAGCCCTCCGTCGAGTAAGCAGCCAGGAGGGGCCCTTTAAGATAGGTTATCTGCGTGGCAACAACCTCTTCCTAATCTGAGCACAGCTGATGGGACCAGGCAGTGATGCAGCCGGGCAGCCGCCCAGGGGCTGGACAATGGCCGTCCACTGTCCTCTGCTCTACACCGGACAGCGACATGCAACCAAACAGGTGCCTCTTCAGGGAAACTTTAATGTGAGGGTGTGTGTGTGAGAGTGAGTGTGAGTGTGAGTGTGAGTGTGAGTGAGTGTGAGAGGTGGGAGAGCCAGAGAGAGCAGGTTCACACATTCAGGTCACAGCTTGTCCGTGTTTGGGAAGCTTTGCTCACTGAGCCCGTTTCCTTGCTCCCACATCGCTGGTATTGGTGTCCTGTTACTCTTACTACAATGCCCTTAACTGAAGTGACCAGAGGGGGAGGCTTCATACATCCTGAAAAAAAAAACCCAAATCCTAACGCATGGAAATAAAGAGTCGTGCCGTCTGCAGATGACACGATTCTCTATATAGAAAGAACGGTTTGGGGAACAACAGCCTATGACCGTGGTTCTCGAAGTGAGGCCCACAAGCCACAGAGGCCCAGACTCTTTCAAGGGCTTTCCCAAGTCGAAGTTATTTTTATGACATTAAATTATCTTTTCATTATTTATCTAGTTTCACTGTATTGATATTTGTATGATGGTTAAAAATACTGGATAAAAGCGTGGGAACTTAAGCACAAATCAAGGGATGGCATCACTGGCATTTTCACTTAAGCATGTTCTTGAAAAAGGAGTAAAAATTATTAATTTTACCAAATCTCAACCACTGAGGGCACATGTCCGCAGTGTCCCGTGGGAAGAACCGAGATTTATGCCCAGAGCGCTTCACTGCGTGCGAGCAGGAAAGGCCGTGGGCCTGGCGGGGTTGGAGCTGACGTAGCTGCTTTCTGCAGCGGCCCCAGGTCTGCCTGAGAGCGAGGAATAGACACACGGCGGTTACTCCGACTTGGGCATCTGGCAGACAGTCCTCCAAGTGAGCAGAGTGAGCCTGTCACTTCAATAGAAACAGCTCATTATATTTATTGCCAATGACAAAATTTGAGCTCTCAAGCGAAAAATTAGAATTCTGGTAAACTTGTGCCCACCACTGTGAGCTTGACAGCTTCCCGATACTTAAAGACTCATCTGCTGAGGCAGGGGGTTCATACTCATGCGCATGCTTTGCTCATAGTACATAAAGCAATATGTCAGCATCGGGGTGCTCTCCGTAACTCAGCAGGTCCCTCTTTTCCAAATGCCCAATGCATTCTATTCCAAACCAGACGTGGGTGCAAGATCGAGTCAAACTGTAACCTAGACCAGCGGTTTTCAGACGGTGAGCTGCAGGAATGTTTAAAACATGCAATGCCTGCCTCTGTAGTCAGGGGCACTGACCTCTTTTCCCTCAGATTGTCAAATAAGAAAATGACAACAGCCAACACAACAGTAGCTGTCTGATGTAAATGAATCAAAATTATACTTGTTTGTGTGTTTTTGTCAGATCAGCAAAAAATATAACCTATTTTTGGTGTGCCACAGAATTTTAGTAGTTTATGTGCCATGAGATGAAAACAGTTGGCAATTGCTAATCTAAACCAACAGTTTTGATGTGAGCAGAGGACAAAAAGTTCACCACATGGATTCCGTTTCCACGTTACTAGTCTTAAGCTCCATCACTTGCTGAGTTTCAGTCACTTTCGAAGAATCCCCGAAATGACAGTCTATTACAGCACCCCCTTCTCGGGCCTCATCGCTGGATTTCCTTCACTTACTTCAACCAGAACGACAAAGAAGTGTCCTATGAAGCCAGACATAGAAATGTAGAATGATGCTGACACTTCATCAATTATTTTTATTTTGGAAGTATAGTTATTTCCCATTAAAATATGCTATTCATGTCCAACTATAATGGGTCTATTATTGGTAGTTTTCAATGAACTAAACAAATATTTCTAAAATTTCTTGGTTTTAATTTCTAATATAACTACCAATGAATATAAACTTCATAAACAAAAGTTCTTTAGGGTCCTCAGTAATTTTTAAGAACGTCAAGGCATCCAAAGATCTAAAGGTTTAAGAATCACCAAGCTGTGATAATAACTATTTAAACACCCACTCAACAAGTTCCTGCTTATGCTGTGCTAGGAACTAGAACATTAGAGATAAAGGCACCAGCCCTACATTCAAAGAATTTCCAATTTTGTTAAAATTCTCAATATTAAGAATTTTACTGTAAAGAAAAACTTCATTTTAAGTCTCTTAGAGGAATGTCTTTTGCATCTTAATGTCACCAATGGCAATTAATATTATAGATGGCACATAACTGATGCCTAAATACTTCGAGATTCAATCTGAATCTACATAACATGCATTCGATCGATGCATCGGAAAGTCAGGTATGTTGTCACGTGGTGAGGAAATGTGCACTAGCTAACCATGCTCACACACATTTTGGACACCGACTGCCCATTACGGTGAAAACGTGCTGCCATCCTCAGTTAAAAGGCCATCTTAGCGCCGTGAAGGCCCCAAAGGTACAGCGACAACGCGGCCCTCTGAATGATTCTTGAGCTTCATATTAAGTTGGATTTTTAAGTCCTATCCCAGTTTTTAAGATAAATGTATTCTTCCAGAGCTTTATGTCGCATAGTCTGGTTAATGGGATAAGGGAGAAAACAGCAGCTTATTTCAAGAATCTGAATTGTCATCATATGAAACACAGAGTTCCTGATGCTGTTTCCATAGCTCCAGAAGGCAGGACCAAAAAGTGGAGACTGTCAGGAGCCCAAAGAAAGATGCCATATATATAAGGGCGGTAGCTTAATCATCAATAGAAATGATGCTTAAAGGTCAGAGGTCAATCTAGATAAGAGGCTCTCAAGTAATTTTCTGCTCTAATCCAAAGGAGACAGGGTCCTCCCACCAGGAACGGCAGGAGCTGAAACAGAGGGTGTGTGCGGGTGGGGTGAGGGCGGCAAGTGCCTGTCCAATCCAGGCTGAGCTCTGGGCAGGATCCGAGAAGGCCTTTTCTAATTCTGTCACTACCGGGGGTTTTCAAAGAAGGATCCCCACAAACTTCTGGGGAGCATTTAGTGAGGGAGACGGGTTCTTTTCACGCCCTTACTTCTCATGTAGCATACCAGCAACTGAAAAGGAGTGGGAAGTATAAAACACGAAGGCTGAGATTACACACAGCTCCTCCGATAGAACCACCCGTGTCTGAGCCACACCAGTAGTGTTGGACTTGCATTTAAGCTTCTTTGACCATTTTCCTGGATTTCTAACCCACTAACTTGTTCTCTGTACCTTCTACAAAAATGTTTCTAGTTACTGAATTGAAAAAGCAATAGGAAAGCAACTCTAACCGAACTGAACCAAAAGAAACAATTTAGAATGGGAGCAAATGCACTTCACACATTTGTATTCTTTTCCTTCTATATATCCATCACCTCCAATGTCATGCAAATTCCACCTCTGCCTATGGGACATAATGCCACCCTGTGAATATTTCCCCCACAAATTCTACAAATGGCAAATGCAAACAGTAACTGAATGGGCATTACCCTGAGGGCAAAGAGCCTTCCTGGTTCATTTTATCCTGGAGTAGGTACTACATTCAGGCTCTGGGGCCCCACCCCTCTGAATTCCGGCCTCTGAGCTTGCTGTTCTTATTACGCACTCTGGGACTAGCTCACCAGCTCTTTCCAAGGTTTGGTTCTGAACCCAGCATGCGTACACATTTGAAAACTGCACACTACACACGTGTAGTATATTCACTTACTTTACATTTCTAACATCCCGCGCAAGCTGTGGGAACATCTGGTGTTTTGCAAATGTGGCCAAATCCAGCGGCATTTCCTTTTCCAAATGTGTCCTCGGACATGTGCAGGTTGCTCTGCAGTTTGAATTTTATTCTCTTTCTCTCTGCAGAACAGCATTGAGTGATTTCAAACGTGCACTGTATCTAAACTTTATACTTTTCCTCTCTGGATGACAACTTAAAAAGCTTGCCAATTAATCAAACAAGGGAAAATACAAAGCTAGACGGAAGATATAAAATTGATTTCAATGTCTCTGCCTCACTTTTCTACAGCTTAACCTGATGCAGCAGAAAACCACCTCCCGGGACCATTGACAGCAACATCTCCTGCCGAGGAGGATACCACCTGCACTAAGAGAAGGACAAGCCATAATCCACTGACTCGGTCCGCACTGGGGCAGCCCTGCATCAGGAAAATGCACAGATGTTCACAAACAGCTGCGTCATGCATCGGCAGTTCATCCGACAGGTATAAGATTAAGAAACTAAGGTCATGAGAATGTGCTGTAATTTAAAATCATGACATTAAAACAGCATAACAACTCAAACCCTAAGTGGACTCTACATCCAATTCTTACATTGAATCGTGAGTAAATAACTGCTGTTGGAAAGTCTAGAACCGTCTGCCCACCTCCACACACATGTTCGCAGTTAGCATATGGCCTTGGCTGGTCATGTTGCTCTGTTCCCGCCCTCACATAAAACAGTTAAAACTCCTTCAGCCTGAGGGGAGTGAAGGCCCTAACCCTGCTCCTTCCCCATCTGTTCCTGCCTCACCCCTGCAGCCAGGCCCCAGGTCCCTCCCTCCAGCGTATTCATCCTGCAGTGCTAACGGACTTCCAGCCTTGTCTTGCAGATCCAAAACCAACGTGTGCTGGACTCCTGCCTTGTCCCCCACATTGCCAGGATCCTGCCTGGCCTTCCTCATTCAGGCTCAGCCCGTTTGGACGGAAGATGCTCTGCTCGGGGCTCCTGGTCCCCCGCTCCCCCAGTTCCTAGAATGGCTCCTGACTGCTGGCTCCAGGACTTCTTAGCTATAGTGCAGTTCCAGGGTTAGAGCAGAGGCGGAGGAAGAAGCCTTGATGAGTTTAAATTGTGGCTCCTGTTACCAGATGACTTTGGTTGAACTCACCTATTAAAACCAGAGTAACACTATTATGTGGTTCACAGATTACTCAGCCACAGCCTCTGCCTCCAGGAGGAAGAAAGCCAAACAGATTCCTGAGGCTAAACCACAGAACCCTAAGTGGCAGGTTCAAAGGTCAAAGCCAGGTTTACCAAACTTGTGCTCTTTTTAAATATATCATACTACCTCCCTTTAAAATGATCCTTATTTTCTTCCTTAAAAAAGCAAAAACAAAATTGATTATCTCCTTCTGATAGTAGTGGTTGTAAAATTTAAAACCATTACGCTAATAAGAGAACAAAGTCATTGGTTATCCACAACCATAAACCCAGCAAGTTAGTTAAAACTAGGCTTCCCCAGAGATGTTTGAAGCTGTACTTGTGCCAGCTTCCAAACGAATGACTTGAACTCTTAGCCTTTCTACTCCATTTTCAGGATAACATTAGCTATAACAACAATTCTTGGGGTAGAGTACCAGGCGGGCTTGCCAACTTGGGGGATGAGACAGCAAGCAGCACAGACAGGCCAGAGAAGATGAAAAGGAGGCTGCGCGAGAGCACGTTCAGCAGCGAGACAGAGGCGGGGGAGTTTGTAGGAGAGGTCATGCCTGTGAGAGATTTACAGTGAGGTCGGGGCGAGGGGGCAAGAAGGAAAGACAATGATCTGGTCGGAGGGAAACTACACATTGCTTAGGGATCTAGAGCAGGAACTAGGGTCCAGTTAAAGGTCTCAGCCCTGAGCTTGGAGTAAACACTGGAAAATGCAACCCCGACTCCCACGGATGATTCTATCAACAAGTTGTATACTCTGTGGGATTCATAGGGAATTTCCTCCGGGCTCACTTTAGCCACAGCGAAGTTGCTAGCTTGCTACGGATGCATGCAAGGTGGGCTGGGCGCTGGAGGCTCCTCCCACCTGTCCACTGGAGAGAGCGGGATGCAGTCTTTACTATGGAATGCCATGTTATGAAAACTAGAGCACATCTGAACTGTAACTATTCCCCATTTCCAGGAAGGAAATAAAAACAAAATCTACCGAATGTAAGAGCAGCTTTCATGCCTCCTAAAACGTCCCACCCACTCTAAGTGGTCGTTGGTTACCTTGGTCACAGCTTCTGGAGAAAACGTAATTGCATCCAGCACAGTGATGAGGTCCCCCGGGTGCAGGCGATCAAAGTACTTGGTGCAGGCCTCGAAGGCGCGCAGCCACTCTGGCGGGGACGCCGGGGCTTCTTTAATGAGCTGAGGGTCTCCAGTCCAGAACAACTTCTGTAACCAGAGGGTGTACAGGGAGCTCGGGGACAGCATCCGTCCGTCCTTGCCTGGGATTTTGGGAACGAGCTTGGAAATAGATAAGATATTCTGACTTGAAAGAACTGGCTGCAGTGCGTCCAGGGGGCTCGTGCCTTCCTCGGTCAGTTTTTTGTAGTTCAGACCTATTAGAAAGAGAGGGAAAAAGAAAGTAGTTCTCTCCAGCACAATGCAGAGGCTTCGCACACACGCCCAGCCCCTGTGTGGCTCAGTGCAGACTCAAAGGCCAGTGTAGGTGTAGCATACCGTTCAGTCGCCCATGACATAGACCAGAAGATCTGAGTTCCGGGCCCAGCCTGCAATGTGATCAACTCTGCAATCCCGGATGAGCCACTCACTCCCGTGAGCCTCTGCCTCCTCTCTGGCCACTGGAGACTCGGGACCTCTTGGCTCCTGCCATCCCTCCGTGGCCCTGTTTTCGCCAATCAGTGCCCACACCAAACCGCATGGGTTCATGTGTATTCACCTGCCATCTCATCAAGGACTTGAGGGCTGACATGAATCGCACCCCTTGTCCTCTGTGTCTACTCCATGTCTAATTTGGTTACTCAGTAAACTTTATACTGATACGCTGAAGGAAATTCTCATAATTGTCATGAATATTAAATAAATATAGACTTGAAAGTGCCTTGTAAATTATAAAGTACCACAGAGATTTGAGGGGTGTTAGTGTGTTTAATGTCTTCGTTATGAGCCAGATGATAGATGGACACCATTCTAAAGATTCCCACAATTTTATCAAAGAATCAAAGGTTCTTACTTTAATGGTCTCCACATATGCTTTAAACATATAGGCTTCACTCAGGTGTAATGCTGCCAAATGCCTACTGTAAAGTGTGTCAGTCTTATCCTGTATAAATCCTATATAATAAGAGGCTTATATGCAAATTGACTGAACGGTGGAACGACCAGTCGCTATAATGCGCACTGACCACCAGGGGACAGACACTCAATGTAGGAGCTGTTCCCTGGTGGTCAGTGCGCGCCCGTAGAGGGAGCGCCACTCAGCCACAAGCCGGGCTCACAGCTGGTTAGCACCGTGGCGGTGGCGCTAAGGATGTCCAACTGCCGGCTTAGGTCCACTCCCAGGACATCCCCCGAGGGCTCTTGGACTGCTAGAGGGAACAGGCTGGGCTGAGGGACCCCCGAGTGCACAAATTTTGTTCACTGGGCCTCTTATAAAATGTAACCAATGGGAGTAGGAAAAAACAAACAAACACCTCTGGAGTCAAAACTTCAGATTTTAGTATCAGGCCTCCTATCAGTCACTGTGACTTTCAGTTGGTTTCTTGGTTTCTCTGAATTGCCCCAACTGTGCGTGAAGGAGTTGAAAATACAATAACTAAAGACAATTAGCATCAAAATCCTATGGTTTCAGATTTATGCCAGCCATGATGCACGGACATGATTGTATACAGAAAAATAATCCCTAAATTTAATTTCAAAAATGGCCGTGTTGCTCAGTTGGTTAGAGCACTGTCCTGATACACCAAGGTTGTGGGTTCGATCTAGGGTCAGGGCACATATAAGAATTAACCAATGAATGATTAAATAAGCGGAACAACAAATCATTGTCAATCTCTTTCCCTCTCTCTGTGTGTGTGTGTGTGTGTGTAAACTGAGTGGCCAGATTATTATAACCACCTGACGTTTGTAGGCAAATTAGCCGTACACTGCATCGTACGGGATATGGAAGCCGAAGGCCTGTTCGAACACCTTTGCTTTTTGCAGTTGCCAAGATAAAATGTCTCCAATTCGCACAGGAACACAAGGATTGGACAGTCGAGCATTGGTAAAAAGTCATGTGGTCCGATGAATCACGTTTCCAGTTGCATCATGCAGATGGCAGAGTGAGAATTTGGCGTAAACAGCATGAAAGCATGCACCCACATGCATGAGTAACCCTTCAAGCTGGTGGGGGCAGGGTTATGGTTTGGGGCATGTTTTCCTGGCATGATTTGGGCCCTTTAATTCGTGTGGAACAATTTCTGAATAGCACAACATACCTAAGTATTGTTGCTGATCAAGTTCATCCTATCCTGTTGATGGCGTATCCCAATGGAGATGGCTTCTTCCAACAAGACAATGCGCCATGCCACGGTGCTCGTATTGTGCCCGAGTGGTTTCAAGAACATGAGGGAGACTTTACCTTGCTTAGGTGGCCCCCACAATCACCAGATCTCAATCCAATTGAGCATTTGTGGGACGAAGTTAAAAGAGCCATCAGGCAGCTGGTTCCACAACCATCAAATCTCACAGAACTGGACAGTGCTATTCATCAGGCATGGTGTCAGATTTCTCGCATCACCTTCCAACATCTCGCGGAGTCAATGCCAAGAAGAATCGCCACAGTATTGAAGGCAAAAGGTGGCCCAATGAAGTACTGATGGGGTGGTCATAATAATCTGGCCAGTCAGTGTGTGTGTGTGTGTGTGTGTGTGTGTGTGTGTGTATACGCGCGCACACACACACACACACACACATACATATATACACACACATATATATATATATCCCATGTTCAAAGGCTGTTAAATCGCGTTGTTTACCCATATCTTCAGAAAAAAATCACTTCTACTGTCATGGTAAACAACCTGCTTCCCTATTTATAATGGTTTGGCCCTCTAGCAACCTCAGCGCAAAATTATAATTTGCCTACAAACTTCAGGTGGTCATCATAATCTGGCCACTCAGTGTGTGTGTGTGTGTGTGTGTGTGTGTGTATTTACTTTTATTCTTATTTTTTAAATGAATTCAAGCTGGAAAATGATCATCCTACCTGATGCAACCACCTTGAACTTCTTCAGCAGCCGAATGTGGGTTTCCGGTTTGATGGTGTACTTCCCCAGGTCTGCGCAGCCGCAGCTTTCCAGGAGGGTGAAATAATACAGCAGCCTCTCGTGGTCCATGCCCCCGATGGTGGGGTAGATATACTTGACCATGTGCTTGTGAAAGGCTTCAGGGTCTGTCTTCAAAGTCTCAAAGAGATGAAGGGCTTGGGCTCGATTTTCTATTTCTACTGTGGACAAACTGAAATTAAGAGACAAAGAAATTATGTTAAAATTTGGTTCCTTTATTAAACAAGATTTTTTTTTAATCCGGTAGGAAAGGCTACTTCTTTTATTTTTTTTTTTTTAATATTTTTTTATTGATTTCAGAGATGAAGGGAGAAGGAGAAAGAGATAGAAACATCTATAATAATAAAAGCGTAATATGCTAATTAGACCAGATGTCCTTCCAGACAACCTTCCAGACAAAGCCAGGGCTGCGAGGGAAGCCAGGTCTCAGGTGCCTGCCGGCAGCTGGAGGAAAGCCAGGGTCCTGAAGGGAAGCCAGTGCTGGTGGCCGGGGGAAGGAAGGCCTACTCTTGCATGAATTTCATGCATCCGGCCTCTAGTCAATGATGAAAGAGAATCATTGACCAGCTGCCTCCTGCACGGCCCACACTGGGGATCGAGCCCACAACCTGGGCATGTGGCCTGACCAGGTATTGAACCGTGGCCTCCTAGTTCAGAGATCGACGCTCAACCCTGGAGCCACACCAGTGGATAGGAAAGGCTACTTCTTACAAGCCCCTTCCTCCTGCCTAATCAGAGACGGTGAGCACCAAGATGCAGGTGGTTTCTATAAAGGAAAACAGGCGTGTTGAATGCCTCTATTGCTCAATGTGATGTTCATGTGCTCTCCCGCGGGTCTACAGCATCCCTGCAGGCGTTATTCACATGCCTGCAGTTGGGAGAAGTGCCCAATGCTTAACAGCCAGGAAATGAACCCAGATCTGCCGGCTGCCACTTGGCATTATTTATTCATGTCACAAGACAAATGTAAAATAGGAGCTTCGTTATAGAAATTTAAACAACCTTATTATTTCAGGGACTTAGGAAGCTGTGAGGGGCAAAAACAACGCCAACTTTTAGGCATAAATATGACATCTAACAGCCCTATCTTGATACTGGATAGACCCAAATTTGATACGATGCTCAAATACAATTAAAATCAGCAAGAATAGGTACTTTCACTTTCACTTGAATTAGCTGTAGTCAGGAATGCCACTTAAATAAAAACAATCTTATTATTTTCATCTTGATTTAGATGTCTTTACAATATTATAAAAATGGTTGCTAATGTTAAGCTGCCAGGAAAAAAATGTTAATTAGCTGTGTTTGGCTGATCAGTGTGTATTTTGGGGGTGAGAGGAGGGCTTAATGCTGGTCTTGTGTTTCTCCCGCACAGAGCCCAGAGCCCAGCGCCCAGCCGTGTGGGTCCCATGCCCAGGTCGGTGAGGCAGCAGCCCCGCCCCCCGGGGCAGTGCCTGGTGCAGTGAGTGAGACTCCGGCAGTACCTCTCGAAGTCAGGTTGCATCTGGTTTCAGAGCAACTCCCGGGAAACATGACTCCCTTTTTACTGGAATTCCCACCTTCAGAAAGTGCCAACACAAGTTTTTGGTTTATACAGATAAAGTGAACACAAATTATGTCTTACAATTTTTATGAGTCGTAGGGATACTTAGGATGACAGCTCCAAACTATAAAGTCCAAATAGCAAGTAATTTAAAAATGCTCTTTGACCTTTCACTTCAAGAGAAATGCTATTTTTCCATTAAGACGCGATTCAAACATTTACAAAAATATCCTGAGCTATACAATGTCCCTGGTCTTAAAGATCTCCCTGTCTCCTCTGACAGCCTTCCATCCGGGACTCACAGACTCTTTAACTGTGTCCGACCGAGTCTGTCCCCTCGCTAGGTGGTGCACCACTTGATGGCAAAGATGATACATATCTCCTTTATCTTTAGTTTCTCAGTGCCGAGCACCAGTGTGTGGAACACAGGGCACATTCAATGCCCGTGCCACACAGACGGGTGGATGCACAAACCCTGGGTGTCCTCCACACTGGGCGGGCGAAAAGATTTCCATCAAGCTCTCACCCAGCAGTCTGCAAACCTAGTTGTTATAAACACTCAGAACTGAACAACAACGCTAAATAAGAGGATGGGCTGACAAATGCATGCAATTATATTCCAATCAAGAGCAGGGCCACTCAAGCTTTAACTTGGAAAAACAGTCGCTATCAATGATAAAAGAAGGTTTAGTGACAGAAGCACCTGAGTTGGCACCAGAGAAAGGAATGGAGTGAAAATAACAGGAACAAAGTTTTCAGACAAGAAAGCACAGGCCCATACAAGACTCGGTGAGGGTAGTGGGTGGCAGGTCAGAAAAAAATTCTTGACACTCTCACTATTCAAAATACGCAGTATCATCTGAGAAAGACAGTGTGTACACAGCAGAATATGAAAGCGACTCGGAATTTGATTCCCTTCATAATTTGCAGAGTGAAGTCTGACACAATGGTGTGAAGCAGTAAACACTACCCCACATCACACCACTGAGATGAGTTGTTTCGATGGAGCTTTGCAGGCAGAACCGCATGCCCAATGGAGAAGGGAAAAGCTTGCGCTCACTGTGCTGGTTGCTGGGCCGGTTACATCTACCTACCAACCAACAGGCGAGTGATCAGAGGGGTTAAGTGACTCCTAAGATGGCGTCAGATCGGCCTGGACTCGTGTGGCTTTGTTCACCTATCGCCACGCAGCCGTGGACTGATAAGGCCTTGTGCCCACGTCACAACCATTTCAAAAGCCGGTTCTTTGTGTAACACCGGCCTTCACTCTCTCTCCAAGAGCAACAGTCTCCGAGTTCTCCTGTCACACTGCATTCCTAATGACCCTCGGAGACAAGCATTCAAGACAGACTCATCCACAAAGTGGATGGACAGTGACTAAACCACAACAGTTTGACTTCCTTTGTGTTCGACTTGATTCTGAACACCGTCTCTCTCAATCAACTTTACTTTCTCGCCCACCCACGTATTCTTCTGCGCCCACAATTCAGTTTGCCCGATGTGCAATTTTACCTAATTATCTTGTCAAGAGAGATACTGGAATACCTTTCCTGACACATGATAAATACCAGAACCTCCCTCTTCAGTAAATTACAACGTGCTAAGATCTTCTATAGATGCCAGCAATCAATAACCCATTCAACAGCTTCCCCTGAAAGAAGCTGTGATCTTCCCTTTGGAAAAAGAAATGAAATCTCTACTTAGAAAACAATTCCAAAGAGCCCACATTCAAGAGAGTAGGAAGAAATACCAGGAAACCGCCGGGGACTTTTCACTCATCAAATTAATGATCACCCTTAGAAACTGTTTAAGGCTTTTTCTTGAACCAAGATTTAGCTCTAACAGCAGCTTATACATTTATATAATGCATACTTAACTTTCAGAGATTAACTGCAGGAAGAAATCAGCAGTAGTTGTACTCAAAGCACAAGGAATAAATGGTTAGTGCCAAGTCCACGGTCAGCGTGTTCTGTGATGGCTTCAAGCTGTCAATCACCCAAAAACGTAATTCAAGAACAGCATGTGCTGAAAGGCCTCATATTCATGTAGGAAAACAAGTTTATTTAAATGTATTATTTCTTCACCCAGGCTGAGATGGAGTGATAATTCGGTTCCATTAGCTGAGGAAAGGAGCACTTAGGAGGGGAGAGGAGGGAGGAGAGAGACAGGGAGAGGGACAGGGCTGCTGGGAAGGGCTGGAGAGGGGTTCACCATTCAGATGCAGTCACTTCTAGGCACTTCCCCAAAGTTGAATCCTAAGAGTTGGAAGCTCTATGAATCCAAATTAATAACCTCGATGGAGGGTGAATTGCCTCCACCGATTCCTGCGGAGAGAGACAAGTCTACCCTCTCAGTTTCGAGGACTCTGACCTGCGGGAAACTAAGTAGACACTCACCCACCATGGCCTGGGAATGAAGCTGACGGGGCAGGTCTGATCGTGAGGCCGCCTGGCAGCTGACCGTGTGGCTATGCAGGGAAAAGTGGGCAAACCATCATGGCATTGTTCCATTTGCCAGCATTTTGAACAAGTGTGTTTGTGAAACAAAAGACAGAATTTAACTTTCAAGGCACCTAGACAGCTGCTGAGGATCACGAATGAGTGTCTCAGTGATTTCCTGTCGCAGGAAGAGTAGGTGGGCCCTCTCGGAGCGTTTGGTATGAACAGTGGTGACAAGGACAGCCACGAGAACAGGCTGCGTCTCCTCGGCCGTAGGACAACCCTGGCCCCAAAGCCTGTAATTTCTCATAAAATGTCAATTCTGACTGGTTTATAGAGTCTCATATTATCTCTTTAACAAAAATATTTTAAGAGACACCACAGCACAGAAATAGGCGTAGCATTATTTATTGAGCACTTATTATACTGAGCAGCATGTCACCTCATTTACTTCTCACAAAGCAGATATACTAGTAACTGGGGTCCTGACTTGGAAAACAATGGTTCGGAAGTCAGATGAGCGACACAAGGCTAACAGTGCCCCCAGGACAGACCTGCACATCTGGCCTGCTTCACCTGAGCAGGTCACAGAGCCAGGGTGTGAACGCAGGTGAGCAGGACTCAAAGCCTGAGCGCTTTCCCGGGACGGAAACACTAAAATGGGTCCTGCAGATGTTCTGTTCCACTGTCAGGAGCCTTTGCTGGGCGAGAGGGGCCTGAAGGATCACGGCATGAAAAGGAAGGCTGCAGGTACATGGACGGAATCGCTTCCACTTTGGTAAAGGTGGTTATTAGCTTCCGTTTTCAGGACCGGTAGGTTTTGTGTGATGCACAACACAAATCATAACCTTGGTTCTCTTTTCCCTGTAGGCCAAAAGGAAGATCTAAACCAAATACACAGCCCAATTTTAACAACCTGTGACCTGAATATCTACATTCAACCTTCTTATGCTAACTTGGATTTTTCCTGGGCCTGAATTTTATTTCCAGGGCCAGACCAAATGATTCCGAGGGCCTGATACGGCCCATGGGCCGGACGTTCCCGCTCCTGCTCTAAGGTAAGGATAGCAGTCCTGCTAACTGAGGAAACAGTGACCTGGGATGAGGAGATGCTCAGCGCTGCAGGGGGGTTACGGGCAGATGTGGGAACTGTGGTCTCACTCCAAAGCCCACGCCCTCACCACGAGGCCACATGTACGCTGGCAGCTAACATTGTCTCTAAGCGCCACCAACGTGTCCACAACAGCCCAGGGATGGGGTTGGCCGCTAAACTGGCAATGGTGATAGGTGAGCCTCCGTCGGGGAGCTGAACCTGCCCCAGTAGAACCAAGAGGCTGAGCAAGCCAGCGTCTGCCATGTGGCCACTTAAAGCCATCACAGCAATTTAGGGGAAAAAAAGAAATAAAAAGAGAAAAAATAAAGAATAATAACAAAAGGAACTCAATGTGGGTGTTTATGAGAATTGTCCTTCTGCAGAAGGGAAATTCCAGGAACAGCTGCCATTAACTAAGCACCAATCATGTGTCAGGTCCTGGGGGTTTGATTTCTACAATGAAGCCTCTTCGTTTTCATCACACCAGACTCAAGACCACGGGAAATGAGTTTGAGAGAACTGAACTGCCTCGGGCAGGGACACAAGCTGGAGAGGCACAGTGAGGAAGTGTTCAGCCACGTGAATGAGGACTTACGCTCTATTGTGTGAGGCTGCCTCTCCCGAACCTGTCTGAGTGCGCACGTGTGTCCACGTGCTGACGCAGAGCCTAGCTCCAAATTCAATCAAGAGGAAGGAGAATGTAAAATTAAGAAAAATCAACTTTTGGGGGCGGGAGTCTTTTGAAAGGAACAGTAGAATGAAACCTAAGGCAAATAGCATCAATTTTCTTGTGACTCTGACCTATTAACTTCCCATTAGTATTGACTCGACAAATAAATGCTGGTCCATTTCTATTGTATTAACAAGGCTGATTCTAATACCTGTGCTAGCAAGTTTGATTGAATAGCAAGGCAAACGGCTGGGGAGCACCAAACACCACTGGCTAATCAGGAGGGTGTTTGTGTTTGTCACTCACAAGCACAGTGCCAGGAGGCAATGGTCTCCTACTCCTGTAGTCGCTGGCGGCTGCATCATCACTGCAATCAGGTCTAATGACCGCCCTGAACAGTCTCGCATGTTATTTAATGCCTGATAATTTGTAATATATTAAGAGACCAGGGACCATCCTGTTTGTACAGATATGACACCTTTTATGTAACATTCAATGAAAGGATATTTAATAAAATGCCAAGGTATTTTTAAATGTGCGTGCACGCACGCACGCACGCGTGCACACACACACACACATATCATAAGAAACATGTATTTGAACATATTACTGTGCATCAAAACTGATTAGTTCAGTTCAGTATTTATTGTAGATGATACTCTCATCCATGTAGCAATTTCACAAACACTTAAAATGTAGATGCTAAACTTTCAAATAATTAACAAAAATGAACGATTCTAAGTTCTAAGCGTTTCTGGCCCGCCTGGCAGGCTCTGCCTCCCCTTCCTGAACCTGCCTTCCCACAGCCTCCCCGACGCGAGTCCCGCTTCTCCTCCCACGTCCTCTGCTGCTGGCCCTGCTGCTGGCAGCTCTTCCTCCAGCACCCGCTGTGGACGGTCCTCAGGGTCTGCTTCAGTCTTTCCCAATTCTCAGCCTATCGGTACCCCAAGCATGTCCACAACGCAGCTCACGTGTCATCTGTGTGCGTGTGACTCCAAATTAGGGCCACGGCCTAACGGACCTTTGCCCTTGGGCGTTTCGATGTGTATAACTTCTCCATTCCACTGCCTTTTCTTCAACAGCCCCCCTCCCACCCCCAAATACCTTGTCTTTAAATGTTATTCCCTGTCTCCCTG
The DNA here is from genome assembly GCF_028538775.1 of Myotis yumanensis. Lineage (NCBI taxonomy): Eukaryota > Metazoa > Chordata > Mammalia > Chiroptera > Vespertilionidae > Myotis > Myotis yumanensis. The sequence continues at coordinate 4,331,870 of NW_027223762.1, forward strand.
AGGGATGTCACCATCCAACAGGCAGACCCTAACCTCTCCCTTTCCACTCACCTCCATATCTAGTTGATGTTTACTAATCAATGTATTGAGCACTATCTAGTTCACCGCCTAGACATCTCTGAAACCCATTCTCACCTCTCCTTCCGTACTTTCAAAACCCTACTCCCAGCATGTCACACAGTCTATCACTATAACAGCTCCGTCATTGGTCGACATATCCCTACCCTGGCCTCCCTGAAATCCTTCCTCAGTAGAGTAACTACAGTGACCTTATGAAATGTAAGCTGCACCCATGACTCCCGTTCCTTTACCAGGTCCTCTAACAGCTTCCTATTGCTCTAGGGGAGAGCCCAGCCCCGAGGGGCCTGCATCCTGCCGCGGGTCTGGCTTCCAGGCTGCTCCCCAGTCCCATCTCACGCCGGCTCCCCGACTCTCAGGGGATCACCCACACTGTCCACCTGCCGGGCTCTCAGACACCTCGCGCTCCTTCCTGTCAAGCAGATTATGCACCTGCCTGTTTTGTCCCCCTAGAAAATGGTTCCTGCTCTCCTTGCAGTGCAGTTAATTTCAACTCAGTATTTACGTCTCAGATCAAGAGTTATTTCCTCAGGAGAGCCTTCCCTGACAATGGCAGATCCTCTCTTTGGGCTCTCTCTTTTTAAAATATATATATATTTTTATTGATTTTGGAGAGGAAGGGAGAGATAGAAACATCAATGGTGAGAATCACTGATCAGCTGCCTCCTGCATGCTCCACACGGGGATCGAGCCCGAAACCCGGGCCTGTGCCCCGAACAGGGGTGGGACCGTGACCTCCTGGTACCTGGGTCGATGCTCAACCACTGAGCGACACGCGTGGGGCTCCGTGGGCTCTCTTACAGGGTGTTTCCACAGATTTGAGTTCACATCTGCTTAAGGTGCTATTCCATTATAATCTGTCCCCCACACTAGACTACAAGTTCTAAGACAGTTGGGATAATGCCTGCTTTTGTTCACTATAGTAACCCCATATCTAGTTCTTAGTACAAAATAGAGTCTCAATAAAAACCTGTGAATAAATGAAGGAAGGTTAAAGTATCTAACTCAGGACTATTTTTACTGAAAAACAAAAATGAACAGGCGATTCTTAGAATACTGGTGTGCCCCAGATGAATAAAGAATGTACAAGGACACTGGGCTACTGTAGCTGAGAAGAAACAGTGAGATTCTACTTTACACCCACGATTCTCCTAGAATAGGCGGAAAAGACAGACATGGACATGAACTTAGGCATGGACTGTGTGCTTACCCACTGTCGCTGAACAAGAACTCCAGGTGGGTCATGTACACCTCCCAGCAGGAGATGCCGTAGCGCTGCGCCAGAGACCGAGCGACCCCGTAGACATCTTCCTCCAGGGTCCTTCACGAGTCGGCGGCCGCGGGGAAGGAGAGAGAAACACGTTACCTCCAGCAGCACAGAAAAGGCCCATTGGGACTGCTCTCCGGCTGGGAGGGGAGCAGTCCTTACTCAGACACTCCATGTAATTCAGGGAAAGCACTTCCTAGGATCTGACTGCCCCTCTCTCACTGTGGTGCATTGCGACTGTCTAGGCCAGTGGCTCTCAGCCGAGGGCGATCTGTCCTTCAGGGGCTATGTGACTTGACTGCAGACATTCTTGATTGTCACGATGGGGGAAGAGGAGGAGAATGCTGTTGGCATGCCAGTGGGTAGAGGTCAGGGAGGCTGCTAACCATCCTACAAGTCACAGGACAGCCCTTTCCCACTCGGGGAGCACACCCCCCTCCTGTGATGGGATGAGAGAGGGAAGGCCCTTTCTAGAGCAACCCTGAAAATCAACACAAAGGACTGTGATCAGGAGCCCTGCAGACTCAACCTGCTCTGTGACGTTCAAATCCCCCGAGACAGAAGGGTCCCTTACTCCGCCAGCCCCAGGATGGTCTCCCTCTTGTACTGGTCGTCTGCGGTGAACCGCTGCACATCCACCCCCTTCCGCAGGCCCCGGAGCAGCTGTGCCTGCGTGAAGTCCAGGAGCCGCTCGTTGTAGTAGTGCAACTGCTCCGTCAGTGAGGCCAGGTCCTCGGGCCAGGCTTCATATCCACGTAGAGTCACGTGCCTGGTGACCATCGTGATTAGCTCTTTGGGATCAGCCTGTGAGTAACAACAACAACAACAAGTTACAGGAAGCCCGGCAGGAGTGGCTCAGCAGCTGAGTGTTGACCTATGAACCAGGAGGTCACGGTTTGATTCCTGGTCAGGGCACAGGCCTGGGTTGTGGGCTCAATCCCCAGTGTGGGGCGTGCAGGAAGCAGCCGATCAGTGATTCTCTCTCATCATTGATGGTTCTCTCTCTTTCTCCCTCTCCCTTCCTCTCTGAAATCAATAAAAACATATATTTTTAAAAAGTATAGGAAGAAGGCATATCTACCGGGCACCTGCTACTGGCACTAAACCGAGGCTCACGGGGCCCAGAGAAGACAGCCGCAGAGGGCACCGTCTGCAGACCACAGAGGGCGGGCACAGGACCGAGTGCAAGCAGGTTCCTCGGCTCCTGCTTGGCTCTTCTTCCATCTTGTCTTAGAGCTATCATAAGTAATATATTCCTGCCTTTTCAACTACCGTCACCTACAACGGCTGTGTCCCCATTACCGACTACGGATCATTCGCCTGAAAGTGGTCTTCGTCCTCAGGGCCCCTGGACCAGCGTTCCCACTGCCTCTGCGTGCTCTCAGGGACGAGGCTGCAGCTCAGTGGCACTGATAACGCCCGACAGCGAGGGGAGGTGTCCTCTCCAAGGCTGCGCTGGGGAAACATCCTCTTCCTAGAGCAGTGATGGCGAACCTGACATGCGTGTCAGAGGTGACACGCGAACTCATTTTTTTGGTTGATTTTTCTTTGTTAAATGGCATTTAAATATATAAAATAAATATCAAAAATATAAATCTTTGTTTTACTATGGTTGCAAATATCAAAAAATTTCTATATGTGACCCGGCACCAGAGTTGTTAGGGTTTTTCAAAATGCTGACACGCCGAGCTCAGAAGGTTCGCCATCACTGTCCTAGAATCACCAGCACTCCCGCTGCCGAAGAAGGCGCCCAACCAGTTTCTCCTCCGCTCGACTTGGGGCTCAATGGGATGCTCTCTACAATCCCCAGCAGCTGCTCTAACAATGGGAAATTACTCAAACAGAACAAACCCGACTCTGACAGCTGACGGGAAGAAAAATATGTGGTTAACTGGGCACATTTATTTATATTAACGTTGGTTTGGGTGTCAACGAAGCAACAGCAGCTCAGCCATGGTTTTAGAATTACTCTGGGAGGCTGATGGCGTGAACAACATTAACTCAATCACTCCCAATTTCTGGAAAAACACAGTACATATTTTAATATAAGCAAATTAGGAAAAACTCCAGAATCTGCCTTTGTGTCTCAGACATGTACCAAATTATAGGAAGCTGTCAGCAGTTCTAATGTGTAAGCCATTATTTTGAGCTACACGGGAATTTGTCAATGCCAAGTCCATATTACAAACCTAGCCTGCTGTTCTCCCTCTTGACCCTGTTGAGGAAGAACCTGAGGGTATCGATAAAAGCCAGTTAAAGAAATCCTGGGTTCCAACAGGTGGATTTGAGAAAAGGCAACATTAGAATTCTCCCCAACCTCTAGGCAGACACTGAGTCCTACTCTCAAAGACCGGGGTGGGGGTGGCGGGGGAGTCTTCAGTCAAAAGGCCTGGCTTTGGAAACTAATTCTCCAAAGTCAGCTACAAACCCGTGTGCAACTAGTTCAACAAATATTCAGGACCAATTTCTTTGTTAGAAATGCAATTTCAGATCAACAAATTATAGTCAGTAAAATCCTACGCAGCTTAAACTACTTCCCTCTTCTCCTCTAATAATCGGAAACAGTCCAGCCCCCCTGCACATAATTTCTATTTCCTATTCTTTGTACACCACATTCGTTCACTTTCCTAAGAAAATTTAAGAGCAAACACTGACTACTTCAGTCTTCAGGCTGGAACAGGCACAGTGCTAGGCAATGTGAGCTGAACCTCATTCAGTGCTAGCCGTCCTGGGGGCCAGGTGCCTGCTGGTACCCTGTTTTACAGGCGTGAGGAGGCGGGCAGGAGGCCTGAAGCCATTCTGGGTAAGTGGCAGGCGGGGCTGTGACTCCAAGCACAAAGCCCCCCAGAACCATCCTGTCATATCTGTGGCAGGGGAGGGTCTGGGTGGGACGGGTGCAGACTGAGCTCCCGCCAAGGGTAAGTGAGGCCTGGCCTTAGAGTCCTGTGGCCGACGACCGACCTCAGGAATGGGCTGATGCTTCACTCCACAGCACATCCGACTGCCCTGACCTTCCTCTCACCCCTTTCCTGCACACGCTCACACGGTGTAAAGACACGTGACCACAGAGGACACTCAGAGGCAGGTGTGCAACTGGATATTCGATTTGAGCTGTTCCTAAGCCCTTTGTTGTTTCCTCTTTAGTAGTAACAGAGAATTTCAGAATCATGGGCAAGAATACCACTTCCTGTTCAATCCCTTGATATGCAGGCGCCTCCTTTTAAAATTGTATCCTCATGAAGTGGGGCATGAGGGGCATCCTGCTAATTCCCTGATGGTGGGTTTCTGAGTGTCTCCACATTTGTGGATCATAAGGATGTGCTGAATGTACAGAAGGTTTTCAATACGTCCCCATTTTGTGTTAAAACATAATACCAATGAGAAGAGGCAACTCACAAAGTCTTCCAAGAAAGGGGACAATTAGTTACGGGAAACTAAACATGGGGAATGGGGTCAAAGAGCCCGGATCATGGTCCCTGCCTCATGTTCAGAGCCTCACGTTTTCCATTAGTGACGTTGAAGCAATTCCTCCTGTACGGAGCCCTACAGAGATTAATGAGGCCAAGTGGATGGGATGTGGTCAGCTCTAGCTCTCTACACAAACCATTTCCTTGACATGATCACCACTTCCTATCCCTTCCTCAGGGAACTTGAGTGTCCATGCTTACTTCCAAACTATAATAATAAAAGGGTAATATGCTAATTAGAGCAGATGTCTTCTGGACATCATTCCGGACGTCCCTCCTGACCAAGCCGGGGCCAGAGGAGGGAAGCCCGGGTCCCAGGTGCCTGTGGGTGGCCGGAGGAGGGAAGCCCGGGTCCTGGGTGCCAGAGGAAGCTGGTGCCGGCAGCCAGGGGAAGACCTACTCTTGCATGAATTTTCATGCATCGGGCCTCTAGTATTTTAATAAGAATTATTCACCTGGGTTTATCACAATTTCTCTCAAAATACTCCAAAGCACCCCCAACTCACCCCAACACTTCACCTCATATATACACTAATTCACACCAAGAGAACATTACAGTCCCCACTGGAGGCTGCCGTGCCTGCTGCACAGACACCCTCCTACCAGCCCCGCAATGCCCACCAGAGGCCATTGTGCCTGCTGCACTGACACCCTCCTACCTAGCCCCACGATGCCCAGTGGAGGCTGCCGTGCCTGCTGTACAGACACCCTCCTACCAGCCCCACGATCCCCACCGAGGCCGCCATGCCTGCTGCACAGACACGCTCCTACCAGCCCCACGATGCCCACCGAGGCCGCCATGCCTGCTGCACAGATGCCAACCCACACTTCAGCATCACAGCCGCAGCCCTGCGGGAAGGAAGGACTCCAACCTCCTGGCCTCGCACCTAAGTTACTGCCTCTGCGCAGAACACATTTAAACCTCTCCGTTTCCCACCAAATGCAATGCATCATTGTGGGTATGAAAGTTGTTAGCCTCTGACAAGCTTCGGAAGGACCTGACAGGGGCTTCAAAACCACCCACGGTCGGTATTCAAAGGGAGGCTGCAGCACACCATGGCTGCAAAAACTAATTGCATCAAAAGGCATCCGAATTTAAAAATGAAAGTGCATGGAGTTAAATTATTCTATTACTTTTCCAACACTTGGCAATGCAGTTCTTCGGGGGGAGTGGGTGAATAAAATATGATTTCTTTAAAGAATATGGTCAAGTCCCTGTAACAAGGAAAGATTCATAAATATTCATGACAACAGAATGCTCCATGACTTAATCTCCTGCTCCTGCTCGCTAGTTAGAGGTAATCAATCCATTCTGGTTTATGGTCTCCATTTCTGGGCATTATTGCAGGGAAAGTTTTAAACAGGTGGTGTGCTTCCCCTCTAGGGTTCTTATTTGCTTGAGATAATTTTATACTCGGTACTTTCAATCAAGTAGCTTTAAAAAAAGCACACCACATTGTAGAAATAGTCTACCATAACGCTTTGCATTTCAGCCCTGCTGGGTTTGCTTCTCTAGAATACAAGACTAGAGAATATGCTTCCATTATTATGATTTTATCTTCTGAAACTTTTTCAAAAGAATGCTAGAAAAGATCACACTTCACGATGCATTTATAATCATTATAAACGTAATATATTAGTGAAAACACAGAACAGAACAATGTGTATGGCCCACTCAGATTTGTATAAAAAACTGTCAAATGGACACAGCTCTCCACCAACTACTTCTGGCAGACACAGAGGGAAATGCTGGCTTTGCATGGTACCCCATTTGCACCACTTGAGTTTCTTGGCCATGTGCACCTTGTGTTTTGAACATAAGACCAAGTTATCCAGGACAAATACCAGAAGAAAAATTTTTCTCCAACTGAGCCCTTGCCAGTCATCCCTCTATATCACTAAGCAGCATAAGGGGGGCGGCACGGGCTGCTCGGAAGGTCACCCAGAGAGCCGCCGTGGTCCCAGAGCCCGTGCTGGGGGCTCAGGACGCTGCTTCTGTCAAGAGGCACAGGCCTTTTCTCAGAAAAAACGCACCCAATTATATCGATGTTTTTATTCAAACCTCGTAATCTGCCTAAATTATCATCCCCGCAGCACAGAACGGCGGGGGGGTGCAAAGGCTATGGCAATGGAATCCAGTCGGGCCGACAGCTGAGAGCAAGCGATGCTTCGCCGAGCACTATTATGTGTAGGCAACAAATGGAAACCACTCTCATTTCAATTTCCACGATGATTCATCAGGAGCTAGCCACATTTAATTCCACACTCAGCGGTGCTGCTTTATGCACAGGAAGATGCTGAAAAGACCCAAATAATGAGCCATTAGGTATCGATGGGAAACTCAGCTGTACCTAAACATCAGTTATTGTGCCAGGAGGGTTCCTTCAAACCCAAGATCCGCCCTCCAACTGGGAAACTGCAGCCGAAGACAGGACTCCACCTTCCGCACAGGCCCACAGACCCCGAGGAGCTGCAGGGGGAGGCCTGGGGAGTGCAGAGACGGGCTCCTGCCTTCAGCAAGAGCACATGGGGAGCAGACAGCACCTCGTGGTGCCGGACAGGAACTGCTCCAAAGGGTGTCTGCTGGGAGGCAGAGGAGGCTGCCCCCAGGGCTCCACTGAGCTCAAGCCTCACCCTTACCTGTTGACAGTGGGAGGAGGAGGCATTCCAGAGGGGCCTGGAGGGGTGACAGGGTGCTAACTTCAGAGAAACTTTAACTCTAAACCATTGAACATGAATTTCAGGAGAGCTGGTGTCAGGATCATGGCTGAGGAAGGCGGAGTGGCCCGTTCACTGAGGCCTTTCCTGTCACATGCAGTTGACACTGGACCCAGGGTTCAGGGTGAGGCACCCTACCCTGACCCCCCAGGAAAGGTCTGCCAGGCCTGCCTGCCAGAGATCACCCAGGTCCACACCCACTGTCCCGGCTTCTCCTGAAACAGAGCTGGTGCTGCTCTCGTCTTGCCTCTATTCAAAGGCTACCTTCTGAACTCAGGTCTTTGCTGACCATGTTTAAGCTGCACTCCTCAGACAAGCAGACACACACACACGCACACACACATTCTTACCCTTGGCTGTTTGTTTCCATAGCTCCTATCACCATTTAACTCAGTATAGATGTTATTTACTCATTCTGCTCATGGTGTGCCATCCCCGATAGAATGTCAGTCCTGGGAGGACGAGGGCTTTTATACACGCAGCTCCCTGCTGCTCTCCCAGGACCTAAACACTGCCTGACACAAAGCAGTCACCTGATAAATACCTGATAAAAGCACACACACATAATTTGATTTTTACATATGTACTAATGAACTGTTCATTAATTTTTAATCTAGTTCATATTTTACATGAAAACACACCTGTGATATAAAAACAAGACAAAGGAAAATGACCAGAGTGTGGAATAAAGTAACTATACAAAGCAGTAGCTATCAGAAAAAAAAAAAGGTTGGAATTCCCAAAATAAAGTAATATCTTATACCATGAGGCTAAAAAGAAGAAAACATTCCTGTTTCTTGGCCAAAGGTTGTCACAATGAAACTGTCAGAACCACACACACCTGCCCGTGAGGACGACGCCCTGGGAGACGAACCTGCACTGCGGATGCTCCCAACACCCTCCTCTTGCCAAGAAAACTGATGAATCAGAGCCACGGGTGTTGCCGCGAATGGGATGTTTTCACATACTGACAGGTGCCTAGGTTCTGAGGCAGCTAGACCTTGGGTACACGTGTGAAATGACTTCTCCACAGTCTGCTTTGGGCCAGGGGAAAGAAAAGTCCTGCCTTCATAAAATCTGAACCTTGGATTTGTGTGCACGGTGGATGGAAAAGTCTGATCTATTTTGTTTATTTATTATCTTGTTTTGGTTTTGGTTTTTTGTTAATCCTCACCTGAAGATATTTTTCTATTGATTTTTTTTTAGAGCTAGTAGAAGGGAAGGGGAGAGACAGAGAGAAACATCGATGTGAGAGAGACACATCAATTGGCTGCCCCCCGCACAGGCCAGATCAGGGCCTGGGATTGAGCCTGCAACTGAAGTACATGCCCTTGACCAGGAATCAAACCTGAGACCTTTCAGTCTGCGGGCCGATGCTCTATCCACTGAGCCAAACTGGTCAGGGCTATCTATTTATTCTTAAAGTGGAAATTCTCTTTAAATGATCCAGTGCAAAAAGTAGATCATTTCCAGTGCTGACAACTGTGCTTTCGCTCAGCAATTAACATACAGGTTGGTGGCAAGTAGGCAGAATATGTTTCAACATTTCATCTGGACAACTGCTACTCTCATGGTTACGGCTTAAAAATAAAAGTGAACACTCCTCATAGAACTGCACTGCCTGCCTTCCTGAACTAGACAGAGCCACCTTCCCTTTGGGCAGTGCATTAAAAAGCCATTTCTTCATTCCGCCTCTCCTGCTACGTTAGCCTTTCCTAAGACCTTTGTAAAATAGAGCAAATGGCAGAAAAGTTGGGAGGAGACTCAGCATTGACAGTAAACATGAGAAACTACCTCTTACAGATGCCCGGGAAGAAAAAAGGCTGTCAGCCACTTGGAACGCATTCTGGGGGCAGAGCAGATGGTACCTCCAAAGCAGTAAACACAGGCTTTAACTATCGTGGAACAACTGTACCTCTGCTCAGGAGAAGGTAGGAACCGCCGTGGCTCAGGAGTTGAGCAATGACCCATGAACCAGGAGGTCATAGTTTGATTCCTGGTCAGGGCACATGCCTGGGTTACAGGCTCGATTCCCAGTATGGGGCGTGCAGGAGACAGCCTATCAACGATTCTCTCTTATCATTGATGTTTCTCTCTCTCTCCCTCTCCCTTCCTCCCTGAAATCAATAAAAATATATATATATATTTTTTAAACATATTTTATTGATTTTTTACAGAGAGGAAGGGAGGGGGACAGAGAGCCAGAAACATTGATGAGAGAGAAACATCGATCAGCTGCCTCCTGCACACCCCCCACTGGGGATGTGCCCGCAACCAAGGCACATGCCCTGACCGGAATCGAACCCGGGACGCTTGAGTCTGCAGGCTGGCGCTCTATCCACTGAGCCAAACTGGTTCTGGCAAAAAATACATATATTTTTAAAAGGCAGAAACCATGAGGACTCACCCTGTAAAGAGGATGGCACTTGTCCCTGAAGCACGGAGCCAGCCGGGCATAGATCTGCAGGCTGTAGTAATACGCTGCCAGCTGAAGAGACAGAGCCGAGTGGGACTGCTTTTCAAAGCACTGGTTGGCATCTAACACCTAGGAGGGAACGTGATGGTGTGAACTCAGCTGAAAGGAAATCGAGACCATCATAAACCATGACCTCGCTGGTCATCACTGCAGAATTTTGACTCAAAGTTTCCATCACATCAACTCGCTCTCACCTTGATATGACAACATTAAAATTCAGGAGGCATGATAAAGGCAGACCCTATGCATGCAAAGGCAGATTTAAAATCAGCATTCTGGCTAACATTGTAGGATTTACTCTCTACAATGTACAGTGTTCATGTAAAACAAGCAATTCCCATGAGCAGTAGCTCTTTAATTAATTCACTTTTAGGTCCTTCTTTCTAGAAAGGGTAAACTTACCTGCGGGAGGGCCAGGAGGTAAGCGAGAGCCAAGGTCATGTCACTGGGTAACGCGTCGCTTGCTAGTTGCAAGAGAACTGAACACGGGGAAAATACATTAGTTTACTTGAGGATCCGTACGACATGCGTAGTTACTGAGCACCATGTGTTCAGTCCCATAGGTTTTCAACAGACAACTGGCTCAAACGACTCCCTGCGACACTTAGTGGAAGTCTACGCAGCCCCATCTAAATACAGACACGTGAAACCATGTCAAATGGCCACCTTGCCTTAACTCAAATGATGCTGTTTGTTACTCAGACACAAGGAAATCCTGTTGGTGTAGCCGCAAAGTCTGAGTGCAAATAGATCAAAGAGGATGGTTCCTTAAAGCAAATCCTTTGATTTTAAAGGCCCGGGCCATGCTATAAAATTATGTTTATCAGGGGCATCTAATGGGGAAGGTGGCCTTATATGTACTAACGATCAGAGCAACAAAATATCTTTCTGAGTACAAATCCAGGACAAATCTTTGATTACTACCATGATGATGACATGGCTTTGTTCCTGCCAGGAACACCGCTCTTCATCACAGCCCACAGAGAACAGCAGCCACTTGCTTTGATTACAGGCACTATCGTAAAACATCCCGACCATTAACAGCTTTGCTACACAAAAATGTAAGTGACAACCGGCAAATGTCACAGCTTTAAGGAAGGCGCATAGGCTGCCAACACCGTCCGTGTCCTGAGCAGGGGTGTGAACAAGGACCCAGGCCGCTCATTCGGGCAGAGGAGCGAGCGCAGGGAGCCCCATGCAGTCACAAGGTGACCTTGTTTAGAGAACACAGGTCCTCCTGGCCAGCTGATGGAGGGGAACACTGTGCATGATCCAGAGCAAGTGACATTTGACTTCAGAAACAGACCACATGATATTTTCCCAGATTTCCCTGACTAATTGTGTCTCACTCAGACTAGAAGTTAGGCCATTGTATAATCCGAGCTTAGCTGACAGCCGGGCAGTGAGTCTGGTGGCGGGCTGAAGAGTACAGTACAATGGTAACTGGCGAATCTGGATGGAAGGTATACAGGAGTTCACTGTAGAACTGTCTCAACTTTATGCACATTTGAAAGTGTTCATAGCAAAATGCAGGGGAAGAGAAGAGGGAAAATCCCCTCTGAGAACTGGCAAATGCTCAAGCTCCCTGTCGGTCACTTACTTCCCAAACGGCTTTCCTGGCAGGCCCTCTGGACCGGGTGTGCTGCCTGTCTCCAGCACTCACACGCTGGTTTTCTGGCCACACAGAGCCTGGGACCTCCTGCTCTGAGACTGGGAAAATGGCCCGTGTCAAGTACACCACCACCCATGTGCCCCCAGGTTGAGAGGAAAGGGGTTCTCTCTCTTCCCTAATCCCTAACACAAGTGTTGCTGAACTTACCTCATGACAACTTCTCCTCCCACAACTGGACCACAGCCCCCTGATCTCCACCACCAAGTGCCCAGCCCAGAGCCCCTGCTAGCTAACAGCTAGGTGCTTGCAGGAAACCCATGGGGAGTGAGGTGAGTGGCCCCACTCCACCCGGGCATCAACACTTCCTCGGCAGCCCTCACTGACACCCAAAGATTCTTGCAAAATAGAACGCAAACCCCACCTCCAGGAAAAGTCTCAGTCTTTGAATCTGCAAGTCACTGGAAGAAACACTTGACAAAATTTTAAGAAGGATCTGATGTAGACGATCCCCCAGGGTCTCGTTGGGACCCCCCCCAAATAGCATGCTGGCTATAGACCGAGTCACAGTGATGTTACGTTAAGATATATATATATATATATATATATATATATATATATATATATATATTTAAAGAGGCCTGCCCTACATTTAGCAGTGCATATGAATTTAATTTAATCTGCAATGCTGGTTATCAATCCTTGAGTGTAATTTTCTAAAATAGTCCTCCCGCCCAAACCAGGTGAGACCTCGGCCGGGGCCTGCAAGCACTAACTGCAGAATGAGTGCCCCGGAAAGCGGTCTATGACCCATTTCATTCCAGGACTGAATCACAGAGGAAAGCTACTCACGTTATCGATTTGGGAATCATTAGCCATTAAATCATTCATTTAGCTAAATAAGTAATGATCAATTTTCTTCAGCTAGTTTTCATAAAAACCTTTTCTTCAACTTTATTAAAAAATCTGAAAAGTCAGATCATGCTGGGAAGTGTAATTTACATTATAACCTACTTCTGAACCCAAGTCAAGAATCACATTTTTAAGATTTTTAATTTGGGTCATTCATCCTCTATAACTCTTCAATTGTGCTGAGTTTCTGACAAATATTTGGTAATCTCAAATAATCAAAGACATCTGTTTCAGACATTAGAATTATTGATAACAACGTATTTAGGAACAAATGGAAAGGTGTCTTTGGTAAACTTGAATATATTATTTTTAATTCTTTTAAAAATATCTCTACGTGGAAAGATATGCCACCACACAGAAAATTCTGAAGATGAAATCCACATCTATATGCCATGAAGCAAATACGAGTTATTAACACACAAGAGGAGAAAGAAATATTTATTGGTTACTTTGTACCGTTCACTATAAGAATCACTTTGCATAATTAGCAGCTTAAAATAGGAACTCTATCATATGTATCCTTTTAAGTCCTCAATATTATAAGTAGCTGAAGAATAGAAGGTAATAAATGTCTTAAATAAATGAATGATGTCAAGTTAAGCCATTCAGGATTACTGAAAAGTGTGGCACCGTTTTTCCTAACTCATTCCTTCGGATTTATTTACCGTCCTCCTAACCTGAGGCGCGTACCTTCTGTCGTGGGGAACACCTCCTCCCCTTCGGTTTTCCTCTCGGCCAGCTTGCCAGTTCGCAGCAGCACTTCCGCAAAGCTCTCCACGGGGACGTGCTGGTAGGTGCCGTAGGTGACCTGGGACTGGACAAAGGAAGAATGCCATGGGGTAGGGGGTCCTTTGCTATGAAGACACTCTTAGAAAACACAACTGCAAGATGTTATAGCTGCTGGTGACTGGAAGGATGACTTCTCACTTACTAATGCATATTTTGTGTAAAATTATTTTACTCTCATAATATGTTGTTATGTACAAAAAATAAATCACAGAAAACCAGTGAATAACATGATTAAGAAGGAAGCCACAGAAGTTAATTCTCAGGAAAATGTCGATTTTTGTTTATACTGAGATGCCCACAGCAGGGCGACCGGCACAGCGGTGTGCTTAGGCGTGCTGTCCTTACCTCTGCGACAAAGGGGTTGGAGAGGACAGACTCATAGAAAGGGTGGCAGCCTTGTCTTTCTAGACCTTCATTGGCTATGGTTCCGCTTCGATACGCGTCACCAAATTCTTGCCCCTAAATAGAACAAAGTGAAAAAACGGTAGATAAAACGAAAGAGAGCTGGGGTGCAGGGAATGGAGGCAGAGAGGCAGGGAGGGAGGGAGAGAGGAAGGAAGGGAGGGAGGAGGGAGGGAGGGAGGGAGGGAGGGAGGGAGGGAGGGAGGGGTGAGGATTTCAGGAGTAGCAATCAAAGTGCTTTGTGTGATCTAAAGAGAGTGTGTCAGCGCGACACAGACGCCAGCAGAGCTGGAGGAATAATCACCAACTCGGGGGGCCCTGCAGCGCCTCCAATTGTCCTGGTCACTCTGACATCAGTCAGTCAGGAACACAGAAGCGACCGCTATTACACATATAGCAAGCTTTCCACACTCGTCGGAATAAGCTTCCTAAAACATCATTTCGTACGTGTTGCTCCCCGGCTCAGAAAACCTTTAGTAGCCTTGAACAATGCAAACAGCCAACGGTGTGAAGTCTAAATTATGTAGGATAACATTTAAGTGAGTAAATGTTAGCTGACATGAAAGGCTAGCTCTTTGCTCCACCCACACTGGCCTGCTGAATGCACCCCACCTCCACGCTTTCTCCCATTCTAGGCTCCTGTCCATGCTGTCGCCCACTGAGAGCCCCCGCCCCTCCCGGGCCCCATGGAGGCAGATAAAGCCATGCCCCTTCCAGTCTCCATCTCCTCCTCCACCCCCAGCCACAGCGCCCTTCCGCCTGGCCATCAGTGTTCCTCATTAGCCAGCACTTCAGCATCTCTCCTCCCGTAATTACACTTCTGTTTTACTTTCGTCAAATCGACTGTACAGCTCCTCCCTGGAAGGGCAAGGAAAGGCATCGCCCGCCCTCCCGTGTACTGAGCACCTACTCTACGCCAAGCACAGCCGAGGGACGCAGTGACGCCGCCCGCTGCCAACGATGGTAACACTTACAAGGGACACATAACAAAAACTGGACAGCGGGCACGACGCTAACACTTTACCTAAGACATACACCCAGGAAAGGTCCAACAGGTGAGAGAGCGCAGCAACCGGAATCATAACCCAGTGTGATACCTGCAACAATGAGAGCGCTACAGGCTCACACCAGTCAGGCACGTAGCCTTAGTCCACGGTATGTACCTTCACGTACCCAACTGTCCGGGCTATCATCCTGCATTCTCCTCTTCCCTGCACACCCCACACCCAGACCCTCAGCAGGTCAACCCCCCCACCCCCCAGCCTGCCACTTCCCACCTCCTCCCTGGTGACCCTGGCCCCAGCCAGCACCACGCCCCACCGGAGCACCGGAACAGAGGTCTGTCTCTCCGCTGCTCCTGACTCTCTCCCCCCAGCTGCCGACACGGCCGTCACAGGATCTTAGTAAAAGTCCAGCTGGATCACACCTGCGCTGCCTGAATCCTCCCGCAGCTTCCCATCGCACTCAGAACAAAACCTGTGGGCCCCGCCGTGGTCCTCACTGCAGCCCGCTCGAGGCCTCCCCGCCCTCTCTGATGTCAGCTATTGTCTTTCCTGCAGTCCACCCTGCTCACCCTACACTGGCCTCCTTTCTTTTCTACAAAGACGTCCAGCACCTTCCCTCGCAGAGGGCTTTGTACCCCTCCTGCTCTCCGGAGACACCTGACTTCCCTTCGAAGTCAGAACTCCACTCCCCAATATCACTCACTGTCCCGCACACACCTTGCTGGTCCTCACCGCACTCCATACCCCGCCATTGTACTATCACACAAATATTTGGCCTGTTGCTTTATTTGTTGCATTCTATAGTTTCCTCAGGGGACAGGAATTAGACGAAGTGCTTCCCCACCCCCAGGGACCAGCACAGTACCTGATACACAGAAAACGCCTGAGCGTATTTGCAAGTACTCCATGGAGAACACTGCATTCTATAAAGTAAATCACTCATCGCCCATCTGACCGGAGGCCCAGAGTTCCTAAGAGATTATCTAAACAATCTGGAGAAGACAGGACTGTAGTGACGGTGGAAGCCACGCGAGCAGGGTACACGAGTGGGCAGAGCCCGCGCAGTGGGTTTAGAAAGCAGCTGTGCTTGCCTGAAGGGGCCGGAGGTACGTTAAGGACTTCCTCCACCACTGCCCGTCGCTGACGGCCTGCAGCACAGCCCTGGTGGTGGTCGTGGTGTTGGAAAGGACTTTCATGGTGGTGGCCGTGGTCCAGTGGAGCAGGTCCGCTGAGCTGCCGCCGGGAGCGCCGGCTGCATCCTGTGATGGAGAAGGAGCCGAGAGGAGTGTTGTCATGAGAACAGAGAGTGATGAGGTGGCTCCTTAGGATGATAGGGCATGAAGACAGATAAATTGGAAAATCCATCTCTGCTATAACACAATCGAGTGAAAGCAAGCGCTACTGGCCTACTGTTCCTCACGCACCAAAGAAAACAAAAGGAAACCACTTCATAGTGCATTCATCAGATAATCCCTTTCAGAAACCCTAGGAGATACAAATGGGTTCTTGATTTCTTACCAATGGAATAGCCCACCAAGGAGATACCCTCATGCTTGTTTCTTTGACAAGACATTTTAAAGTGTTTACTATTTAGATTAATAAATTGTTCACTCAAACAATGCTAAGTCTTATACTACCACTGCAGAGTAGGTGTTAGAATACCATCGGGCACAAAAACAAGCTAGAGGTCAGACAAGTTGTGCTGCCCACAGGCTGCCAGCCTTCAGCGTCTCCTCTTCCTGACCAGGTCTGGCCAGCAGTGGGCTCCTCGTGCTTTGCAGGGTTTTGACACCTGGGGGCTCCCTCTCCAGAGGCTAATGGAGTGAACACCTGCCCATGCCTTCGCTGGCAGGCTGAGTTTCCTCTCCTGTGCAATGTCTGCTCTTGTATTTTGCCCATGCTTCTGTGGTCAGTCTTTCTTATTCATTCGTAAGGTTTCTTTTTATATTCTGGGTACACATCTCTTGTTAGATATATGAATTGTGAATATTTTCTGCTACTCTGCAGATTATCTTTTCATTGTCTTAATGGTGTCTTTGATTAATAGAAGTTCTTAAATTCGAAATTCGTCCAATTTATCAGTTTTGTCACTTTATGATTAGCATTTTTGTATCATATTTAAGAAATCTTTGCTAATCCAAGGTCACAAAGATGTTTTTCTGTACTTCCCTGACATGGAATAGTTTTGCTGTAAATCCTGGTAAGACAGCGTACCGCCCCATCCTCTGCGCTCAGAGCACTGCAGGCGCCCTTTCACACCCTACCATAATATACCGAGAGTGAAAGTGTTTTTTGTTTGTCTGCCTTCCTGACTAGACAACAGCTTTTCAAGGGCAGGGACAATGGTTGTTCATTACCATTGCTCTTAGTGTGTGAACATCCTGATGTGTCCTCTGCATCTGTGGACATGTAAGAAGTCCGGGGTCACTGCTCTGTCTAAATGTTTGAAGACACATTTTCTAAAGCCTAATATGTTAATGTTTGCGGTAGCTGAGTGTTATTCAAATAAGATTTCATGTCACACTTTCCATTCCTGCTCATCTTCAGAATCTTCTTAATTGAGAAGGCGTGCCGAATGATTTGAATGTCATCAACTAACCCAAGAGTAGAACTAAACATATAAACACGGCAAGAAATGGGGCACTTAAACACTTCATGCACAGGAAAATCAAATCTATTGAAAAATGTCAAATAATGCAGGCTATAAAACAACTACTCTATTTCATCAAATGAACCTAAACTTTACACATGATGGCTAACTCAAGAGAGGAAATTTAACTTTAAACAATAAAGAATTTAAATTTAATAAATAAATATCAAATGAAATAAAGAAAGGCAACTTAAAACATATGAAACGTAAAAGTTTGCTCCGGAAGATAAGCGAAATCCTCACACGCAGGAATGTCTGTGATAAAAGGCTTTCTGTGAGAGACCCCCTAATGAGAACTGCCGAAGAGAAAGTGGAATAAAAAGCTCATTTGGACCACAGAGGAGATTTAATTTGGGGGCAATCCACCACGATTATAGTGTAACCAAAGGCATTAATGAGGAAAATAGTTCTCTTTCAACTTCGTGTAATGAAGAAAGAAAAAAGAGGTTAGGCAAAATCCTGAAATGATTACTGCTGCACATTTTATTCGTAGCTGCATGCTGCTAATTAATTTAGAGTGTACAGCAGCAGAAATAGACTAATCCCCAAAACCAAATCAACAACTCCCAGCATAAAATTTAACATGAAATCTCATTATGTCAAGTGTGCCTCAGAGCTCGAAGGTTGACTGACTAAGACTAATAATATTTTCCAAACCCACCAGACACACCTTTACCAAACGGGAACAGGCTCGCAAGAGCAAGGTGGTTCCACATGCCACGCGTGGCTCACAGAAGGGACTCTTGTTGACCAATGACCAGAGTGAATAATCTTAGAATTTATCTGTAAGAGTTGCTCTCTCTGGTGTCTGGTACCATAAGGGTTAATTTCTGAGCAACCTGTTTGCCTACCATAACTGAGCTGGAGGTACACAGCCAGGAAGTTGGGATGACCGAGCTCAAACTGAGATCAACCACTATCCCTCTCCTCCAACGTATCTTTAAATAATCCACCTGCACCTGACACTGAGAGCAAATTTCATCCTGAACTCAAATATTAAGAATGCAACCTTGGTTACCAGCGATGCCACTGTCAGAAGAAGTATCTGTCAGGAAAAATACCCCATGGAGTAAATCACTCCAAAGTGACTGCTTCAATTCTTCTGCTAACTCACAGGCCAGGCTCTATTTTAGAAGTGCTCCCTATGGGAGTCACGAACCCCTACACATTTCTAATAAAACCTGTAAGTTCTTTCCCCAGAAAACTGAATACCCATGCATATGCACACATATGAACACACAGAGTCACAAATACACTCTCACCAAAATTGTCTCACTATTTTAGAGGCTTTAGAGATCAAAACCTTCTTGGATCGCTTAGCATTCTTGGCTGGACCGAGATTAAGAGACCTGCAGTTAGAAAAAATAGAGGTATATGAAGTATATTTTTATTTTCTTTTTCTATGCCCAATTTTTAAATCCCTACTGCTAAAGGTATCTGAGGCAGGACAGTGAGAAGCTAAGGAAATCCCCTGGCAAGCAGGATGGGGAAACCGAGACGGCGCACGCAGCTCTGTGACTTTCTTCCTAAGAGGCAAGACAGCTCTCGGAGCAGCCGCTCGAATCCTCCTTGAGCGCAGTTTCACTTTGCTTGCTAAATAAACTTCCTTTGGCACTAGAGTTCTTAGCTCTGAATTCTTTCTTTGCCAAACTCAAGAACCGAGAGCCAACAAAGCTGCTCACATCTGGTGCCATGACTCACTGCTTTATCGCCCTTCTCAGTTTGGACTTTTCTTATGTCAACACTGATTGGGGTAGTGCAGCAAGATTCCAGGAAGCCCGCCAGGACCACTTTCGTGCGAGGTACCAGCAGAAGCCACGTGTGCCCCACCAGCTCCTTGCTTTGCATCGAACTTTGGTGAAGATGGGTAAGTTTTTGGTGGAATTCCAGACCTCCCTGTTTTAAGGTAAGAGGCCCTGACTTTATCTGAGCTGTTTAAAGAAAAAAATTCCTGAGGTGGAACTGAAGGTTAAGGGTTGAGATACCCCGGCTAAAGATAAGACTTGATACACTCAGGACAGGAGAAAAGATTGATGGGTGGATTTAACTTTGCGTTTTCAATTGGATTTGCTCTCGAAGAGTCTGAACAAAACCTTTTGCTAGATAAATGAGATCCTGAACTTATTCAGCTCCAAAGATAAGGGGCATTTACTCCCTTCAAGCCCAAACGTCGGGTATTCTTAGGTGAGGAAGTACGTATGTGGAGGTGTGAGGAGGTAGCCCTCGGGACAAGCAGGAGCCCCAGAGGAAATTCCAGCACAACTGTAACCAAATAACTGACTCGTCTGGGGACACGCACATAAAGGCTGGTCACCTCGCCCCCGAGTCCTCACGGTTGCATTAGACAGCAGGGAGAGAAACCAAGTCACATAAGAGGGTTCAAGCAACTCAGGAGGTGAGAGCCCCTTGAAGCTCAACCTGTAAGCAGCACATTTCAAACCACTACGCAATATAAATCTGCAGATCTCACGGCAAAACCAAAATTACCACGGGAAATGTGCCTCCAAGGCCAACAACTCCCAGTCCACAGTCCCATTAATACTCCCGCAGATATAAAATTACTAGTAATAGGACACCTTTACTTGCACTTACTTAGAGAAATTGGAAGATTTAACTAAAAGTGATATCAACAAGATGGCCAAAATGGAGCTCTTTGTTTCCCTCCATGGGGCAACTGCCCTCTCCCCGCGAGGGCTAAATGACCGGGGCTGCTGGAAACACAGGCAGGGCAGTGGTCAACAGCCGGAAAAATGAAGGCAGATACAGGACAGGTTTCCCACCGAGGCGACCGAGGCACTAGGCCAGGGGTGGGCAAACTTTTTGACTCGAGGGCCACAATGGGTTCTTAAACTGGACCGGAGGGCCAGAACAAAAGCATGGATGGAGTGTTTGTGTGAACTAATATAAATTCAAAGTAAACATCATTACATAAAAGGGTACGGTCTTTTTTTTTTTTTTTTTTTTGGTTTTATTCATTTCAAACGGGCCGGATCCGGCCCGCAGGCCGTAGTTTGCCCACGGCTGCACTAGGCACTCATCTTACAGCAAGTCATGAAGGGGACCTCCGGAGGCCGGCTCAGGCCAGGGGTCATCAAGTGAGGGACGCCCTGCTTGGGGACAAGGGCCACGGTCATTCCGCATGGGAAGTGCAGGCCACCTGTCTGACCGGGGTACATCCGTCAGAGTGGCCGGCCTCTGTGGCTGTGGGTAAGGCTGCCCTCCGCAGGGGATGATCACTCCACCCCCTGGGTGGCTCTGGGACTTGCAGAGATGCCTCTAACCTTCGGCTTGTTACATATCTGTCTGTTGCAGTTGGGTAACCAGTCCACAGTGCCTCGGGATACCATCTTTGAAGTGTGTAGTTGCCAACTGGGAGAAATTTAACCCTAAGTCCCTCAAGAAAAAGAGGCTAATCTTGTTTTCCAACACAGCCTGGTCCCAATATAAACGGTGACAGTGAGGTTTAGCCATCAATGGCACCAGTCATTTTAATACTATCTTACAACCAGACATATTCTGCTGTTCCCGAGGAATATGGACGAAGGCCCACATACCCACGCCTTTATGGTCCTCAGGGATGACCTAAGCTATGTACCACCCGCAAACTAAACCCTTCTGCGACTGCTACACTACGCTCACAGCCCCCGCCTTAGAAACCCTCCTCCACTACAAAGTCTGGCAGAATGAGAATGCACCCAGATGGAAAGAAACATTCCAAAAACAGGTGCATGGATTGTCAGCCCTTTGCCAGCATTTAAGTGGCAACCCAATTCTGAGGTATTAAAAACAACTGTCCTGTTCCACCAAAGAAGTCTTTCCGGGGCTAGAGGTGTGGCTTCATGAACAATTCAAAGCCCTCCCATTCCTTCTACCTTCCCAAAGTTTAATTCCTCTCGAAGGGCTTACAGATAAAGGGCTTATACTAGTAGATATTGACTTACAGGTAAGTCCTTCTAGGGGAGCTTGCCCTGGACCTTTGAGATGTAAATACCTGGTCTTCTTCCAGGACTCTTATCTGGGCCATCTTTTAAAATGCAGGTTTCTGGGACATCACAGCTAACATATCCACAAAACAAGTTGACTGAACATATATTTCTGGCATGTGTACAATGTTTGAGACCCAGTGCCAGGCAACAGGGTTACCATGACAATTAAGACATGTTCCCTGCTCAGAAGAAACTCACAGCACATTGGGAAACAAAGGCAACCCCTTATTGCACCAATGAACTGAGAACTTATCAAACTGGGCCCCATTCAAATGCTCCTCCCCGTGTAATGACAGAATTTATCCTCACCCATCGCATCCACATCTTACCTTCCTCATTTATTTTACGCATGGATTCTTCAGCAAATATTTATGACATCAAACATAACAGTGACAGACACTGTTCTACAGGCTGAAAACCAAGCAGTGAAAAACACATGGTTCCTGCCACAAAGAGCTCACACTGCCCGAGGAGACAGGCAGAAAATAACCAGAAAGCGTGTCCGAGAAGTGCATCAGATAAACGATAGAGTCCGCGAGAAGTGAAAGTGGCCTGGAGCTGGAGGGGGCAGGGGAGCTCTCCGGGAGGAGCTATTTGAGCAGAGACTTGGAGGAAGCGAGAGGACAAGCCACAGCTTATCTGGGAGGGCACTCCAGGGAGAGCACAGGCGGGAGGGGTTGGGAAGGGTTACGGAAAGGCAAGAAGGCCAAGAGGACTGGCATCTTTGTGGAGCAAGTATTGTTGATGAAATTACTTGTATATTTTAAAAAAGCAGAAAGACCATAGTTATCACAAATCTCCATGTACTTCTTATCAAAAGTTAACAAATGTGAGGATTCTATCGCAGATGTTTCACATCTTTTTTTTTACTTTTAAGAAATAAAATATGCCAGATAATGTTACTTACCTGAACCCCTGCCTCCCCTTAAATGGGTTGTTAAAATAAAAGCCTGTACTATGTTTGTAATTAAAGAAAACATTACGAATTACAGTCAAGATGGAACAATGAGTTCATGTCTCAATATGCTCAGGATGCTCCAAAATACTGAATAATAAAAAAAGAGTCAGAAGATGCTCAAAGCCAACGGAATTCAACATTTTGAGAGTCAGAAATCAGAGGTGCCAGTGGCTGCCAGGTGCCCCTTTCAGGGAATTATGAATCAAAAGGACCCCTGTGAAGGGAGACCAAGGGCAGGCACTGACTGGGGCTATGCATTTACATTATGAAGCTGTGGCCTTGGGAGGCAGAGAACAAAGCCAGGGCCTAAGGAACTGCCCAAATCCCTCACTGGCTCCCAGTCCGTATTTCCCACATTCTCAACACTGCGGCGGGAAGAGTCCCATCTGAAAGCCACCACAGCACAGGGCTCTGCAGGAAAGCACCATGGGATTGAGGGAGGGAAACCACAAAAATATGAATCCGTACATAGGTCTGCGAAGATAAAAATTAACTGAATGAGATGACCCAAAATGAGCCTTCAAACCAAAATTCTAACACACACACACACACACACACACACACACGAAAAGACAGTAAAGCAGTAATAGTATCAAAAACCCACTTCAGACTAAATTATTTCATTTAAAGCTTCAAAATATTAATTTGTGTCTTTGTGCATACTATATATGAGATTCAACATCCTTTAAGAAGGAACAAGCGATCATGAAACATAAAAGAAAGCAAAACAGATAAGACCCTGTTGAGTCAATTTTTGTGTAGGGCATGAGGTCCAGTTCTAAACACATGTTTGGGCATGTGGACATTCTTTAAGCCTGTACTTTTTTCACATAAAAAGTGGTTTCTTACTGTTACTGACCTGTCAATAACATGAAAGAGGAAGCTCTAAGACTCGTAGAAGAACGCACAGGAGTGAATCTTCACACCATGCGCTGGGCACAGCTTCCTTACGAGCGAGCGGTGAAAGCAAATACTGATTGAGGGCAGGGCAGCAACTTAAAATCTTGTACTTCACACATCACCATTAAGAAAGGAAAACGTCAAGGCAAACACCGAGAAATACATTTCCACTCATACTAGTACATCTAATAAAGGACTTGTATCCAGAATTAAAAGCAAAAAAACCCTCTTACAGCTTAGTCATAAGGACACACAAATAACCCAGTTGTAAAATGGGTAAAATATGTATGGCCATTTCACCAAAGAAGGCATAGGATTGCCAAGAAGCACATGAAAAGATGCTCATTGCAATTATTTCAAAAATGCATGCTGGCCCTAGCCAGTTTGGCTCAGTGGATAGAGTGTCAGCCTGTGGACTCAACGGTCCAAGGTTCCATTCCGGTCAAGGACACATGCCCGGGTAGTGGGTTCGATCCCCAGTAGGGGGTGTGCAGGAGGCAGCCAGTCAATGATTCTCTCTCATCGATGTTTCTCTCTCTCTCTCCCTCTCCTTTCCTCTCTGAAATCAATAACAATACTTTTTTAAATGCATGCTGCATGCCAAAATAAGAATGAGTTACCACACACATCCGTAAGAATGACTTTCATCCAACAGCCCTTCCACAGCAAGTGCTGATGAGGAAGGATGTGGAGAAACTGGGACCTTGATGGTTCCTGGTGGGAAAGTGAAATGCTGCAGCCGGAAAACAATGGGCAGTTTCTACAAATCTATACCACACCCCGCAGCACCTCTGTTCCCAGGTACCTAGACATCAAAACCTATTTCCAAAGACAGTACAGTCACATTCACAGCAACATTACTCATGAGAGCTCAAAAGTGGAAACAATCCAAATATCTACCAACTGGTGAGTGGAACAGGAAAGGATTGCCCATGGTATTAAAATACAACGTCCATTGTGCTCCTTTATTTAAATGGTATTTCTAATCTATCCTTTCATAAATTCAAAATAGCTCCTTGCTTAGAGTCCAGGCCCGGCTCTAAACATTAATTTGTCCAGTTGTATCAATCTGTAGCCACTTAAAATATTCAGAACAAGTTTTCCCACTGTGAAAATGATTTTTTAATGGGCACCTTGTATATTATCCATTTCCAGCTCTAATTAGATTCATCTGGGGAAAACACCATTGGCTAAGTAACGTAAGGAACACTAGCTAAACAAAATGTTAATATAGTCTAAGTGGTAGAATACTGTTACATCTAAAAAACATAATAACCAACGTTAATAAGAAACTGGAAAACTGTAATTTTGGTGGTTTTTCCCAATGCATTTTGTTCTATTTATAACAAATATCTTGTTCACAGGGACAACAGGCAATATCTTCACCCTTGTAGGCCACAGTGGTACTAATGCAAATGCTACTTACAGCACAGCAATTACATCTTTACTTTGCTGGGATGTATAAATAAAAATCACGATTTCCACAACTCAGTAATGAAAGTCTTGAGCATTAAGCAGATTACACATCCAGTCAGCTCTCATTTACGAGTTGTAATTTAATGTGGTTATTATATCTCTTAATGTGTAACCGCGGCATCGCAGAGCTGGGCACTGTATTTTAATCTAATAATAGCAGCTATAATATTCTGAAATGTGCTTCATGAATCAAAGCCATAATGTGCTCGCTGAGGGTTTGGATTAGCACTTCACGAGATCTAGATGTATCACAGCTGCAGGAAGAGGACAAAGGAAGACAGGATGGCTTTGAAGGAGCTAAAAAAAAAAAGGTGGGAGAGACAATCGTTTTGAAAGAATCCCTTTTCCTTGCTAAGCAGAAGATGTAAAGGACTGCGGGTCTCCTGCATTTACAAAGAGAGTCTAATGGAGAAACACGCACCCATTTGCGGTAACACAGCGTGTCCTACTCCAAAGAAACCACCACGGGGTCAGGCCAACACTTTCTCATTCATCGTAGAAGCAGAAAATAGGAAACCCAGGCGTCTCAGAGGCTTTTGATGGGTTTATAAAGAAGGATGGAGATTCAGAATGAGCTTCGGAGCTGAACTCAGCAGACACACTTTGCAGTTGTGCACTGAACAGAGAAATCGGCGCCCCTTACAATGGCTAAAACCTAACAGGATCCCAGGACCGCACCACATGCAGATGAGTTAAACAGGAAATTCCTTTTAGTTTTTAGGCCGAAGTGTACTTTCTAATTCACTTTACCACAGACTAATGCTCGGCAGTGGGAGTCTCCCCAGAGCTTTACCAAACGTTTTCTGGCATTCACCACATGACCAGCACTCCATGGAGAGAACCCAGAGAAAACTGACACACTTGCAGTTACCAGACAATGCCATACAGACCACTCCACGCTGACGCAGTGATGGGCGAATGTGGGGCAAAGAGAACTTTTCAAAGTAGATGATACTTTAGATGGGTGACCAGAGACAAGACAGGAGAGCAGTGCGGGCAGGGAGGGAACTCGAACACCGAAGGTGTGATGGCACCTACTCGGAGAACGGTGGTACAGTCACTGTGACCGGAACACAGCACGAGTCCGGAAGGCAGGAGAGGAGAGGAGGCTGAAGAGACAAACAAAATGTGGGATATGCTGGACCAGTAGGAAAGGATTCTACTCAAAAGATGCAAAATGTGGAATAAAGAATATGTCACTAAAAGGAGGTCTTCCACTAGCCCTCAAAAGATGGTAAAAAGTGCCAACTCCTAAACATACATCATTTCATAACCATCAGCCAATGTAAGAACTGTTCTGATTCCCATGAAGGAAACACAAGTGCATTCACATCCAGTGCGGAAAACCCAACAGAAACCAATCAGTAAAACTCTAAGTCAAAACGTGCCAAATGACAAAAAGTATCCACACCGGCCCAGGCACCAGGGAAATGCTGTGGCTTCCATCCAGAGGAGTGCACACGCGTACACAAGAAAAGTCCGCTGTCTGCGGTGCTGACGGCAGAACACAAAACTCCACCTCGAGGCTGATCTTCCACAACTGGGGTGTCTAGTCTGGTAGCCAGTGGCCTTGTGTGGCTATTTAAATTTAATGTGATTAAAATCAAATAAAACGTCACATTGATTCCTCAGTTGCACTAGTCACATTTCAAGTACTCAGGAGCTACCCGAGACTACTGGTACCTGCTGGACAGTGTAGACAACACAGTCCCCTCACTGAGCAAGTTCCGTGGGTCAGAGCTTTCCTGGAGCCATCATCACGGGGAGATGGGGAGAAAACTCCTTAATAGCAAAAGTCCCATTAGAGGTAACTCTGAGGCCTCAACTCACTTAGCACTGAACTGGGGACACACGTGTACATTCAATGTATGTTTGTGAGATTTAATATAAAAGAATTATGGAAACAAGGTAGCTATACTTATTTCACTCTGAGAAAAAGCTTAACCATCAAGAACTGAAGCTTTGCATCAGACTTTTAGAAGTACCTATACACTATATAGCATACAACTGGAGATGAGTTGGCAAAATGAATACAGCCAATTGTCTTCCAAAATAGTTAATGGAAAAATGAATGACATTTTACACTTTGAAAGTGAAGCTTATTAATTAAAGGAATCCTGTGGAAAACCAATATGTAAAAAGGATTATCATCTGTTATCTCATTAGAATATCAGAAACTTCGACCTAAAGAAATGCCAGTTTGAGGTTGCTAGAACAGTAATGGAAAGCTAAATTCCAGGCAGCAAACACTGACTGATAGAAAAGAGGTGTCAGTGGGTATATACTCCTCCTTAATTGGTTCATACAAATTTTATTCCTGAGGATCTCAATGAGGAAAAGGGAAAAGGGGGGAAAAGCCAATAAAAAATGGGCAAAAGTATCAAACAGGTACCTCTCAAAACAGGATCTCTCCTAAGATAACTCCACCTCATTAGTAATGAGAAAAATGCAAATCAAAATCACAAGATGTCAGCAGACACTCAAGAGAATAGGCTAAGTTTTAAAAACCAGCCACCCAGGGAGGTGGCCTGCAGTCAATGGCACTCTCAAACGCTGCGGTCAGGGTGCCATGGGCGAGACCCTGTGGGAAGCCACTGGCGAGTGTCCACAGAGGCTGAGCATGGCACAAGCTGGCAGCACACACCTCCAGGCCACGTTTTCCTGGCTGCCTCCTGCCCACCCTCTGTTTAGCATGAGGCCACTTTAGCCAGAAAGGAAGAAAGGTATGCTCGTGCACACCAGAGACACACACAGTGATGCTGCAGCATCGTTCTTAGAAGCTAAAGTTGAAACCAACGTCAATCAGCATCAGACGGAGAAACTGTCACATGTGCACATGCATTAATTCCTATACAGCAGTAACAAGAAATCACACTCAGCATGTAACAGCACGGGTGACTCTTGCAAACGCAATGGTATAAAAACGGGTCCAGGCACCTTCCAAACCCTGCCCCCCAACACCAGCTCACCTCCTGCGGCGCTTTGCTAAGTAATGGCGGCGCAGCACTGACGCTCTCCTCTCCTTCCCGGTGGATCTGGAAATTCACCCTTTGGTAAAGAATCTGAAAAAAGAACAAGACACATGATAAAGAAATGTGTTTTAAACTTGCTTCTCCTCACAGTGCAGGTGGACATCTGAAAGCTCTCCCTGGAGGAGACGAGGCCTGCTTCCTCCTGAACAGTCTGGGGAGCGGGACTACGGCCCTCGGGACGGCTTCACAAGGACCCCACCATTTCAGAGGTGGAATCAAGTGAGAAGCCCGATGTACGATGAACGAATAGGACATGCGCGCGGGAATTCCAGAGCCTCTTCCTCTGTTTAGCACGTTTTCCTGGCTGCCTCCTGCCCACCTTCTGTTTAGCACGAGGCCACTTTAGCACAGAAACTGTCCCCGGGAGCACTCTCCTCCCTTACGCAGAACTCCCCGCGGGTGTTAGGAAACTCACCCCCGCCCCAGCCCACTCCCCAGCCACTAAGGACCACTAAGGGATGGTGCCACCACTGGGTTCTGAATATATTTTACATGACCACGTCTTATGTTTTATTCTTGACAACACTAACTTTTCCCACTGTATTCAATAATTTATTTCTTGATATTAATTTCTATTTTTCTCTCACCTGCTTTGTATTTTTTCTTCCTGGCTACAATAAAGCAAACAACACTGTTTTATACCCTGATATCTTCAAATTCCTTTTCACATGAGTAACAAGCTATTTTTCTTCCCTAAATTAAAATGCTTATTTTATTTCTTAAAATGACCACAAACCTAAGATCCACACCCTACACCCCAAAAAACGCCCTTCACACAGTTCAGATCCCCAGTGTTGGAAGCACTTACTTCTGTCTGCAGGGAGCTGCTAGCTGCCAACAGGGGCTCAATGATGCCGGGAGGACAATGCGTTAGCGCGAAAGCCATGAGCTCCTGACGAGTGGCCAAGTCCTGGTACCCTTCTGATTGTCCTAGCTGGCTGCAAACATCCCAACTTTTAGAATAACCTGCAGAGTTAACAAGAAAAATCACACTGACTTTAAAAGAGAAAACTCTCCAATCTCACATGAGAGTGTCAATGGCTTTCTGCTCAAGTCTTGTGTCACCAGAGCAGGACCATAGTCCGTGGTGATGCTAATTTTATAGAACCAGAAGCACACCAGGACAGGACAGAACAGGAGCAGTATGCTGGTTTATCGGCCAACTGTTCAGCGCCACTCCAGACACGGGTTTCTGGTCAACTCTGTTAAGTTTCAGATTGCCTGACAATGACTGTAAATAATCTACTTGGATTTTGAGTAAAAAGCAGGAAGTCTGGCCCGATCAGCATGGCTCAGTGGTTGAGCATCGACCTATGAACCAGGAGGTCATGGTTCAATTTCTAGTCAGGGCACATGCCCAGGTTTCAGGCTCGATCCCCAGTAGGGGGCGTGCAGGAGGCAGCCATTGATGATTTCTCTCCCATCATTGATGTTTCTACCTCTCTCTCCCTCTCCCTTCCTCTCTAAAATACTTAAAAACAAAAACCAGAAAACCTGGATGTGTGCATTCAGAAAACGTACGGCTTTGGCCCGAGCCTGCTCCATACACTTGTGTGAGCTGGAGAAAGTTCAACTAATCACACTTCCTCTACTACGACGATGAGACAATAATGCCTTCCTCGTTGGGCTGTTGGAATGATTAAATGACACTTGTATTTAAAAGTACTTTGTAAACTGCAAAGTGCTAGGAACAGAAATTATTCTAGACAGCTCCACAGACTCGTTCGCTTTATCGAAGACAGAGATCCAAGGAGCGAGCCAGGAGCGCAGTCAGCCCTTTTATTCTTTTATTGCACACTTTTATTCTTACTCCAAGGAGTTCCAGTTTGAAAGTAGCGTTTTTTCTCTAAGTACAAAGGCTCCCGCCTAAAACAATTTCTATAAATATGTAAAGTAAAACTTAAGCCAGGTACCACCACTAACGGGAATGAAATTATTATAAAGCTCTCTAAGTAAACAATTTTAGAGCAATACAACAATGGTTTTCCAGAAAACCACAATTATTTTAAACTTAATGTTGCAAAATCACTTGGTTAATATTACAGAACATGGCTCTTTTATGAAAATACCTTTCTAATGCTGAGATTGTAAACCGTGAGATTTCCCCGTGTCAGGCATGTCACAGCTGGACTGACAGCAACTCTCTCCTTGACTCAACCACAGTCAGGCTCCTCTGAACCTTGTCCCGACCAGGCCTCCCGCTCGGCCCAGTCCCTGCTGAGCCTGCAGAGCCCGCAGAACCCAGTTTCAGCAAGAATCCTGCTAAGTCAGGTCACCCTTGATCACTAACCACCCTGGACATCTGGCCAAATTCCTTACCCTTCACCCTTGACATCTGACTGCCCAGCCCTGCCTTTAGCAAGAACCGGCCATGATGGGTCGGCAAGAACGCCACTCCCCTCGATGTGTCATTGCAGCCATGTTTCATATCCACTGCCCCGCTCACTCTGTTCCTCGGCTATACACCCCCAGTTGTCTTTTTTACATTCAGAGTTCAGCTCGGTCTCTCTCCCCTATTGCAACAGCCTCAACATCCATTGCACAAGCCCTGAATAAAGTCTTCCTTATCATTTTTAACAAGTGGCAAAATAACATTTTAACAGAATACATACCAAAGGTGCACAAGTCATAGGTGCACGGCTCTGTGAATTATCACAGAGTGAGGCAATGCACTTTAACCGCTGGCTGCGAAAGCACAGATGGAGTGAGAGATGCGCTTGGGCTTCCATATAGTCAGGCATTGCTGCAAAAGTCGGTCATTCAGTGCAGAGCCCGGCATAAGACGATACCACTGGGGAATGTGCTGCTGTTTATTAGAGAAACTATTCTACAATAACACCTGCCTATCCTCCACAGACCTGAATTAGAATTTTAATATCCAAAACTTAAGGGTTTCAAACTACTTCCCAATTTCTCAATATCTGTTTAAAAAGCTCTATCCCACCTTCTAAAAAAAATTTAAAGAATAGAAATATTAACTATATAGTCACAAATGGTAGATACTTTGAAAACTTAGACTTACTTTTAAATAACAAATACATAAAAAGACACTATGTTTTACATAAACTTGTTCTTAAACTTATGAGGCTGTTTTAATGGGGAATGGAAAGCAACCAAAATCTCAGATACAATACAAGCTCTGAGTCCATTAAAGAATTTAGATACATACACAAGCACATGGCGTACGCACCTATCAGTGCTCACAGATACTCCCATCAGGCCAGCTGATCTCAGAACAGACCCTGCCACTGGCATTGCCTAAAGGGGATATGAGCAAAGTGCTAAGGGTGGCCTAGCTCACCTGCGGCCATCAGCTCCTGACAGTGCACACTGGCTGCTTTGTAGTCATGGAAACGGAGCGCTTGCTCAACCAGAAGGATCAGAACCTGGCCACGCCTTTCTTCTGGGTCTTCACCTGTAAACACATACAAATGACTTCATGGTTTCGCAGCATCAATTCATAAATGAGCTCACGAACCCATCTCTCAAAGTAATTTGAAAATAAAAAGTCAAGATGGAACTGATTTTAAAAGATGATAGGACAAAAGGTCACAGCAACTTTTACTTTCTAACCTACTTATGAATCATCGACTTAGGTCTGTCTCCGGAGCAATCGTGATTAACAGCAGCCAGACCACCACCCCAACCCAAGGGCGTGGAGGAAAATTGGGCTCTAAACTTCCTTGGATTCTAAGCTTCTTGCTACAAATTTCACTTTTGTATGTTGCCCTTTGAATGTTCTATTTCTAATAATAATTTAAAATGACAGATATAAGGAGGGAAAAATTTAAACACAAAGTAAAATAGATATAATTTTATTGTTTCACTGAAGTGCTCATCTTTTATCATAGTGAACATCTAGACACTAAGAAATTATACCAAATTCAGCTTATATTAACACAGATATCTTAAATCACTTTCCCAAGAACATTCTTAGGAGTCAGCTTGAACGTCACTTCCTTCTTGGGCATTTCCACACGTTCTTCGTATAAAATCCATGGTTAGGTGTGCCTCCTACATGTTCCTTTACTTCCCATTCACCGAATACAATTTATTGCCATTATATTTCTAACAATCTGCACCTTCTATCAGAATTTAAGCTCCTGAAGGACAGGGGCTGCTTCGTATTGAATCCTAAAGACCCAGCCCAAGTCCTGCAAAGAACAGAGGCTCAAAAAAAATATCCTCAGTGAAATGGGCACAGATTCAATTCAGAATGTACTTTTCAATTATAAGACAAATAATTCAAAGTTACAATAAAGACAATTTATCTATTTAGGCTAAAAAGAAAAAAGATATTTTATATTTTAATGAGGTAATAGAACCTTAAAATTATTTTTAATATTTCCAGGAAAAAATATGTATATGGTCTTTGCATTTTTAAGCTATAAAATGGGTTGAAAGAAAAAGCAAACATATCATAGAAAGGGTTGAATGATCTTTAAAATTGTTCCCATGAACCTTCCCTGTGCTTCACAGGTTTAAATAAAATCCAAGGCGAGTACTGGCTCAAGGCCGTCTAAAAACTGCTTCTGAAAAGAGCTGCTCCAGCACTGGGATTCCTATCATGAGAACAACACACTCGTGTTAGAACACGCCTCCCTAGACTGTGCTGGTGGCCATCAAGACCAGGCTGACTCGGGAAGAACTTCTGCCTCCCCCTTAACTGCCTAGAACTTGGATAGACAAGGGTGCTGTACCCGGCAGAGAGCTATTGCCAGAGATGACTTTGACATCAGAAGGACTTACCTGTGTGGTGTGGCAAACATCTGTTCACCAAACACCTGCTCTTCCCACCATCCTGTAAACGGCCTTCCTCCCCTCGGAAGCCCAATCCCCCACCCTTTCCCCTCTGCCCAGGATGGCATAGAAGCCTCAACTGCCTTTGAATCTCATGTCTTTATGGGGCTCTGGAAGGAATGAAATGAAATGTGTGTTTCCCCTATTAATCTTTTTTTGTGTCAAATTAATGATTAGAAGGAAAGAAGGGAACATCTTCCACCCCTGCAGTAACATGTAATATAGGAAATGGAACAATGTGTGTAAGTTTATCAATAACAAATGCACATATCGCAATCAATAGAAAACCTATTTCCTAGATAATACTCTTGAAATGTTTGCGTCTATTCAAAATATCTAATCACAAGTGAGAGGGCAGGTGTGATTTCTCTCCTTGGGCAGCGTGGCTGGGCTACAGACACTAATCCAGGTGTCAATGTGAAGTGCAGCGAAAGCCCCTCATCAGCTGACGTTAAGTCAGGGTCCACTGATTACCATCATCCAACGTCTAAAAAGGTGGAAAAGTACAGTAAGAGTAAAGGATTCAAAGTAAGGAATAAATTATTTAACCTCTTTATTCCTGTTTCCACATGTGCAAAGTGAGATTCAGAGTCCCGCCATAAGGGACACAGTAAGAGTAACTTAGATTAGTATAAAAGCGCAAAATGGGCATGACTGCTGTTTTCATGTAAACTTTTATGTGACGATGGGTCCGTCACCTTGAAGTCCAAAGTAGAAATAGTAAACTGCTTTTAATTCTAGAAAGTTCCATCTGAGCAGGTGATGAAAAGGAAAAGCATAACCAAAAATAGGCCTGAAAAGAATGATTTCTAGGAAAATGCTCCAAACAGAACAAAATAAGACTCTGAGGGAGAACAGCCAGGAGGGTGGCGGGACTAGAAGCTGCTGAAGGAAACACTGCTGTCTGGCCTGAAGCAGAGAAGGCTAATGAGGACATGACGAGGCTTTGGGTCCATGAAACGGAACTTACACCACATCCACAGATGCGAGTCTCTCTAGTGATGCAGCTTAATGCCCGCCCCTTGCATGGAGGCTGGTTGGCGATTTACTTTGACAAACAGTGAAGTGGAAAAGACGGTGTGTGACTTCTGAGACAAGGTCGTAAAGGCATTATGTTAAGAGGACACTCAAGAAGTCCTATGGGGAGGCCCACGTGACATTTCTGTAATATGCCCATCTTCCCAGAAAAGAAGCTAGCCTGACATATATATTCTGATGTCCACCCAGGACAGTGGTGAGAGTAACACCTCTTACTCTGCAGTTTAGCATTCGGAACGTACCAGCGACCCTCAGCAGCTCAGCGAGGCCCAGCAGCTTGGCGGACTGCTTGTAGCACGTGGGGGACTGGCAAAGGCACTCCTTGATGAGGCTGAGCCGGTCGGAGTGCAGTCGCACTGTAGAGAGAGAGAGACCAAATGACAGGCATCAGCAACGGGTACATGACCTCCCTAACGAGAGACAACGAAACGGAATGAGAACTGTGCTGGCCTCCAGATCAATAAGGAGTGAAAGACACAACTTTTAAAAAAGTTAAAATTATTGTTGCTTCTGAATAAATAATGTACAACGTGGATCTTTCCTGCCACCAAACATCTGAAGCAGCAAATGAACTGGCATTTGGAAGCCAGGAAGAAAGCGTTTTATTTCCTAACAGCTAGCTTAAGTGACTGGTGCTGTTTCTGCTTTCCAGATGATGAAATCAAGGCACAACAATAGTCTCTACTTCGTAGGGCATGTATGAGAATTCATAAACACACATAAATACACATGAAGTATATATACATAGAACATAAAATCCTCAGTAAATACTAGTTACTATTATTACTACTGACAGTCACAGAAATGCTTATTAAGTATGGTATCCTCTACTGTAAGGATTTTTAATGTTTCAAGATGTAACTGTCAGGTCTGTCTGGGGAATATTTTATTATTATCCCCATCTGAGGAAGGAGAAGTTCAAAGACTTGAAGTTGCCACAGGTCACTGAGCGCCAAGTGGCTGAATCGGCATTTAAACCCCTACAGGACACTCCAGCGTGGCTCTGTCTTGTTATCAGTATGCCAGTCCCTCCAAGCCAGCAAGTGTGCCTCACTCTTCCCTCCACTATTTCAGTTCCTGGAATAAAGTGCCGAATTCAATGTTCACTGATGGAAGGAAAGGGGAGGAAGGGAGGAGCGGGAAGGGATGGTGGAAAGGAAAAAAGGGAGGGAGCACGAGGAGGCAGGTGACACCATTCTGATTCCACCCTCAAGTAGAAAGTGCCAAGTGCATTCAACTAAAAGAACAAAAATGACAGCGGATACTTGGAGAGCTTAAGCACAGAGCAAGGCTGAGTTGCCTGTCCATTTACCCAGCGGTAAGCGACAAAACTGGCTCAAGGCTGGGTTTCACCATGTGCTGTTCGTCTGGAAAACTGACTTATCCTATTACAGAAAGAACCTGGGAGACAACTAAAATTCCTAAATCTGCTCATTTGAATAGTAGGAATAATTCACATAAGCACCCAAGCTATAGGGGAAAGCACACACGTGTACACTTACAAATAAGTCATAGGAGACTCATACATTAGGAATCATTTCTATGTAATATTTTCATTCCTGTTTCCTATTAACTCACTGATTATAACTTAGCCAGTACCACTAGCCTTCACCTGATGAGAAACAGTAACTCCTGAAGGGCAGGCAAAGACGGCTTCAAAACAAAGCAAGGTGACAAAAAGAACATTGTTCCCTGACTACAGTACAATACCTGGGCCCTAAATCTCGCAATATCCAGTTCCTTTGTCGGTCCAGTGTCCCTGGTGAATACAAAGGCAGCGTAAACAGCAGACAGCATACAAAGGACACATTCTGTCTCCACATCCGGAAGGTCTTCTAACAGAAACTCCCAATCAATAGATCAAGCTGGGAGGACAGGAAGGCAAACGTCTTCCTTCAGACTCTCCTACGGCAGGAAATGCCTCAGAAGCTGCAGCAGGGCTGTAGGTCTGGTTGCAGATATTCAAACCCATCAGCTGCTATGCAAACACTGCCAGCAAAAACACTGCTAACAGAGCACCATAGCGTTTCAGAGCTAGAGATGGAAGGACTTCAGCTATCCTCCCCCGCCCCCAATTCCAAACACTTCCAGTTAGGAATAAAGACCAGAGATCACACTGAAGGCAGCCAAGCATGCCCCTAAGAACCAAGCTACCTGCTGCCTTTAGGGCACTGAGGTCCAGGGTTGTGGGAGGGTTTTTAATCTTTTTTTTATTGATTTCAGACAGAGGAATGAAGAGGGAGCGAGAGATAGAACCATCAATGATGAGAGAATCATTGATCAGCTGCCTCCTGCACGCCCCCTACTGGGGATCCAGCCGCATCCCAGGCATGTGCCCTGAGGGGGAATTGAACCAAGACCTCCTGGTTCATGGGTCAACACTCAACCACTGAACAGCACTGGCCTGGTGAGTCCAGGGTTTAAAGCAACAGAAACTCTCCCTCCCACCTGTGAGGTAAAGGTCAGGGCAGGGGGAGATGCACTCTGTACTCACAGCACACAGCAGACAAGGACAAGTAACTTGTGTTGGCTGGTACTCACCTGATACTTACATTTAGGTAAAAGATCTTGAGCAATGTCAAGATATTGCTAACAATTAAACTCTCAACAGGAACTTCTTGTCACCCCCTCTTTAAAATTACATTATAGATCTCTTAAAGAATAGTCTTCAGTAAGCATGAAAAGAAATGAAATATTATCATATATAGCTACGTCTAAATCTATGCAAATAAAACAAAATGCAGAAATAAACTATATACCAAAATTGATGTAAATCTGCAATTCTCATCCATAATCCCAATTTCTGTCTTTGTTTTTATCCAGTAGCCTCGCTGATGGTACTAATGTTATTTCTTTCAGTGTTATAAATGTAACCTTGAAAAAACAAAATTATGATAAAATGTCCGTTTTCTTTTTTCTTCTGGATTTCCACTTAAGTTTCATTTGAAAAATGGGCGGGATCTACTGCTGATGGATTAAATAACCAAAGGTACTCTTCAGTTTAAAAAAACTAAAAAGAAACAGTAGGAAATTAATGCAAAGTAAGTGATCAGTGCAACACTAAGCAGATAACTCGCCTTGCAAAGGCAGGATCTTGACCCCAAATTCCTCCAGGCATCCAACGGCTTGGATAAGGTCCAGCTCCTCTTCAATGGCAGGGGGCTTATCTATGATCAGCTGTAAGCAGCACCTGAGAGAAATGAGACCCATTTTAAAAAGCAGTGACAAGCTTGGCTGAGTTGCCTTTGTATATTGAACAACATAAGATCCAACACATATTTATCAAAAACCTACTACTTCCAAGTGTTCCGCAGATGCTTTCTGTTCTCTCTCAGTCCTCAGGACAAGCCCGTGAGAAAGGCAAATAGCATCATTTGCATTTTGAGGAAGCCACAATCGGAGCCTAGAGAGGTGAGTGATTTGTGCAGGGTTACACTGATAGGAAGCAAGATATTAGAAAGGATGAAAATAAAGACGGGATGCAGATAATTTCCAGCTATTCTTCTAGCAAAAACAGAAATGTCTTGATTCAGTGACAATTTTGTCTCCCCCGAGAACTGAAAAAGGAAGAGGCAGTTGGTAATGTACTAATGCGACAATAAAAAATAGGAGAAAGTGATTTGCTAATTTAAGAATCTGTAATAACTTTGAAATATTTTAAACAAATTCTTCAAAATCCAGAGACTGTCTGGCCAATGTGCCTCAGTGGTTGAGCATCAACCCATGAACCAGGAGGTCACAGTTGGATTCCCAGTCCATTAAAGAAGAATAAAACAAGCTGACATATAGTAAAATTATATGTATTCATATGGAAAAATCTTCAATATAGATCATAAATGAAAAAAAAGCAAGATACAGAAAAGTATGTAGAAGTAGTAAGCACTTACTTGTGACTTAGGAAAGAAGGTAACATTTAATATTTTGGAAGGACACATAGGAAACTAATATAAAAAAATAGCTGAGGGGTAAAGTCAGGGAAACTAGAATGAGGAGAGAGACTTACTGTCAATGTATATCCGTTCTGGATTGTTTGACTATTTTATCTTGTGAATATTCATAACTGCTTCCTCTATCAGAAATATTAGTTAATAAATAACAGCTTAACCAATAAGAATGTATGGGCTATTTCTACATTTAATACCACTGGGAACATTTAAATACATCCAGCTCACAGGTCTCCATCAATTTGGTGCCACAGTATAGACTTTTGACATCTTTTTAAAATTAAGGTTGTCCTATGGCAGAAAAAAGGGATGGAATGAAGGGGAAATACAGGAAGGGCAGTTTTTAAAATGGTCTCTGAGAACACCTGCCAAAAAGATGTAGGTCAAACCACTCCCCGCTTCAAAGGCTACTCTATTTGGTATTTCCATCATCTGACATGCAATCCCTTGTGAGAGAAGAAAAAAATTTACTATTTAAACAATTTCATCAAGTTCATGGTTTGAGAAAACATGATTTTTCTCTGTGGTAAGATATCACTGGAAGAAACAGTTACCTTGAAGTTTTGCTGGAGTTGAAATAACTAGTCATTTGGGGGTAAAAATAAATCTAAATAGCTTCCACAATCATTATGTCAAAATAAATTCCAAATGGGCATAAAATTCCAATGTAAAAATAAAACCATCAGAGTGGTAAGAAATGATAATAAAAACTATTTTAATGGCCTTAGGAATTAACAAGCTCCAAAGGATGACACAAAAGACCACAACCATAAGAGGAAAGAAGAACAATCAAATTGTTAAAAAATTCTGATAGCAATTTAAAAGATAAATTATATAAAATAAAAACTTGGCAACACAGTTAAAATGTTTAAGGCAGGTAAAGGGCAATGTCCCTTATGCAAAAAAAAGGTCCTAAGAATCAACAGTAAAAAGGTGAACTCTAAACTTCCAGTACAACAGGCCAATGGGGAACTGAATTCATATTCGAGAAATTTCCACCTGTAAGGGAATTCTGAGCTTTATCATCTCATCAGAGCGGAAGCCATGGGAGGGAGGCAGACATCACCTAACTGTGCTGGAAACTGCCAGAACTTGAATTTCCAGGCTGTCACACGAATCTCTTCCCACAGAAGAGGAACACAGCCTACAGATAATCAGCAGAAATGACGATGGGGAAGCGCTCTGGGGAAAAGGGTCTCCAGGAAGCTGATGAATATTCATAACACAATGAAGCTTATTCTCTATGCAAGCAATAAATAACTGTGCCCCATACAGCCCAGACAGGGTACAGGTGTGTTAGTGGATGTTGTAAGTAAAGAATAAAACCCACGATGTTGTCTGTGTCCTGACACCCCGCCCCTCGGGGGGAAGAACACAGGCCCTCTACCTGGCCAGGTCCATGCAGCTGTCAGTGAGGCTGGTGGAAGAATTGAAGTACTCCCTGCTGGCAGCCAGCACCAGGTCAACGCTGGCCTCGTAGCTCACCCTGTGCGGGGCCTTCCCTCTCTGGGCAGCGCTCGCTGGCGGGTTTGCGGGACCCGCGCAGCAGTGCATCATCTGCCCAGCCAGCTGGATGTTTTCAAGGCGGCTGGAACACAGGAGACTCTCTGCGAATATCTGGGGAAAACAAGAAACTGGAATGAATGCTAAAAAAAAGGAGGATTCGATTCTCAACTCAGTGAAGGCTCTGCCGTCCAAATGAAATAAATTACAAATACTCCCATCCTGGAGGTAGCAGCTGCGTACGTTGCAAATACGCTAAATGATAAGGAAGCACACTTTTATGTTATGTAAATTTCACCTCAATTAAAAAACTCCCTCTTCTAGAAGGAATAATTTAACTGAGCAAACCAATATTAAACATAATATTCTAATTGTGTTACAATGAATATTTAAGTAAAATATCTAAAGTTCATTCTCATTCCAAAACAGAATCTATTAGAATACTGTCCTACACTCAACAGGGCCACTCTGTTTAAACTATTTATAACCACTTCAATTTTTAAAACTAAAATGTTTGAATATAATACATATAATTCATGACTGCTTAAAGCATCTGAACTCAGTCTTACTAACTAAAATAGCCAAGCTACCAATGTCATACCTAGACCTAGCCATTGAAATTACAATGTACCATATAATTTGGAGGCTTTTTTTAAATCTGTAAATTAAAGTTATTTAAATGAAACAAGAGCCCCTGATGGAAGGTACTCATGCAAATATCACTGTATTCCACTTGGCAACACATAGCATCAACTGACATAAATTGTTTCCTATAATTAAGACAGTTTAAAGGGGGCCAATATATGGTGATGAAAGATGATCTGACTTTGGGTGATGGGCACACAATGCAATACACAGATCATGTTTCATAGAAATTACACACTGGCAA
Source organism: Myotis yumanensis (assembly GCF_028538775.1). Taxonomy (NCBI): domain Eukaryota; kingdom Metazoa; phylum Chordata; class Mammalia; order Chiroptera; family Vespertilionidae; genus Myotis; species Myotis yumanensis. The sequence goes on from NW_027223762.1 coordinate 4,371,768, forward strand.
CCTATCTGATCTTATTAACCAATGTCACCTCAATACATTTAATAATTGAAATAAAACAAAAGACTACTGCAATTATAAATGTAAAATTTATTATAGAAAATGTGAGTGCAAAAAAGTTAAAACCACAACTAATCACAAAAAGGAAGATTACTTACTTCAGAAATGTCTTAAATAAAGACAGCCTTTCAAACTTACACTAATAATATCAATATATAATTAGAAAGAGGACTTCCCTAAGAATACTCTGCCCAAAAATGCCACTGTGGATGCAGATAGCACAGAAATAGAAAAAATGAAAAAAAAGAATTCGTGAAGAAAAAGAGTTTCCCTGTCATTAGTAAAACTGTCCAATTTTCACGTTTCTAGGCTTCTGAGGAAAGCATCTTTAGACAGGCCTTTACTGAAATTACTGGTAAGAATAAAAGTATTAATTGTGACAGAAAGCACGTCACCCTAACCACTTATATCTAACAGGTGAAAATGGCTCACTCCAACTGACCCAAATAACTTCGATGTAACAGTTTCTCTGATCCTTTGTAAGGAGTCAATGCCCAATACTGAAAAATACAATTTACTCACTAAAATTTAAAAGGCTTTGCTAAAATAAAGAATACAAATTTCTGCTCTTTAGGCTGTAAAATATTTTCAAAATTGTGCCAATGAGCTTACAAATTATTTTCCAAGGACAGCAAAACCTAATATAAGGGCCAAAAGTCAGTCAGATAATACAGTATAATTTAAAAGGTATCCTATCTAACAAAGAGAGAATATGCTAATTGACCCTCACACCTTCACAAAGATGGCAGCACCCACAGCCAATAAGGAGGAAATATGCTAATTGATTGGCACGCCCTCAAAGATGGCAGCGCCCACAGCCAATAAGGAGGGAATATGCTAATTGACTGACCCGCCCTCAAAGATGGCAGCACCCCCAGCCAATAAGGAGGGAATATGCTAATTGACTGTCACACCCTCAAAGATGATGGTGCCCACAGCCACAAGATGGCTGGCAGGGGAAGGCAGTTGGGGGCAACCAGCCAGAGGGGAGGGCAGTTGGGGATAGCAGGGGAGGGCAGTTGAGGGCGATTGGGCCAGCAGGGGAACAGTTAGGCATCAATCAGGCTGGCAGGGGAGTGGTTAGTGGGTGATCAGGCTGGCAGGCAGAAGCGATTAGGGGCAATCAGGCAGGCAGGCAGGCGAGCAGTTGGGAGCCAGCAGTCCCAGATTGTGAGAAGGATGTCCCAGATTGGAGAGGGTGCAGGCTGGGCTGAGGGGACTCCCCGCCCCCAGTGCATGAATTTTGTGCACCGGGCCTCTAGTTAAACAATATTTAACAAGGTAAGTTTGCCAAATCTATATTACCTGCTTCTAGAACCGTTTCAATACTGTTACAATATGCTTTCAAATGTTTTCTCCAAGAGGAGAAACTAATGGCCAGAAGTCATTGAAATGCCAAAGCCTAATGAAAAGGTGTTAAAATGTAATAAAAGTGATTTAATATGTCAAGTTGTTTATGACACATTGCTCCACACAGGAGCTAGTTCAAGTGTAATATACTTACTACCAATTTTTTAATCAGAATCAGAAACAGGAAAATACTAAAATAATGTGACTCCAACTTAAACGACACCAATTCAGACATACAAATGACAGGTTTGGACCCCATGTGCATATAGATATTTTTACCCTGCAACTGGAATTCAAGTTCCACATTAGATACAAAAGAGAAGTTGTTGGCAGTTGTAATGGTCTGACACTGTAACCATAAATAAAAACTTTATACTCGTTCAAGCATTTAATAACCTGAAGCTCAAATTTAAAGCCATTCATTTCTCAACAGTCTGCATGCTCTTTTGTTAAAATTGCCTCGAATTAAAATACCAACCTACTTCATAAAAGAGACACCTATTTTTATAATTCTCGTTTTATCAACAAGTCATGCTTCGCAGAGCACAGTGACACAAGAAATAGTTTATATTTTGTATCAAGCTTAACAGGAAAATTCAAATAAGAACCCTTTTTTGTTCTTAAAATTAAAAATGGGTTAGATAAATTTTCTATACAAACTATGAGAAATTTGGTGTAAAACACGTCTCTCCCAAAGGAATGAGTAAACCCCCATCGGTTGCCTCCCAGTGCATTAACGACCCGCCTGCAGGAGCCTGTGTCCCAGATCCAATGTGCACTGGGGAACGCGGGGATGAGCATGGTGCGATGGTGCCCACCCAGGAGCTCATGGCCAAGCGGAGGAAACACACAAAAACAAGGAACTGCACTGAAAAGAAAGGCAAGTCACCTGAGAGGACAAAGGGAGGCTTTGTAAAGGGCGTAGTGAGCCGAGTCCTGAAAATGATCAGCGATTTTCAAACAAAGGCAAGAGAAATAAGTATATCCAGGCAAAGGGAACAGGCGTGCCGTCGCAGAAACATGAAGCAGCAGGGTGCGTGGAGGGATCCGAGCCAGATCTGCCGGAGCAGACGGAGCGCGGGCACCTGGCGGCCTGGCGGGATGTCAGAGGTGAGCGGGGACAGGGAGGTGGGAATCCGCTGCGGCTTCCGAGGCCGTGCCGAGAAGTGGGGGTGATTGCTGGTAACAAACAGGGAACGAGCAGCAAAGGTTAGGAAAGGGAGTGTCTGTCTGGAAAGATCTGTTTCAGAAGAAGAGTGTGGGTCCCTGTGAACGTGAGACGTGGAAGTAGGGAGACAAGGTGGAGGATTATTGCAGGAGAGATGAAGACAGGACGGGTTTCTCAGTAAATAGGGCACAGTACGTAAGCTTTAGTGACCAGAACTGGGGAAGACAGGGGTCAGGTGTGATTCAGAGTTTCCTAGCTGAGGACTGCTAACCCACTAACTAGATGGGGTTGCAATGAACAAAGAGAGGAGATAGAAAGTGAGGTAGGAGGGCACTCAAACTATGAAACGCTACTCCATCACCAGCTATTACTCCACAGGACCACTTCCAGCGAAGTCACTGCTCCTCACCGTGTGTCCAATAAACGATCTGCATCAACCCAGATTTCCACATCCAAGGAGAGAAGCTACACCAGAGGTTACCTCGTAGCAAGCATCCGACTCCAGGCACGTGTAAACGCTCTGCTGCATGGCCAGCATGTCCTGGAGCAGCATCCTCCAGTGGGACTCACTGACGGGGGGCTGCCTGGGGGAACAGAGGAGAAAAAATAATAATGACAAGTCCTGAAATCTCTCCAACAGGCCAAGAGTGGAAAAAACAAAAACACATACACACAGAAAACTGGTGCCACCATTCTATATGCCACACAAGCTCCCAACTAATCAACAGAAACGCATCTTGTCTGAATCTGCAGGAATAATGTTGGGTTGAAGACGGGAAAGCCGGGCAGCTCCGCCTCAGTGCTAGAGATGCTGCCAGGCGGGCTCCCTCATCAGCCGCCTAGACATGAAACTGGAAGAGTGCTACCAGGCAACAGCCCAGGGAAACACCCTGGGAGGGCCTGGGGCCAACCAAAGCCCAGGCGAAAGCGGCTGCATCTAGCAAAGAAAGGGCTGGGCCATGGGAGATGGGGTCTCCAACCCCATCTTCCTCACTCTGCAGCCCTCAGCCGGGGTCTGCTTCACTTCCACTACACATGTGGACCCAGAGGCCACCACCGGCCACACGTGGCATCGGTCCAGACGCTGGACCCACAGCACACCAGCAAGGACATCACCAGCAGGGACATCGGCTGTTCCTCTCAGGGGGAGACCTCACTGCAGTCCACAGAGCAAGTGGTCACAGGATACTGCAGGGGTTGCCTCCCTCCCAGGTGCCAGCCCAGATGCAAGAAGACGGAGCCTCACAGGGTAGTTGTAGGATCCAGCCTTTCTAGCTTGGGAAGAGCTCATGCCCCACAAGAGCCAGTATCTTTTGTAACAATTCCATAGGCAGAGTTTCCAGGGTCCTCTCCAGGACACACCGGTGACCACACCCAGGTGTCCCAGTTCATTGACAACCCCTCCGGGGCAGAGGCGAGATACCCAGCAGGAACGTGCTACACCAGCAGCAAGGCCCACCCGAGCCGGGTGATCAGACACCATTTATGTCGGTAGCCCGGGTTACAGAGCTAGAGAGTTAACGGTTCATACTCCGCTGCAGACGAGGAAAGGGCTTTGTTAACAATTTCACCCACAGTCACCTATCAGCTGCATGGTCGTGAGCAAGTCATTTAATATCCCTGAATTTCAGTGGCCTCACTGAGAGCCCATCTCAGAGAGGGACAGGAATGGATGAGAGTAGCTTTGATAAAACATAGGCATTGAAGCAAGATGTCCCCTAAGTACTATAAAAAGTCATCACTTGTGTGGATTTAAATTTTTTCTTAATTTCTCTGAGCTTCAGATTCTCTTTCTGTACACTGTGAGGATTAACTTAAACAAAAATGTGTGAAGACACTCCCCCCATTTTTCTGCTATAAAATTATGTTCAATAAATGTGAATGAATGAATCTGAAAGTTACAAAAACATTTGTTTTTCTATAGTCACATGCACGGCTACTCGCATGTCTCATGGGAGTAGAGTTGCTTTGAAATCCTCTTGCCTCTTTCGATCATTCATCTTTGTGGAATATATATGAGCCTGGAATCATCATTTATCTTTACTTTCTAATCTTGAAATTCTACATGATCATGAATCTCATTGTTTGAAAAGGGCAGGTTTTGTTTTGTGTTGCACTGTGTTTGTCAAATGCCAAATGAATGTTTCTTTTTTACGCTTCTTTTCTTTTTTATGCATTAAAACAGGGCAAACAAACGGTTTGTTTATAATAGCATTGCCATGAGGGGGAGAGTGTATATGTGGGATCATTCCTATGAGAATTCTAGTCTTCAGGAATTTTTCACCTAAAACTATTAATAAGTATATGCTTTATTTTGCTTATAGCATTTAATATTTATTACATAAAATAAAAAGTTACTTCCTTCCCACATTCAATAAAGCATAAAAGGAAACTTTCCCCCCAGCATACAAATACACAAAACTGATATATTGGCAAGTCTTCCAGGAAAATCCCTGCAATGTTCACAACAGTGAGACCCTGGTATGTGAACTCTGTAGGTGGGCCTCCAGGAATTAGAGGCGCTCTCAGATTTGGCTGCGGAGAAGTGGCAAAGGGTTTGATGAAGCGAGTGTCCACCTGGCACCTGAGGATGAAATCAGACTAGGTACCGTCTAGCTGAATTCAAGTTCTCACAGCCCAGCTGTTCTCCTGGAAGCCATCAAGGCTAGGACAGATGGCATTATTGTTTCCTCACACATGGTTGTCCATAAGTACAGGTTCTAATTAAAATAGATTATAGGGCATTATTTACAATGGCCTTCTCAAAACACGTTCAGTAAATAAACACCAGGAGTAGAACTTGAAGGGGTTTGCAAATTAAGAGAGAGATCTCTGCATACAAACACTATGTGTTAGTTACAGCTTTGCAATAGAAGTGCATTTTCCTGGGAGAAAGAGTATTACACTCAAGGTGGTAAAACTTGATCTGTGACAAAGAAATCCACCACCTGTATAAGGTGAATGAGAGTAGTCTGTAGGTACAGAAGGCACAGCTACTGTAGCATATGTGAAATGATACATTTAAAGTTGACTACTTTGGTTTTTTGTTTGTTTGTTTTTTGGGGTTTTTATCTTTTTATTTTTTTTTAAATTTATCTTTATTGTTGAAAGTATTACATATGCCCCCTCTTTTTCCCCCATTGATGCCCTCCTCACTCCTCCCCCCTCCCCAGGCCTTCACTGCACTATTGTCTGTGTCCATGGGTCATGCATATATGCATATAAATTCTTTGGTTAATCTCTTCCCGCACTCCCACCCCCTTCCCTCTGAGAATCCTCAGTGTGTTGCACGCTTGGCCATCCTCCTACACATTCACAGGAAGCAGACCGCCAGGACAGAAATCACCTTCAGGACGTCAGAAGTACTTGAGGGACTCAACGGAAAGACAGTCTACCAGCAACAACAGAGCTCTCCTATTGACAAGTAGCTTCAAACTTGGCATGATCAGAAATAGTGACCATTCGTTTATAGCTGTAAAGAAATCTTAAGACATAAGATGCCAAACCCTTCTAAATTACTCACTTAGTAATTATTAAGAGAGGGCCACTACTATGCAAGGTCCCATGTTAGATGTATGACACCTATGTCGATCACTACAGGGCACTGTGGAAAGAGAGAGGTAGAAAGAGAGGCAGACATGAAAGCAGGGACGTGTTAGGCAGGAGAGTCCTTGGACAAGCCAACACTGGCGGCATTCCATAAGCAATTTTCACTGTCAATTGAGGCTCTGACTGCAGGAGTCGCCCGGGAGTATAGGTTTATTCTGCCATCTCATGGCTGGTACTGCTTGAGGGCAGGTATAATGGGTTTAATTCCTTTATAATCCCAGCATAAAAGGCCCAACTTATATGCTGCCGACAAGAAGGGCACTTCAAACGCAAAAACACAAAATAACTAAAAGTGAAAGGCATACCATGCTAACGGGAGGACCTGTGAACCATGCCGTACACCACAAAATATAGCATGCTAACACCAATTTAAAAAGAGGAAAATAAATAAAAAGCACACACATTGGAAAGAAAGACGTAAAGTCATCTCTGTTCATGGGTGACGTGGAAAACCCTGTAGAATCTCCCAAAAAAAACCTACTGGAGCTACTAAATGAGTCCAGCAAAACTGGAAGACACAAGATCAGCATATCAAAATTCAACTGCATTTCTACACATTAGGAATGAACAATACAAATATGAAATGAAAAACAGTAACACCAAAAATAACAAAATATTTAGGAATACACTTAACAAGGTAAGTACAAGACTTATACACTGAAAACAGCAAAGATCATTGAAAGAAATTAAAGACGTAAGTAAATGAAAAACATGCTGAGTTCACTGACTGAAAGACTTAAGACTAATTTAAGACAGAAATGCTCTCCAAGTGAATCTATAGACTCAACATAATCCCCATCAAAAATCCAAGACTGTTTTTTTCAGAAAATGAAAAATTCTAAAATTCATATGTAAACACAAAGACCCCAAAATAAACAAAACAACTAATATTATCTAATTTTGAGGTCCACTGTATAAATATTAGCTAATTTTGAGGCCCACTGTATAAATCTACAAAGCTATAAAATTTTGCTAGCTATAGAAAATCTTTGTGGGAAAAGTCTCTCAATATGATGTCCAAAGCACAATCAAAAAAGAAAAAATGAATGAACGGGACTTCATCAACATTTTAAAAGTATGCTCTTTAAAAGACACTGGTAAAAGAATGAAAAGATAAGGCACAGACGAGAGAAAATCTTTGCAAAGCATATTTAATACAGGACTTGTATCCTGAACATGTAAGAACTCTCAAAATTAATAAGGACACAAACAACCTAATTTTAAAAATGACCAAATGGCAATTAAGCACATTATTACTCATTAGAGAAAGCTATTAAAACCAAAAGTAGAGACCACTCCACACACCTATCAGAATAGCGAAACTTAAGACAAACCATAACAAGTGCTAATGAGGATGTGGAGCGACTGGAACCCTCCCACAGGACTGGTCCCAAGAGAAAATGATACAATTCCTGTGGGAGACAGTGTGGCAGGTTTTTTTTAAAGTTAACCATCCACCTACCAAATGATGCTGCCATTCCATTCTTATGGATTCATCCAGAAGAAAGAACATGTCCATACAAAGACTGGTGCATGAAATTCATGGCTTATTTGTAAGAGCCAAAGCTCAAAACAACCCAACTGTCCGCCAACAGGGGAATAAACAAAGTGTGATCAATCCATACAATGGAATACTATTCAGCAAGTAGAATTGAATGAATTATTGATCCATGATACAACATGGATGAATCACAAAGTAATTATGCTGAGTGACAACCCCCCCAAAAAGTGTTTACTGTTGATTCCTTTTACATAAAATCCTAGGAAATGTAAAGTAATATATAGGGACCAAACAGTGGGTGGGTGGCAGCCTGGAGAGGGGATGGAGTGTGATGAAGAGAAGCAGTAGGGAGAGAAGTATAAAGGGGCAGGAAAGACAGTTAGGATTTACCCATATGCTTATTATCTTGAATGTAATGATGGTTTCATGGGCATATATATCTATCAAAACTTAAATTCTACTCTCTTTAAATACGCCAATCTATTGTGGGTCATGTATAACTCAATGAAGAAAAAAAAAAGCAGTCTTATTTTTAACCGTATACAAGTATCAACCAATTTTATTACTCACTTCCGACCGGTGTGCCTGGTCAGTCTAACCATCAGCTTGCGCGCCTCTTCTGCGCTCGACTGAGTGTTTTTAACAAATGAAATTGGCTTCTCAAGGCCATGTTTCTCCAGAAGCTCTGACACGCTGGAAGTGAAAGAAGACTTTTCAAGTCTGGCTACCAAACAAAGTCTAAGCATCTTAAATCTATAAGTAGCAGTTAGGTATTTCCTATTAAAAAAAACCACACACACACATAGAACAACCCAATTTTATATATTACATTAATTCTCAGAAAAAAGACAAACTAGTAATTATATATCAAATCATTTTCCCCTACTGACTTTTACTACAATATGCTTGGAAGAAGTAACAAGCACACAAAAAAGCATAACATATCTTTCTCTCCAAATCCTTTAATACACTTTTCCTGACTCTAAAAGCATCAAGTCAGTAAAATAAGCCAAATTTATCATTTCAATACCCAGCTTTAACTCTTAACAATCCTACTGAGTATTTTGTTATAGGCAAGGCTGCTAAAAAAGCAATAAGCAAAGAATTTCATAGTTGGAAAGCCACAGAAATACCATAAGACTCAATCTCCCTCCAGAATCCATTCTATAAACATACAAAATATATCACAGACTTTCTTGGTCTCATATGAACCTTCTTGAGATATTCCATTCCATGACTATCAGCAGGACATACACCGGGACTACCTCGCCAGACCTCACATTTATGCATTAACTACTACTGGGCTTACGGAGAGACTGGTTAGCATTTAATCACTCTTCACAAAGACAGGTTTCATGGGTCATGTCACCTGCCACGTCAAAACATTTATCACCTATTAATGACTATAAGTTGGAACAGGACTAAAAAGTTCTTATTTTAAAAGATCAGCAATTAAGGTCAACAGTGAAAGGCCGGTATCATCCAGAACCTACAGGATGGTACTGTTCCCTGGAGAGACTGAGAGTATAAGTGACTATGAGGACTGCCCACAGCTACAACCAGTGACAGAGGGTGAAATAAATTGTTTATTTCACTGTAGATCTTTGAGGCGGTTCAGTTTCATTAGGGGACAAAGGCAACCATGAAGATTTGTAAGGAATAAATCTATACTGACTTAACCCAGTGAACTTCAAAATATCTTTATACTAAAGTCCTTTAATTTGAATGAAAATAATTCTAATTCACAGATTGCAAATTATTATACTTTACTATACATATTACAATAAATCGATGTTATTATTTATTTCCTATAATTTCTATAATTACATATAGGAAGAACAAAGTTTATCATTCCTAAAATTTTATTTTTAATACAAATAGTTAAAAATTATACACAACCATAATTACATACTTATATAAAAATAAATACTAATAAATATTAGACTTCCTAAATGGAAAACTGGGAAATTTCAGTCCCCAAAAGAGACAATTTGATTTTTCATTTGACAGTAAAAGAATATTACTACAGTTACTTAAAGGCACTAGTGCAGTGTGCTATATCTGGATATTCAATCAAATGTATTGTCCCAAAAAGCGAAGTTAGGAGTATAATGAACACTGTTTGCTGATAAATGCAGTAATTAGTACAGGAACTAATTTTTTGTTGTTGTTTACCTACAGTGTGAAAAGTACTTTAAATGCTTACTCTAATGTTAATTCCATAACCTCATGAGTTCAACATCAGATACAAAACCCTAGGCTCAAAGATCACACCACTGGTAAATGGCCACACCTAGATTTGAACACAAGTCTACCAGTCTTCGAAGCCCATGATCTTATTACTCTAGCCGTTTATAAAATAAGCTAGTGCTATATTTGTTTGAAGACAACTCACTCACACACAAGAGTCACACATACATTGGTCCAACTGGAAATGACTGCTAAGCATATTTAAAATGACATTTCTTAATCAGCACAGAGCCACAGACTGTCACTCTTCTCACCTGAGAATCTGCTCCAGCTGGTCTACCATGTCATGAAGAGCGGTGGTTGCCTCTGTCTTAGGGCTAAAGGATTAAGAAATAAATTACAATTAAATTCCAGTAGTAGTTCTTTAAATAAAGTTCAAAACTCATTTGACTGAAAAAAAAAAAAAAAAAGACACGCTGTTTCCTGAACTTAATACGTCACAATTTTCCACGGTCCAGGTGAAATCCCAGGCCTATCTCCTGAACTCATTCAGCATCTTTCATGCCTCAAGAGACTAAGATAAAACATAATGGAGTAAAACAAAATTCTCTATTTTACATTAGCAAGACATGGGCAACTATTTTCTAAAGAATTCTAAGTTCAGTTCTACCAAAAGACACACGCAAAAAAAGAATTATAAACCAATTGCCTTTTTTCTTTTAAGAAGGTAAGGAGGAAACTGTCATTTATTTCTGTTCTTTGAACCAATAAAACAGATAAGAAAGTGGCCCCGCATGATGGCTTTCTCCCGGCCTGTCTACACCACCTGTGATACCCTGGGAAGCTTCCATCAGGATCCTAAGTTCTTGGTTCTTCTTCATATCATCACTCCCTCTGCAACCACTTCAATATGAAGGAACCAGGGGGAAGCAGGGCCATCAATAAAAGCAAACCCTTTGTGAGGAAGCACGTGGACAGGGGACTGAGAGAAACATTATCATGAAAAAGTCACACACTGGTGCAAATGTGCCGGTCGGGCAGCCTTAGCATGGCCCAAGCACATACAAGTGAAGGCAGCGATTTGGCAGCAAAGTTTAGCAACTGCTATCAAAGTCCTCTTCCATCCTCTACAGCTGTGTCCCAACCACGGAGGGAACACTGGCAACAGAGCCGCCGCACTGACCCAGCTGCATTCCCGAAAGATTGGAGGGTTTTCTTAACAAAGAGACCAAGTAAAGTTCTTTTCTGGACTTGGACAATTAAAAATGACCTAACTTGAACACAAAAGCCTCATTATTTTGGAAACGATCAATCTGTCCTGATTCTAAATCTACTTGGCAGTTATTTAGTGCAATTTACAAAGATTATACTATTTTTTGAACCAAATTTTAAGACTTGGACTAGAGTGATAAATTAGGGTATATTACACTTAAAGTCTTTTTAAAAAAAAAAGATCATCTGTCAGATCTAACTTCCATTAACATCCAGGAATAATATTTTTTAAATTATCAGTTAATAGCTCGGTAATAAACATTTGTCATTGATTGGCAAGAATATAGTTCTTCCTTTGTGAACTGACATTCACAAACACAATGACAAAAGGTTTCTTTCAGCCAGATGAAGTATGCTGCCTAGGTAAGATGCACAAAAGTTTAATTAAATTTAGTAAGTGATTGTTCATTCTCTAAATGGCAAAAAAAAAAAAAAAAAAAAAAAAAAAAGAGTCTACTATTTGGTAAGTAACAACCACTGAACCACCAAGAAAAAACAACCAATCACTGGGAGAATATAAATTGGCAAACTGGGCACAAAGAGCAAAGAGAATCACGGAAAATATCCCTATAGACTGTCATGTCTACAATTTAAAAAATTATTTTAATATCATCATCCTATTGGCCTGCAGGAGACAGCCAAGCAATGATTCTCTCTCATCACTGAAGCTTCTGTCTCTCCCTCCCTCTCTGAAATCAATAAAAATATATTTAAACAAATAATAATATCCTCATCCTATTGGCACTATGACTATCTCCTCATGGTAGACAAATTACTGTTTAAAAATTAATAGATAAGCTTATGCTTATTTGATCTTACTGAAAAAAGTCAAATATGTTTAGTTTTTGAAGATATACATGTCAGGAAATCAGGAAGTCAACTTTTACCCAGTTGAGTCAGGGGCAACAAAGGAGGCCTCAAGCTGGCAGAGGCCAAGTCAAGAAGAACACCATCTACAGCGAGTGCTTGCTTTAAGACAGGTTCTCAAGGCTGGGAAAGGTGAGGCAGCCACAGCTGCTCATCTGTCACACGTCTTCCAATCTCCTGACCTTTCCTGCTCCCCACATGATTTCAGTGAAAACTTTGAAGGGGGTTATGTCCCTTTGGACTCCCTGGCTTTAGAACTGTAGCACCCCACCTCACCACTGTGCTTCTCTAGGACACTGACTTCTCAACGTGAAAAGGCCCGCTGACTGTGGCATAGCTCACACTCTGCTTAACTTGTTCCTCTTTCCCTGCATGTGCTGTAAGCCAGAGTGCAGTTTAAAGGACTGATGAGATTCAGGGAAACAATTTTACTTCCTGCTGTTTCTCACCAGGAGGCACAGGCTGCCAGGGGTCTGACTCCCAGTGAAGCTACATTTCAGAGCTTGATGAAAGGTTTATAAAGGTAAATTCCTCAGTGAAATTACACACACACAAAATTTATTTTTTAGAAAACCTCTCGCCTGAATTCAGGCATGAAACAAGTATTTCACAGTGGGTTGCAAAACTGGTGATTTCTACCATTCATTTCACACACACACACACACACACACACAGGATAAAAGGCAGGGAGAAAAGAAGAGGGAGAAGGGGGGGGTGGCGGAGGGCAAAGAGAATAATCAGAGCATGAGGAGACCTCCATGAATCAATATCTGATTTTGTAAATGAGGAAACTGAGGACCAAGAAGTTAAGTGGCTTGGTTAAAGTCACAAAGGGTTACAAACAGGTCCACTGACTGCATTCCATGCCCTTCCATATGTTGGTATTAACTTCTCCAGACGTTAAATTTATGAGATTTACTAGATTTGAAGGAGTGATTGAAAGAATGAATGTTGTCTGACTTCCAAAAAGAAAATATAAATATGATTGCATACAACTAAATGAAACAAAGGAATGTTGTGTAAATTCCACTTAAATATAAGCCCAGTTAAAAATTATGTAAATTCATTCCTCAAGAAATTAAAAACTGAACTATCATGTGATCCAGCAATTCCACTCCTGGGTATATAGATGAAGGAAATGAGATCACTGTGTCGGAGAGATATCTGCACCCCCATGTTCACTGAAGCATTATTTACAATAGCTGAGACATAGAAACAACCTAAGTGTCCATCAACAGATGAACGGATAAAGCAAATTTGATATATGTGTGTGTGTGACACATACATAGTGACTTCCCATTTCTATAATGTGTGTGTGTGTGTCTGAAATATATATCATAAAAGAATATTATTCATCCATAAAAAAAAAGAAAATCCTGCCACTTACAGCATGGATGGGCCTTGAGGATATTATGCTGCATGAAATAAGCCAAACAAATATACTGTATGACCTCACTTATACGTATAATTAAAAAACAACACTACTAAACTCACAGAAAAAAAAAATCAGATTTGTGGTTACCATGGGCAGGGAATGGAAGGTGGGGTAATTATATGAAGATGGTCAAAAAATACAAATTTCCAGTTATAAGACAAATAAGTACTCCTAGGGATGTAATGTGCATGACAATTATAGTCAATACTGCTGTATGTTTAAATTTCTCATAGAGTAAATCCTAAAAGATCTCATCACAAAAACCTTTGTGTTTTTTCTTCTTTTGTATCTATATGATGTGATGAATGTTAACTTATTTATGGTGATCATTTTACAATATTTGCAGGTCAAGTCATTATGCTGTACACCTTACAGTTATATGGTGCTGTATGTTAGTTATATCTCAGTAAGACTGAAAGGAAAAAAATAAAGTGAATTATATATATTAATGCATTCTGCTTAAAGGGATTACTATAGGCAAGAGCCAAGAACAAACAATTCATAGAAAAAATACAAATAAAGAAAATGATTAATTGGAAACACAACTTAAAACAAAGACATATCATTGTCTATACACTTTTTAAAAAGTATTTCTTGTTGTGGTGGTAGTGGTGTTTTTGTTTCTTTTCTAATGGATAATTATCAAGGTTGAGGAAATTATAGTGACTTCCCATATACTGCTAGAAAAACAAAAGTTTATCTGTAGGCAACTGACTTGCAGATCATTTCTTTTTCTTCTTTATATTTTTTTATATTCCTCAAATTCTCGGCAATGAACATTCAAAGAAGCAACATTTTCATTTTAACCGTGAGAATATAGAGACACAGCAAGATTGGCAGTGTGGCTTCTCACCCATATCCCCTCTGTGGCAGACATTCTAATATGTCATAGCAAAGGAAGAGCTGGTCAGTCCGTTCACAGTTGTAGATGCAGTCCAGAGCTACTGCCATCAGCTGGTCCTGGTCAGGAATAATTTTTTGCTGCAGCTGGGGAAAATAAAGCACACTATACTAAATGTCAATAGATTTACAGGCACGTTTTCCACACCCCAGTGCCACTGTCAATAGAATATTAAATAGTTCAATTAATCAACTGCAGAAACAAATCTTGATATTTCTTTAGCTTACAGACTTTGGGGATCGTTAATAATTCTAAATGAAATCACATTTTAATTATAGAATCAGCTAGAAAAGATAATTTGTACCCATAAGCTTTGCATCTGCTAAAAGCAGATTCAATTTACAACCCATTCAAGATAGAAGAGACACAGTGAATTAAAAAGGCAACTCATTAAAAACATAACCCTAAAGCCATATTTTATGTGTTTCAACTACAAAAATATATCAAATTCCTTAAGTAATATTCAGATATGTTCGATTTTTCAAGATGCATAATATATTAGCCATTTAACTAAATAATACTGACATTGTACCCAAAGTCACATTGTAATGCAGGACTATTCAAATCCAAGAATATACTCCATATTTCTGATGCAGAAAATGGCTACATTGAGTCACTTTCTGTATAGGATATACCACTTCCCACTGCAAACCACAGGTTCCAATCTTAGATTTCTGGGACATAAAAATAACAGATTTGTGCTTTGTTTTTCTCATCTATAAACCTGGGATATTAACAACAACTTCCTAACAGGTATAACATTGTTGTGTGGATTAAATAAAGTAAGTGTAGAATGTTTATATTATTGCCACTACTAAAAAAAATGGAAGTTTCCAACAGTTTTCTTAGAAACCTTTTCAATAGCAAAATAAGTTTAAGATCATTTCCATAATAAGATCTACTAGTTTTCAACCTTCTAGTAGAAACACTAAACAGATAGGAAAGTGATGGAGGGAAACTGTCGAACAAAGGCATTTTCTCTGTAGAAAAATCACATCAATGGATGGAGAAAAGAAACATTCAAGGTTACCTGAGAAATAAAGATTTTTTAAAGTAGTTGAGTTAAAGCCTTTATATACCTTTCTTCAAGGTGTTAAGAAAAAAATATATAAGATTAATGTGGCATCAAAAAGTTGTCCAAGGTTTCAAAGTGACAAACTGGTAAAATAGGGACAGGCAGCAGTAATAAAAGTATTATTAAAAGTTAATTAAAATAGCTAACTTTTTCTGCTTTCAGATTGTCTAGTCAATAATACTGCCAAAAGTATATATTCCATCTTTATCTTTTTCTAGGTTTTCTAAATATTCTACAACTAGAGGCCTGGTGCACGAAATTCGTGCACAGGTAGGGTCCCTGGGGCCTTCCTTCCCCAGCTGCCAGCTGCTGGCTGCCAGCCAGAGCCTTCCTTCGATCTGCACCGCCTCTTGGTGATCATAGCGAGCGATCGAACTCCCAGTCTCCCAGTCGAACTCCCGAGGGGACACTTTGCACATTAGCCTTTTATATATATAGATAAGCATTAAGTTAGAAGTAATTTTAAAACTAAAATTGCCCATTGAATTATTTAATCAGAAAGAACTAAAATCTTGCACCTAAAAAACTATCATATACAGTGAATTCCCAATTAAAACAGCTGTTCCTAACCCAGTGATGGTGAACCTTTTGAGCTTGGCGTGTCAGCATTTTGAAAAACCCTAACTTAACTCTGGTGCCGTGTCACATATAGAAATGTTTTGATATTTGCAACCATAGTAAAACAAAGATTTATATTTTTGATATTTATTTTATATATTTAAATGCCATTTAACAAAGAAAAATCAACTAAAAAAATGAGTTCGCATGTCACCTCTGACACACGTGTCATAGGTTCACCATCGCTGTCCTAACCCTAGCATTCCTTCAGAATCACTGGATTGCCCTAACCGGTTTGGCTCAGTGGATAGAGCGTCAGCCTGTGGAATCAAGGGTCCCAGGTTCGATTCCGGTCAAGGGCATGTACCTTGGTTGCGGGCACATCCCCAGTAGGGAGTGTGTAGGAGGCAACTGATCGATGTTTCTCTCTCATTGATGTTTCTGACTTTCTATCCCTCTCCCTTCCTCTCTGTAAAAAAACAATAAAATATATTTTTAAAAAAAAAAGAATCACTGGATAAATTGCCAAACACGTATTACAGAACCCCTATTCCCCAAATTCTAATCTGTTATATACCTGGATGGTATATAATAAATTAGAAAATTAAAATTTTTAAAATGCACATAGCCTGATGCACTAGTGCATTCAAAGTATACTAGTATAGAAGACACAGGACAATATGAGCACAAAGAATATTTTATTCCTAAATCTTCTCTAGGCAGTTTCACTTTCGAAAGGCAGATCAAGCGAAGAGAAACCAGAAAGGAGTGATTTAGGATGCTGTAAAAGAGAAGAAAAGTTTGAGGCACGTGAGAATGTAAAGATGACAAATGTGCTTGTATTCTAGTTCCCAATTACACACTCCCGACTCCCTAAGAGGGATTATTCTTCCCGGTTCCATTAACAGCAGGCTCAGCCATGTGCCGCCTCTGGCCTGTGACGTGTGAGAGGAGTAACCTGAACCACTCTGAGCTAGAACTTGAAGAGCCACTGTGTGGTTCTACTTTGCCCTTTTTCTTGTGCCACAAGCTAGAGAAGGGGGCTATTCTTTCAACTGAAGTCCCAGAATGAATAAGACCTGGGACACAGCAGACGCCAACAACAGCCTACATGACACCTGTGAGAAATGAATACTTGCTGTTATAAGCTACTAAGATTCTGAGCTCATTTGTTAATTCAGCATAACTTAGCCTAAACTGTCGAATACAAAAAATCGTTGTTCCTGCCACATTACTAAATCTACTCTGCATGACTCATGGCAGATCCCAGATACGCTCTTTTTGTAAACAATCCAGTATAATAAAAGCAATGTAATCAAGTCACTCTAGCAGAAAAATAAGACCCGATTTCATGCACGCATCATTCATTCATCCATGTGCCCTGCCAACATTTACCAAGCGTTTGCTCTCTACAAGGCACCATGTTAGCCCCTTGTAATAAACACGTAAGACAGAGAACGTACACAGGAAACAAAGGGAGGGAGAGACAAGGGTGTGAACACATCATTGCACGACAGCATGAGACGAACAAGCCCTCCGGGTAAGGCCCAGAGGGTTCACTGGAGAGGGGATCTGAGAGAGCAGGGCCCGGAGGGAGGCAGGTGTTGTGTAAGTGCAGGAAAGGGGGCTGACTACACCAAACAGAAGGAAGAGCCCATGAGAACACAGAGGCAGGGTGACGAAGGGAGAAGTTCGGAGCCGTGGCCTAGTGCACCCAGGGAGGGAAGTGAGGCTGAGGAGGCAGACAAGAGCAGACTGCAAAGAACCTTCCAGGCCACCTGAGAGAGATGAGTGTTTACCCTGCAGGCAATGGCAGCCCCTGGAGGGGGTTGTGGTAGAAAGATAACACTGGAGCAAGAGAAGCTGGAGCGGGAGAGAAAAGCCCAGCAACACCATTGTTCTCTCCTATGCTGTTTACATATTTCAAAGGGCTCTATGTTTTATTCAAAAGGCACATGCTAAATTGCCAAGTAAAACAACAAAAAACTGACTATATACAAAGGATTTATAAGATTCTGTGAGGAAGAAGTATCACACGAAAGATTACTGACAAGAATTTAAAGTCATTCTTTCTTCCTCATAAAACATTCATACCCGATCCATCCTGCTCTCACAGTATTTCTCGGGCGTCAGCAGCCCACCCGGCTCCCAGGGAAGCTCCCCAGATTTAAAATCCGAATACTAAGTCGTAGTTGCATATGAGGAGATGGGAACTTTTAAACAGCCAATGACAGACAAGCTTCCAGAAACCAAAGAACATGCTAATTAATAAGCAATGCTTTCCTTTTCATCTTAACTCTACTGGTTATGACCACATGCCCCAGAGGACTTCAGGTTGTAACAAAGCTAGCACAAGGAAGTGCCCCCATTAGAACATAGGGTGGGAGGGGCCTGAAATGACTTCCGCTTGAATCCCTATCTAATGCTTGAATCTCACTACAAAATCTGTGCCCCAGGTGACAGGGCCACCGCCCGAGTCCCTCCCAGGAAAGGGAGCCCTGCCTTCTGAACCAGCACATCTCATCTCTGGCTAAATTAAGAGACGGTTTGCTTTGGAGGAGTATGCTGCCCTTAACCAAATGGCTTACCACCCAAAACCTCAACAACTGCCTACCCCGGTGGACATACAGAGCTATCAATCAGCAATCCTAAGCAACAGAGTTATTAAGAATAATGACAAGATCTCCTTATGAGACCCCAAAGATTTCCCTAAATACTTGAAGGCCCTCAAGGGCAGGAAGCACATGGCTAAGAACCTAAGAACGTGACTGTGAGATTAGAATGTCTGAACCCAGATCCCACGCCTTACTATGGGGCCCGGGCAATTGCACAGCCTCTCCAGCCCACGATTCTCTTTTCCCGCAATATAACATAATGAAAACAGCTACCTCACAGGATCGCTATAAGGATTAAATGAATTCACACTGTCAACGCCCCTGCCGATAGAGTTCAATGCCTATCACCTGTTAGTCTTTTTGGTGTTGCCAGTTCCAAAACATAACCGTCAGTAAACATGGGAGTAAACCAGTTAAAATAAACATAATTTTACGGAATTCCAAAACAATTCTGGACCGAACTATTGAAACATGTTTAAAGAATTAAATGATGACCATTTCCTTTTCTGTTGAAAGGGAAATTACTTGCAAAGCCTATTATTAAAATTTAATAAACAAAACCTAACTCTGCAGAGGAAGCAGTGCAGAGATTTCTCCGATGTTAGAGTTTCTACTTACGTCTGGCTTGGAATGCTGAAATATCTTCAGGGGGAGTCTCAGGTCCCCTTTGGCTGACGTCACCAAGTACTCCTTCAGCAGCTCCTGCGCCGCGCCTGGGGCCTGTTTCTCACAGCGGTGGAGGAACGGGACCATCCACTGGTAGGCGCCAGTCACATACTTGTCCTCGGAACACTGAAGGTGCAATGAAAAATAAGCCCGCACTGAATTACATTAAACACCTGCTTATTCCAGACTAACGCTCCAGAAGTCCCCGATGATCATACTGAGTCAACAGAAGAAGCCCAGCTCATCCTAAAACAGACACTCCGGTTCGCCCCACGGACTGGGAGGTAGAAGAACCACCTCTTCCTGGGGTGGGGGAGCTAAGAGAGGCTCCAGCCTGCAGCCCATCCCCTCAGCACCAGTGCCCTCTGGATCCCTACCTACCCGACCCCTGCCCCCCACACAGGCCAGCGCTGAGTCAAAGGTTCCCAGAGTGAAGACAGGTTCTACCCCACAAGTGTGTACATGTGGGGGGCAGGTATATTGTCAGAGAGACACTACAGAACAACAGGAAGTGTGCAATAAAGAAGCGAGAGCCAGAGACAGGTGTACAGAGCTCTAGAAAGCAGCCACTCGAGTGCAGGCTCATCCATGAAACCGGGATTCTCTCCAGCCCTTTCCTCCTCCTCTGTTTTTTTGTTTTGTTTTGTTTTTTTGGTTTTTTTAAAATATATTCTATTGATTTTCCACAGAGAGGAAGGGAGAGGGATAGAGAGTTAGAAACACCGATGAGAGAGAAACATCGATCAGCTGCCTCCTGCACACTCCCCACTGGGTATGTGCCCATAACCAAGGTATATGCCCTTGACCAGAATTGAACCCGGGACCCTTGAGTCCGCAGGCCGACGCTCTATCCATTGAGCCAAACCGGTCAGGGCCTCCTCCTCTGTTTTGTTTTGCCCCTTTACAACCGCCTTCACAGAACTCCCAATGGTACCCATCATTTTACTCATTGCTACCCCAATTACCCAATCCCCTCTTAGCTACCCCAGGAGATAGCCCTAAATCTCTTAAGAGGAGTCTTACATATATCACAAATCAATGTCACTGGGTAGATGGTCAGAAAAGAAATTAACAATTAGAAAAAGGGAAGGTAGGGGTAGAGGGAAAGGCAAAAGGGGGATTGGTAAGAGGGGGAAAGATGACGAGAGAGAGGGATGAGAGAGAGAAATGAAGATGGAGAGAAAGCACAAGAGAAAAGAAGAGTCAGGGAGAAAGGGAAGCTCTCGGGCAGCTGTGACCACGATGGCCTGGCCCATTCACACCAGCCGCCCATGAGCAAAGACTGGAAAAGCAGCGAGCACCTCCTCAGCCCCATCATTCTTGAGTCACAGGTATCTCTCTACTCGGTGGGCTTAGCAGAAACCAACTCCTAACTTTAGGAATGTATTTTCTCCCCAGGATGACCCCCCAAAAATCTAAGAAAACAGGCAAATTCTCCTAAACATACTAACCCTGAAGTCAAGATGTTTCCTTCACACACACCCAGCCCTCTGACCGCCAGTAATTTTTTTTTTCAGATCTTGAAAGAAATATGTAGCTGTGACTTTTAACACGGTGGAGGATTAGAATCATGAATACCAGAATGAGAGCTAGTTTAGAAACACGCCTTGCTGGAATGGGGTGAGCGGGGTGGTTACATATAGATTCGTATGACTAAAGGGCGGCAGGGTACAAAACAACCAGAACAGTGTCGGAGGCCTTCAGCAACTTACCCATCAAACTGTAAACAGTTTTAGAAAGTCAAGAACCCTTCCTTAATTTACTAAGTTCTCGGGTTTGGAGGACATTTCCGCTTTGGCTCTGAGACACACATTAATCAAAGAATACAAGGAATACTTAAAACAGGAGTTAAAATTACACCTACACTATTCATCAGTAACCGTAGCTTTTCAATGTCTCCCATCTCCTGGAGCTCCTTCAAGGTCAGGGTTAAGTCACAGCCGGCTTCGTAGACCAGCGCTTCCAGAGTAACCAAATCATCACACAGGGCCAGCAGGCCAGGGATGTTCCGCTCCATCCCCAGTCGAACAAGGGACAATGCACAGTCAACCTAAAATGGAAAGGCAGCAGTAAGCCTGAGCGCTACGGCTTTGCCATACGTCCTCAAGTAAAAGCCTTCTGCATAGAAGCTAATTCTTGTAACCAACTTACACAAAATCACATCAACAATATTATACATTTTTAGTACAAAACTTTAGAGTTACTTATCAAATATATCACAGTCATACAGTTTCAAAAGAATCATACAGTCAGCAAGAAATTCTGAAGATAACGATAGTAAGAGAAAGGCAACCATCTTAAATCCATAGACCATTATAGTTTACAGGGTAGTTTTACAAATTATCTATTTAATTCTGACATTAACAGGCAGGGGGGAAACATAGCTAGTTAGCGATAATACCAAGTTAATCTTATTTTCACTGCAACATTCTGCTCTAAAAATACTGTTCTGCTTTCATATTCCTCTCCAGTACCCAGCCTTTCCCAGTGCCTTCCATATGGCGCTTCCATTCAATCTATATTTTCTCTGCCTTAATTCAAATATGCAGACTCCTCCTAGACAAAATGAAGAATGGTTTTCCTACAGATGCTCAGTACACAGCAATTTGACTCTATCATTTGACAAGATTTACAAAATGACAGATTTTGATTGATGGCAAATTTCTAAGGTGGCCTACACCTATAGTGCCTCTTACTACTCCTTACTCCCACTCCCAGACTAACAGGTATTTAGTGAGGACCTACTATGAGCTAAGCACCACTGTGTGAGTTAGGAATATAAAGCTGAATGAGACAGGTCTCTCCTTCAAAGATCTCTCCATCTCACAGGGAACACAATCAGTAAAACAATGCCTGAAGTGGAGGGAGGGAGGTACGTGGGTGAGTCTGATCTCAAAAAAGAGGGCCCGGAGCCCAGCCTGAGAGTGTGACCAAGTCTCCCAGAGCTTTAGAGAATCAGTGGGGTTAGCAGGTGAAGGAGGGAGAAGGGCAAGAGAGCAGCGGAAGGCAGAGATGCGCAATCTGTTCAAAAGCACAGTGAGTTCCCTACGCCAGGAAGGGAGTGTGAGGTGAAGGGGGAGAAACCTGGCTGGAGACAGGGAGGGGCCAGATGACGAAGAACACTGTTTGCAGAGCTAAGGAATTTGCAGTTTCCTGGAATGCAATTCTACCAACGGACTTCTGACTGCGGCGTGTCATAGACTTACACTTCGGAGAGATCCTGAGGAAGTACTTATGGGATGATGAACTGGGGGTGAACAGGACTGAAGCTGGGAGAATGGCAGCTACGAGCACTAGAAGACTCGCTACTAGTGGCAAGCGCAGCACCCGAGGGACAGCAATCTTTAAAGGACAAACCAAAGAACAGGAGCCACGTGGAGGAGACTAACAGGAATGGCTAAGACAAAGACAAGAAGGGACAGGGGATCCCAGGGGCCTCGGCAGGAGAGACTGCAGGAGGGAGGAAGCAGGAAGTGGAAGGCCAGTCTGTTAAACAGCAAAGGCAGGAGCCCAGGCACTGAGAGGCCCACGGGAGCTGGGATGATGCGGCTTCAGTCGACGGGTGGGAGCAGCCAGACTCCAGGAAACGAAGAGTCGCCGGACACTGAGCAAGTGACTCCAGAGACAGCGACTAGCTGGGCTGTGACGGAAAGAAGTCAGCTAAGCTGAGCTGGGGGAACGGGGCTCGATGGTTCTGCACGCATAAAATAGCACCGAGTTGAACTTTATGTCAAAGCGGGGGGCGGGGGCAGGGCAACAGACACAGGTGAGGACGGTGAAGATACAGAATAGAGACCAGATGGTTGAGCAGGTGGGAGTGTGGGGTCCAAAGCACAGGGAAAGCAAACAGCTGGAAGGCAGGAAGAGACCACGCCTTCAGGGAAAGGCTGGAAAGAGTAGGAATAATGGAAGAGGCTCTCCAGTTGCCCAACGATACACCAAGCGATTCACTGCGGAGAAGGATGCAGGAGGTGGTGGGGGTGAGGAGAGAAGTAGGGGGAGACGGAGTAGCATGTTACAGATCCACCCACAGCCCTCAGAGACCCAGGATCGACAGGTGAAGATAAAGCGAAAGAAAGAAGAAATGCATGTTCAGTTGGAAAGAGTGGAATAAACATGAGAGGGAACCACAGTAGGGAGGTTTGAGGCACAACGGGAGTGACCCGGTAATGCTTTGACAGATCACGTTTTCACCCGAAGTCTAACAATAAAAACTCAAGTCGTGTCTGAAAGGACCCATCTACCTGTTTACCAATTAAAAACACTATCTCAGGTGTGCTTTCAGAAAGCAAGAAAACTTGATGCATAAAACATAACTCATACGCACATTAGCGATGTAATACACTCACCAATTTTGTGATCCGGACTCATCTTTTTCATATCAACCTTGAAACTGTTGCTTTCCCAATACTTACTGAAGTAAAAGTGTTTTAGAATCAAATAACTGACACCTCATAGGAAAGTAGGTGCTCATGCCACTCAAAGAATTATAGCACAAACCCCAAGCCCTCCCTGGACAAATTTTACCACAAGATACATTATTCTAAGCCAACAAAAATATTTTGCTAAAGGTATTTGCAGGCACTGAGGAAAAAGAAGTCCCATATCAATTAAATTTTAAAAATGAAAAAGATGAAACTATGCTAGATATCACTTTGATTGTAGCATAAGCCACATGAAACGCCAACCCATGAAATGAAGCTAAAGAACAACACTTCCATTAGAAACGTTTTTAAATAAATGAGAGAGATGAGCGACTCGAAGGCAGCTAAATAAATCACTCCACGCACGTAAGGCTCCTCCATGCCTGCTCTTGACTTGATAGCTCCTTTTCAGTGCTGAGGAATACCCACTGGGTGGCCGCACTGATGTGCACTCCCCCTTCACCTGCTAAAGGACATCCTGGTTCATCAATTGTAACAGACGCAGCACTCAAACGCTAGATGTTATGATTGGTTGGGATAAGAAAGGGAACTCTGTCCTTTCTACTCAATTTTTCTATAAACCTAAAAACTTCTCTTAAAAAAATAAAGTACTACTAACCAGTTTGGCTTAGTGGATAGAGTGTCAGCCTGTGGACTGAAAGGTCCCAGGTTCAATTCCGATCAAGGGCAGGTACCTTGGTTGCGGGCATATCCCCAGTGGGAGGTGTGCAGGAGGCAGCTGATTGATGTTTCTCTCTCATCGATGTTTCTAACTCTCTATCCCTCTCCCTTCCTCTCTGTAAAAAGTCAATAAAATATATTCTTAAAAAATTAAATAAAGTACTAATAAAATAAACAAATAAATAAGAATATAGATAAGTGTAAAAACGACAATTTATTCCACTTTTCAGTGTGGTCCTTTTTCTCTTTGCATTACTGCTATTTTTTTTAAATCCTGAATAATGACTGAAATTTGGGTTACGAAATATTTAAAAACTACAAACTGAGAAGCCATTACTAATCTTTTGAAATGCACAAGGTGGTTGCCCAGCACTTTTTAGACATGAGAAGTTTTTCATTCTCATTCCCAGTTCAAATAACAGAGCTACCGAGAAATCAGTTATTTAAATGTATGTATCAGTACACTCACACCGCCTTCCTCCTTACTCTCAAAAAGCTCTCGCTGTTTCAGCTAAGAAACCACCAAGTGCTCAGACAGAACTGGTCCACAAGGAATCCTTTTCCTTGTGACAGACATCGGTAAACGCCAGGCACGTCCTGGGAACCAGGTGATGCCTGCGGGTCCTTAAAAGATGTCTAGATATGAGTTACACATTCACTTGGACAAACATGTGCCTCACTGGCTCACCTGAGAGCTTTCTCCACCAGTTATTACCGAGTGGGTTTCTCCTGCATTAGCAAACTAAAATGCCTTTGCTTAATCTGACCAATATGAACTGGTCATTTCCAGATATGTCCCCAATGGAAGCAGAAGGGTCCACCAGAGGCACTGGGAAACTCTGAGGGGGCGTTTCTGCCTGTCAAAAGAATTGGTGGGTAGGAGCCAGCAAGGCCAGACACCCCACAACGTGCAGGGCAGCCCACGTAACCACCTTGTCCTGAGTCCTGCCTACCTTTCAGATGTTCTGCAAAACCTACTTACGAGGATCAGACCTCAACTTCATTTAATATTTACACAAGTCTTTTTTGGTATGGGTTAAATTACACAGAATGTCCTGGAATGCAGCTACTATATAATCAAATGAGGATATTACTTTGTTTTGTTAAAAAGTTTACCATGAGCTGTTCGCATCCCAGACAGCAATCTGTGGTATTTAACTCAAACGATACACCTGAATCACAGCTCCCGCCCTCTCATTCAAGGTGACTTCTCACCAACTACACTTCCAGCACAGTCATGACCCAGCATTTATGTATTTTACTTACCTTATATATTGCCACGAAGTCATATTATATTAATTTTTTGGAAGTTTTCTACTACTATGTTTATGATTTTCTCATCAGGATAATGTCTTACAAAATGTTTACTACTGAGCCCACTTTTTAATTACTTTCTCTTGCTCTAAGGTTTGTGCACTTGCTCATTTGCATGTGGGCTCTAAGAGAACTATCACAGAGACCTGGCTCCATCACTGCAACCCCTGAGCTAGCTGCTCGCTGTCCTATCTGTGAGCCTTAGTTTACCTACGACCACCCAGAAAGTCAGACCAGACCATCTCCAGGGACTCTCTTCATTACAGCAGCCTGCGATTCTAAACAGTTTCTACTATGGTCCGCAGTCATCTTCAAAAACTCAGAAATCATAAGTATTCTTGGCCATCCCCCATGTTCCCATCAGCTCCTGCAAATAAATCATCTTCAATTCTATGAATAATAAAAACGGGAATCAGATTAAGCAGAAACTCCAGGCTATCAAATGGAGACCTAGGGCCAGGCCAGAGACAGTGCACAGAAATTTAAACACAGGGGGTACGCATTCCCTCTCACAGTATAGAAGTCAGACCCCCTGAAGTCACCCTTCCCATCAGATGGAAAACGGATGGTA
Source organism: Myotis yumanensis (assembly GCF_028538775.1). Lineage (NCBI taxonomy): Eukaryota > Metazoa > Chordata > Mammalia > Chiroptera > Vespertilionidae > Myotis > Myotis yumanensis. The sequence continues at coordinate 4,398,022 of NW_027223762.1, forward strand.
GGATGGATGGTCCAATACTAAGACTGCACGTGGAAAAAAAAGTCACCCACTGGCCCGACCCCGAATGAGATTCCTAAGTGCAACCGCCACTCCTTGCTCCAACCCGCTGACTTCTGCCCTCTGAGATGAAGACAACTGCTGCTTACATTAGCAGATCACTCAACTAGCAGAATTTGAAATGTTCCCTCTTGTATACTGCCTCTGTTCTCACCGACTCTGGTATAAGAACTAACCCATGAAAAAACTAAGGTACTAAAAAAGGTAGGCAGCAGGTCCAGAGTCACAAGGTGCGTTGGTAGAAGAGACGAGATTAGTAGTTGGATGTCCTGCGAGTGTAGAGTCCCCTCCCTCTCTCTTCCACGCCCTTTCTCTAAGGCAGTGCCATGCATGTCAGTAAGACGGCACGTGGGAACGGAGGCTGGTTAAGGAAAACGTGAGGACAGAGCCTCAAGCAGGGTTTCTGAGAAGCAACATTACGATTCACTGTGTTACTGCAATGGGACAGGGGACTGTCAAGCATTTCTGGGCTGATACAATCTTTTTAATTAATATGGTGTTAAACCTACTAAAAATACATGGAAAATCTCAAACAGTATGTACCATATTTCACAGCTTACATTTTAAAGAAAGATTTTGAACTACTTTTCTTGCATGTGTTTGGTCTTTAATAATTTCCAAAAAGCCACAAAAACTTTCTAGACAAATGATAAATGAACCAAAGTGGTAAGAAATGTTCATTCAACCCTCGCAAACTATGCACACGACCCTGGCACCACTGTTGGCAGCCACTCCGCGCACTGAACCCTGGGGACCCAAGGCAGCTTCTGGCACCTCTGAGAGGCAGCTGCCACCACCCCTCACCTGCCCAGCATGATGCTCTATCTCCTCTGCTCGGGTCTGGTACCAGTCCATCACGCTCTCTACTGCAAGCTGGGTGGTCTTGAACCTCAGTAACTCAGGCTGAGCAGCGTACAAGAATTCACTCTCGTCTTGGAGGCTTGGCTCAACAACCATTCTGTAAGGCAAAAAGGAACAATTAGTAACTGATTGGAATGCTGGGAAAGATTATAATTTGGGAGTGGGCTCGTTTACAGAAACAGGAAATGTGTGTGTGTGTGTGTGTGCGCGCGCGCGCGCGCGCGCGCGTTTCCCTATATGCATGTGCACACGTACAAGATAAATGGGGCATTTTGGGAGGTGCTTAATTTATTTTCCTACTAGTTTTCCCAAATTAAAAAAATCAGAATGGACAATAAATCAAAACAACTATGCTCCAAATCAATCAAACAAGTATTAGCAAAATGAAAGTCACCATGGGATGCTTTCACGAAATGCACACGGCTAGGTGCCTGCCGCAGGGCTGCCAAACCAAAATCACCTGTTCGGGGGAAAAACCTCCAGGTAATTTTGATGCAAACAGAAATTAAGAAATGCTTGTTTTCCATAAAAATAAAAGGAAATATTCCTTATGATGATACTATACCTTGTGTAGGTGTCAACAACATAGTACTACACTGGCATCTGCAAATATGCCACCACTCTACACCCCTCGCCATCAGGAGGGAAAGAGAAACGGCTAGAGGACTGTTCACTGAAAGAGCATCACCAAGGTCACAGACTGCAAGCTTGAATGAGGATGACCCTGGCCTTCCAGGGTTAAGGACTAAAAAGGAGGAACATTCGCTTACACTAAGATATTTCAGGGAGACATAAGGGAAAACGCTGCATTCCATTAGGGACATCCATCCATCTACAGCAGGCTGGCAATACATGACAGGCGCTCTAATTGTTACTATTATAAGGCGGCGGGCTTGGAGTCAGAACTGAAGATGAAGCATAATTCCATCATAAAAAGCCATGAAACCTTGTCTAAATTCGTAAGTGAAAAGTAGTCTGAGATTCACTTAATTCGGATAAAAATGGGAATAATACTATACAAGAATAGTCTAAATAATATAAAGTCCAAGGAGAACACCAGCTGGCCCCCAGGCAGGTGCCTAATTCTGATTTATGGGTATTATTTTATTGGAAAGATTGGTAGCTGTAATATTTGCCCAGACACAAAGCCCATAGATGTTTGGACTTCGTATCCACAGACAACCTCTAACGCTTGTAACTGGTAGCCATTTACTCCCCTAGGCTCACAACTGCCATTAGCATTCTGACCAGGGATTTTCCCCACAGTGGAAACATCACATGGCGCCCTCTGCAATCCCCCCACTGCAGCAGCACACATCCCCGCAAGCACCTGGAGCGCCTTTGATATATTTTTCAGTCCTTCCTTTTGACCATTTCATAGACTCCACCCACTTTCTCCTTCCACTCACATGCTTCTCTCCTTCCACTCCGCTATACATCTGCTCTCTCTCCTTCCACTCCGCTATGGGTCTGATCTCTCGCCTCTTCCCGGCTGCTCTTTTCATTCCTCTGGGTTAGAATACCCTCCACCATTAAATAGCTGTTCTTCCAAACACTTCGTCCCGCTCTCTTCTCATTCTATACTCTCTCTGGGTTCCCCCTTCGACTATAAAATATAAATTAGCACAGACATCGTAACTGCCATACTTTTACCCCTAACCCGAACTTCCCTTAGAAGCCCCAAACGCTTCCCAGGTGCTCTGCAGATATTTTTGCAGGGCCTTCAAATGCCGCAAGATCGAACCTGAGTCCAAGACTGAAACAGGTGTCCCGACCCCACGCCCCCACGCCCGGCCTTTCCTCCACTCATGACACTGGTGCCTACACAGCAGCACCCTTCCCCTGCTGCATCCTGTGTGAGCACCCTTCCCCTGCTGCATCCTGTGAGCACCCTTCCCCTGCTGCATCCTGTGTGAGCACCCTTCCCCTGCTGCATCCTGTGTGAGCACCCTTCCCCTGCTGCATCCTGTGTGAGCACCCTTCCCCTGCTGCATCCTGTGTGAGCACCCTTCCCCTGCTGCATCCTGCGGAGGCCAGGCCTGTGTCTGCCCCCCGCCCCCCCCCCCACCCCACCCCCCACCTCCGGTATCCTTGAATCTACCAGTGGGCAGGCACTCACTAAATGACTGGGCAACGGGAGGTGACCTGTCCCATTGAAACTCTCATCTTCAAAAGCACCTTTCCTCGGTCAAGTTTTTCCTGGCTTTTCATTTTTATAGTTTTGGGAGTTCCAGCGCAGCAAGTTTTACTCCACTGTAGCTTGCCATGCCTGGTCTGAGAAGAAATACTTTCACGCGATTTATCTACTTGTCAGAAGGCACAAGCTGGAAGGACCGGGTGAAAAGGCAGGTGCTGGGTCAGCGTAGTTCTGTCAGGAAGCCCATCGCACGCTGAGAGAACTGTGGGCAACATGTCAGCACACCTTTCCCTACAACCTCGGCCACTGGCATCAACCCCTCACCATTTTCCATGATTCCGTCCCTTTAAACTCTCAGCACAACTGGTAAGTAAAGACTTCTATTAAGTGTGGCTGGAAAGTACCAGGAGCTAAGCTCCACTTTCTCCTGAGACTCCACCGAATGACAGGAAAAGATTTTCTAAGGGGAGGGGATGTAAACACTCAGGGAAGAAAGGGAACATGGAGTAAAAATAAACTAAGCCATAATTTCTCATCCTAGGAGGTCCACAGTAATAGCCAGAACTAAAAAGTCCAGAAATAGCTGTGCAGTTGCTATTCAGTGATATGGAGGAAATGCCAGAATAATCTTCTAAAAGAACTGAAAATAGCTGCTCTGGTGAGCAGAATCCCAAGGAAAGGGAGCCGAGGACTATGGGTTTTTAAACAGCTTCAACATTCAGTACAGAAACTTTCACCACGTGCCCGCATTTTCAGCCCCATCCCCCTCTCCCACCCCCTCTGCAGTACCTGATGCCTCCACATGCTGAGACTTTCCAGGGTTAAAGCTTATAAAAATGAAAAACAAAACTGAACCAAGAACAAATCTGCATGCACAGCATATTAACAACAATGACAATGGCGGTATATGTCAAAGACTGAAAGTGAACTCCCAGAATGAAACGACTGTGTGCGAACCGCTGTGAGAGCGATTCCTTTGTAGCCTTTCCTGTTTCTCCATTAAAATAATGCTAACTGAGTCGTCAAGCTTTTGGGTTTTTTTAAAGTTCACTCAAACTCTGTCAGTCAGGGGCCCCCATCAAGTAAGTGGTCACTGAGCACACCCCGTTCCCAGGGCCGCCTACCCACCCGCCCCGTGAGAGGAAGCCCGGGCCGGCCCACTCTTACCTGCACGCCGCCTCCTCGCACCAATCTTTATCTCGGTGTTTACGTTCATGCCAAGGAATGATCACCAAGGAGTCACCGCTATAACTTAAATTAAAAAACAACACATAAGAACTTCAATGACACGTTACCACAATGACTGGCTACACAAGGAACACGTGGCAAAGATCTCTATAACCTTTCATCTCCAAGATTCCTGCTTATGGCATGTTACGTGGTGCGTGATACGTATTAGATACAATGGAAATGGAGATACCAAATCGCAGATCTCTCTTCTATCATAAAGTGGTTCAACAAGAAAAGAAGAACTCAAAACAAAAACATCCGACAAGGACACAGACAATAGTTCGGTGAAGGCCTGGAATGGGGAGGGAGAGGGGTGGACAGGGACAAAGAGGGGGTCATGGGGGGCATCTGTAATACTGCCAACAATAAAAAACAAATAAAATTAAAAACATTTGGCAAGGAACTAAACGATGGTATGGGTATGAGTTCGTTCACACTAAAACACTAATCAGGAGCCCATATTTTATGTTCTTAATAGCAACATAAATGGTCCCTTGTCCTCAAAAATTACCTAACTTCTTGTGATCATAAGAAGGAACCACTAGCTACAAGTACATGTATAGAGCACTGCAAATGTGGCTGCAGATACTAAAAAAGAGAATTTTCATTTTAATTAACTTTAATGTGACTAATGGCTACCGTATTGGACAGCATAGATATAGATAGGAAATAGCAAGAGTAAAGAAATGATTTTGCAGATTAAAAATATCATTAAAAGTGAACAGGAGAATCTAAAAGAGGCAAAGGCCTGATGGGATAATGAACACACAATACTGTGTATATAGATGATGTGTGTGGAATCGTGCACCTGAAACCTGTATAATTTTGTTAACCAATATTACCAATAAAAGCAATAAAAAGAATAAGCTGTTCAAACACATTTATAATTAAAAAATAATGTAGGAGACCAAAAACCAGAGACTAAGTCAGAAAGGGAAAGTGAGGTAAAACAGATGTGCTGGAAAGCCGGAGGCCCAGCAAACAGAAGCATCTGCCTTTGATGAGCTGCGCAGCCTTCGGCACGTGGCCTTCTGAAATGAAGCCCTCCAAACATTATCTCTAAGGTCCCTCTTAGCTCTCACAACCCAAGAATCCATGAAAACAACAGAAACATTCTGAATTAAGAAAAAACACAAAAATGCAAAATCAAATTTCAACTGCCTACTCTTATAGTTCATAAGACATTCCCTGTCATATTTCTGAGGACCAACAATAGCATTTTCCTAAAATTGACCATAGCCCCAGAGAAAGAATTGCACTTCTGTGTATTATTAGGTTATGTTTTGTACTCTCTTGTCCTATTAGGTTGTAAGTCATGCCTTGCACAAAAAACAGTTCGTAAATGTTTGAAAATTATGTTGATGAAGAGATAGGCCTCATGTAAAAGGTGGCAAGAGACCCTCGGAGGGTTTTAGAATGGAAGGGACACCTGGGAGTGGGCAGTGCTGGGCAGCACCCCCTGCAGTATTATTACTGGAGCAAATTACCCAAATTCTAACTTCCCCGATAGATACGTGCAATACAAAATGCATCACACAATATTTTAAAAACACATTATTTTACCCATTTTTTTAGCTAGCATGTAATGCCCTAACTTTGTACCAGATATATTTTTAAGGCACTTGAGTTCAGATTTTTAAATTTCTGAAGCACACAGGTGATTATTTACAATGAATGTCACCAAGTGAAAAACTATCTCGTTTTCTTCCTTGTCAATAACGATTTTATCACAGACCACTGAAATGAAAAGTAAAAAAGAACATTTGGATCCAGTGATGGCAATGTTCACTCTTCCAACATGAGAATAAATTACAGTAATGAACTGAGGAAGTTGGAAAATTCTAATTAATGCAGATATGGTTCCACAACTACACAAAATGCTTTCTAAAAGAATTTTAGAAAAATGTATCACAAGTTGAGATTTGTAGTTTCTATATGAAGTATACTTTAGATACAAGGGTTATTAATAAAATGATTAGTAATGGCCTGGAACCCTCAGCAAAAATAATATGTACTTGGTATCTAAAAACTAGAAAGTTATAAAACTTTGTTAAGCTTCACTGAACAGAAATGGGTAAGAAAACACACCCATTTTTAACAGAACATGTATTAAAAACAAGTTCCGAGCAGAGGCCCACTCCAAAAGGCAGGCCTAAAGAGTCCTGGGTTAATATAAAGTGGTTCTGCTGCACTTTCAAGGCACACAGCACAACTGAATGTTTCTAAATGTGCTGATCACCACCGATAATAGTGCTAGCAGTTGATCAGTGATGATCAGTAACAGTAATAATCTTTAACATTCACTGATCTGTTACTATGGGTCAGACAGGATAAATTGGTTTTAACACGTAATACCTAACTTAGTCCTACTAATCTAATGTAGTAGATAATATTACCTTCTTGATATTATTATGAGAAAACCTTCGGCCTAGCTTAACTTGCCCCTCCTCATAAAACTAATAAATGACAGAGCTGGGCTTTAAACAGGATCAGAGCTGGGCCCAGAGCTTGCACTTTGAGCTAGCACGCTCTCCTGCCTCCAGAAGGGACACGGGACTATCATCTGGCCCCGAACACATTTCCATCCCCATTCCCAGCATCCTCTGCTTCATACATAGGAGCCACCAGGTTTGATTTGTGAATAAGGACCATTTACATGCATATGGAAAGGATATATTTAAACTAAGATATAAAGCCAATCTCAACAAACACCAGTATGTTGGTTACTAGTCAAATGAAACTACTACCAAATATGGCTTGACCTTATTTTTCATCATCAATGGTTATTTAAAAAAAAAAAAAATCTCCCTGCTCTTTCATTTTCTTACAGGATGGCTATAAAGCAAATTATTTTAGAACCCACGTTAGGAGTTTAAAGTAAAAACATCTTTGTTTTGTCTATTGCCACATCCTCAGCAGAACAGTACCTGGCTCTTAGCAGACTCTAAACTAACATGTGTCAACTGAATGAGTTGACAGCATAACAGATTTCTTTTTTTTTTAATTAAATCTTTATTATTCAGATCATTACATTGGTTCCTCTTTTTTCCCACCATAACTCCCCTCCACCCAGTTCCCACCCCTCCCTCCGCCCTCACTCCCCACCCACTGTCCTCATCCATAGGTGCACGATTTTTGTCCAATCTCTTCCCGCACCCCCCACACCCCTTTCCCCTGCAAGAATAGTCAGTCCATTCCCTTTCTATGTCCCTGATTCTATTATAATCACCAGTTCATACTGTTCATCAGATTATTTATTCACTTGATTTTTAGATTCACTTGTTGATAGATGTGTATTTGTTGTTCATAATTTGTATCTTTACCTTTTTCTTCTTCTTCCTCTTCTTAAAGGATACCTTTCAGCATTTCATATAATACTGGTTTGGTGGTGATGAACTCCTTTAGCTTTTCCTTATCTGTGAAGCTCTTTATCTGACCTTCAATTCTGAATGATAGCTTTGCTGGATAAAGTAATCTTGGTTGTAGGTTCTTGCTGTTCATCACTTTGAATATTTCTTGCCACTCCCTTCTGGCCTGCAAAGTTTCTGTTGAGAAATCAGCTGACAGTCGTATGGGTACTCCCTTGTAGGTAACTGACTTTCTTTCTCTAGCTGCTTTTAGGATACTCTCTTTGTCTTTTGCTCTTGGCATTTGAATTATGATGTGTCTTGGTGTGGTCCTCTTTGGATTCCTTTTGTTTGGGGTTCTCTGCACTTCCTGGACTTGGAAGTCTATTTCTTTCACCAGGTAGGGGAAGTTTTCTGTCATTATTTCTTCAAATAGGTTTTCAATATCTTGCTCTCTCTCTTCTTCTGGCACCCCTACAATTCAGATGTTGGTACGCTTGAAACTGTCCCAGAGGCTCCTTACACTATCTTCGTATTTTTGGATTCTTTTTTCATTTTGCTTTTCTGGTTGGGTGTTTTTTGCTTCTTCGTATTTCAAATCTTTGACTTGATTCTTGCGATCCTCTGGTCTGCTGTTGGGAGTCTGTATAATATTCTTTATTTCAGTCGTGTATGCTTAATTTCTAGTTGGTTCTTTATCACAACATCGAGGGTCTCACTAGATTTCTTGAGGATCTCACTATATTTATCGGCAGTTTCTAGACAGTTCTTTAAAGACCTTAAAAGTGTGGTTTTGAATTCTATATCCAGCAGTTTGCTTTCCTCCATTTCTTTCGTTTGTGTCCTGTTTCTTTGTCTCGGCACTTTTTATGCTTCCCTCAGTATTTTACTTCCGCACTGAGCCTCCTCTGAGTCTCAGTATGCTTTTCTCTTTCCTTCTAGTTGTAGAATTTCCACTCAGCCAGCCTTCCTGTGGTTCTGGATGATGTCCGTTCCGTCTTTTAGTTGTATTTTTGAAGTGGTTCTGTGAGGCAGCAAACTCTGGTGTTTACCTATGCCTCCATCTTGGTTTCCAGCCCAGATTTCTTTAGTGATCTCATGAGTATCACAAAAATTCAAAACTGAATAGAGCAACGAAAGGGGACAGTTTGTTCATAAGAAACAGACATGTCAGGAGGTACATTTACACGGGAGCTGCAGATATGAGAATGAGAACAAGAATGCTTTCCTAATTTAGATTACTAAACTGAAGGAAGGGCAATCTATATTAGTAATGGCATACAATCTACATAGTTAAACATGTCATTATGCTTCGGTGGGGAGAGAGATTTCAGGATATACATTCCCCTAAATGTCACAATTATTTTGAATTTTACGTTTCAAAATAATTGGTTAGTGCTCTCATTACCTTCTAAAAACACACACCCAAATTTTAGCTACTTATTCTTTCATACGGTAGGCAGAATGATAGGATGCTTAATAAAATGCAGAGAAAACCTTTTCATTAATTCTGTTCACAACAAAAATACTAGTCATGTAAATTTATCACTAAGGTGGGTTATGTGAAATTGGGGTTCAAAACAAAACCAAGAAAACATACTGCTTCATTCTAAAGATTGTACAAAGCTTGGTTAGTTGCAAACCTTAAACTTGGAATCTGAAATTCTATAAACAACATTTACATAGTTTAGTTCCGTGGTCAGCAAACTGCAGCTTGCGAGCCACATGCGGTTCTTTGGCCCCTTGAGTGTGGCTCTTCCTAAGCCTTAGGAGTACCCTAATTAAGTTAATAACAATGTACCTACCTATACAGTTTAAGTTTAAAAAATTTGGCTCTCAAGAGAAATTTCAATCGTTGTACTGTTGATATTTGGCTCTGTTGACTAATGAGTTTACCGACCACTGGTTTAGTTCTTTTTTTCTGTTGTTTTTCCTTTGCTTGGGAAGTCTTAAAATTTAAATGCATCATCCCCATTTAAAAAGGAAAGTACACAGTAAACTTAAATTATTTCTTCACAAAACAATGACTGCTTTAGCTCTGAACCCTGTTCATTGTTTTATTCCAAACAATAAACTTTGCTGGTTTCATTTGAAGGTAACATTTACCTGTCAGCAGGAAAAGAATGAATATAACAAGTTCTGTTATGTTCAACTATTCTTTCACCAATTATTTCTCACACTAAATATAGGTTTTTATTTCAAAGAAACATTATCAAGAATAAACATACAAAAGTTCTTTTATTCATATTCTATGCCTTGGAGACAATAGGCTAAATAGTGAGTTACTACTAATTGCCCCTTCCAGGCACCGGTTTTAAGATGTGGAGATATATTTATTCCTATTATTAGCATAGAAGAAAATGTTCTGGTAAATAAAGGACAAAAAAATAATGATTTGGGCCCACACTGTTGTTACCATCACTGAACAAATCTCACTCAATGGAAAACCAATTAAAAAGTTAGTTATCACTCAGAGCCAAGATGGAAAAACCATCTGAAGGCATTATTTAGAGTTCTCTTCTGGACCAACGGAACTCAATTTAATTAATAAATTACTTAGGAAATAGAGCAGAGACTAATAAGACATCCTGAACTAACCAGCATTCTTGGATGTTCGCCATGTGTAGAGAGAGGCAAGAGTGAAAACACACACCTCGAGGACCTGGACCCCTCAAACTTCCCACAAATCCCATTTACAATGACAAATTCACAGGTAAGTAAACTGCATGAGCTCAAAACTCATCACTGACTTTCTGAATGAATAATTTCACAATCAGTGGGAACAAATCCACTGACATTTTCATTCTAAAATCGGAACCCTCAAAAATAACAACAACAAAACTCTTTTTTTTATTGTTTTATTACTTAAAGTATTACAAAGGGTATTACATATGTGTCCTTTTTTTCCCCCGCCCTTGACAATCCCCTGGCCTCCCCTACCCCCCAGTGAACAAAACTCTTAAGAACCAGAAGAAGAATTAATGAAGACGTTAAACTTCATCTGAACAACAAATGACAAATATAAAATCTCAGATGCCTGATCCCAGGAACAGGGTGCTGCCCCAGACGAGAAACCAAGCCATCGGTGGCATCAGGGAGGACGAGTCCCTGGTATAATTTTGTATTTTGTTTACTCATCAGTCCTTTGCAAGACTGAATACACTCCACACTAAAAGGTATCTATAGCATGCCATTCCCACCAAATGTACCAAGAACTGCTGCTGCTGCTGCTGCTGTGTCCTCTCTGACCTTCACCTCTGCTGTCACTGAACAATTACATGCTAGGAACTGTGCCAGAGGATATGGCCCTGAGATTAGGTTATCACCACAACACCGATACAACTTCCCGTTTCACACTGAAGCAAACTGAAGTGCAGAGGAGCTAAGTGCCTTCCCCAGAGTAACCCAACCGGGGGGGGGGGGGGGGGGGGGGGGGGGGGGGGGGATCAGGACCAAGACATACACCTGTTTCTGATGGAAGCCTTTGCTCTCCCAGGGGACCACACTATCACTTCTGCACATTAAATGTCAGGATCATGTTGTGATCCCAACGTTTATGTGCGCCATGGATTTTCTCCCCAAATTTGGTGTATGTAGATAGTATGTAAACTTTTAGGATTAAAAAATGGGTACACGTCGAGGTCAAAACATTTCTTAAGCTAATGCATGTGCTTTGTCTACAAAATATGAATTTGATTCTTAATAGCACTTTACTTATTATAAATACAATATTTACACAGGCGTGCCCATATCAGAAATTGGAAAAGTGTCTCTCGGGGTTATTTATATGTTAATTAAACATAGCATGATAAAAAGATTCACTGCAGTTATAGGCAAGTATTTACATATTAATGAAATCTTGACTGGAAAAGATATAGTGTCATCAAAAAGAATTATAGGGACTATTTCCAGAGGGAGTTCAACCATTCAGAAGATGTTATAATCTTCCTCAGAATCACGTTCTCAAATTATTGGTCAAGATATTTAAATTTTGGAAGAAAATATATAATGAAAGAAAAATCTTATCTCTATGAAAACAGTACCATGTGGAATCACTAGATAATGCTGAACCTAATAACAACTGTTAGGAGAATAAAATTCAGAAACTATAAACTGTATTAAGCCACAGTAAAACATTTGACAGTAGTTATATACACACTAACACAATAATGTAATTAAAATTATTATTTTTTTTTTTTTTTAATATATTTTATTGATTTTTTACAGAGAGGAAGGGAGAGAGATAGAGAGTTAGAAACATCGATGAGAGAGAAACATCGACCAGCTGCCTCCTGCACATCTCCTACTGGGGATGTGCCCGCAACCCAGGTACATGCCCTTGACCGGAATCGAACCTGGGACCTTTGAGTCCGCAGGCCGACGCTCTATCCACTGAGCCAAACCGGTTTCGGCAATTAAAATTATTTTTAAATAATTCATTAACTCCAAACATATTTCACTAATGCCTCTTAAAGCAGGATGATAATGCCTTTTCTGCTTCTCTCATAAACATGCGATGAGAACTATATGTAAAACATAAAACTTGTAAATTTTTAAAACCTGTTCCATACTCAATCATGAAATGTTTGTGGAATGAAACAGGAAAAGAATTAATCAGTACAACCTCATTTCCTTAGCACTTTTTAGGGTATCAAATGCATAACAAATATCAGTATCAACATACTTTCTAAGCCCCATAAAAATTACTCTGAAATAATTTTGCTTGTACCTTCTTAATCAAAGAAATTGCCTTAAGTCCTAATTTTGTTGCTTTAAATAAACAGAAAGACAAAAGCTAATTGAGTCAAGATCTAACATGCCCACAGTGCCAGGAGACATGCCAATCAATTATCCCACTGCCAGCCCAGACCCTGAGCCCAGACGAAAGAGGCTATTAGGCCTTTCTTTCCTGATCCAAACACCAGGTTATTCTTGGATCAGAAACTGCCGACACAGCCCATTCCGTAAAGTACTCTCTGTATTCCTCTCTATTAACAGTCATCGTGAAGGCCAAATGCTTATTCCAAGACTAAAATACAAACCAATTTATTGTTCTTTGCTCAGAGCAGCTCAGAAATAAACTGCACATATGGGAATTGAATTCTGATTAGGTAACTAATCAACTTTTCCATTTTAAAGGGAAAAGGAACATTTTTATGTTTCCTGTGAGAACCAAAAAGTGAATGCGATGCCCCAATCTTTCCATAACATTTAACAATCGAGGCTACAGTTGTGGTGATATTTCATCACAACAACAAAATTATGGTGGGAATAGAAATGCCCAATAAAAACTGCCTTTTAAAAATTTCAGGGGAGAAAAAAAAATCTTTATGAACAGGACTAGGCTACATAAAACGTAAGTAAAAAGAGATTCGTATTGTTTATTGGAAATCGTCTGCACTAATTCATTTTCCACTAACAAATTACTAGTAATTGGGAATATGTTTTGGACTCTGTGACTAAACAATGATTTAGGTGAGGACTAAGTAGATGGAACAACTTCACATTAAATATTTACTCAGACTCACCTATTCAAACCTCCAAACATCAGAAACACACTCAACCTCCAAGACGCAGAACACACCTTGCCTCTTACTCACTGACCTTTGTTGTAACAGCAAGTAATCTCTCCCATTTCTGACCCTCTCTATATTCCTCCTAGGAGACAAATTTTAATTTTATGGTATCATATCTATACCTACCCTGTCTGATTTTCCCTACTAGATTCTAATTTATCTGTGGACAGGGACCATATCTGACTCATTTTGTATCCACCTATTTCCTGTAACAGAATGTCTCTATATGGCAAGTATTCCCTACATTTTTATTAAATAACACAAAATTTTCTATGATTCATTCATCTTCTATAAAGAGTTCCTTCAAGAAAATAAACTCATAATAAAGCAATTTAGAAATGCTTTAAGTTTTAAATCAGTTCACATGTACTCATCGTTAGTTATAAATTTCACCAAAAAGAAGTTGAAATTCAAAATCAACATCTGCTTTGCAAGAAACACTGCTATGTTTCTTATGGGAGAAAAATTTCTACAATATCCTTAAAACTATGAAACTAAGGCAAGAGTAATTGACTCTGGTACTGTCGTCTACTGTCTTTCAAGGATAAAAAGAAAAAGATCAACCAAACAATAATTTACTTTCTGAACTGTGAGCTGCCTAGGGTCAAATTTGACTTCAATGAAAAAGGTGGTTCAAATTATTTAATCGCTGAAATGTAAACTATCAAAACATCAATTTGAAACTGAAAATGGTAAAAAGTAAATTCCTACTACTGTTCAGTTGTGAAGAACAAGAGTAATGTCATCTGACCTTTTTAAAGGTAAATTCTTTATTGGTGATTTAAGTAATATGGTAAATCAATTTCACCTAAATCAGATTTCTCCTACTGGGAATTTTAATAAAGTGCATATTGATATTTTGCTTTTATGACAAATTTTATGCTGTTATAGTAACAGAAAAAGTATCCAGATTCTGGCTATTAAAATCCAAGACTTAGAAAACAAGGTATTAGGAGAGATGTCAGAAGTTCCCTTCAGTTTATCATCAAAAGATGAAGAGGAGGTTCTCCCTACGGCGTCGGGCAATCATGGTGAAGTAACCTCCCATCTTGAACTAGAATTTAGCTGCACCCCTTATTTTATTAAGAAATCCTTCTGCAGCAAAAAGAGAACCATGGCCCACAGCTGGAAGCCACTCTAAATCTTCCCAGTAGCAATGTTAATTTCACTAAGAGGGTATCATGCTTTGAGGACATTATGTTACGTCAGTGGTTCTCAACCTTGGCTGCACATTAGAATCAATCACCTGGGAATCTTTTTAAAATCCTGATTTCTGGGCCTCATCCTCTGGAAATTCTGTTTCTTTGTTACTGATGTTGTGGCCCCACCCCATCACAAATTGTTCCCTGCCCTCTCCTGTAGCTCTCTGCCTCCTGTAGGACATGTTGTCACTCTGTTGGGGTGGGGCCACAACATTAGTAACAAAGAAACAGAATTTCCGGAGGATGAGGCCCAGAAATTAGGATTTTAAAGAAGATTCCCAAGTGATTCTAATGTGCAGCCAAGGTTGAGAACCACTGTGTTATGTGAACTAAGCCAGCCACAAAAACAGAAATACTGTATAGACCAAATTCACAGAGACAGAAAGTGCAGAATGTCGTCAGGGGCTGAGTGAAGGAGAATTGGGGAGTTACCTGTTTACTGGGGACCATTGTTTCACAAGATAAAAAGGGCTTTGAAAACTGGCTGCACAACAATGTGAATGTACTTGCACATGATAATGGTTAATATGGGTAAATTCTGTTATGTGCATTTTACAATTTTAAAACATTTAAATAAAAGAAAAGTGTATCGTTTTTTAGGAGATCAACAAGATGGCAGCATAGGTAAACAACCACTTCAAAAATACAACTAAAAGACGGAACGGACATCACCCAGAACCACAGGAAAACTGGCTGAGGAGAGACCCTTCAACTAGAAGGAAAGAGAACAGCAAACCGAGGCTCAGAGGAGGCGCAGTGTGGAAAATATAAAGGTACCAAGGTGCGCCCGCAAAGCGGGCTGGTGGCTGAGGGCGCGGTTGTCGTTTTCGGTCAGGAGTGAGTCTCAGACTCTGGGCTCCAGATCCGGGCGAGTCTCTAGGGACTTGGACTCAGACGGGAGAAGCGGGATTGTCCGGCATCAGTTGGAATCTGAGGGCAGCTTTCTCTCCGAGGTTTGCAGCGGCTGCCGGGGTTCTGAGAAGCAGAGCCTCTGGGAACGGGACTGAGAGCAGCCATAACTGCTCCCTCCACCCGCCCTGTTGATCCTGCCCCGCCCAAGCCCTGCGCAGAGCCATTTGCCGGATCACCTCAGGCAAAGGCTAGATTAGCACCTCCCCAGAGGACAGAAGTTTTCCACACAGCTGATTCTCACAGCCGGTCAGCCTGGTGGTCAAATCCCTCTAGTATTAACTACAACAATCCATGCTCAACTAGAACAAGACTGCGCACAAAGACCACAAGGGGGTGCACCAAGAAAGCATAAAAAATGCGGAGACAAAAAAACATGACAGAAATGGAGGATATAGAGCTAAAAAACGCAATTTTGAGGGCTTGCAATAATGTGCTACAAGCTGCCAATAAACTTGATGAGAGCCTCACGAAAACTAATGAGACCCTCGATGCTATGATAAAAAAAACAACTAGAAATTAAGCATACATTGACTGAAATAAAGAATATTATACCCAATAGCAGACCAGAGAAGCGCAAGAATCAAGTCAAAGATTTGAAATTCGAAGAAGCTAAAAACACCCAACCGGAAAAGCAAAATGAAAAAAGAATCCGAAAATATGAAGATAGTGTAAGGAGCCTCTGGGACAGCTTCAAGCGCACTAATATCAGAATTATTGGGGTGCCAGAAGATGAGAGACAGCAAGATATTGAAAACCTATTTAAAGAAATAATGGCAGAAAACTTCCCCCACCTGGTGAAAGAAATGAACTTACAGGTCCAAGAAGCACAGAGAACCCCAAACAAAAGGAATCCAAAGAGGACCACACCAAGACACATCATAATTAAAATGCCAAGAGCAAAAGACAAAGAGAGAATCTTAAAAGCAGCAAGAGAAAGAGTCTCAATTACCTACAAGGGAATACCCATACGACTGTCAGCTGATTTCTCAACAGAAACTTTGCAGGCCAGAAGGGAATGGCAAGAAATATTCAAAGTGCTGAATACCAAGAACCTACAACCAAGATTACTTTATCCAGCAAAGCTATCATTCAGAATTGAAGGTCAGATAAAGAGCTTCACAGATAAGGAAAAGCTAAAGGAGTTCATCACCACCAAACCAGTATTATACGAAATGCTGAAAGGTATCCTTTAAGAAGAGGAAGAAGAAGAAAAAGGTAAAGATACAAATTGTGAATAACAAACATGCATCTATCAACAAGTGAATCTAAGAATCAAGTGAATAAATAATCTGATGTACAGAATGAACTGGTGATTATAATGAATCAGGGACATAGAAAGGGAATGGACTGACTATTCTTGGGGGGGAAAGGGGAATGGGAGATACGGGAAGAGACTGGACAAAAATCATGCACCTATGAATGAGGACAGTGGGTGGGGAGTGAGGGTGGAGGGTGGGGCAGGAACTGGGAGAAGGGGAGTTATGGGGGGGAAAAAAAAGAGGAACAAATGTAATCTGAACAATAAAGATTTAATATAAAAAAAAAAAAAAGAAAAGTGTATCATGGCCAAATGATCCTAATGGTCCCTTATGCTTAACACAGAATCAAAAATATATAGAGCCAAAAATATGATTTACAAGTGCACGAAAGATACACATACATCCCATGTGACAGGGTGGCAGGGGAACATGACCAGGGTACCACTTGCTTGCAGTCTGAAACCATCCTTTCTCAACTGTTTCAGAGAGCTTGCTTTCAACTGCATCTTACTGCCTTTGCCACACCAACCCCCTGTGTTTTCCAAATCTCTTCACATGACGATCATTTGTTCATTCAACAGTTATTAAGCATCATTGCGTGTGTCAGTATATTCATAGCACTTTATTAAGAGATATATGTGAGTCTGGTAATAAAGTAAATAAATAATGCCACAGGATACTAGCAACCTCTGAAAACAGAAACACATCCTCCAAATTCGTTACCCAAAGGCCTTCTAAGCTTTGGGTGAGTGGCAACAACTTATCAGTGAGAAGAAAGGGATATAAAACGTATTCTCCCGCCGGCACTGCCCAATGAAAAACGGTAATGAGGAAGTTCCCGGAGACCCTGGGTTTTCTGTTGCATCAGCATGGGGCAGAGTGCACAAAAGGGACAGAGGCTAAGAAAAGCAGGGCGATTCTGGGTTGGCAAGGGAATGAAACGCCACGCCGGGGACAAACACAGGAGTTAGGGTGTGCAGTCACAGGGAGGTCTCTCATGTGACTGATGCCTGCTTCCAAGGCTGTTCTAATGAAGGCAGGTGGGAGTGTTGTTCATGCTCCAGGACAAAGCAGTTTCTGAATATGGGACCGGGTGTAACTGACATAAGATCACAGTGACATGCCACATGATCTCCATAGTTGGTGACATAACATTTTTCACTGAGCCACTTTTTATGTTTACCCTTCACAATGTGTCACATAAATGGCGGTGGAACTAAAGGTAGAGAATGATTAGAAGTCAACAAATAATTCATATAAGCACAAATTCAGACAGGAAAATGGAAACACCTCAAGCATCTCCATGGCTCAGACAAGCACAGTCATCTGCATGTCCCAGCATGCTTTTCATGATCAAACTGTCAGTCATCCATCAAGCAGTCTCAGCTTAGATATGCACAAGCAAACAAGCCACCAAGTTACTATAGTAACAGCTTTTCTGGGAGGATGTAGAGAATGAGGTGTTCTGGATATTCTATTTCTATCAACGGTTTTGCAACTTATACTATAAAATATTTAAATATTGCAATATCTCAAAACACGCTAAATACAATTCAATCTTTCTGTGTTGATTCTGGAGATAATCCAGGAATATAATATGGGTATCAATGTTCATTGTCTAGTAAATATCTGTCAATGGATTTCTGACTGACAGACATTAAAGGACAGTTTATTTCCATATGTTAAAAAATAAGTGAAAGGAAGTCTGAATGCAAGGTTCTATCCTGATCGGACACTGAAACAGAAAAAGTATCACTAGAGAAGCGGGTTAAACCCAGATAAATATGTAGTTCAGTCAATATTACTGTATAGTCAACTTGGCAATAATGTTTTGAAAGTGCTGATATGTTTCAATAAATTGATACCTTGGGGAACAATCAGAGCATGTCACAAATGTCGTGTTTGCTAGTGCACAATTTCATCCACAAGGAACATGAGGTGAACACAGAAAACTGCTCTCACCTGGGCCGTGCCACGTCAGATCACGTGTGCAGACACCCACCAGCGACCTCAGTTCCGGGAGTGAGTTAGCCCCCCCGCTCCCATCCACATCTGTTACACACAGCTCCCAGTCAGATTGCTAATCGCACTCTCCCTCCACTTCCCAGGAACACATGAGCTGCAACTCTTCAGACACCCATGCCCACAAGCCAAGTCTTTTTCAGGTCTTACTCAAGGTCAAGTGCCATATTTTTGTACTTATGTGTTTCTCACCATTTAATGTGTAAAACTACAGGACAGCTTTTATTAGGTTCCTAACTTCGTTAAACTGCACAAAGTTTTTGAATGCTGGGCCCTAACCCTATTTTCCCCATAAACCCTGTGGTTTTCATTGCACAATTCTGCATAGTGCAGTGATTTTTAGGAATGCATATGTCACATTATATTTGGAGCAGACTATTCCAGCAATAATTTCTTAGTTTTGATAAATGTGCTATGGTTATGTAAGAAAGAGCAAGCTAGAGGAAGGGTGCCCATGAAGTCTCTATTATCTTTGCAACTTTTCTGTAACTATAGAATTATTCCAATTAAAAGTTTAAAATAATAAGTATGTGTCGTATGTAAGTATACTAGTATGAGGCCATGGTCTCAGCATGAAATTCTGCATTGATAATAACTGCTAACACTTAAAGTAGCCCTTACTTGGTACCAAGCACTGTTCTCAGTATTTTATATACATTAACTCATTAATCATTCTCACAACACTATGAAGTAAGTGCTGTAAGCATCACCAATGGACAGATGAGAAGACTGAGGCACAGTTAAAATTTACCCAAGATCATGCATCTAGCAACGTGGCTCTATTGTCAGTGCTCTCACCCTATGCCATACTCTTTCACAGGCAACTGTTTAAATGTAACCTTTTAAACTAGATCAGGGGTCCTCAAACTTTTTAAACAGGGGGCCAGTTCACTGTCCCTCAGACCGTTGGAGGGCCGGACTATAGTTTTAAAAAAAACTATGAACAAATTCCTATGCACACTGCACATATCTTATTTTGAAGTAAAGAAACAAAACGGGAACAAATACAATATTTGTATTTGCATGTGGCCCGCGGGCCGTAGTTTGAGGACGCCTGAACTAGATACTTTCATCATTCCGGAAAGGTTTTACAATGGAAAAAGAGGCATGAATGAAAACTCTAAATAATCCTTCTAAAGTGTGCTATAATATTTGAAACTAATATTATATTGAATGTCAACTGTAATTGAAAAAGAAAAAATAAAATGTGCTATAAACATCAAAAATACCAAAAGTCAAAAAAATATATTTCTTTTGGTTTACAAAAAAATTTGTTATCACAAATTATGGGAGCTAATAAAGATGGTAAAAATGTCACCTTTCTACTTAAAAACTAAAGCAGTCACCTGGAGTATAAAGTGTCAATGTTTTATGGCAGTGACAAACTAAGACAGTAGCTAATAAAAAGATGTATCATCTATGACAGAAAATGTAATTCCAAAGTTTTACAAAACTCCGTCACATTCCATCAATGTCAAATACACATGATGATTTAAGAGTGACAATATAAAACACAAAATAACACATACCATGGAAGTTTCCCAGCAATCATAATCCTGAAATTTGTTGGAATGAAAACTGGTAAGTCAAATTGTGTTTAAATGCCAAGGCAAAAGTTCTGCCAATGGGCTCTCAAAACAGACTAGTTAAAAGGTCAACTTGTTGGCACAACTTACTATTGCTTTCCAAAATATTATACAGCTTGAACTCTAAAACGTAAAACCCCGCCTGCTCCAATTCGTACACGCATTCATGCAAACTAACTTACACCAGTCCACACGTTCATTCAAAACCACTCTGAGTTCCTGCTTTGTACCAAGTACTCCTCTAGACACTAAGGCTGTATTAGTGAACAAGATACAAAGTCCTATCCTCATGGAATTTATGCTCATACATTCATTTTTTCACCCATCCAACAAGCAGTTAGAGTGCCTACAAGGTGCCAGGCACTATGCTAAGTGCAGAGGGTAAGGACGGAAACAAAACATACAATTCCCTTTCCTATTGGAGCTGACATCTTAGAAAGGCAAACAGACAATGAACAAGACAAATAAGTTAAAACTCGACCTGAAGTAGATAGTGATTAATGTTAGGAAGAAACAGAAAGGGAGAGGAGGATGCAAAGTGAGGTAAATTGTAAACAGGATGGCCAAGGATGATCGGAGAAAGGGAAGAAGACAAATGGCCATATCCCGTAGGTGTAAGTGCCGGGAAGCAAAGTGAACTCCCCTCGGGACATCCTTTAGTCTTTTACTTAAATGGGCACAGAATGGACCTGACCCACTTGGCAAACATTTTCAGAGAACCCACTACCAAGCACCACCTGAGGCCCTGGGGATCCACAAATAAGGAAGCGATGGTCTCTGCCTGTAAGAGTTTGTTTGGGCTTGAAGCTGAGCGTTTGTTACAGAGGGAACAAGAGGAAGGAAGGAGATATAAAAATGACTGCTGTGATTCGATAGAAAAAGTGGTTACTACAAGAATGAACAAAGAATTATGAGAACACAGGGAAAGGCATGACTACAGAAGACCTCGCAGAAGAGACGGGGCCTGAGGCATAGCTGCGGTTTGGCTTTGCAGTCACGTCTACTTTGGGAGACAGAGTAGACTCAATGTGAAAGACTTTCTTGAAAAACAAAGGTTAACCCAAAAAATGTCTATATTTTTTTCAATGTGTTTAAAATGGACATAACTTATGGACCCAGAAGAAATCAGTCTTTTCAAAGTTTGTCTAAGCAACATATCTCAAAACAAAGATGCAAAATTATCTTCTGATTATCCTCCACTGCAATATGGTATACCTGAAATATTTGTCACATTTTAAATCAGTTTATGGAGGACCCCATAAAGAAAACATAGGGCATTCAAAGACAATGTAGCACTGCACTGTAAAACTATTTTGTGGTGAAATTTCAGGTGAAAATCAAATGTTTACCTAAGCAATCATCAGGAGACAGTAACAATAAATGCATTCAAATCTAAGGAGAAATTGCCTTTAAAAGCACTTTAAGAAACAGTAGCCCTCACTCTATATTAACAATTTACAGTAGAAAAGTCCTTTCCATTCACATTAGATCTACTTTGTGAAGAGGAAAAAAAGAAATTAATTATATTAGAAAATATTTATAAATACATATTTATAAGATACACTTACATATCACTATTCAGATCTAAAGCAAAAGTGTGGAAAACAAAAGGGCATTCCCAGCATTTTCTTTTTGTTCACTTTTATCATAAAAAAAAACGTAACTTTTTAGCACTATAAGTAGTGCAAAATAAGGAGCTTATAATTTATATTTTCAGAGCCTACTGACTCTAAGTAAATATAGATTCAAATCCAGGCTGCACTTATATGAACTGTAACATATTAATAAGCCTCTGTAAATCTCAGCTTTCTATAATAGTAGGATAATACCAACAGTGTTTGGAAACCAGAGAGAAGTACGTGCCAATACACAGTAATTACTCCATAAATGTTGGTCATCATCATCGACACCTAAGCCTACAACCATGACACTGAGTTGGGGTGGCGGGGAAGGAATTAAGAAGCCAAGTGATCCCAGTTCCAATAACATGCCTTAAAGCTAGATGCTGCCAGCAGGTAAAGGGCTGTAACAATGATTTCAATCAGGTGTGTCCTAATCCCTTACGTGTTTTACAGTGTGCCAACAGATCTCCTGTCTATCAATTCACCTGCTACTAAAAACATGCAATGGCAATAAGCAAGACAGGGACTGTCCATTCATTTTAAAGATAAATCAACTCCAAGGATGCAGCATGCAATTGATGACGGAGCCACATGTACGGGTGGGCTGGTGCCCTGAGGTGAGAGGTCTCACAGTGGCTGGATAGCCTTGCCTTCTGGCTCTGCAGTCACTGGCAAGCAAGGTGTGCTCTGCCCTCCCCTCTCCCCCGGGTCTGCTCAGGCCTGGCCTGATGGCCTACCCATCTCTGGGCTGTGCACTGAGGCAGTACCTTCTCTGTTCCTCATTCTCCAGAAGAGATGTGCTGGCCCCCAGAAGCCCCCTGGGTGGTCCCACTGGGACTAAGTGGAGCTAGTGGGCTGGAAGTCTATGTCACATGTTACAACACAATCAAACAGCCTCGAACTGAGATAGGAGCATTAGTCTAAGGAACAGTAATGTGCTGCTTTGATCTCACGCTGGCCTTTTGCCTCTGGAACTTCAGAGGAGAAAGGGTTGTTGAGAGAAGTAGGCTTCAGTCGCCCTGGGCCCCTGGGCCTACTCCTAATGTGGTCGGCCCACACCTCAATTTCTGAAAGTTATAACTAAGTCAAACAGATCTCGTTATCCTGAAAACCTGCTCTTAACCAGAAAACAGTACATGCTGAGTGCACCAGTCAAATCAGGAAAGCAAAGTGGTACCAAGCACTGTTCTCAGTATTTTATATACATAATCTCATTAATCATTCTCACATGTGTAACTCATGTCCCACATACTTTTTACACTTTCAGAAAAAGGGATGTGCATGCCCATTAAGTTAAGGTGGCCCTGCTTGTGCAAAGACACAGTGTGGTTTCAGGATCATTTAAAATAAGTCAGAAATATCTTTAAATCAGAAAAAAGGTTTAAATAGGTTACATTAAAATTACTGTTCAACTTAAGGGGTTCAGCATGAAACAAAAACTGTCATAATTTAGAAAGTAGGTAAAATTCCATTAACAATGGCACATACCAAGCTTCGGGCAGCAGAGCAGCATACTCGTGAGGGGACGTGGTCTCGGGGAAGTTGGAGAGGATGGCCAGGCGATGAGGGAGCAGGTCCGACCCGTGGTAGGTGAACAGAATCTCCAGGGCCGGTACGTTACTTTCCTGCGCAGAAGGCAAGGGCCAGTGTCCAGCATGAACTTTAGAAATAAAGTCTGACAACATTCAAAACCTTTTCATTGTCTTTTTATGCAGATCTGATGTCAATTATTGTGAAATAGTCCTGATTCTTCCTAGTCTACATCATGTTTCTCAATCTAAAGCTACAAAAACATTTATTTTTAAAAGTCAGAATGAAGAATAAAATTTTTTTAAATATTTCATTTTGTGTTCATTTACTAATATTACAACAAAAAAAGGAAATGTAATGGCATATGTATGCGATAACATTAACTGAATAGCTCAGAGATTTAGAAACTGTTAGTAACCACAACTGTTTTATTTATAAAAAAAGCAATTACCCGCGCGTAAGTTCTTGCTGAGAGAACAATGTTCTGATTTCTGAACTTCTTGAAGAATTCTGCGTCGTATCTCTGTTCGGATGCATGGGACACTCCTAGGATTTGCTGAAGGAAAACAGTGATTTAATGAAAAGCCTTTTGAATACCAATGACAGGGATATATTAAAAACCTTTACGATTCTGTGCACCTAAATAAATAAGGCCTGAATTAATTACACTATCAACTGTTAACGAAAGTACTACATCTGCAGTCCTGCCTTTATTTTGAAAATGGCGATGTTCATAAATGCTGTTAATATCTTAAAATCCAGAAGTAAATGAAACAGGCAATAAAAATTAAATTAATTACAGTAGGACAACTAACAGCCACCACCTGGCAAAAACAAATAAGCAACAGCCACGCCCGGCATGCATTATGAGCACCTGCACACTGAGAACTGTATGCTGCTGCAGTGAACTCGGTCACATGTGAAAGGAACCATTTAATCGTTCAACAAATGTTTACAGAGTGCCTACTATGTGCTACGGGCACTGTGACAGGCAGCAGTGATGCAATGAACAGTAAGTATATGGATCCTGCCCTCAAGTAGCTTAAAATCTAGTACGGGCCCAGCCAGCATGGCTCAGTGGTTAAGCATTGACCTTTGAACCAGGAGGTCATGGTTTAATTCCTGGTCAGAGCACATGCCTGGGTTATAAGCTCGATCCCTAGTGGGGGGAGTGCAGGAGGCAGCCGATTAATGATTCTCTTTCATCATTGATGTTTCTATCTCTCTCTCCCTCTCCCTTCCTCTCTGAAATCAATAAAAATATGCTAAGCGAAATAAGCCAGTCAAGAGAAAGATAAATATCACATGATCTCACTCATTTGTGGAATATAATGAACATAAACTGATGAACAGAAGTAGAGCCAGAAGCATCATCCAACAGTCAGTCCAACCTAAGAGGGAAGGCAGGGGGGATGGGGGTAAGAGATCAACCAATGGACACAGACAGTAAGGGGGGGTGAGGGCATGTGCAAGGGGGTGGGAGCGGCTGGGGGAGAGGTCAATGGTGAGAAAAGGAGACTTATATAATACTTTAAACAATAAAGAATTTAAATTTTAAAAAAGAAAGAAAAAACCTAGTATGAAGACAAACAAGCCAACAGGACCAGGCAAAGGGAAACATTCATCTGGGAGGGCAGGGAAGGCTTCCCAGAAACAGCATGAAGCAGAAACAGGAAGGAGTTAGCCAGGGCGACCGCAAGTGTAGGTCTCCCCACTATGATGTATGACTTAGGGCTCACGTCTGCCATGTTCAATGCTGACCCAGATCCATAGCATACATAATAAATAACCGGTAAGTATGTTAACTCTGAATGAATTCACTGGGAGGGGAAAGAGGGAAGAATGAGGACATGTGGAGGAGGGGAGGGAGGGAGACGTTCCCTTGGGAACATGTTGAGTTTGGGCTCACAGCACATGGAACAGGAGCTGCCCAGGAGGCAGGTGGGTACCCAGGTGAGGAGTTCTGGAATGGGACATGAGTTACACATGTGATACAGTTCCTAGTGCAGAAGCGAGTGTGATTCCAGGGAAAGTAGGCGGGATGAAATGAAAGGAGCCTGAGGACACCACCATTGAAAAGGTGTGCAGGGAAAAGGGAGTGTGGATCTGAAATGCAGGCGGAGGAGCAGACAGAAGTGGGGGGAAAGGAACTCCATGCACACTCATCCCGCTCTCTCTGTTCAGTAAATCCCCCTCACCCTCTCCTGGCTCATTCCCTTTTGCATTCAAACAAACCACACTTCCTTCTTCTGTGAAAACAGCCCTTAACTCTTTTGAGGTCTCTAGCCACGACTACCTTCCCTGCTCCCCTCCTCTGTCAGACTCCTCGGGAGAGCAGCCCGCACCACAGGCTCCAATGCCCACTCCCCACTCCTTCCTAAATGTAGCCGCTGACAAAAATGCAAGTTAATGCAACTCCTGCCAAAGCAGGAAAGGCCTCTCCAAATGTGGCCACAACCCATTCTAACCACCTCTCCTCCCCTTCCGCTCACCGTGTGAGGAGCACACTGTTTGCCTCACACCACAGGCCTCTGTGGCCAGCCACGGATTCTCAATAGGGAGGCCCAGCTATGCATTCCTGCTCCCTGTGTGCCTAGACCAGTGGTTCTCAACCTGTGGGTCACGACCCCTTTGGCGGTCAAACCCTTTCACAGGGGTCGCCTAAGACCATCCTGCATATCAGATATTTACATTACGATTCATAACAGTAGCAAAATTACAGTTATGAAGTAGCAATGAAAATAATTTTATGATTGGGGTCACAACATTAGGAACTGTATTTAAAGGGCTTGAAGGTTGAGAACCATGGACATAGACCAATTATTTATCTTCTCTAAGCCTGTTTTCATATCCATAACATTAAGAGGCTAATAGTATCTACTCTGGGAATTGTTGGGAAACTATCTGGATTACGTACATAAGATACCAATGACAAAGGTCCTCAGCAAATGTGTGGGTATTTCTTAAGATAGTCTCTTCCCTACTGGACCCCTCAACAAATATTTACCGAGCTCCTCAACAAACCAGGCATCATTCCAAGCTGGGGACTGCAGCAAACACAAACCCCTACCTCTACGGAGCCTCCATTCTCACGTCCCGCAGCCCCTAAACCTGCCTTCCTGTATTCAGGACTAGTTGAAACAGGACTCCTATTTCTCCCGATGTAGTGTCGCCTCGGACATCTCCAGGAAAAATGTAACGTTCTTCTCCATTAGGCTCCCTCATCAACGTTTCGCACCTTCATTATCATCAGTTATTTCCTAGCTAGTGAAGGATTGTTCCTTTGTCATCTCTCAACCTCCAGCACTGGCTTAATATCTCGCACGTAGTAGGCACTTGAATAAAGTTTAAATAAGTCCATTTTCATCTCATCTATCACAGAATTAAAATAAGCCATGCCCTATGATGAAAATGCAATGCCTATCTCTAGCACTATCTACTTATTAGCCATTATACCTGTACTAGAGGCAGGCCTGGCCAACAATCAAGGCCGATCTGCAGGGCAACCAGCAGGGTGATGGGGGTGGGGGGGGCGGCCCCCCACTGGACCCGCCTTGGCTGGCCCGGCGCCGCCTGCTGGCTGGCCCTGCCCCCTGCCACCACCGCTGGTCACCTCCCTCAGCGGGGCAACTGGTAGGGCAATCGGGGGTGGGGGGGCCCCGCTGGCTGGGGCAGCTCCTGCGTTGAGCATCTGCCCCCTGGTGATCAGTGCGCATCATAACGACTGGTTGTTCCGCCATTCGGTCTATTTGCATATTAGGCTTTTATTATATAGGAGGATATCTCCATTTCTAAGCTTTAACAGCCAAATTCAACTTTATTTATTTGTCAAAACCTTAGTTTAATTCCCTTAAACAGTGGGTTTAACAAATTCTTTAAATATCACTATTACCATGTAATAATAAATGTCCTTACTACTGTCAAACAGGAAAAAGCAATTCAATAACTAAAGAATAATGAAAAAAAGTAACTGGAACTTTTCTTTTTAAGATCTTGTCATTGGTAAAATGAGGGCTAACAAAACAAGCATGATAAACTATATCTTATACTGACTTCTGCAGTTCACACCATGCTTTTATATATATATATAAATAATATATATATTTACATATATTAAATATATATAAATATTTTTTATTTATTATTTATATATATTAAATATCACAGAGCCCAGACATAATTAAAATGATATGCTTTTAAAAATATGATCATCCAACATTCAAACTGCTTGTATTATAGATTAGGAAGTTTTTGTAACCTGTTCGTGTGAAATGATATACCTATTGCTATGGTTTTTAATAAGTGCAGAAATAGCCCTCTTTTGTCACTAGTATTTGGTCTAAAAGCATTTCCATCATATTAGCAGGCAGGAAATCAAATGCTTTGGGATTTGCCTGCAGGCATCAGAAGGACTAAAGACCTCCATTATTCTGGGGATAGGCATCACATCATTAGGTGTGACATCCTGAGTGCCTACAATGTGCCAGTCCCAAGGGTCAGTAAAGGTATGCCCACAGAGAGGAGACATACATAGGCTGAGAAAGTAACCTGCAAGTGAAGTCACACTTCCACGGTTAGAAATGCAGGAAATCCTGGGTAACCTCAGCTATGGGGGCATGTGGGAGAGCAAGCTGAGCTGGGGATGTACTGAAATGTTTCTCTCACTTTTAACAACACCTGAACTGGCCTTACAGTACAGAGTGCCACTGAAATGCCCAACGTGGAGACCTCTGCATGTGTGTACCTGAAGAAACAGATATGAAGTCTCCTTTTTCAAGTTCAAGTGTCTAATTTTGGCCATAACTGGATCCAAGTTCAATTAACTAAGTTCAACCTACTAACAAATCATTAAAATAAAATATTCACGTTAGGATTATTAAAACATAATATATACTGAAATGTACTGGAGACAGTTGTATTCCATAACCTTAAAATGGAAATGGAAAATGAGAGTAAGTGAAAGGACTGTAGATGCAGGGAACAGGTAGAGTGACGTGGCTAAAGCACTTCCGTTCCCTAGACTAACAACATCACTCTGGCCCTGCACCCCCTTTAACTTTACCAAAACTGGTAAACAAGAGAACCTGTTTCTGGACATAATGAACTTTTCCCACCTCAGTAGTTCTAAAGACCAAGAATGTCAGGTGTTAGAGCAGCCACAGCATTTGTAATGACAGACCAAATAAACATAACTGGCTTAATTAAAACTAGCCCCTACCTCATAGGTGGCCAGCCGGTCTAAGTAGGTTAATAATTTCAGTCTACAACGGCAGAGTTCCTTCTGTTCCAGCGTTAACCTGTTTTGAATGAATAAATCAGGCCATGTAGTTACCAAAAAAGCACATTTCTCTAAGAGTTAAAATAAAAAAGATCTATATTCTATTGAGCCCCCAATTCATGAAATAGCAGACAAAAGCACAAAGGTAAAATATGAAATGCAGTTGATGCAAGTTGCTGAAACCATTTAGAGCAATTATCACCAGTAAAGGACAGAGTTAGGTGACTCATTCTTTTAGAGAAATTGCCAAAGGAGCAGTAATACACCCCTTACTCTGAAAAGTGCACTAAGCGAAGCAGTTCTCCTCTCCTCCTGCGCTCCTTCTCCTTTGCATTCTGGGCGGGCTCGTCCTCAGGCAAGAGCTCCTCATAGGAGATGCCCTCGATGTCTACCTCACCAGGTAACGTGAATCTGCAGGAAAAGAAAACACACATCTATTTTGATTTTTTTTTTAATTTCATGTAGTGAAAACCCACTCTCCCCTACGGTGACTGACTTTATCATTAATTGGATTTCCATGGAAACTCCTCACTGGAAAGAAAGCTGTTGCCACTGTAACAAAGTGGCTCACTGGTTATACCCCTAGGGATGGACAATGTCACCAGGTTATCAGTGATCAGCACATCGAGAAATTTTTAAAATCAAGAAAATGAAAACTACTTAGGAAAAAAATGCACCCAATGTGAAACAGCATATGAAGAAAATGTTGCCCGAGTTTACAATTTGAATCACTTCTATTTAAGGTCTCAGAATGATAATGAATGTAGGTCTCCTTTACGTTATTTATGTACCAGATATCCTATCGCATTTATATCTCACAAAAATGTTCCAAATGTCTGGTGAGCAATGGCTCTCAGCAAATCACTTTATTTTACTATGCACTGACATTTGTACGGGACTTAAAGGTTTATGAGGTGCTTCCACCAGATATACAGTTTCATCACTCCAGGTGATTCTGGGAGGCCGGTATGATGTCACAGATAAAGAGAGTGGATGAGCCCGGCTGGCATGGCTCAGTGGTTGAGCACCGACCTATGAACCAGGAGGTCACGGTTCAATTCCTGGTCAGGGTACATACCTGGGTTGTAGGCTCGATCCCCAGTGTGTGGGGCGTGCAGAGGGCAGCCAATCAATGATTCTCTCTCATCATTGATGTTTCTCTCTCTCTCCCTCTCCCTTCCTCTCTGAAATCAATAAAAATATATTTATTTAAAAAAAGAAAGTGAATGAAGCTCATACTTGCCTAAGGGGGCTCATTGGCCTTATTGGCACACTAGGTATGTGCTTAAGCCCAGAGCTTAGAAGTGGCCAGTGTTCGGTAAATGTTTGTAGCATCTGCTCTTTTCCTATCATCAGGCTATCATATGTAAATACATTTCACTAAAAGAAAAGACAACTGGGACCTCAGATAAGACAACATTAATCTAAGGCAACTGCTTCATCACAGAATAACCTAAATAGAGGAATGTTTACCCTTCCCAATGTCTCAGCTTAAAAGCATTCACAACGTCAGCTGCCCTTCTGCGCCCCAATCCTTCTGTCACCAACCTGCCCTCATCCACTCCTCTCCCTATTGCCAAGAGCGCCTCCAGGTCTGTGCCCTTCAGTCCATACTGCAGCAGCTCTTTCGCAGCGTCCACGTTTTCAGGAACTCTTTCCAGACACTCATGAAGAACCCAGGACCGTTTCTTTATTTTACTCTGGATGCAAAGAAAATGAAACACAGAGGCATCAATCAACCCAGACCATCCATTAGCAGCTGACAGCTGCCATCTAGAACTGAAAGCTATACCTCAAGGAGCCTAGGCAGCTGCTGGAGAGGGTCAATAGAATCAAGGTAATTCCCACTCCCCAGTGATGATTAGAATTCAATGTAGCGAATGTGGTTCCAACTGCTATCTTTCTTCTTTTAATGAAACACAAAGCTACGTATTCATTTTTGGAAACAGAAAAGAAAAAACTTTCCAAACGTTTATAGTTGCTTTTTACTTTTCACTGGGGCTATATAATAGAGTAGAAAATAAAGCAGAAAGCCCAGATAAGATGGAACCAGCGTGCGTAACTTTGAAACAAATCTAATGAGGCAGAGCACATCGAGGTTCTGTGTCTATTTGACCATGAGATGTGTCACTAAGTATAGATGATAACTGAATCACAGAAGGCATATCATGCTGTTCTTTGGAAAGACCAAGGGCCTATTCCTCCCTCCCAACTGCTTCCTCTGACTCCATTCAAAACCCTTGACTTGCCCTCTTCATAGAAAAACTCATTAGTGTTAGAAATTTGAAGATTTTACTCGTACCCTATATTCTTTTACACATTCTAGCATATCAATTCTTTCTTTAAATGTCTCATAATTCATTTCCCCTTCTCCGTGTCTGTGGCCTGCATTCCAGTGTCTGTCATCAATACCCAACACCTGCGACACTGTAGGAGTCCTCACCCTTTGCAGGGTTCCCCCACCTTGCTCCTTCCACTCCAGTTCATCTTCTACACCACCTTCCCCTGCACCTCCACAGTCAGATCGCCACAATCATCCCCCACCCCCTGAAGACGTAAGGCCTAAGTCATCATGCGCTTTCAACAACCCCCCCAAACCCAAACCCAAACCAATGTGTCTTTCTAATCACATTTCACAGTGCTCCCTCTTGCAGACCATCAGAGCCAGCAGACTGGTTTACTTACAGAGCTCATTATTCACCCAAGAAATATTTACTGCCAGGCACTGGACTAGACTGGAGGACACAGCAATGAATAAGACAGATGTGGTCACTGGCCTCATGAATCATGCTCATGTTCTTCCATCTCTGGAAGGCCTACTTTGAGTCCTTTCTCATCCCTGCTCAAAACGTCTTCACTAGCGAAAGCCTCCCATAACCACTGGGTCTGTAATGACCGCTCCCTCACTGGGTTCCCACAGTACTTAGGTGGAATCTTCTGTGCAGTTATTTATAACTTGGGCATGAAGCTTGTCCTCTCAGATTACAAACTCCCTCATAGAAAAACCCGTTATACAGCGGCTCCACTCCCCCTTCACCGTCCCTAGCACCACCTCTCATTGAATTTCACTTCCCAGTGAGGAGGAAGCCTCCCAGACTATGCCCGCCCACTCCAGTGGGAGTTTTCTCTTTTCAGTCCTAGACATGGCTCCTATCTGCCAGCCCTGAGCTGAAAAAGTGCCGATGGCGGGTTTCTTGCTTGCCAGTCTCTAGGGTTTTCCAATCCCCACTCACTGACGTACCCCAGCAATAGGCACCCGGCTTGCCCATCCACCCCGCCTTTTTCTGCCTGCCAACTTGGGCAAGTATGGAGCGAGCTCAGCATCTAAGAGCAGTCCTGGCCCACAACATCCCGAGGACTGCAATTCTGTCCAGTGTGCTGCAACCACTCCTTGTCCAAGGAGGGCTGGACCCCTGTCAGGGAGGAGCCTCCCTTCCAAGGCCGTCCCCCCGGGTACGGGTACGCTCCTTCAGCCCTAGGTGGAAGGAATTCCTTGACGTCCTCTTTACCCCTTTATAGTTAATCTGTTGTTACTGTAAAATAATTCTCATATTCACACTTTCCCTGCCCTAATTACCGTATGGGTTCTAGCTCCTGGTGGGGCCTTGACTGATATAGGTAAAGAGAAGTAACTGAGGTAGATGAGGAGGAAGGATTAGCCCAAAACCAGGCAGTCGGCTGGTTTATCAGTAAATATTCATTCCTGTGTCTCCAGCACCAAAGTCCAGCTACAGGGCCAATAAAATAGGGTAACAAGGTCGTTTTTCCGGGTTGAATAAAACATACTTCATCAGCTTCAGAGAAGTCAGCAAAATAAAGTACTCTCATATGCAGCCCTTTAGCTAAAAGATTTTCCATAGATTGGAATATTACCACCTTACCAAGATCTTGAAACCTACCAGGTAGTTCTGAATGGAAGCGATGTTGACCGCCGACTTCCTCCACTGCCTCTGGTACACGAGGTCAGTGTCCAGGCCGTAGGTCTGCGCCAGAGACAAGGCCTCCTCATACTCTTCACTCTCGATCTTCGGACAAGGAAAGGGACACAGGAGCGTTACCGAGCTGCCCCGGGTCACAGTGACGATGTGATGAGCAATGAACACCCCTAACCTGGTCAGCATTCCTAACTAGTCTCACGGCAGACAGACCCAGCGTTTACCTGAGCACTTTCACACAAGCGGAGAGGAGAGGGGGCATGCCCACGCTTACAGAGCAAACCCAGGAGGGGCAGTGCCAGCAGCCTGCGCTGGTGCAGGGCTCGGCCCAGGTCGCTCAGCAGCAGCACCGCTGGGAGCACCCTGTGCGACCCCCTCTGCCTCCACGCAGAGCCCGTGAGAAAGCGCACGGGCAGGTCCCCCGAACCACCTGGAGCCTGAGGACACAGCTGCAGGGGCCCACACAGGCCACGGGAGGGGCAGCAGCATCCCGGGCTCAGCCTCAGCGTGGAAAGCTAAGTGAATTCATCTTTCATCACTTTTACTTTCAGGACTCAGGCACAAAGACCTGCATTATTTTCAAAAGTTAAATACTACTGATAATTTAAACATGTTGATACTATAACAACCCCCCCCCTCCCCGACCCTTTTTCTTTTAATCCTCACCTGAGGATATTTTTTTCCATTGAGAGTGGAAAGAAGGTGGGGAGGGAAGAGAAGAGAGGAAAGAGAGAGAGAGACATTGATGTGAAGGAGACAAATCAATCAGCTGCCTCCGGCACTCTGCCCCTATCACGGTCAGACATCAAACCTACAACCCAGGTACAGGCCCTGGACCTGGAATTGATCTCACAACCTTTCAAAACGAGGGCCGGTGCTCTAACCACTGAGCAAAGCCAGCCAGGGCACAACAATTCCTCTTTAAATTCCTTCCTTTATTAAAGAAAGAGGTTTTGGTCTCAGTCCCAGCGGTGAACTCCGGGCTCCCTCCCCGAGCACGGCCGGAGGATGGCTCACCTTGCGGTGGTACAGCTCCTCGGGCGTGGTGGAGCGCAGGCTCACGAGGCGGTAGTGCTTGGTGATGGCCCGAGGGCGCTTCCGTGGCGGGGCAAACCGCTCCATCTCGGTCACCAGGTACAGGCCCTGTTTGACGTAACCGAAGTAGCGAGCCTTGGCAGACACTTCCTGATCAGAGTCGGCGTCCTCCTCCCCTTCGTCGTCTTCTGCACCCCTCGTCTCCAAACGAGAACGTTTGGGGGCAAGTTTGATCTCACACTGAACGGTACAGAGACATGTTAAACTAATAGTGAGGAACCAAAGACAAGTGTTAGCATTAACGAGAAAAACACTTTTAATTCTACTCTGGTTTGATTCCTTTCATCAGGCGTGGGATTAAAACTAAAAATGGAACTCAAAGGCACCCAACAACAAACACGATCTACGTCAACAGCCCCTGAAGCGTTCAAATGCACTGCTGGCTGCTGATCTCCGAAACTAAAGCCCGCTTTAATAATAAGTCATTAGGATGATCTCGTGCATACATGCCTGGTGATTATTCTAGGGACAGGAAGGAGCCGAGAATGTTAATTTCTTCCCTGCTGCTATTTTCATACCAGCTGTGGAGAAGTAAGACGATGATTTGTCTTATCTATTTTTTTTTTTTTTTTTTTTTTAAATATATTTTATTGATTTTTCACAGAGAGGAAGGGAGAGAGATAGAGAGTTAGAAAGATCGATGAGAGAGAAACATCGACCAGCTGCCTCCTGCACATCTCCCACTGGGGATGTGCCCGCAACCCAGGTACATGCCCTTGACCGGAATCGAACCTGGGACCTTTCAGTCCGCAGGCCGACGCTCTATCCACTGAGCCAAACCGGTTTTGGCAATTTGTCTTATCTATTTAGAAAAGGAACATGAACGTATGTATCTCCTCGACTGAGAAAAGTGTCCAGGAGCTTCACAAAGTTCTGAGTCTGGAAGCCTGACTGGTAAAAATAACTTTCATTTCAGACTTAACAGAGTTGGCTTAGAAGCTAGGCCTTAATTCTCTCCAAATAACATAGACTGCGTAACAAACTTTGAGGCGAAAAATATTTGTCCATCTACATCGAAGTGAAAGCTATTGAAGGATGCTAGCCTTCAAAGACTTACAATCAGAATTTTAAATGACCAAGACATAACTTTAAATTACTAGCCTCTATTTTCCAGTCTTTTGTCACGATAAACAAGCTTTTCTTAGTGAAAAACCAATTTTTTTAAATTGTCATATTCATAGAAATAGGTTAAAGTCTATGTTTCTTAAGTAGCAAAAACTATTACATTTTAAAATGATTAATCTAGAAAAAAAGAAAAAATCTATCATGTCAGTGAAGAAAAAATAGGTATAGATAGCAAAATGACTATCCATTTTCCTCATTCTTCTACAATGCAAAAATTTTAATTGACTAAACAATAGATCTTTTTTATACTGCACTCAATCTGTGATTCCAATCACAGACTTTTGTTCTTAAAGCCAAAATTAGAAAATGGGATAACAAATTAAAAAAAACAACAAAAAAAACACCAAACCTTGCCCTAGCCAGTTTGGCTCAGTGGGTAGAAAGTATGGACTGAAAGGTCCCGGGTTCAACTCCAGTCAAGGGCATGTACCACGGTTGCAGGCTTGATCCCTAGCCCTCCTCAGGGTGCCTGCAGGAGGCAACTAATTGATGTGTCTCTCTCACATCGATGTTTCTCTCTCTCTCCCCCTCCCTTCCTCTCTCTCTAAAAATCAATGGAAATATGTCCTCGGATGAGGATTAACAAAATGAAAACAAATACAGAGCTTTAGGTTGTGGGTGAAATTCATGTTTTCTTTCAAGCACACAGAGGCTCTGGAAGGAAAGCATTACCTCCAAACTTAAAAATCCCCCGTCGTGGGCAGCGGTGACTTGAGGTGCCGGTTCAAACCACTCACAGGATTTTCCCAGTAGATTCTTCAGAGTTTTCACGGAGGAAACGGTCAAAGCCCCTGAGCAGCGAGCCAAGATCACGGCACTGTCTGCCCACCAATTCACATCCACAAGTGGGTACAAGGACTCTTTATCTAACGGAGAAAAGAGAACCCATGCTCACGCACCTGCCAGTGTGGGCTAGCTACACACACCTGGTCCAATAATCAACTCAACAACCAGACTGGGCGCTGAAGATATGGCAAATAATGAGAACACATGAATTACAAGTCATCACTCTAATTCTAACAAAACGGTAATCTATAATATTAAAAGCGTAATATGCTAATTAGACCAAATGTCCTTTCGGGCGTCATTCCGGATGTCCTTCCGGACGAAGCCGGGGCCCAAGCTAAGCAACCTGGGTCCCAGGCGCCTGCTAGTGGCAGTCAGAGGGAAGCAGCCCGGGTCCCGGGTGCCGGCGGGAAGCCGGTGCTGGCAGCTGGGGGAAGGAAGGCCTACTCTTGCATGAATTTCCATGCACTGGGCCTCTAGCTTACTTAATAAACACCTGAGTACCAAGAATTTACCAAAGTTCAAAATTACAGGGATGCAGAGTTCCTCTCAGAAAATGAAACATACAGCACTCTATTTCACATTTTCAACATAACAAACTAAAAGGTAGGTGGGTACAAAGTGCACAAATCATCAAGGTTATAAAATATTTTGGAAAATATTCATGCATCACTTTTCAGACAAACAGTAATATGAGAATTATACCCTTTTAAAAAATACAAGACAAATGTATGATGGGTTTCAACTCTGACTGCTTCTCACACTCGTGAAGGGGATCAGGGTAAGGGCCGACCCAAAACACGCCACTTCAACATAAATACTTTAAGCTGAAGGAATTCAAGAAACTCAAAGTTCTTTTCCTTTGTCTTGTCACTTCTCTAAAATGTATTGTCCCTTTTCTAAGATGCTATAGAAGCCCAATTTCCAACCAACCCTTGGAGTTCCTCCTCTGGGGGTGCTCCCACGGGTAAGCGCCCTGTGCATGCTACTAGGTTTCTACTTGTTTTCCTCTTGTTACTCTGTCTTTTGTCTAATTTTCAGGGCTCAGCAAAAGCCCAAGAGGATGAAAAGAAAAAGATTTGTTCCCTCCCCTACATCCATTACGTCATCTAAAGAGCACCTTTAGTATACAATCGGAGTCTCTTAAGGTGTTTAAATATCCTATTTCACAGGACTCACCTTTGACTTTTTTCCTCTTCTCCGCAGAGAGTGTCCAGTCGGGATTGAGGTCATCGAACCCTGGCTACATGGGAAAACATGCACGTGTGACTTGCTGAGCCCGCAGTGTAAGGGATGAGAACATCATCAAGGCGCTGCTTCCCTGGGACCTCTCCGTTCACCTGCTTAAAATCTCCTCTCCTTACGCTTGAAAAGCAGCTGTTCTTACACTTAAAATGTGCACATTGGGTGTTGGGACTGAATTTGAAGAAAACAGTATGCACGAGACCAGTAAGACAGCAAGTATACAACTAACACAAACGGAAGCAAGATACACTAACGACTGATTCTGCACATACTCACACCCACTCGCCCTGACAGACGGGAGGACAGCCGTGCCCCTGGGAACACCAGTCCGACCCCAGCCACTGTCACTGAGCAACCCCTTCAGGCTCGGCTTCCATGGCTCTGAGCTTGGACTCCAAAATTTCCAAGCAATCCAGTTCTGTCTATGACTAAAAATCTACTAAGTTAAGTGTATAAGCATGCAATCTTTAAACTGAGTCCATTCATGTTCTAATCTCACGGCAACATAATGTTCTATCCACCTTTGTGGATGCAAGGACACATCATTATCTCTCAAATATCCTAAAACAACTGCAATTACACCACTATCAGATTCCCTTTTGGCTCCCAGTTAATTACTTAATCTTCAGAATTACAATAGTACAGAAAAAGACCCGTCCCAAAATAAGAATCATTTGGGCATTTATCTGAAATCTTCAGGCTAAAAAAGTGATGCTATACTTAAGTTAAATATGCTTTTAATGCCTGGCCAGTGTTGACCAGTGGCTGAGCATTGACCCATGAACCAGGAGGTCAAGGTTGGATTCCCAGTCAGGGCACATGCCTGGGTTTCAGGCTCAATCCCCAGTAAGGGGCATGCAGGAGGCAGCCGATCAATGACTCTCATCATTAATGTTTCTATCTCTCTCCCTCCCTTCCTCTCTGAAATCAATTAGATATAGATAGATATATAGATATAGATATATGGATATATAGAGATAGAGAGATATGCTTTCACCTAATATAACACTGTAAACATATATATGCTATTACCAATTTATCAGTGGCTATTGACACTATTAAAATTGCTATTTCTTTCCATGGCTTGAAAGAACTTCCTACCTTCTACTACTATAATAAGTCACTCAGAGTAGTCCCTGAGAACAGAAGATCTAATTCTTTAAACTTTACCATAAAAGGCTACATTTATTTGGGGGAGGGAGAGGAAGGCTAAGTTTATATACTAAGGGAAGAAATAGATTGTTCCTGGTTGACCTCATCAGCCTTCAACTCCGAGGACTCTGCAGAAAACCGTGAGCTGGCCATGCTTTAGACATGTGACACACACTCTGTAGGCAGAGAATCGTGAGCTGGTCATGCTTTAGACATGTGACACACACTCTGTAGGCAGAGAATCGTGAGCTGGTCATGCTTTAGACATGTGGTCCACGCTCTGTAGGCAGAGAACCGTGAGCCGGTCACGCTTTAGACACGTGGTACACACTCCATAGGCAGAGAACTGTGAGCTGGCCATGCTTTAGACACGTGGTACACACTCAGTAGGCTGATGCTCGGAGGGCAGATCACCAAGCTCCCATGACCCAGCAGAGCAAAGCAGGGGACTCACTCCTGGCACCACATTGATGTGTTCTGAAGAGAATCTCCATGTTACCCCTCTTTGTATGACCTGCTACCACATGTCTGCAAACAGCCTAAGGTGCCCTCACTTTAGCGTCGTGGTCGCCTGGAGAAGGATATCCCAAGAAACAGTTATAGATTTTGCATAGAAAGGCTGTGATGGCTAAACCAGCATTTTCTTCACATGTAAGAATTTTTATCTGTTTTTTTTTAATGGCTAGAGCTAAATATAGTGAAGCCCCTGCCTCTGACAACATAAAAACAACCTTTCAAAAGTGTATTCATTCCACAAACACTTATTAACATTTAACATGCCAAGCCCCATGTTAGACCCCATGGAAGCAGCACATATGCAGAATCTATGTCAAGGAGCTCACAGTAGTGAGGCCGTGGAATCAGCTATGAATTGTACCAACATTCAGCACCTGAATGGTCATCTTCTTACTCATCCCTCATTGACTCATCCATCTAACAACACTAGTCCTTACCTACTATGAGCCAAAAAGAAAATAAAATGGAAAGGAAAAAGGTAAGTTTTCTGTCTACTATGTCTAAGGAAGAACAAAGAGGCAAGTAATAAAACTTCTTCAGAGAAAAATTAAGGCCAAAAATGAGATGTAAATATATAAACATAACATATGGGAAGTGTTTGAAATGAAAATCACTTAGCAGTTGACTGTATTGCAGAGACGAACAAAGCTCCCCACACAGATTTCCAGCCAGATGGGTTTTCGTACTGACAATGAAAGCCAAAGTCTTGAATCAACTCAAAACCAGAGAGCAGTAAATCAGAACAGGCACTGGCACTGCTATCTTTAATCATTAGATTTTATAGAGAAAATCATCACACAAAGCACAACATAAAAACTATAAAGCTGCACATGACAGAAAGAAAGGCCCAGAGGAGCTGAACCCCCAGTTTGGTAAAAGAGTTGACGTTTGTACAGGGCAACTGTAACATCAGCTTCTTCTCAGGCAAGGCTGCAGGAAAAATTATGAGCTCTAGCTACGTCCTATACATTGTCACAGCATCTATTTTAACACGTCAAGTGCCCAGTCAGTCACCGGTGACTGACACTATACTTTCTGTCCAGAAGACACAACAGGCTGGGCGCTTACCGTGTTAAACTAAGTGGCTGGTGCACTCATTTTCCAGGGCAGCCACAGAGGGAGGCAGAGCCCTGTCCTGCGAGGCTGGCCCAGCGTCACCTGACGATGGCTAGCAGAGGGAGAGAAGCTGTTCACATGTCTCTGTTTTCAGCCTGTGAGGAGCACACATCGAGCCGCTCACATGTGAACATCACATCCCGTGTCTTTACATAATGAAGTGCAGAGCTCCAGGGGGAGGCATTCGTGTCAATGGCACGGGCTCTCTGCCCGTTTCCCACCAATACCGCAGCTCGTACCTGATTTGCTCAGATGAAGTCGGTATGTCTCCATGTAAGCACTATCAGAAGATACTCTGAAAAAAGGTGTGCCCTATGAAATCACAGGGCCTGGTCAAAATGAAATCTTAATTCTAAAACTAACATTTAATGACCTAAGCTCACCGCATTTAGCACTATTTCTATCTATTAAAATGAGTATAAACCCATTTTTAACATAATAGGGTTTCTGTGAAGCAAATGAAACAGATGAAAACTGCTCTCTGGACAGCCAACCCTTAAGGCACAAATGCTATTTATGCCCAATAGTCCTTCCTGCCAACACCATCAGCTGAATTGATGTGCCTTTCCTCTGAGCTTATCTTCTCATAATATTAACTTGTTATGTTATTGATTTGTTTATCATTTCCCTTGCAAGACTATGAACATCTTAAGGGCAAGGACTGGGACTTATTGCATTTTCTACTCTGGCATTTGGTAGAGATTCAAAAAATCGCTGAACTTTATTTTATGATGATTGTTATGAATATAGTAGCTATTTACTCTTTATAGTACTGTAACGAGCTTTACAGCACTTACTCTAACATGCTAGATTTTAATGACTCCTTCGCATATCAAAGGCCAAATCTAAAATGCCCAATCCAGTGTGATTGACCCCCAGGATACAGGTGGGAGACTTGAGCAATGTGTGGATGCTCAGACTCCCTTTGTGGGACAGAGTTACCATCCTCCTCTCCTGCCCACCCCAGCATGTACTGTGGACATTATTATAAAGTTAAGGGTTTAGCAATGACAGGCTATCTCAATTATTTATTCTAGAACCTGGGACACACTAACTAGCTCAGAGTTCAACATCTCTGAGAGGAGAGAAGAGATCCGTGTTACGTTCGCCGAAAGGATTGTCTCTGTTCTTTTAAAGATCATCCAATAAATAAAGTCTAATAAACAGGGGGTTTTTCCGACCTTTTTAAAATGCATTTGTTTTCCAACATGGTCATGGAAAGAGCACGGGCATCAGCTCCACTGCTTACCCGAGACTAACCCGGGGACAACTGTTCAGGAAATAAGCAGACAGCTTGGGGTCCCTGGATCCCAGCCACGGGAGGTAACAGGGAAGCTCGCTGAGGTACCCCACGTCAACCAGGCCACAGCAACGCCTTCTACACCAGAGACTAACTTCTAGCCCGATGTCATCTCCTCCCACCATGCACCTGCTCTGCCATTTCTGAATGCCCTTCCATTCCTCTCCCATTACTTTACTGATGACCTAGTCCAACTACTGAGATATTTAGTTATTCATTCCTGAGTTTCAAGATTTTTAAACTATTTTAATAGAATCATTATAAAATTGCAATTAGTGAATAACATTATGAGTTAAAGAGTAATGGATTATACTGGCATTAATTGGCAACTAAGACCAAAAAAAATGTTTAAAAGATGAGTGTAGGTCAACAGATGTAAGTTGTCTTTAGATGCACACAAAAAGGCTATCCAGAATTTCAGTAAACAAAAAGCATACTAATGGGTTTTTGCTCAAATAGCTCTTATGCTTCATGTATGACATCCTAGGGCCGTGGTCAGCAAACTGCAACTTGCGAGCTACATGCGGCTTTTTGGCCCCTTGAGTGTGGCTCTTCCACAAAATACCACGTGCGGGCGCACACAGTTCGATTGAAACTTCGTGGCCCATGAGCAGAAGTCGGTTTTCGGCCTGGGCAAGTCTATTTTGAAGAAGTACTGTTGATATTTGGCTCTGCTGACTAATGAGTTTGCCGACCACTGTCCTAGGGTATTCACTAGATGAGATATTAAATGTGCTTTCTATTAGGTGAATGAAAATCATTTAAGAAAACAGAAAGTCAGGGAGAGGAGAAATGCCTTTAATATTAAAATTTTTCACCATTTAAGAAAAAATTTGCCCAAATGTAAAATTTCCCGCATAAAATAGAATATCAGGATCTTCCCAAATGACGAAATCTGAATACTTTATCACCATGTAAAATACAGGCACCTTTTGGACCCATTCTCTGGCATACTTAGCTAAAACACATTCAAGGACGTTTTGAGAGCTGACCCATTCCACTTCTAGAATGAAGATAAAGTCAGATTAGCTATAATTTCAGGAGAGAGACTGTCCCTTATAGTTAGCTACCGAGGACGAAGACCAATGAGCACCTCTTCCATTTAGAACAAGCGTAGACTCGGTAAGTGAGAGAGAGTGGTAGAGATGCAGAGACTAAAT
Source organism: Myotis yumanensis (assembly GCF_028538775.1). Taxonomy (NCBI): domain Eukaryota; kingdom Metazoa; phylum Chordata; class Mammalia; order Chiroptera; family Vespertilionidae; genus Myotis; species Myotis yumanensis. Next base: position 4,440,071 of record NW_027223762.1, read on the forward strand.
TAAATTCAAGGTAGGAGCTAAGGGGGAAAAATAATCTTCCTAAACTTGTGTTAAAAATATCAAAGAACTGAATAGCAAAATGAGTAAATTAAGTCAGTGAAAAGAGTAAAGAAAATGTACAGACACTTTCTCTTTTCCTCTACTAATCTGAAAAAAAAAATGCTGTTAGTTCATTAAGAATGATTTCAATAGTGCAATTTAACTGGTGAAATTAAATTTAAAAGAATTCTCAAAACGGACATCACTCCATTCATATCATTCAGGGAAAATGCTCTAATCTTTGAATTACAAAACTATCCACCAAAGCTGGTGACAAGGTATTTCTATAGGCAAAGGGGGACTGGGAAGTGAAAGAAGGGAAATTAACCCTTAAAGTGCTGAAATGTACAATAACCCTGATAAGAGGAAAAGCTCTGTAACATAAACTATGTGCAATTGAGAAGATTTTCTTTAAATCTTCAGTCTACCACAATACATGGCATTCTACAAGCTGACCTCACTTGCCCATCATGATTCTAATTTATAATTGATGTTGATTCTGTCCCTAAACAACTCATTTAAAAACCTGTCATTGTAAGACATTAAAAAGTTAGCAGCTCTATCTTTCTCAATATCTTCACTATCCATCTCTTGAGTGATAATTTCCTTTAAGCCAATAAGTAAGTCCAATATTACTAGTATTGCAAAATTTGGGAAGAATTGTAATGCTTTTAGAATACTGACCCTCCAAAGTTTTAATCACATTAGTTGACTTTTGCTAAAAAAAACTAACATCTCCATTCTGTATTTCTGGAATGAGAAAAGGGGGGAAATGGAGGATTAATGGACAGATTACACTCCGCATTCAGAGTGCACTATGCTGGAAATTAACAACAGTACACAGTGCTACTCTGTTTTTATCTGTCCTACTACAATTATAATATAGCTTAACTAAAGCTTGGAATGATGAGAATAAACTATGTAGTGCACTACAGTAAAATATCAACAAAATGAAATCAGCATCACCAGTGCTCACCCTCAAGCGAGAATCATTCTAAGATCAGAGTTGAGAGACGTACCTGCTCGTTCTGATTCCACTCGCCTTGCTGCGTCAGGGATGGGACGGCCCAGATGCTTAGTTTCCCTGAGAAGTGAATGGCTGCAAGGAGGGTCCCGTCTGGAGAGAGGCTCATCTTAAAGATCCCATCCTGCACAGAAATTACATGACATTAATGACAGGGCGAGGGCTTGCAGCTCGACAGGAATGACCTCCAGAATTTAATAACACACTTCAGAGGGTGCCGTGCCATCAATGATCTCTCATAATTAAGGGTTCCAGCAGCTTCGTGACATTACAAATGTGCTCCGGCATATGGAAACAGGGCTCTTACCCTTCGGGAGGACTTTTACATCTGTTTTATAGCGTAATAATTTACATATCACCCAAAAACCAAACATGATGTCATTATAAAAATATTCCTTAATACCACACATCAACTACCATGAGTTCTCAATAACTTTTATGGGTTGATGTTAAGTAGGTTATGAATTTCTTGAATTTTGGGTTCACATCTTTACAAAATTCTATCTGCACACAATGTCTGGAATATGCTATCCATCATAGACAGGCACAAATCATGCCGCGGAAGAGAAGGAAAGGGAGGAGGAAGAGAGAGACAGAAGAGAAGAGGATCCAAGGGTGAAGGAACTACGGCAGCCGAGGGAAGAAAGGCATTTCTTAACTTGGGGAGCACTATGAATGTTTAAGCTGGCAAATTACCCCATTTAAAGACTACCAGTGATTGTTGCCACAGGGGAGAGAAACCATTTATACACTAATTTTACATGGCCAACCTCATGGTTCACAGAGAAAATCTTATCTTTCAAGTCCTACTCATTCAAATAATCTCAAGCCTTTCCCACGAGAAAACCAGTCTTGCTCAGCTACCACAAGAGGAACCACACAAGCAGAGATATCACCTGTCTACCACCGACAACAGACTCAGAAGAACCCAACACACTGACTGGACATCTGCTTCCCAGTCAGCATGGATTAGGACAGGGCCTAAGGTAGTTTACCCTTGAGACTAAAACAGAGACCTGAAAATGGCAGCCCAGAACCTTACTTCTCCTGAACCCTTAGGAAATCTGGCAACATAGGGCCCCCATCCCCAGACGGCAATAATCAGGAGGGACTAGGTAGCATGCATGCCCTTAGGAGGGTCATGCCCCCACCATTCCCTGTGATGGCTCAAGAATAATGCCAAAATTCAGCTACAGAACCAAAACCCAAACATGACTATACTAAAAATCCAGAATTACATCTGACTCAATTCACCATGTTATCTACATTAGACGTCATCAACAAACAGAACAATCTGAGGAAGTGAGGAAATTGCTGGATGAGTAGATAGAAGAAAATATCAGGATGTTCTAAGCTCACTGAAGATTAGCACCCTCCAATCTCACCTCACCTGGATAGAACGCTCTCCTGCAGGAAGCCAAAACTAAATATAAGAAAGATTAAAATACAAATGCCTGGGAAAGGAAAGCAACAGAAGCAAAAGCACTCCGGCAAAGTTCTGACTACTGCACCTCCCTTCCGTGAGATGGAGACAGGTGTGGCTAGAAGGAGAAGGACCAGCATCTTCCTCCCACAGCTCTAGTTCATAAGCCTATGGTTTGGCATCAAGTGAGCCTCAGAAGCGTGCATGCTTAGGAGCTGACGCATCTCTCACCATCCTTTAGAGTTTACAAAGGAAGAACCTGAAGGCCTGAAAGCGTTAAGACACCAGCCCAAGAACTTAAATGTACGACAGGAAACCATAAAAATTCTAGAAGAATCCAAAGGCAACAAAATCTCAGACATATGCAGAAGCAATTTCTTCACTGATACAGCTCCTAGGGCAGTTGAAACTAAAGAGAAAATGAACAAATGGGACTACATCAAAATAAAAAGCTTCTGCGCAGCAAAAGAAACCATCAACAAAACAACAAGAAAACCCACTGCGTGGGAAAACATATTTGCCAACGTCATATCTGATAAGGGCCTAATCTCCAAAATTTATAGGGAACTCATACAACTTAACAAAAAGAAGTTAAACAATCCAATCAAAAAATGGGCAAAGGATCTAAATAGACACCTTTCAAAAGAGGACATTCAGAAAGCCAAGAGACATATGAAAACATGCTCAAAGTCACTAATCATCCGAGAGATGCAAATCAAAACAACAATGAGGTACCATCTCACACCTGTCAGACTGGCTATCATCAACAAATCAACAAACGACAAGTGCTGGAGAGGATGTGGAGAAAAAGGAACACTTGTGCACTGCTGGTGGGAATGCAGACTGGTGCAGCCACTATGGAAGACAGTATGGAGTTTCCTCAAAAAGCTGGAAATGGAACTCCCATTTGACCCTGTGATCCCACTTCTAGGAATATATCCCAAGAAACCAGAAACACCAATCAGAAAGGATATGTGCACCCCTATGTTCATAGCAGCACAATTCACCATAGCTAAGATCTGGAAACAGCCTAAGTGCCCATCAGTAGATGAATGGATTAGAAAACTGTGGTACATCTACACAATGGAATACTATGCTGCTGTAAAAAAGAAGGAACTCTTACCATTTGCAACAGCATGGATGGAACTGGAGAGCATTATGCTAAGTGAAACAAGCCAGTCAATGAAGGAAAAATACCACATGATCTCACTCATTCATGGATAATAAAGACCATTACAAACTTTTGAACAATAATAGATACAGAGGCAGAGCTGCCTCAAACTGATTGTCAAACTGCAGTGGGAAGGCCAAGGAGGGCTGGGGGGCAGGAGGGAGGGGGGTAAGAGATCAACCGAAGGACTTGTATGCATGCATATAAGCATAACTAATGGACATAAGACACTGGGGGGTAAGGGAAGCCAGGGGATTGTCAAGGGCGGGGGGGGGGGGGGGCGGGAAGGACACATATGTAATATCCTTTGTAATACTTTTAGCAATTAAAAAAAAATTAAAAAAAAATAAAGTAGAAGTTGATTTAAAAAAAAAAAAAAAAAAAAGACACCAGCCCAAGAGCATTCAGTGCAGACAGCAGAACCTGAACAGGGTGCAGTCTCTGACCCCAGTCCATGTCACTTCTGCTGCATCACAATTACTGCCAGCTGGGCATGCCTTCCTAGTAGTCACAGGCATGCTCCTCCGTAGAAACGATGATCAGGTATCCTTTACTGTTTTTGTCATCAAAATAGTTAGTCACGTGTGACTTATATGGTAACTCCCAGGGATGACCAAGGCTTCGTTAAACAACTCCACTAAAAATGTTCTCAAACCAAGGAAAAAGTTTATGAATCTATTTAATAATAACAAACAGAAAAATGTATTCTGAATGCAATAATATGAGTAATTTACCAACAGGATTGTGATCAGGAAAATAATGAATGAACATGCGCAATTTTCTTTTGATTTAATCTCTCCCTCCTATCCTTCCTTTCTGTGCAGACACTTAAGCAATAACTGTATTAAGTAAGATGGAACAATTGCTTTTAGTGGGGTGGGTTCTTGATCCTCTTAGTTTCATTTGACACTATGACATCCATACTGCAAACGCATCATTCCTCTTGAAGCATTTTGTTGTAGAAATTTGCACTCACACACACAAAAGTTGAAATTATAGTATAATGAATACCCATGGACCCAATAACCAGCTTAAACAAATATCCACATTTCAAGCTTGTTTTATGAATCCATCCCCAGACACCACAGTGCCCGCAGGGATTTTTTAAAAAATAGTAAAATACACAAATCTTCAGTGAACACCTCCATGAAGTCTCACCGCTGCATGTGCCCACACGGCGTACAATGAAGAGAACATGCAGAGGGAGATCTGTGACATTCAAGGTTCATTCAACGGTGCCCTGCATGGTACACTGGTGAACGTATCTGAGAAGCACAGGTTAAGCTTGTGAGTTACCTGTTCTTGTCCTGGGTGACTGTATAACTTGACATTTAGCATCCTTAATAATCCCAGTGTCTTCGGTACCTACAGCATAAGGGCACATCATACAAAGAAAGATTAATATTTTCTCATTGTAAAAAGTCCTTTTTATCATAAACTGAAAACTATAGCAAATCTAGTATTTAAAGAAATGGTTAAGAAGATCATCGATAGGTGTCAGAGATATCGGTGAGACAGTTTTTATCTGGAAAAAAAATCCACTAATCAGTAAATCTTACAAATACACCCATAATCAAATGCTGTTTAAATACATACATAATAAGTCTAATACAATCTATGCAAATTGGAATTACTCCTAGCTCTACACAAAGACACTACCCCAGGTTATCATTCTATCCTGGCCTTACTATGGAAAAGATCAAAACTTCCAACAGAAACTTCATTCATTAAGGAATTAATTCTATACATGAAAAATACCAGAAAAGTAATCATCATTTAGAAACCAGCATTTTAAATAACACAAGATTATTGTGGTCTTTAGATTTAATATATTTCTAAAAGCAAGAGAGGAAGATAGGTATAATTTTTTAAATGGAAACTAACAAGTGTCACTGAAGATGTAGAGAACTCGGAATGCTAGCACATTGTTGGTGGGAATATAAAATGATACGGTGCTGTGGAAAAGTATGGCTGTTCCTCAAAAAATTAACCTTAGAATTACCATGGGGCCCAGGCAACTCCATGTAAGCATATACCCAAAATAATTCAATGTATGTTTTCAAACTAATACTGCCAGGGTCCAGCCCCAGCAGGTCCAGGGGTTCCCAAAGGTGTGGACGGAGTCGGCGAAGGGGGAATGACACTGAGACAGCGTTCAGTTGATCAGCAACCTAGCCAGGTTCTCTAACCAGGTTCTTCAGCCAGGTTCTCTCGCCATGTTCTCTAGCCAGGTTCTAGCCAGTTCTCCAGCCAGGTTCTAGCCAGGTTCTCCAGCCAGGTTCTCCAGCCAGGTTCGGTCTGTACTGTCCTGTTACATCTGTATTTATACCAGTTGATTTTAATCCTATCCATTCTATTCCAAAGGTTAGGGCATTTCTTATCTCCATTCCAAGGTTACTCTATTGTTCTATTAAGCTACAAGGATTGTAACTGAAGGAGATTATCCTAAGTAAAGATTATGTAGCTTAATCGTGATTGTTCGTAGTTAAAGTGATTAACTACCCGCCTGGCGCTTAGTTAAGGGGTTTTATGGATTTATTTCCTTCCTTAGTCCTGTTAATCCCTAACTCCAGGGAAAAAATCCCCACCTGGGGAAACAACCTTTCTTGGAGAGGTGACCTTGGTTAAAACACATAGCGCTAAGAAGGGGAGCAAACATATTAAGAACAGTATGCCATATACGCCAGGTCCCTTGAAACATATGCTGTGCAGATGTTTCTTCCCTGTACCGACTGTGTCAAGCAGCAAGGATGGACCGGCTTCCGGCAAAATACTGGTACACAAATGTTTATAGAAATACTATTCATATCAGCCAGAAAATGGAAACAATTCAGATGTCCATAAACTAAAGAATAGATAGACAAATGTAGTATATGTACACAGTGGAATATTATTCAGTCATAAAAAGGACTGAAATACTGATACAAGCTACAACTTGGATGAACCTCGAAAATATTATGCTAAACGAAAGAAGCCAGATACAAATGGCCATATTGCATGATTCCATTCACATGAGACACTAATAGGTAAATCCATAGAAACAGAAGGCAGACTAGTGATTGCCAGTGATGAAGATGTTCTGAAACTAGACAGTTGATGGTTGCACAAAATTATAAATGTACTAAATGCCACGGCCTGTATACTTCAAAATGGTTAATGGTTAACATAATGTGAATTTTACTTAATTTCAAAGAAAAAGGCAAAAGGGGAGGGGAGGGAGGGAGGTACTGTTTGTTGAAGTTAAAATTTTCCTAACAGAACTGAGTACCTGAAGACATTAGTGACAGCCTAACTCCCAACATTTTCTCCAATGACAAGAAAGAACAAGAAAGGAAAACTAATTCTACATAAAAACCACGCCACAGCTGAAACTGAAGATTGAGGACAGCCAATCTTCATAATAACTTTAAGAAGAAACAGAAAAATCACCAAATCCCAGGGTGTCACCTCACTTGCTCTTGTCATGTCCCCACAACCCCCACCCCCACCCCAGGCCCACTTCAAGGCCTGGTGGCGAGCAAAAGCAGAATGAAAAAACATTACAGAGCCCAGGGAGCCAGACAAAGGAAACTCACAAAGGGTCTGAGGCCGATGGAAAATCACTTTCAAATTTATAATCCAAAAGGACTTCCCAGAAACAGAAAAAATCTGAATTTATACAATGAAAGAGGTACCCTGGGAACATTAAGCCAGAATAACCAACTCTAAGAAATATCCAAGGCAAGCTATTAGATTTCAAAGATAAAGAAAATCTTCAAGGCCTCCAAGCACAATGGCCAAACAACATACAAAGGACCCCTGAGCCTGGGTTCTTCCCTTCCTCCCAGGAACTGAACTTCTGCCTGGCACCTGTGGGGCTTATCGCCCTCAGTTCTGGACACAGCTGTACCCTCCAGAGCAGAAAGCCTCGGAGGGCTCCTACCTTCCCCTTCTATTCCCTGGAGCAGTGATTCAATGTTGAACAAACAAATAAATAAACTATCACACAGATGACAGGAGCATTAATTTGGCAACTTGGGTCAATGCATATATTGAATTTTGTACAGTCTGTTTTACAACCTAGCAGCCTTGCAAGAGACTAGAATATATGGCAGCAGCATTTTTCGGTCAATATCCACCCCAACACAATAGCCACCTTAAACAAACAATCAGAGGAGGTTCCACAAGGACGATGTCTGCCACCTGACAAAAGGAACGAACCCTATCATGCAGGTGACCTTGAGGCAGGGGAAGGCCATGGAGAATGACCATACGTTTAGCTGCAAGACTTACGTAAAAGCCACTAACGTAACGAAAATGCACTTGCAGCATCTCAAGAAGTTAATCGCACGGCACAGCATTCAGCTGGCAATCGATATTTTCCTTTCCCCACTTACTCTGTAAGTGCGCCGGCAATTGTCTTTAAAAAGATTCCAGGACCAAAGCTGCAGGGCAGGGGGAAGGCGCACACACAGTAAGACACAGAGTGAACGCACAGAGGGCCCAGAGAGCCAGGGCCAAGGCAGGCCTCGCCGTGATTGCCCCTTCCGCAGACCGCTCCCTCTGTCAGTTACACCTGCCCCCACTGTCCTACAAAGGGCTTTGCAGCTGACCGACTTCATGGCTCATCAACAGGCTTGGGTAGTCACAATCCCACCTGAAAGGGTCGCTGATAATTAAATGAGCTGATACACAGAGCAGCACTCAGCACAGCTGCCAGACAGAAAAAGTGCTTAAAAAATGATAATGTCCAATAAGCAGGTTCAAGTAACAGGACTACGGCTAGGTTGACTGTTTCCTAACAATAAAGATAAGTCACATGCCATACACTTTAGATAAATCGGATATGTGAAAGGAGCACTAAAATGTCACTAGCATTAAGTCCTTTTCCTCATTCAGGACAAATTACTTCGTCCTCTTTATCCTGCCCCGGGCGTGCCTGCCCGAGGCCCAGCAGCAAAGTGAAATGCCGGGACTGAGACTCACCACAGCAACCGTGTCTCCGCCGCTGGTGACCTGCTTGTAATAAGGTGACCCTGACAGCACCCTCCAGGCAGAGAGGCCAGCGCTGGACGCTTTCGAGGTGCCCACTTCGGCAGCTTCACATCCGCCCACCAGCAAAAGTCTACGAAAGAGAAAAACGAAAAGAATTGCTAAGTTGCCAATATAAACAAGACAACATCGAAACAAAGGGAGCAGAAACAGTTACCTTCTCAAAGAAAACTAAAGTCAGATCACTACATACTAAACCTAGAAGGCAAATATCTTAGAAGAAACAAGCAAAGAAAGCCAGGTTTTTCCATTAGAATTTCACCTTCCCTTATGCAGGGGTAAGGTTTACACAATTCAGCACCTAAACTCCGATGGGGACTTAGAAATGAGAAAAAATGTTTCAAGGTTGGCCACTGAATAGCAAAGGAACTATCAACACCAATAAACTTTAACAAACAAACGTGCCTCCTCACCCAGACACATAGTGTGTGAATCGCAGCAGAGCACCGGGTGCCATGAGGGCATTTAAAGACAGAAGAGAAGGATGAGCATTGGTGCCAGAGAGACGTGAGCGAGGCCAGGCTGGCTCTGAAGGCAGGTGCCACGAGCCCAGGCAGCAGGGCGGCCTCTGGAAGCTGGAAGAGGCGAGAGAACAGATGCTCCGGGGCCTCCTGAGAAGAACAGCCCCGCTGACCCCTTGGTTTCAGCTCAGCGAGACCCACCCAGGACTTCTCACCCCACGACTGTAAGACAGCGAACATGCTCTCAGCCACCACGCGTGCGGCATCTGTTAGAGCAAACACGGAAATCTAGGGTGCACTTGCTCCTTTCCCAGCCCCAGACGACCTGACGGACTCTAACTCCACCACTGTCTCTCCTCATGTCATCTCTTCCTTTCTAACTAAGCGAACAGCAACCATTAAAAAAAAAAAAAAATCATCTCTACCACATACTGTCAAATGTAAATCATTCAAAACTGCATAAAATCCCTCTAGGTTTAGCCACGGAGCTCAGCCCAACTCAAAATCTCAAAATTCATGAAGTATTGGAAATGTGCCTTATTCACAGAAATACACCTGTAGCCGTCACTCGCAGCCATGCTCTTATTGCTTTTATACACGGCTCTAACAAGTGTATATCACCGCAAACTGCAAGCAACAAACTTTAGGAGGATGGCCTGCAGCAAACCTATTAGAGCTGTTTCTATCCAAGGCCCATCCTCAGAGCGAGCAGATAATTAGCCCTGTTCACAGGGAAGGAGGCCTGGGTCCAAAGTCACACGAGCATCTGAGCAGTCCTTGCCTCGAGCAGCCATTCTGCTCAAATGGTTCTTTTGCACCAAAATAATTTCCCCCAAAAGGTATATTTACTGCAGATAAAATCATAATATTCCCCTGGATCTAACTACCAATTTGAAGAAAATATAGTTGACAAAAATACTTTAAACAGCACTACAAAGATGCAATCTAAACAGTGGAAGACCTAAAAATCTAGACAGTAAGAAATACAGTGTAAATGACCTGGTTCCTTCAGAACTAACTCTCTCTTATTCTTATTCTCTCTCTCAGCAAAAGAACAAAGAATGAAGGAGAGCCCAGTGTGCTCAGTGTTGAGCGTCCATCTATGAGCCAGGAGATCACGGTTCAATTGCCAGTCAGGGCACATGCCCAGGTTGCAGGCTTGATCCCCAGTACGGGGCGTGCAGGAGGCAGCCAATGATTCTCTCTCATCATTGATGTTTCTATCTCTCTGTCCCTCTCCCTTCCTCTCTGAAATCAATAAAAATAAAAAATAATAATAAAAAGGACACAATCTGGATGTTTGATGACACTGACCGATTATTGTTAATTATCTTCGAATATGATAATGGCTTCATGTTCATGTTTATTAGAGGCCTTATTTTTTAGATATACAACTGAAATACTGAATGATATCATATGCTTTCAATGATTTACTTTGAAATGATCCAGGAGCAGACAGGTGGAGGAATGACTGGGGATACAGACAGAATGAGACTGGCCATGAACTGATCATTACACTGAATGGCAGACACAAGGGAGTCGGCATCCTACTCTCTATGAACACGCTTCCAATTTTCCATAAAGAAATATTTTTTTGAAAGTAAACTTGTCAGGAAAAACTCCTCTGACTAGATAGAAACCAAACAGGTAATTTTGAATATCTACATTTCCAAATGTAATCTGTTTTTTTCTAAACAGAAAACATGTCATGCATAAAATATATCATTAAAAGTCAGTAACATCTATACTAATAAAAGGGTAATATGCTAATTAGACCGGGAGACCGGACATCTTCCGACCGTGCGACTTCCTTCCAGACAAAGCCATGGTGGTGGGGGCTGAGGCAGAGGTGGTTAGGGGCAATCAGGCTGGCAGGGGAGGGCATTTGGGGGCCATGAGTCCAGCAGGGGAGGGCAGTTGGGGGCCATCAGGCTGGCAGGGGAGCGGTTAGTCGGCAATCGAACCGGTAGGCAGGCAAGTGGTTAGGAGCCAGCGGTCCCGGATTGCAACAGGGATGTCTGACTAAACCGGCAGTCGGACATCCCCCAAGGGGTCCCACATTGAAGAGGGTGCAGGCTGGGCTGAGGGATCCCCCCCATCCCCCGCCGCTGTGCACAAATTTCATGCACCGGGCCTCTAGTAATTATAATAAAGTTTCTGAGAACTCAACAAAACCCAAAAGGCCATGATACAGCAGATCCTGATAACTAAAATAATTTTTGTCTGATGAATGTGCAACATATATACTTACACCAACAGTGTAATTATTTTCTCAGGAGATTGAGCATTGTTGTTTAATCTGCACTACTATGTTGTGGAGGGGACAGATGTCATATCCAATTTTCAGGTTAAAAAACAGACAAATGGAACTTTAAGTTGCCTGACTACTGAAGGACATACAGAGCTGAGATTTCAGAGCTATTGTCGCCTGGTCTTGATACTAGGAAACACTTCCTCTCTATAAAATTCTCACAAATATCATGGCCATGCAAAGATCAAATTGGCTACAATATGAAAAGATCAGAATGAAGAAAAGTGATTCAATACCTGCTTCCAAACAACCCCTCCACCATTCATGGCAAACAGAAGAGTAAGTGGGGAAAGAGGCAGAATGATGGACCAATCATGTATTGTCCCCCTAAGATGGTATGGCAACCTGGGGACGCTGATGCTCCAGCTACAAGGATGCACGTGTGCATATGTGGATCTAAAGGGGGGACTGACAGCCTTCATCGACGGGTCCTGTCTCCCGTTCCTTTCCTCGGACAGCCTTGGGCGTGTTTTCCTATCCGGGAAGGAAAATGAGCACAGGCCCGGGGAGAGGGCGGGTCCACGCAGACCACCACTGCTCAGGACCTCATCACGACCTCTGAGCTGGGTGCAAACACAGCCTAAAGGATGGATGAACTACATGGAGAAGAGGCCAGAGAAAAGTCTGCCCTTTAAACAATTTCCCGGGCAGATAAGAGCATTCTCAGCCAAGAGAACCTGATGTACAAGAGCACAGACACCAGTGTGAAAATGAGGTGCTCAGAGAAAGGTAAGACATGCAGTAAGTGCTTCTAGCCTGTACGAGGCCAGCAGGACAGACGTCCAACGGGGTTCTTGACAATACAAAACGATTCACCTTGCTCCCTTCCTAGGCACGTACCACCTTCCACCCTCCATACAGCAACAGTTCTTTAAACCAGCGGTTGCCAACCTTTCAGACCTCATGGACCACCAGTGGTCCGCAGGCCCCGAGTTGATGACCACTGCTTTACACCATGCCTCCATGACCAAATGGTGAGCCACCTGGGCAGAGACTGTGTGTGTCCTTTACAGCATTTCCCAGCATTGTTTCACTCCAGAAACCCTACCTGCACACTCTGCAGAGAACTACAGGGGCAGGAAGATAACTAAGACACAGTCCTTGTCCGTGGCTTACCCTCTCTGGCTTCAGCTCTCCCACCTGAGAAATGAAGGGGCTGGGCCCCATGATGGATGATCTCGTTTCCAGCTCTGACATTCTAAGAGTCTCAAACTCAAAGCAGGAGCATAGGTGCCAGACAACAAAAATGAACTGTGACTGATGCAGCAAAAATGCACAGGGGGGAGTGGGCTAAGTGAGCAGGAGTGCAGGCGGAAGCAGAGAGAACAGGCAGTAATAATGGGGTGGACAAGGCCATCTGAGGAGTGGGAGGTGGGCAGACAGCAGGCCCCTAAGTATCACACATACATAACAATGATGATCTAAACAGGGCGCTACAGTTATTGCCAAGGATTATAAATGGCTTATTGAGGTTCTTCAATCTAAGAATTGTTGGAAGAGTGTGCCATCTAGTGGCTTGACACTCCTTCAATCCAAGGAGAGAAATCTGAAATACTAGCAGAGACACTTTGATACGCTCTGTCCAATGACCAATGTGCCTGTGGCATACAATCAGCAAGGAAGGAAAAAAAGAAAAAGGAAATAAAGAAAAAACAACATGTCTCAAAATTGAGAAGTGTTTAAGACTATGCTTACGACCAAAGTAAGGGCTCAAAAATCATTACCCTCCACTCTGAAGCTAGAAGCCATTCCTCTCTTGGAATAATTGGAATGGTTCCCATTTTAATTCATTTTAGTATAACTTAAATATTCTTTACTATAAAAGTGTTACTCGTCCAATACTTTAAATTCTGATTACTTTTATGTATTAGATAAAGAGCTTATAAGAAGGAAACACGCATAACCACGACGGTCCCCATCAGTGGCTCTCAAACATCATCACGCCTGGAATCTCCTGGAGGCTTGTGAAAGCGCAGACCGCCGGGCCACCCCTCAGAGGTCTGACTCAGTGGGCCTCGGGCAGAGCCCAGGAATCTGCATCTCCAACAGCCTCTCCCGGTGATGCATGCCGCCGGGCAGGCACCACCCTCTGAGAATGCACACTTCCCATTATGCTAAAATCCATGAGCTGAGCTCCGCAGGACATGGTTCACCATGAATAAAAATACGAAGCATCCTACTATCAAGTAGACACATACGTGAGGATCACCAAGGAAAACTGCTTATACTGAATCGTTAGTTGTGAAGACAAAACCTGAGAATTTTTCTCAGATGGAGAAAGCACTAATGGAGAAATGGAGACGGCTTAGTTCCGAAGCATAACTTCATTTTCCTGGCAATTTCATAATTAGGCATTAAGTGTATTTAAAATTGAGTGGTACCTGGTTATAAATTCCTTCACATGTAATTTGGAATTTAGAATAAAAAGTATAGGAAATCTATAAAAATCAACACTCCTCGTTTTATACCTTTCAAGCAGAATCGGACCCATATTCAGAAAGATGGTTGGCTGGCATAGATTAGATATTCTACTGTGGAGAGATGAGAAAAAGAACAAGAAGGGCTTTATAGGCAGAGGACAAAACAAGTAAGCAGCAGCATGAAGGCTTTAACAAACAAAGACACTGAGAAATGCAAGAATTCACACATGTCTGAAGTTATCTAGAGCAGGAGTCAGCAACCACAGCCTCTGGACCAAATCCAAACCACCACCTACTTCAGTAAATAAAGCTGCATTGGAACACACTCACACGCGTTCATTCGGGTGTTTCTACGGCCGCTTTCACACTGCCAGGGAAGAGCTGAGTAGTTACAACAGGGCCCGACTGGCCGTTTATAGAAAAAGTGTGCTGGCCGTTGGTCTGGAGCAAAGAAACATGAAGGGCTGTGACAGGAGCCTAGAGAAGTCAAAAGACCAAACTACAGTGGGCCTTTAATACTAAACCCAGGAGCTGTCGCTCTCTCCCCAGGGCTAAAGGAAATTAGAGGTGAATTTTTAAGCTCAGGCTTGTGTTGTAAGACCTATATTCCTTGCCGGAAACACAACAGAAAACAAATTAGAGGAGGATCAGACAGAAAGCAGGGAACACACTTGATAATAAATTGCGTGAGAAGTAATGAATTTCTGAACTATAAGATGGTAGTAGAAATGGAGAGGAGAAAAATCTGAGATATATGAGAGAAGAATAATCAACAAGTCTTAAAGATCCATAAAAATGAGTTAAGACAGTTATCGAAAGTGAATCTCAGGTTTTGGCCTGGTGAAATGCTATATAACAAGATTTGGGCATACAGGAGCAAATGTAGGGCTGGAGGTAAAATATGATCAATTCAGTTAGAAGGCAATGAGTATGAGGTACTTGTGAGCTGGCTATCCGGACAAGTTCTGTGGGGCTGGGCCAATCGCTCTGGGGCCCAGGGGGACTTACAGGACACAGATTTGGGAGACATCACATAGGCACTTAAGTGGTTGAATGTTTGCTTAAAGCTGCCTATAAAGAATTCATAGAGTAGGTAAGAGAAAAATATGGCCAAAGGATTCCACTAATATCCACTAGAATTAATAATCTGGATCAGCAAGGTTGTAGGATGCAGGATCAATATACATAAATCAATTGTATTCCTATATACCAGCAATGAACACTCAGAGGGGGGAGCGTAAGTGTACACACACACACACACACACGCGCGCGCACACACACACACACACACACACACACACGCCCCTCACGAGCTAGGGAAGAGGAGAAAAACACCCAGCCCAGCTCTGCTACTGCACACCTGTGTCATACACGGGCAGCTCCTGATGGGCTAGACTCGGGTCCATGGCACCTCTCAATCCAGCATTCTAGGCAGCCATAACCCATGGAAGGCAGGCAACACCTACAGTAAAATGTACTCCTATTCCTCACTAGGGCAACCTCAAAGGAAAAGCTACCTCCTGTTCATTTTCTTTAATCTCCCAAAGCCTTAGCCAAGGATTCTCAAAGGGGGAGCAAGGGATCGGAATGCTCTACAGAGGCTTTTATCAAATCAGATGCTGGGATCCCATTCCACAACAACCTGATCAAGTCTTGGAGAGAGGAGCCTAGGTATGCATCATTCGTCATTCCTATAAAACAGACTCAACAGCCTTCTTTCCACTCTCTACTCCCAAGAGGGACCCACCAAGCTAGCATCACTCCGAGTTTAAGAAGAAAGTCAATCTGACCCAAGTCAGATCAAGTTAAACTACCACCAAAACACTCTGAAAGAAAGAGGGGGTAGAGAGATTGGTTGATTGATTTACCAACTGAACAGTTTCAAAAATTTATAAAGATCTTAAAAGGCCCATTTAATTGCAATGGTAACATAATGAGAATTAGCCCATCCTATCAAAGAATCTCTGAATGTAGGAGGGATGGATGGGTGAAAGCTCATTTCCAAAAAAACTTAATGTTTTTCAGTATTAAGCCAAAAATGTTCAAATTAATAAGGCATTGTCTTCTACTTTAAAAAAGCAGGCAGCTGGAGGCTGTTAAGAACCAAGATACTTTGAGCCACACATGTCTACCCATCCTTAACATTCTGGGCAAAAACAGACCATACGATGTGGCCAAGACTCACTTCCCTGCCTCCCCAGAAACAAATGCCTATAAAGCCCCCCCACCACCACCACCACCACCAAAAAATTAGTCTGTGAAGCTCAGAAGCCCCTTAATTCACATCTAAGGGCTTTCACCTCTACCAAGACAATGCAGCTTTCCCTACAGACAACAGCTTCACTTCTCTTCAAAAAACCAACCTGAAATATGAAAAGAAGAATTTTCTCATGCTAGAGGAATGAGAAATTGAGAAGGGAAATGAAAAACCCTTTAATATAAGGTCAACTGGATTACTGACATTCATACTTCTCAGGCACAGGGCTGCACGTTAATCTCCCAAATGCCAACAGACCCTGCATTACCGAAGGCCAAGTGCACTCTCTCCCTGCAGTGGGAGATAATCGCAATGACTATGACCACAGTGCTCATTCCCCTGCAATCCTTCAGAAAATTATTAATCTTGTCTAGTTAGGGTTTATGAAAAATTTAATATGCATTTTACAGCTATCTTCTCCTCTAGCTGTCAATATAGTGTATCTTTCCACATATCAGTGCCTTGATTCTCCCAGAATACATATGACTTAGGAACCAGAGAGAAAGACAGGCCACTTTACAGTGATGTAATGGCTGTGGAAGTCCACTGACTACCTTGTAAAAGTATCTCACAGGTCTAGATGGAAGGTCCACCCCGTCGGAGGGCAGCAGAATTTGCCCTTGCCCTTGGGTGAAGCTTTCAGGTAAGGGACTCAACACTATCTTCGCCACAAGATCAAATTTAACCATTTGTGGAACGCGCCTATATTTCCCTAGATAAGAGTGCTGTGGCCCCTCTGTGTGCTCTACGGCACCCCTTCCCATTCTACGTGAAGACTGTTTCCCTTGCGTTTTGGGCCAGTGAAATTAGCATCACGTCAATGGAGAGCTCATTCACACACCAAACACTTTTGATCCCCCACTAAGTATGAGCTCTTTATTTGGAATACTCCCTTTATCCCATGAGTGTAAGAGACTCATGAGTGAAAATGCTTAACGTTTTGTTTAGGGGAAATCAGAAAGCCAGGTAAGATGAACAAACCAATATACCCAGAGCATGGCCCTTCAACACTTCAGCATGCCCTTACTTAAAGGTATTTCTCAGTCTCCCTTAAAGAACAGCTTTCTATAGACTATGCCCTACTCCAGCTGTGCCCAGGACAGCAGTCCCTACTGCATGCTGGGAGAATGCCATTCCCTAACTACTCTCAGCCAGTGTAGCTTGTCATCTGACTGCAATCTACCATAAGGCAATCTGAAACCATCGCTTCTTATTCCCTGTAAACATCGTCTCAAGTTCTTTCTGAAGAAGCTGTACTTGGCCTAAAACATGGTTGATTGAGAGAGAGAAAAACTTAAATCATCCAAGTGCTCGGACTCCCCCTTTGCATAACCATGACATACATCACTCAGTGAGGGTTCCACCCACGACGGCAGGAAACATAAGTGCCTCTCTTACCATAAACCCAAGTATTTTTCTTAACAAAGATAAAAATGTTCAAATGAAAGCCTAGTTAAAGGGTCTTTTTTCCCCTTATTCATTCCTTTATCTATTACAGTTTTACTGAGATCCAATTTGAATTCCATAAAATTCAAAGGCAGGAGAGATCTCTAGGGGTAATGAAATATTCTGAACCTGACTGTAGTAGCAGCTGCACAAATCTATACATTTGCTGAAAATCACTGGATTACACACTTAAAATCAATTATGTGAGTCACCAAGGATTCTGAGCATGGGTTGCTCCGAAAAGGGCCCAAGAGAGAAGATGTGTTTTCTATCTTTTCTCTTTGCTGTGATGTAAACTAGAGTCTAGATTAGATGTTACCTTCAAACACTAATTATCTCTGTGTAGCTCCCAAAGAACGGCTAAGATTCAAAACTGAGTAAGTCAGCTTTTGCTTGTAGAAATGTACAATGAAATTAGGAATACAAGCTTCTTTAAAAGTGGTAAGCTGTTGAAAGCAATGTCATTTAAAAATACATACACAGATAGAGTCTTGTATTTGAATGAACTCACGTCAAGGACGTGCCCTCATCTGTGACCACATGACTCCTCCGCAGTGCTATCCACTCAGCGAGCAGGCATTACATCTGGATCGCCAGCTCCAAGCACTGCGCCCACCTGTACTGAAAGTTTAAAGCTGCCTCTCTAAGAAGGAACCAGGGAACAATGTGAGCCAAAATCAACAGAACAAAGAGAACACCAAGCACCCAAAAGAGAAGAGGGAATGAGTTGGGGTGCTGGTAGGAGGGGAACAGGACTGGAACAGGAGACAGTCTGGGGAGGATGAGATAAGGTCATCAGGCTGTGAGTTAGGAAACGTGAAAAAGAAGAATCAAAAACAACAAATCCAGAGCTTATCCCAAAGCCTCTATTAATCTCTGTTTTATATCACCCGCTCACCACCTTGATTTCTCTTCTGCAGCAGGGCTCACAGCATCAGGCAAAACAATGCATTTCATAAAACCCCGATTCTGTACATCACCAATTTATCCCAACTCCACTCGGGCCGATTTATCTCACATTTACAAAATCCTTGTGGGTGATGAATATCACAGACTCATATTACTAGAGCAACCAAAAATAAATAAAAATGTGAGGAACATTTCCGCTTCTCTCTTTTAAAAAGAACACCTAATGGAAAACATGAATAACCTAGCAAGATTTTGGTCATGCACAACAGGGCATTTACACATACTCCTTACTTTTAGAGCAATTTCCATCCAGAAATCTTAATGCAGTCATCCATCCCACGCTGACTGCTATCAAGAATTATACTGTTGCCGAAACCGGTTTGGCTCAATGGATAGAGCGTCAGCCGGCACACTGAAAGGTCCCAGGTTCGATTCCGGTCAGGGGCATGTACCTGGGTTGCGGGCACATCCCCAATAGGAGATGTGCAGGAGGCAGATGATCGATGTTTCTCTCTCATCGATGTTTCTAACTCTCTAACTCTCTCCCTTCCTCTCTGTAAAAAATCAATAAAATATATTTTTTTAAAAAAGAATTGTACTGTATATGATTGCAGAACCAAGAAGAGACCCACCCCTCTGTGGTTTGATAAAATAATTAAGTTTCCAAACTTTATATGTAAAGACCATTCTCCCCCTAAAAATATACCTACAGTTTGTTTAGATCCTGGGCCAAAAAGTGAAAGAATTCAGAATAATGAATGTAATCTGACTTACAACAAACTGGTATCATGTAACAACTATTTTATGATCATTTCAAACCAATGGTCCCAAGTAAACCCCACTTAACCCCCTGAAATACAGCTAGGAAAAAACATAACAAATATTGACCTTTGTAAAATATCCAAACAATGTAGTCAGTGTGAAATAAACAAGAAAAAACAGCAAAGGATTAAGACATAAAATATACTTCTTGGAAAGGGGACAAGAAAAATAAAACAGAGAAAAGCGGGGGATGGACCAGAATATCAAATAGAGAGAAGAAAGAGGGAAGAGAAAAATCAAAACAGAGAAACCATTTTCTTCTGCACTTGGGAAATTAGAGTTACAGTCCAGGAAGCCCGAGAGGGAGAGGTATCAATTAACAGAGCTTACACTAGATGCTGTGACTGACAAAGTTGTACATGACGCATTCTTTGCCTTCAAGTACCTGGCGTTCTAATGCGAGATATAGGATCTATTCTTCAGAATAAAAATAATAAAAAAATGTGATATATACATAAACAGTGCCCCAAATGTGGCAAAACACAGAAGAGCAATTCTGTGTAAGAAAATGAAGAGGCCCTGCTGCCTGTGGCCTGAACTAGTCCATTATCACCTGGGTCACCCAGGCTCTAGTGTCTCCCAACTGAATCAACCTTCCTGAAAGCACGCCTGATCACATGTCCTCGTCTCAAACACGTACCTCCCCTAGAGAGCAGGCAGCCCCGTAGTGCTTCCAATCACCTGATTTCAAGCTCTTTCCAACCCCAATCTCCCATCACGCCCATCCCGTCCTCCCCTCCCACACACCCTGCAGTGTCAGCCAGGCTACACCTCCTGCGGTTTCAAAAAATGCACTGTACCAATGGACATAAGACACTGGTGGGTAAGAGAGGCTGGGGGATTGTCAAGGGGGGGGGGGGGGGGAAGGAGACATATGTAATACTCTTTGTAATACTTTAAGCAATAAAAAAATATGCACTGCAGCTGCCTTCCCCTTGTCACTGCTCACACTGTCACTTTGTCTGGGATGCCCCTCATGCCCATACCGTTCCCATTCTCCAAAGCAAGTGCCACCTGCACACTCCCCTGATCCTACACAGAGGGAAGCTCTCCTCCATCCAGATCCCACATCACTTTATCTGCACCGTTAAGACCCTTGCTTCTTTCTACCTTGCGTTCCCATATAACACACGCACACACACAAACACATATATAACATATACACACATTTAAATAGAGAAAACTGCCTCACTGGGATGGCTCAGTTGGTTGAGCCTTGTCCCATGCACCAGGAGGTGGCAGTTTGATTCCCGGTCAGGGCACACGCCCAGGTTGCAGGTTCCATCCCATCGGAGCATGTACAAAAGACAACCAAACCATGTTTCTCTCACACTGATGTTTCTCTCTCTCTCTCTCTCTAAGCATATCGTCAGATGAGAATTTTAAAAAAAAAGAAGAATCAGAACGGACAATTTATCTCTAAAACTGTGCCACGACTTCCACGTCCACCTGCTACTCCACCCAATGTGAGAACAAGTGCTTGCGTACCTGTGACCAGGATGGTAGACCGCTGTGTTGACTCCACGGGGATAATGGCCACTGAAACTGAAACAGTGACTCTCCTGATAGCTCTGATTTGTTCCAACACTAATGGAAGGAGGTAGAAAAGAAATACATGCCATTAAACCACAGTGAGAGGCCACTCAATACTCACTATAATTAAACCTAAAAGGCAGATAGCACAAATGCTGCCGAGGATGCAAAACAACCAGAACGCGCATACATTATAGTGGGAATGTGAATGATATAAAAACTTTAGACAAAGGTCTGGTGGTTTCTTATAAAGATAAACTTCATCTACCCTATAACTCAGCAATTCCACCCAAAGATAGTGAACCAATGGAAATGAACATGTGTATCCATAGAGACTTGGACAAGAATGGCCATAGTTTTATTTGCAATGTCCAAAACTGGAAACTCAGAAGTCCAACAACAGAAGAATGGAGAAGCAAGTCATGAGTGCTGTGGACAGAATGCTGGTGACCATCCCTCTCCCCACCCCGCCCCCCTTTACAACATCTAAACAGAAGTTGCTCTGGGAGTGCGTGGATAAGGATTTACTGGAAAGGGGCATGAGGGACGCTCCGGCATGACAGCAATGTTCTGCATCTCAACAGGTGTTTGAACTACACAAGTGCATGCATTTGCCATACCTCACTGGCTGGTACACTTAAGATCTGTGCATTTTGTTGTATGCAAATTTTATCTCAAAAGAAAAAAACTATAAGCAAATATTGAAGTTTAATTAATGACAGGCATTCAAATGTATTTAAGTAGTGATTCTGAAACTCATTAAAAACTAAGATTGATGAATGGCTGGATAGGAATATGACAAAGCAAGTACAGTAGAAATGCTAGTAGAATGTAAGTTGAGGTATATGAGTTTTCACTATACAATTCTTTCAAACTTCCTATTATATTTGCAACTTTCATAATAAAATGCTGAAAGAAAAAAAAAGAAACAACAAAATCTGACACTAAGCCAGAGAAATAAACATTATTTTGTCAAATAGGTCTTCCCAAACAAAGTATTTTACTTTCACCTTACAAGGTAACTTCTAAGTTCTCCTCGGTAATTGATGACTAAGAGTTCTGCAGACCACTGTGCACTTGCTTTATATTCCAGAAAGATCAACCCAGCAACAGCATAGCTCAAATCACCTGCTAGACTCGATGCCTGCAGAAGAGGAAGAAGTTAAGTTATTAAAAAGATAGAAGTTAACATCTGTAAGTGAAGATATCCGAGACATTGGCCTTACCAGGTGACTCTACATCAGAGAGCCCCAGAATTGATCTGCCAGTCAGAGTGCCTACAAGTAGACACCCAAGTCTAGACCAGCCTCCCAACCACAGCTTGGACCACGGCTGCCTCTTTGGATGAGATGTTCACCTAGATAAGTGAACTTATGTTCACTGGACACCCACAGCCAAACACACACACACACAGTAATGCCACCATTCAGCCTCAAAGGATTCTGAGATACAGAATTCAGATAGAAGCCTTCAAATGTGGATTTCTACTTCCAGCAGTAACCAAAACTAAAAAAAAGTCTCCAATTATTTTCCATTTCCCTTCAAAGGAAAGGACATTTAAAAGTACTCACTTACTGCCAACTTCTCCCCTCACTGGAAGCTTATAACATCCTTTGGTATCTCTACTCAGTACTTACTACCACGTGTTAGTAACGGTGGACTGCATCTGGATACTGCGTTACGAAATACAAAGAATAAACTATTTCATGTATGCATAACTATCTAGATTCTGCACATCTTAAGTTCACCATTTACTATTCAGATTTATATTCCTTCTTCCCCTCTCTTCACATTCACTCACTCGAGTGCTTACACGAAAA